>NW_022170663.1:36720640-37039182 GCF_008802855.1 Photinus pyralis
ACGTACGTACATACAGACGAAAAAAAATTTTATTCTTTAAAAGTTGCTTAAAATGGTCTAAAACGTCGACATTTGATGAAATTTTGAAATGTTCAAAAAACGGCTATCGCAATAGCTACCTAGCACATGCTAGGAAGCTAAAAAATGCAATGGCTATTTCGTGATCACGCGTTCATGCTCATGGCCTCATTCCCATGGGTCGATTTCCTTAGGAATATCAAAAGGACATCAAAATTGAAAATAGCTTACAGTTATTGACGTGGATAATATTACTTGAGTAATACTCGTCATTACCTATGCACAGAAAAAAAATGTCAATTTTTCCACTGTGGTGATTTGCTAAATTTCCTGCTAAATGTCGTAATATAAGAAATGTTATTTATCGCACGAGGTGCTGTCAGAATGCGTCACTCAATTCTGAGAAACTTGCTTTTAACCGTCAGTTACTGTTAGCAATACTCCTTGGTTGATTTGATTACAACGAGTTTTAATGTCAATTAATTGAAGGATTGTTCTGAGATGTAACGCTTGGTGTCGAAACGGATTGGGAACCCGAACTTTGTCACGAATTCGACGCGACTGCTATTATAACTTCAGTAGGAATTGTTGTATTTCATCTCACTGGTACATGGTACGCGGTGGTTAGAAAAAATCAATTTAAAATGAATTTTAAACAATAGAAAAATTCACGCGCAAACAGTATACGTGGTCGCCCGTGAAACCCAGCTCAGAATTACCGCTTGTGCACATCTCTCGCTATTTATATCTCGCCCGTTAGAACTTCTGAAACGGAACCTATTTTCTAAACGAAACAATCTCAATTTGGGTACCTTTTTAAAAGTCACGCTTCTAACAGAACGAAATGAAAATTTTATGTCCGACGAGATGGTGGCTCTCTTTCCGCAATACGTTTATTGATATCGCCTGTTATCGCCAGACATATGTTAGTTCATGTTTGCTATGAAGCGGTACTTGGTGTAAATTTTCCCTTTTCAGCCTTATCGTCTTCTTCGGATCTTCAATTTTCAAATCTTTCACCGCAGGAACATAGACATTAATAGAATCTCATGTTTAACATACGAGGTGAATAAATTAAGTAATGAAACTGACGCTCTAAATACGTATTATTTAAATGTGGTCACAATTCATTACTGTCTCTTTGAAAATAGTCTCCCTGGGAAGCCACACAGGGTTGGACAGAATTCTTCCACTCGTCATATCAGTGCTGACACGCGTATTCTGAAATGACATTCAGCTTTTCGGTTACGGCTTCTTGAATAGATTCCAATGTCCCAAAATTACGTCCCTTAATATCGCCGGAAATTATTTACTTACCAAAAATTCACTTTGTGTTATTTTCGGTTCGGACCAGTAATTATAAGTTCGAAAAGACGGGTTTCTTTTTCAATCGATGCATTTTGCTCTTCTGAAAGATTTTTAGGAAGTATTATGAATGGCTTTCCGGTCCAAATTCAATTGTTCTCCAATCTATTTATTGCTAAATACTGTAATTCCAGAATATTTCCACACCACTAGATATCAATTACTAGGTAATTAGTAGACCAGTGCTGTTGTATGATTTCTACTATTAGTTATAAAGCGAAAAACAAGATGTACCTACTAGTTCTTATTATTTCCATCTTGTTACTTCCTTAAAATACGAATTGCCCATAATATCATACATATTTTATCAGTACTCCACACCTGCACCAGTTATATTGCACACAGTGACTTTGATGTTATATCTGTATGGTTGGTCGAGTGGGCAGAGTGGAGCGCCCGAGCCACTCGACCGATTATAATATGAAGGTAAGTAAATACATTCGGCTGCACATATGAGATATTCCACTGGTAGTTGCTGTAGTAACATTGAAACTTCACTAGTTCAGTAAATTAGACGCCATTGGTCTTTTGAGGAGAGAATTAAAATGTCAGGGCGCCTAAAGTGTAAATTTCTAACAAAGAAGTGTAAAAGTCATTAAAATTATTCCTCTGGAAAAATAATTTTATAATTATATAATTTCCGATTAAAGTATCAGCAACTTAACTTTCAAACAATATCCTTAATGAGCTTAAAACGTAATATCTTCCTAAATTTCGTCGAAAGGAAAATTGAAGTTCATTATCTTTATGATTCCTTTTAGTAATTCGGACAGAATTAGTTATTCTATTAAAAAAAAGAGAGAGAGTGGATTCGTATTTAAATAATCTCGAAGACTACGCTATGGGGAACGCATCGCTTTTAGCGTCGAAATTTGCGCTGAATATAAACTCGACAGGAAAGAATTCAATAAATATAGCACCTCGGAAAACTACACTTTACCGTACAATAGACTTTTTTTGAAAGACACTTCGGTGCCTCTAAAAGGACTGAAATATTGCATATTTGAGTTTTTCACAAGATCGCCCCTAAATTCCTTCAATAGCTTCTCCGAAAGCTGTAAAACGGCGAAATTTTGAAATTAAATACGGCATTGTTATGTCCGTCTTCTTTAGATGGTAATGTTTCGTTATAAAGAAAATAGAGATAAAAAATCTAATGGATCTTACCGTAGAGCGAAAATATCTTGTGGTCGGTAAGTTAACAAAGAGAAGGCGCTGGAAGTCACCGGGAAAATGACATTCCGATGTCTGTACGCGGTCTTTCACATCAACTTTCGGGATAATCAATGTGATGGAGGTTTCTTCGGAATCTGCACACATTAGTGGGTACCTAATACGATATTCTCTTTGAAAGAGGGGGCATTTGGTCGGATAAAAATCTACGCTACGTTCCTAATTGGATCTCGGCGAGTTACTACAACTAGATATGTTTTAGGCATGGCATTAAATCGCTATTACGAGTATTTCAAATAAACTCACACTGACACGGATAATTAAGTGTTCACGAAGTGAAGGAAATGTTCTCACTTTTTTCATGAAACCCAATTATAGGTAGCAATAACTAGAACGTGATACCTAAAAAGAAACATACGGCAGCGGATATGCATCCTGTATCCAACTTATTCAGAACTTCTATGTTTAATCTTTCCTTCCAAGTGCGATCGTCCTTTTCAATTCCAAATGCTCGGTAAGTTACCGCCCAATGCCAGTATTTCACTGACCTTTTCTTCATTGTCCACATGACGCTACAAAAATATAATCTCGTATGAATTATACAGGACTAAAACAATTAATTCTTTTAATCTGAAAACATCCTTCTAAAGCACGTCAACGGTAATACCAACCACTACACGAGCTGTACTCTGGGCTTGGAAGGAGAGGGGGAGGGGGGTGGATCACCGTGTATAGAATGTAGTACGCCTACCGAATTTTCTTGTGAAACCTTTTGGCGACTACGTTTTATAATAACCTTGACCTAATCACGTTGAAATTTGAATAACCTTACCCCTTGCTCTAATACACTTAAATGGGAATAAGTTGAAAAACTGAAATAAAATAAAATCTAGTGGGACTCTTTACACGCCCCAATCGCCCTTTATCAGTACCCTTCTCCGTCAATCTGTTTTTGAGATATAATGAATTATATGTTATCACGATAAGGGGTCGAGGAGGATGACTATAGTTAGTAGATTAATTCTTTTGGTTGAGACCTTTCAGTAGAGTACCATAAATGATATAACTAGTTCCGCCCCATCTAAAGCCCCCTGTTTTGATAAAGGATCAGAAAGAAGGGCGGTAGTTGATAGAAAACTCGTCCTTTTGTGGAGATCTTTAATTAGAATACCATGAAACAAAATTAATTTCTAACCCCCCCCCCTCCCACCTCCTCGGTCTCCTATTTTCATAACTTTTACCTGACACCACTAAAACCATGCAGAATATGAGACCAACTGGTACTCGCATGTAAAAGTTATGCACGTTTTACTTTCAAAGACAGCTTCGCAGGAAATAATTCATGGAGGGCTCTCCTTTAAGACAGCGAAATTTGAGGGCGGTCTGCCACGCCTTCAATGTATAATAAGCTACCTATTGCAAACAATTCCAGGATTCTAGGACAATTCCCCTAAAAGTAGTTCAAAGCCGCAGAAGTGCGTCCGACCAGACGAACGAACATACAGACAAAACGCATACAATAACGCATTCTTTAATCCTTAAACAATGCGCTAAAAATGAGTGCTCAATACCTTTCTGGTTCGTATTACTTTAAAATGTCATCCAGGTTCCTGGGTAGTGGAAATTTCCTCTAGGACAAGGTCAGTATTCTTTGGTATGTGCAGTTTTCTATAGAAAAAAACCTATATTGGTTAATAATTGGATGCTCTCAGTTCGTCCCAGATTGAGTAGA
Source organism: Photinus pyralis (assembly GCF_008802855.1). Lineage (NCBI taxonomy): Eukaryota > Metazoa > Arthropoda > Insecta > Coleoptera > Lampyridae > Photinus > Photinus pyralis. The sequence goes on from NW_022170663.1 coordinate 36,724,929, forward strand.
TTTAAATTCACGCACACCGTATTGATTATTGGCCTCTCTTCTTGATTTGCCACTTGTATTCTCTGTAAAGTGTTGGCCAGTTGAGTTATTGTGTTGATTCCTGATTTAATTTACTTCTCTGGGTAAGTAACTGGACAGTGAGTCGACCAACTGAGCTTCTCACATCGGTGGCTGTAAATGATTAGTCTTGTTCATCCACTACCGAAAGTGGTCACTGTATCTTCCAAATTTAGCTTCGTAAAGATGTGAGGTGGCCAGTCGTAGTCCAATTTTTCCTTGAACATTTTCGGACCAATATTGTTTACTCCTCCTTGAATATCCCTTCAGTTTCCCATTCATTTCGGTTCAATTCTGCCCAGGATTTTGCATCTCCTTCGACCACCTCTTTTGCGTATGCTTGCTTGGTTCTGTTCGTTTGGGTGGAAATGCCTTTTATAATCTTCAAGGCTATCGATGAAACTGGCGGGGATGGTTTGAATGTTGTCATCAAAGTTCTTTGGTTTCTGGTGGAACATGTGGTCGTCCCATATACTAGTATAAGTATTGCTGTATCCTGGCCAAAGTGAACAATACACAAATCACCTCAAACCTAACTAGCTCTCTCCCAGTAGATACACATCCGTATCCGGGCACAAAAAACTCAATTCTGTCTTTAAATTCCTGATTATAAACAAACAATTGTCACGATCAAATTTCTCAAACTCCAATCGGATCACTTGCCAAATTTTGAAGACACTTGAAATGAACTTTGGGCACAGATCAACAAAATTAATCATAATTGAGCATGAAACATCTCTCTGAATCAATAAAGGAATCGAATAAACACACGATTTGCATGATTTCAAATAAACAATATTATTCTACGACCACAAATGAAAATAAACATGAAATCCTACTTAACAAAACTGCACCACATCAACGGCCGAATGAACAAACCCCGTTAATGCGTTCGATTACAAATTAAACATCAAGAAATCTTAGATTACTTACAGTTTTCGGTTATAAATCCCAATCTGGTACACAAAACATTAATTGCGAAAAGAAGCAACCCAGACGTAACGTACTAAACTTCTTATTCATAATTTCTTTTCCAGACACGTTTCAATAACGCTGATTTAATTCAAATCGAAATTAATAGGCTGAACGTAAATACACGACCGATGAATCGAATGGCTGTCCGTTTACGTGGACCACAATTTCAATGAAAACTGCTATTCCAAACTGCTACGTACTTAAAAACTTCAACTCCAACTAGGCTGGACTCTTGATTGCCACGTACTGATTTCTGTTTGTCGATCAACGAATTTGTTTAAATGACGAACAAACTGCCAAAAAACAGTAACGTAAAGACACGCGTCTTCCAAATTTTCAACGGACAGCAACTCGGCCGCCAACTTAACAAAAAAGCTTTTTTAACGAACTGCAATTCGGTCTCGAATTTAGCAAAAGTCCCTCTTTCAACGCTATCGCCAGTAATTATCTTATTTAAAATACATTTTCTACGAGAACAATCAGTTTTTTTTTTCGATTAAAAATCAATCTGAACTGTTACCAATGAATTAACAAAACAAATTGATAACAAAAATTGAACAATTTTCCTATCTTTAATAATTCTAGGAACTAATCTTTTTACAATGTAACAAATAAAAAAAAACACTTTGGATACAGGCTAGTAACGTAAAATCGTTTTGTGTTTATCTGTAAGGAATCCCACGAGATTGTTTAAATGAATTCGCTTCAGGTTCCTGGATCTATACCCCAACTTCCAAACCGACATTGTTTAGACAGCAGTATTATTCTAGTGGTGCTGGTTTTCAATTTTTCTTCTCACTGTGACAGGCTGATTTCCACACGTAGTTTGGATTTCTAGTTGGTTTTCCCTTATTCCTTCTCCACTTTTTTCTCTTAACTTTTCTTGGTCAACTTTTTCGTGACTTAGGCTCTTGGTCAGAAATATCAATACTAACTAAAAAATTGTAACAATCTTGCTCCTGCTGTTCACTTCGCCACTGGTAATTAAACATTAACTCTACTCAACGTTTCTTCACGTAAAGTCAAAATCAAGAGTATGCGGCCCTGCGTCATTGATTTGCGAATCAATTTCAGACAAGTTTTGTATAGATGTCGCACACTGGTTGCAGTTTTCTAGCGTATGTCCGAGATTGAACAAATCAATGACGCAGGATTTTGACTTTAGTTAATATTTGCTCCGCAAAATCCGAATCGGTCAATGATCTTATCGTAAGTGCACGATCTAAAATTTTCCTGGTACGCGAACCAATTTTTCAACTTGGCCTTAAAACTAGAAAACCTCACGAGGGATTAAATCCAGCTTCGCTTGTTGGGCGCCAATTTGTAACTATCCCTCTTTTTTGTGCAGCTTACTGAACATATGCAAATCCTATACGATTGCTGTTGCAACCTACAGATTTTATAGCTTTTAAGTAAGCACTATTTCATTGCAAATCAATAGTACCTAGTTGTTTTTTTAGGCTATCAATATAAGGAAAGAATGTTTGTTCCTATTACGACGCTTCTATTAAGGAAGTATAAGCAGTGAACTTTTCGAATTGTAGATCGTGTTTTAGTTTCACTATTCGCTGTATTTAGTTTCAATCGTAATTTAAAACGAAATCCTCTTCCCATTTTCCATTAATCCCAACTTTTGAATAATATTTTTCTTTTATTCCATTGCAGTCTGGAAGAAAGCAAAGAAAGACTGTTCTAAAAACAAAACTGATTTTTATCGTTTTCTGTGTCGTTGCAGTAAAGAGCTTCGTTTGAAGTCTAATGCATTTCGATGCCCTTATAAATCAATGCGACCTATCGTAATTTCGGTATTCGCTGTCAGTAATGAACGGCCATTGCTTATAATTTCCATACCGTATATCACGTACCGGCACTATTTACCTTCAAAGAGCCGTAATTCAAGTTGGGAATCCTTAGATCTATTTTCATCACGTCGTTAATCGACTTTATCCGTTATTATTCACTCGAAATCTTCGCGAAATTGTTAAAAGTTATGAGATCCCGATTTATTTTCACAGTAGGTAATATTCAAGTTTTAAATTCATTTCCTGTTTGATGCGATTGTAACGACGTTGCGTAAATGACGTTAGAATGTTACTCGAAAACGAAATTACAAAAGTCGTTAACTAAAAGAGATCAAATGGGTAGGTTTTAGTTACTCACGAAAAGTGATTCCGCGAGAAGTCTGCTCTGGCGTTATAATTACCGTGTTTAAACACACTTTTAAGCCCAGGTCTTTGTACCTTTAGTTGTTGAAACTATGCTTAAGTTGATCAGGTCAGAATAGAATAGAATTAATGAGAACTTTGTTCACTATTAGTCTAGTCAAATTAGCTTTAAAAGTAGTATACACTGGATGTTGTAATTTCACTCAACGAAACGAAGCATACCCTATGTAAAAAAATCCGCAGAATCGGAAAATCATAGTCTCCCTGGCCGGAAACGCTCAGAACTTATTGTTATTAACAAAAACGAAGAAAAAATGAGAAAATGCCTTGTTTTTTCGCATTTGACTTAGAGTATCTCGCTGAGAGGAAGAATGAATAGAAATGAACTTGTTTGGAATAAAATTTTCTATAAGATACAGTTGGTCTGGAACGCTAATTTTCAACTGTTATTGTTTTTTTTCTGAAAAATGTGAAAAATTAATCTAAAATTAACAGTTTGTTATCACCAAGTAAAATTCATCCGATCTTTTTGAAAATCCGTATTTATTAACTTCTTTTGATAACAAAACAATATAATCAAGTAAAGAAAGGGATGCTTTGTCTTTCAAACTGGCGGACTACAAGAGCGTTCCCAATTTTTTTATACATAGTTTAACCCTAAAACAATCTTTTCCAACAATTGTCCGATAATTCTTGCAAATCGACGGACTGTAGAATTTTTTTTCGGAATTCGAAGAATTTTTTAGTTAACAAATAGAATAACTCCCGCAATATAACAAAAAATATAAATCTATAATAGGCGCATGGAAAGCTCTCGGAAAGAAGCACATTAAAAAAAATACGTTCAAATCCGATTAATAGTTCACGAGAAATCAGCTTTTGACTTTGAAGCCAGTTTTCGAAACAACCAAAAATGGTTTTGCAAATGGGATCGCATCGATCGATTCTTTAAAGCGTGAACTTTTTTGTGTTTCTATTTCACCAAAATGAATGATTTTTATTAATTCGAGTGCCAAGGGTCGATTATAGAGTTAACTTTCCTGTTATATCTCGGAAGCTATTCCATTTGCTAGTTAACTAAAAAAACTCCACAATCCGTTGATGTGCAGAAATTATCGGGACAATTATTGAAAAAGATTGTTTTAGGGTCAAACTATGTATAAAAAAATTGGGAACGCTCTTGTAGCTCCCCCAGTTTGAAAGACAAAGCATCCCTTTTTTACTTGTTTATTTAATTAATCAATTACTATGAAATCTACGGTAATCGGGTTTGTCATATTGTTTTGTTATCAAAAGAAGTTACTAAATACGGATTTTCAAAAAGATCGAATGATGTTTACTTGGTAATAACAAACTGTTAATTTTAGAGAATAATTTTTTACATTTTGCCATAAAACAGTTGAAAATGAGTGTTCCGGACCAACAGTATCTTTCTATTTCTATTCATTCTTTCCCTCAGAGCAATAGTTAACGAGATATTCGAAGTCAAATGCGAGAAAAGACGACATCTTCTCGTTTTTTCTTCGTTTTTTGTTACTTCAAACTCTACCACACTTTCACAAATTATGCAGATAAAATACTCCCTCAAAAAGAAATTTGTGTCCCATTGTTTCTCGAAGATTTTCAAATCTTGACTGGGGTTCCGCAACCTGGAAGCGTAAATATCGGGTCTGGTACCTGTCGTGGGACACATAAGAACAACGACTGCCTTTCTGTATGGAAAAGATATATTCTCTTCAATTCCAGAGCTCATTTGCAAAGATCGTATTCCATGTTCCATTGCATCTATTTAATTCTTTCAAAGAGGCTTCCCCGTAAGTCAAAATCAAGTCAAGATTGTGTAAATTTAGTAGTAACCCTCATGGCATAGTCTTCAAATCCAGTTGACTTTCGGCTTTCTGTTCTATATCTCCTAGTTGTCTCCATGTCCCAAAGAATTCTTCTTCATTATCATCGATAGTTCCTTTATTTTCAGAAGGTAAGTTTCTTCTAGATGACCATCCAAATCTAAAGAACCTTCTTCTTCTTGACTTTGATGATCATTTTTTACCTCATGATTCACACCTAGTGCGATACCTATCATCATTATCGTAACCAAGCGCACACCTTTTATAGCCTTTGTGTCTAGTTTCTTTCAATTCTGTTTTGGTGCATGAGTACAACTACCGTCTCTCAGTTCTAAATACTTTCAATTTGGCTTTTTGTTGTACCGAACTTCATATGGAGATTTTTGACTCCAGATCATGGTGTATAGTCTTATTATACACCATGCTCCAGATACATCTGATCAATACACTGTAAACTTCAAGGTAAGAATTCAAGGTGTGCTACTCGATAATTTTGTAGAACTTTTTCCCTTTGCAGATGTCTTCTCATTATTTATGTCCAATGTACACCGACAAAGGACCATTTCTTGTCGCGCAGCTTTTTAGCAGATAAGCAAAATGGCCAGAATGTTTATTCTATTCCTAACTGAAATACTATTACATGAAGTGCATAGTGTCAATAGTTTTATAATTTGTTTTCTATCGAATGACGTAAAAACCCAATATGGTGTCCATAAAAATGAAGAAAGTTGTGAAATCCCCGAAACCCCCAAGTGATAAAAATGTTTTTTTAGCACCAGAGAGCTGAGAAATTACTTCTCAAAAAATATTACAAATTTACAAGATTGTAAGGAAAATCGAATTAACAATATGTTGGATTTTGTGGATTGGGGAGGTTATGAGGGGGGGGGGGGCTACCTGGGGGTTGTTCGACCCGAAAGGATACGGTCTTAGCTTCACCCCTTTTTCAGTCTTTCTAAAAGCTGGAATCATGATGGGTGGCGGGAGTGACCAGTAATCGTTCTCCTTCATTAGCTGCACCGGTGCTTCTTGTTTCTCCTTCACGAGCTTCTTCCATCGGTACCGAGTGTGGTCCATATTTTTTTGGATCTCCCTTGTTTCCACCTTCTGTTTTTTTATGTGCCTATACATTTGCGCATTCCTCTCTATTGAGGTAAGCGTGACGATGTACTCTGGAAACTCGGCGAATTCCTTGATCTCATGTTTTTCAAGGCTGTGTTTTTTTCCTTTCTAGCCTCCCTTAGCTCTTTCTTTGCTTCAGGTTTCTGTCAGTTTTGCCCAAACCGCTTCAGTGCTTTCCTGTGATTGACCATGGATTGTTCCCTGTTCGGTGACATGGGCGGTTTATGTCTCCCAAGTGTTTTTCCTGCTGCTTCCTTGAGCGTTTCAGCGATCCTGATCCAATATGGTCTCCATTTCCCCTTTTTGTTCCTGATCTCGTCCTGTTCATTTCTATACACCTCTCCTTTCTTCTCCCTGTCAGAAGTTTCACATTCCATCCTTCAGTTCTCCCGCTTTGCTCCCTGTCCTTTCTTTCTTCTTCGCTTCTTCCCTCACCCCTACTTTCCCCCTTACTACTTTGTGGTCCGGCCTACTGTTCTGATCCATACTCCTACTGTGTTCGTGATGCTTATTTTCTTTGATTTGGTCCTTAGGATGTGGTCGATTTGTGATTCAGAGTTTCCTCTTCTCCATGTTGTCAGCACCGTTTTGGATTTGCTGAATGTGGTTTCCACCCTCAGTTCCTAAGCTCGCTACCATTCACGTTGTCTTGTTCACGCTTGACCATTTTGCCTATCCTTTGTTCCTTCCCTTCCGTCGAGTCTGCCTAGTTGCGCATTGAAGTCTCCTTAATAAGGTTCCTGGGTATCTTCCGCTCCTTTGCGCTATTATTTCACTCAGCTTCCTGAGTTTCGCTTGTCCCCTTTTGACTGGGGGGATATGGCATCCTATAACCGTTAGTCTTTCTATGCTCGTCTTGATTTGGGCTTCTTTATTCAAATTTGTCAACCTCAATGCCTCGGTATTTCCTAATTACAATATTGATCCTCCTATCCACCAGTTGTAGTTGCTTGTCGCGGCCATCCCACTTCTTAGGCAGGCTACGTATTTTCCCTGTTTTCTTAACTAGTCGTCAATTAGCTTTAGCTCCCTTTGCTTTGGGTCGTTTGCCCCTTGTACGTTCCACGTGGATACCCTCATGTTGTGTCCGTCTATTTCATCCTGGCTGCTATCCTGGTTATTTCCGTTCCTCCTCGGCGTGAAGCTCCTTCCGGATGCCACGCTCAGACTATATTCGTTTGGGACGGCGACTTCCCTCGCTTCTTCCGATTCCTCCAGCACCATTTTGCTTGTTCCTCTTCTTCCTCTCCTATCATGTTTACTGCCTTCACCACGCTTCGTAGTAGTTCTGGACATTGTTACTCCTTAGTCTGTATGCTGGGTAGCAGTGACCTGGGGATATTGCTCGCGGTTCTATGATGTGTTTCTCACCTTCTTCTTCGTAAACCACTATTTGGCTGTTGCATGTGTTGGCCGCTATCATCAGTCACTCGTATCCTCCCCAGAATCCCATGATCCCTGAGGTATGCTTCGACCTCCTCATTATTGGTATATTGATCATACCGGGATCCTAATTCCACTACGTTCCCTATCAATTGTGGGTAGAATTCTTCCAGGTTCTCCCTGATGTATGTGTTGGTTTCTCCCCAAATACTTTTGGTTAACCTGCTGTGTGGTTCTGATGAATCGGGAATCCCCTAAGACGCACTCTAGGATGTACTCGTTTGTGCGCACTTCTTCGGTCATCCTGTTTGGCCGCATGCAGTCTAGCTAGGCCACCCTGTACAATATGTGGTAGAAAGGTAGCCTTATAAAGTAAGATTCGAATTAATTGAGTCGAACGAAGGAACTAAGCACCTTATTTATCCCGTTTGACCAGCGTACATGTCGAGAAATATAATAAAGTCATTTGACAAATGTGAAACTCTACACGGAGTCCCAAAAAAACCACCCAGCCCCTAACCGAAAGTAAAGGTTCCCCACGTATCTGTACAAAGGGTCCAATTTTTTCCGCCCCCTCGATGTTGGTATATTTGCGAGTGCGTATGAGCGCTACCTTTCGAAATTCCCCTGTTTATCCAATAAACCTGGTTAATTACCCCTTGTGACTTGCGCCCCTCTATCCTATCTTTTCCCCTTTAATTCAATTTAATTTTGATAAAACTTAAAACCTTAAAACGTTGTCGTAAGCGCAGCTCCCGTTTAAACCTAAACGGCGTGTAAGTAATTGGTTTGCATACCCGAAATACCGATTCTGCAGAGTTAAGCGCCATATAAACTAGATCTAGATTATAAAAATCGAATAAAATACAGGGTCTCCCATTTAGAATTTTCAAGTTGGGAACCGTGGATTGCTTTTGTGACATTAATTTAATTTTTTTTTAATCCGACAAAAATTGAATTAGAGGGGAGGGAGGTCCAAAAATGGTGAATAGCCTACTTACCCTCAAACAGCTATCAATCATTAACACCTGTTTGTAACCTGAATTTGGTCACAATCGCAAAAATTGTTGAAACAATTCCATTTCGTTCTGTTCTCAAAATTCACTTTGTCTGCAGCAAAGTAAATAAGTACTTTAATTTTGGGGATTGTGTGAGAAAGAAAGTGCCGAGATAAAAAACCCACCACTACCAAGTAAGTGTTGATTATAATTTGAAAACAGCTCTTGTGAAATGTCAGTAACTGCTGCCGGTAGTTTAACTTTATGGTCCCTTGCTTTGCTCATGTTTACAGAGCCACTTATTGGACAATTGCAGGACCACGACCAGTAATACGACTCATAATATTTCATTCTTTATTATGAAATGTCACCGCGGCATTTCGATATACCTACTTTACGGCATGCATATTTATGTACAAGGATGACTTTAATAATACGCTCTTTTCACCGCGATATACCTGCACGCGTTCCCTTCACCCCTCCCTCCTGACATCTGCAATAATAAAACACACGTTACACGAGCACTAAATTATTGAAATAATTCAGCAGCTCAGAATGTGAATACGAATATTGCCATCATCAATCACTTTTTTATTGTTTTCGTTTCAATATTAGTAACCTGATATGTCAACGATCCGTTTCAATGAAAATGCATAGGATATGAAGATAAAAAGAACTGAAATGAACCTTTCGCATGGAAACTTTTATAGAAAATCGATTGTGTGCAGCAAGCTGCCTTTTATTTCCGTTATATTATCATAATTTGTTTAATCACGGAAACGTTCGATATTTCAAATTCGCCACCTTTTTATACAGCCACCGGAACTACCCCGACCAAGTATCACGTAATAAACGAATTTTCTTGACTCGCTCCTGTTTGTCTCGTATATTGTCGCAACAATAAAGAATTGGCAATAATTACTACCTACCACTAACATTATATTATTGCGATCATCAATCTTCATCCTCCGCAAAATTATAATACCTACATATTTAGCAGCTACAAACTTTGTTAATAAATTAGGTTCTAAATACTACCTTGAAAGATGCGATCCTGATTATCTTGGCCCAACCAAATTTATAATTTGCATCTAAATTGGATGGTGGATTTAGATTTATGACATGTCGTACAGACAATGTAAGTGAATATAAAGTAAACAACCCTCCCTAATGTGATCATCTTTAGTAGGTAACGCTTTATATACCTTTTAGCATTTTTTCGAAACCCAACCCCATGTTATAATATAATAATTAATCTTACACGGGATGTTAGAACGGTTATTCCTAGTATAGTTTTAAATTTCTTTTTTTAACATAATTTAAGATTTTCGTATTTAGGTTTATAGTCCACCCCTGTGTGAGAGCGGAAGAAGGATATTTTTACTACATGTGGTAACAGTCCGCTAATCACAATCATTCTTCCGCTTGTGTATGCTAATCCCTCTTACGTTAGTTGTAAGCAACGCAATGACCTGAAGTAGAGTAGGGGAGGAACACAAAGTAAAACATAATATAATGGCGTAATATAATAATTCGTATTTTGAATAAGTCTTTGCATTTTGATTAGTCAATAACCTCGGATGGGCAATAGTGAAAATGTTACCAATGTGTCTTATGAAATGGTTGATAAATAAAACTTATATACACAAAACATGATATAAAAAAGGTTAAAATCGACGTTTAAACTAATTAATCGCAACTCATATCGCTCATAGATTCTAAACCGAAGAGTTTTTGTGTTAGCAGAGGTTCGCCCCTGAGACGGGTAACACATTCCGAATTTTCCACTTTATAAGTTGAGATTCGAGAATAGTCCCGGCATTAGGTGTCATAATTAATGTGATTGCAGTTGTTTGCCACCCTCATGACTGTCTCATTCATGGCCAAAATGTTAGTTTACAAACAGCAAGTCGATACATACGCCAACCTTCAAACACCACATGACCAAAATTTATAAATTTAAATTGGGTCAAGACCATGTAATCGACATATAAACATAAATTGGGCAAAAATTTACACCAAAACGTAAACGATTTCGAACAAAATGTTAACAGCATTTTTTCATAGGCGTGATGCATGGTGATGGGTAAATCATGTCGTTTCAAATTGGATCACTGGGGCTGTTTTAAAACAATTCATCTTTTGAAGCTTTTCTGGTACTGGTGTAATAACCATTCATGCCTCAGGCATCTAAAACCACATCTTCAATAGTTAACCTAAAAGATGATATTGTTTTCAAATCGATATTAACAGTTTTAAAATAATATTAACATTTCTGTCTATATTTCAATTTCCATCGGTATATTTTCTAATATTTTCTCGAGTCATTGAATGCGACCAATTTCTAGTTACTTTTGCATTTCTGTGTTTGCCTCTCCAATTTAACTTGTCTTCTTGTCGTTAGAGGACATTTAGTTTGTTTTGCTTTTTTTATGTTAACCATTAAATTACCTTATATGGTCATGTATCAAATACTGCTCTACTATTCGTCAGAGATAACTATCCGTAGCTTTGGCTTGGGTAAAATTTCGAAACTTGTGGCGTCTTCCAGCAACCTGCAATAGAATCGGTCGTACTAAATTCCCGAATTTGGGTGTTTGATATATTTTCCAATGGTCGAATTGATTTAATACTTAGCGGAAGCATCTTTAATCAATCGATTACCCGTTGTGCCGACAATTTGTTTTTGGACGTTCGGTTACAATTTTTTCCGAAATGGACTTTTAATACGGAAAACTCAAGCATTCCAAATCGTAAGTGTTTTCTTGTGCACGAATTGAGGTTACCGATGTTCTTTTTTCTATTGTAGGGGAACAAATACCGACCATATAGTAAATTTTGAAGTCATTTGGGACGTATCCAGTTCTTTTCTTTTGTGTACTCTCTGACTAAGAGGTTAGCATTATTGTGGGTTATAACGTAGTCGTAATTACTTTACTGTTTATAGTCTTTGCAAGGGGGTTAATATTCAGCCGAATCCGGGGAAATAATCGTCCTACTGCAGATGAGTGTGCTGTAAAACATCCCGTAGAATCATTAAGATCTTAAGGGCAGCCGAACGTAGATCGTGAGAGAAATATACCTGGAGCACAAGCTTTGTTACCTCCGTAGGAGTTATTTTTGGTTACACCAGGAACCCGTGGAATTGCCGACACAATTTATCGTTAGCGGGGACGTACCTTCAACCTTTTTTTTTTGTTAAGACCTAAATATCTATGAATAGTTTATTTGACCCACATTATGTAAGTGGAAGTTTTTACGTGTAATTAGTATGCTTGATCTTTAGGACTGTTAAACTATCAAGTACGAATTACTCTAGAGAATTAATCACTTGTAAGGTAAAGAGCTCGTTCCTACGATTGACTTCAACACCTCAAGCTACCGATTATAGTACATCATTTCAATTGTAATTTCTAGTAATTATACTTGTCGTTGCTTAGCGGTACGAGGTGTCACATAACTTCAGGGGTTGTTGGTGGGTTAATTTTTGTGTTAATAGTTCATGGGAAGATTTCATTTTTTTTATTTTGCATACTCTTTGATTAATAAACGATAATTTTTCTTGTGGGTCAATTGTTGACTCTTTTTATACTGAAGCTACCTTTCCTAATTCCGGTGGCTGCAGATAAAATTAGGAATTAGGTGGCGCCCGAAAGACTTGAATCGAAGCACCAGTAAGTATTAGTGGCGGAAATTTACTTGGAACCTTTTATAGTAATTTGTGGTCAAAGTTTTTAATTCACTTACCTACTACCCTGAGTAAGAGCATATCTCTCTACGCTGTTAACTATTTGGCTAACGGAGCTAGCTGGCCGATCAGCGGCGTGTGTTGATTTCAAATTGCACATGGTATTTTATAGTGCCCTGCGTTCTAAGCTTGCGCGTTATAGTAGGTGAGGGTGGCGAGCGGTTTTTCCCGCTCATGAGCGTTTTTTTCACTTGCCAGCTCTTTTTTCGTTCGCAAGCTCTTTTTTCGCTCCTGAACGGTTTTTTTTCGCTCGCAAGCGCTTTTAACCGCCCTCAAGCGCAGGATCAACTCGTTTTTTCCGCTCACGAGCACTTTTCCCAAGCGCTCGCGATAAACCACTCGAGCACTTTTAGGAGTGCTCGGAACTCGCAAGCAGTTTCACTTTGCACGTTCGCGAGCATGTTTGAGACAATTAGAACGCTCCGCGCTCGAACGGTTTTTTACAACGCTGGACCCAGCTCTGAGTCGAGGGCGCTGAACAACAGGGGAAATATTAATGATGGTAGGAAATGTACGTATTTCTGAATCCAAAGGAGGTACAACAGATTACGTAGATATAAGACTAAAGTCAGTTCTTCAAAATAAATGACCAAAGAGGGAACCAAATGTTACAAGGGGCCCAAGTCCAATGTAAATAACAATATTAAGTCCATTGCAACACTTAAAAGGAAGTTCTGGTGAACTCTCCAAAAACTTGTCGTTACACCTGTAGTTCCGATGACAAAACAAAACACAGCAGAAACAATACTTTGGTAAACGGCGAAACACAGAAAATGGAATAATGTAAAATTTAGTAAGCACAAGAAAAGGGTGTACATATAATCGTGATATCAAAATGCACCAAGCACGGGTTAGCTGGCGTACCCTTTCGGAGGTTCCTAATTTTAAAAGAATCACACGGTATCTCCTCTCATTTGTAGTAATGGATAAGAGAACCTGCGAAAATGGCGTATACCCATTGCCATGGGCCCTTTGGATTAGAACCCTTAAATATTGTGTAAATTTGCAACAATTTCATGAAAGTCTTTAGAAGACGAGAGACCCTTTCGCGTTTTAATGGATGCTCTGAACGGGTAATAAATTCCCTTTTATTTGCCACTTTTCCACTCGCCAAAGTAGTACTTACCAATCACAAAGAATTAATCAACGAAACGTCGTAATTGTAATTAATTACAAATCCCTTCGGCTTAGTAACCGAGCCCGTACGTACCGTAAGTAATATCGTGTTTGATTAAAATTGAATTCGTAAGCGTTAAATTAAAAGCGACTTATAAGGGGGTCGGACGCGAGAGAAAACTGGAATTCAGCCTTGCAGTACTCAAACAACAGAAATCGTCCCACAATTATAATACCTCGAGGTAGGTGAGATTTGCGACATTGCATCTGATATTTTAAATTGAGCTGATCGGCGCTCGGTAGGGTATGTAAAAGATCGTCTTTTGTTCATTGGAAATTCCATCGAGTGGGTATCTGGTAATCTCGTCGTCCTTGGTCAAAAATTATCCAGATAAGTGGATAGCATGAGAATGTATGCCCGCAATCGGAGAAGATCAATGATGCATGCGTGAATGCTTTAATAAATCTTTATTTTCGCTTTCAGACGGGGGGTTTACCTCAACGCAACGCAACGCTCGTTGCTAGGTACAATTATTTGCATTTAGATAGTTATAAATAGTGTATTATTAACAAAAATTGTTTCAGAAATCAATAAGTGAAGTGAAAGCATGCCATTCAACGTTTCTGTTAAGAATGATTAGTTGATTAGTGACTGATTACTATACCTATAGGGTCCTGCAACGGTACATCGGTCCTTCCTAGCTCATACCTCGTAAAAAGTGTCAAAAAATCTTTCCTGCAAATGTCAATTATAGATGGGTGTGCACCTACAGAACTTATTTTTGAATGTACATGGCGAGTCAACGATTGCGCGGAATAACTTAATGCCTTGAAGATAAGATTATTCGATAGAGTGCTTTTGTATTATGACATGGATGAATATTCTCCACATTTTAAAAATATTTGGAATTATACAGGGTGCGCCCACAAACTAGGGCGCCCAAATGGTACATTTTTTTAAATAGATCTCCCTGTATTTGAATGCATTTTTGAATTCTACGTGTAATTGTACGTCTTTTTTATTATATGGTTAATATCCGAAAATCTAGTATTTTTAAAGATAATTCTATTTGTAAGAAAAATTGGGCATTTGCATGCGTCAGTATATATTGTCAAAATTATTACTATACCCATCTCTGATAGTTTTCGAAATATCTTGGTTTTCCTGGTTTTGATATTCTAATCTTAAATAAGTAATTTACATAATAGTGAGGTGGTCAAGCAGAAAAGGCAATTTTTATCTATCTCGTCTCGTCCAAAACGAAAATCATATCGTCATCATCAATTTATTTTTTAAACAATTTATTGTAAAAACATTTGACTACAAAGCAAATTTAATTTTAACTCCTAATGTCATCCAGTCAGTGATATTAGTTTCATTTTTTTTTCATATTCACCTCGTTATTATGTAAATTAGAACTTATTTCAGATTAAAATATAAAAAGTAGAAAAACCAAGATATTTGTTTATGTTTTTACTATCAAATTTATTCTCCAGTTTTTATAGACTTAAATATTAATTTATTAGAAAAATGAATTAATAAATATGATTTTAGCTTTGAACGTGGCAGATAAAAATTGCCTATTTTTTTGCATGGCCACCTCACTATTATGTAAATTACATGTAACTTATTTAAGATTAGAATATAAAAACCAGGAAAACCAAGATATTTCGAAAACTATCAGAGATAGGTATAGATATAGAGATAGGTTATCAAAAGTTGAAGGTTTGTGGAGGAGCTAAAAGATGACTGAAATAATACAGGGTGTTCCATTTAAAAAAGTGAGATTTTTTAATATGAAGTTTTGTAACTTTGATCTAGAAAAAAACACCCTGTAAGCTATTTTTTTAATGTTTCATAGTAGATGTATTTATTTGACTTCTACTTAACCCAGGATAAAAGATATAAAACCTGGAATCAAAATTTAAGAAATAATGTTGACAATACATACTGACGCTTACAAATGCCCAATTTTTCTTACAAATGGAATTACCTTTAAAACTACTAGCTTTTCGGATATTAACCATATCATAAAAAAGACGTACAATTACACGTAGAATTCAAAGATGCGTTCAAATACTATTTAAAAAAATGTACCATTTTGCCGCCATACTTTGTGAGCGCACCCTATATAATTCCAAATATTTTTAAAATGTGGAGAATATTCAACCATAAATACAAAAACACCTTGTATATTTTTAGTTGATTCGATGTCACTCTTTAACCTCTGCATGGAAACCTATTCGCTATTTGATTTTTGTCAATGTTACCAAATTATTAATTTTTTTCTGAACAGGTAAATCTCTATAAATCGCCCCACCCCCACTTTGATAAATCGTAGCGACCTTGATGTTAACGTTACGAAATACATTTGATCAATAATATGAATCTGAATAAACGGCTACACTTTGGTAATGAGAAAGTTGAATTTAGTGATACAGGGTGTTCACAAATTTGGAAATTTTACTTTTTTTTGTGAACACCCTGTATCACTAAATCCAACTTTCTCATTACCAAAGCGTTTCGTTTTATTCAGATTAACATTATTGATCAAACGTATTTCTTAACTGTAAAATCAAGGTAGCTACGATTTATCAAAGTGGGGCTTGGTTATGGGGAATTATTCGGGAAAAAATTAATAATTTGGTAACATTGACAAAAAACCAAAAAGTGAATTGATGGAAAGGTTAAAAAATGACATGGAAACAACTAAAAATATACAGGGTGTTCCATTAATAAAAATCGGTTGTCTATTGACACTGTAAAAATGGGACACCCTGTACATTCAAAAATAATTTCTGTAGATGCGTAACCATATATGGTTGACATTTGCACAAAAGGTTTTTTTTGATATTTTTTACCAGGTATGAGCTAGGAAGGACCGACGCACAGTTGCAGGACTTCGGTGCATCGAAAATAAGGTTTCGGTTTGATGTTTTCCACGGCCCAATTTAATAGCAAGCTAGAAAAAAGGTCTGCTAATAAGGTTGGTTCTCACATGTATGTTTGGCCCTAAAAGTCAAAAGTAAAACATTTCTACACCTCGGAAACAAAATAATAGGGGAATGTTTCCAAAGTAAGATACATACAAAGAGACATACAGGTAACACAATTAAAAGAAGCATATGAAGATATACCCCTAATATCTTAAGGGTTCCTTCCTTTAAAAATGAATGATGAACGATGGCGATTAAAAAACACCACAGTAACCAAATGTTTTACGGTACCTTCTAGATATTTTTCGTCGATCCCATAAAAATTGTCTGAACCGAGGTCTGAACATAGTGCAGCATAGGGCAGCAAAGGACAATGGCCCACAAAATATACGTTGATCTGCCTTATGTTTCGCCCAGATTCGAAAAGATCTCCTTATCGAATTGATACTTCAGCTTTTCTTAATGCTAGGTGCGTTTGGTTGATACTGTATTAATTAATTTGTTTATTTCGCGGGAATATGGCTTTTTTAATAGTTGGTTTGTGCGATTTTAATACGAAGTTAGTTTGCCTTCGTTTAATTTGTGCAAGAGTGCGAGAATGCAAGTACAGTAATGAAGTTTACTTTTAGAACGCCGTGCTTTATCTTTATCACCAATCAAATTTCTTATATTGGCCCGGTAGTATTTTACATATACACTTTCCTTCGAAAAGAGCAGTGCGGTCATGGTTAACTTGATTAAAGGGATCCAACGCAACATCGAGATCGCGTCCCTTGTCGCCTAAGCCTCGATTCTTGTCTAATATGCTGCATTTTCGATTCGGCATAAGGAAACCACCGAAGCTAACCCTTTCGGTGTATCTTGGTAACACCCAAGCTTTTTAAACCGATCTGCATATCGCCTATAAATTTATTCGCGGCTACTATCCATATGAAGCGGTACATTTTACCCATATATAAAATTTCAAAAAATTCAAACAGCCTCGAGTGCTCACTTTAGAGTGTAGATTGCAAGATTAGGAATAGTTCCCGTTCAAACACCTATAAATTAGACTTATCTACCCTCCTTTTGTATACCTAACAAAAACGACACCATTTAATCAACCTTATCTTCTTATATGGCCCGTAAAAAAAGTACATACTCTATTGAGTAGCATGTTTAGCGAATTTTTGGAAAAAAATACGCTATTATATTCGTTATGACTGGCTGGCTGTCCGACTGAGATCTCAGCAATTACCATAGCCAGAGACTTCAAATTTTCACTAAAAGCTTTCTGATGTAGTGTAGATATGCAGGCTCTAGTCTATTTTGAGTTAGATTACTCGTGAGATCGATAATTTTAAACTTTGCTAATAAAATACTGATCTGCATGACCAAAAATGCGCTTTCATCATGCATATGCTAATTTACAACTTGTTTATTACGACCAGAACGATGTATGGTACACAAAAAAAAACAAAAGTTGGAAACGGTTGATTGCAAAACGAGTACGCGTGTAATGTGTAACATTTATTTTGTTCTTCAGTCACCAAAATTTACAAAATACGAAGTTGAAACATGATCGCATATGTCTTTGATTAAGTTTTGGGTTTTTCTTTGATTAAATTAAGTGGTAGAGCAATATCTTTATTTATTTACCTATTCACAAATTTGATCCATCTCATGTTTTGAGTGGTTAAAGGTGTATAATCGATTTATCCCTGTCATTAGAAGATAATTTTGACGAGCAGGCGTAGATTGCGGAGTTACGCTAGTTGTTAGTAGAAAAGTAATAATATAATGTGCATCATGTGTTCTTTTTGGGTCAAACTTAAAGATGGTAAAATCAAAATCATATTCGCTCGCTTAAGAGATACGGGGTAAAATCAATCGGACCTAACTTCATTTTTTTAAATAGAACACCCTATATATTTTAATCTAAAAAGAAAGATTGATTAAAAAATGAAAAAATACAAAAATGTCAAAGATTTTTGAATTTTTTTGTCTTTTTTGAAAAAAGAATATATGCTATCTTTTTAGATTAAAATATACAGCCAGTTCCATTTTGAAAAATAAGGCTAGGTTCATCTTTTTTATCTGACCCCTAAATATATTTTGAGAACGACATTCAACAATCATTATAAAGAAACTTTTGTAATAAACATTTTTCTGTAACTGTTTTCATCAAGAAAATATAAGGTTAATCTGGAATTGAATTTTTTTGACAAATTTTAATTCTGTTTTTTATTTAACCACGATTAATGGTAAGGTTTATGGAAATACAATTGAACGCTTGAAAAAGTCCTGTAAAGCAAAACAGCCAAACAAGAAGTGCGTTATTGCAGGTCCTACAAGGCTCGCCATTTGCACGCCATCATCGTGGCTTCTTAGCATTATCCGCATCCACCCTACAGCCCAGATGCAGCATCCTGCGACTCCTTTTTGTTCATCTGCATCTCGCAAATGTGCCTTTACCATAGAAGTGCAAATGAATGGTTCTTTGGATGGAATGAAACAAAACTGCTGGCGAAAGGCTGAACTAATTTTATTGGTGTAGTGTACATAGATGATAACAATAATAACTGAAAACCGCAAGTTAAAATTTTAACGTTTTCAGTGTACATTGAAAACTGAAATAGAGCCACAAATTGAAGAGAAATAGCAGTAGTGGTATTACCATATCAAAATCCAATTCAATTTGAAAACGGAAATGAAATTAGAGCGGTTCTTCTAGTTCTCTTATGCAAAAAACTGTTTTACTTTGTGCGTTATCTATTAGGATAATGATGCAATGAGTGTGTTACCGAGTAAATAAATTAATTAATGAAAGAAAATATCACGCAATAATTTACTTATATCTCGATCATCCTGAATTCCAATTACTTTTTAATTAAATTTATCCTTGTATTACATAGAATATCCGCGAAATAAAATAAAATGAGTTTTCTATAGTTCCATGGAAATTTATTGGAGAAATAAGTTTAAAAAACTCAAAGAATGAGATACATTTCAATTTCGATGGTTTATTATATCTTGCAATATATAACACCTATCATTAAAATAATAAAATGAAGAACAATTTACGTTTATTTTATAGCAGATGTTAAATTGTCATTGAATGAGTATGCTAACATGCTTTTTAACCGTGAAAGTAGATACACTGATCACTTTAACCTGAAGGATAGATGGTTGTGCATTCTAATGATATCTGTCATTCTTATTTCAAATGGGACACGGAGCACGATATAAAATGACGTTCAGAACATATGACAATGCTGTTTCTATGGAAACGACCGCGACGACAGAACCTAAGCTAGCCAGTTTTGACGTCTAAATTAAATTCAGAATTGTCAGAAGCTTTTATATGGCTTCTGCTACAAAATAAAGTTTTGTATTATACACGACGATAAAGGGAAACTCACCATCTCGCGATTCAGTCAATGGTAAAAAATCAAATTGTCCTCACTTCTAATGAATCACCCGGTATATAGATAGATAGACATAGAATATTGCGATTTATACGACGAAAAAAAAATAGTTCGTGTAAATGCAGCAGTGGGCAGTATCTGAACGTCGGTTGACGCAATCTATTAGTTATATTGCGATTTAAACGGCGAAAGAGAAAAGTCTTGTTTTTACGTCTTTCCGTACAATTTTTTGAAATTTATCTTTTATACAAACCTTGTCCTGATAATGAGAAACACAACAAAAAAAGAATTATCTAATTTGGTGCAGTCGTTCTGATGTGATGCGCCTACATAAATTTCGGAGATTCATTTTTATATATATAGATAATAATTTAAATGTGTCAAAATTGCGTTTACACCTTCCAAAAATGATTCTTTTTTTTTACTTTTTACTATTTTACTATTCTATGTTTGCTACTTTGCTCGGAAACCCGATGTGCGGGTAGGCTTATTCAATAAAACGCATAACTATACCAGTTTCAGAAAAGGTTGAAATTAATTTATTTTGCATTTTTTAAACTTAATTCACAACCAGGTCATCTAATTTTATGGATATTTTTGAAAAGACAATTTTACGACCTTTAAAATAATGTGTACTATATATCACAATCGGTGGTACGTTTCCCAAAAGTCCCGACACTTTCGAACGAGTGAAGAAAAAAATCTGAAAATTTCGGAATACACTTGGGAATTAATTATTTAGGGGGTGAAGATCCCAAAATGTTGAAATTAACATCCCACCTTATGTTAAAGATAATTAAAACAGAATAAAAAATTAGGTAGGAAATTAGATACCTACGTATTACCAAAAGACAAGAAATGAAATTGACATAAATAAAACAAACACTCTATATACTAGAATCCGTGGATAATCTACAATACTTAGCGAAGTGTAAAAAAGGGGTATAAAGTAATTTAATAGCCCTAGCATCGTCGATATAGCTATTACGATTTTCATATAAATTCAAGGGGTTAAAGTGTCAGTTTACACGCTCCAAGTCGTATCACTCGCCTCTCAATACGTTCAACCAATTCTTCAAGGATATTTTCAATGCACACTTCGCTTTGTGTTCTTTTGTACCTTTTTAAAATGCGCGTGTTTACAAGGAAGGGTTAAGAGCGACAGTATTCTAAAGGAAATCTGTTGTAATAAGTAGGTTAAGATGGCGGTTTTTAATGTTTAATGCGGGCAATCTGAATTTTAGATGTCTCTGTTTTTGTCTTGTACACAATTTACGATCGTTATCGCGACGACAATGGTACATTATTTCTTTTTTGATTTTTTAATGTTACGCAAATTACTTCCAGTTACTGACTCAAAAATGTTTTACAAAGACTTTCTTGTACGGAAACTTGTCTTTAAATGCCCTGATTTGCCGATTGTGGAGCCCGATTTATTGACAAAAATATTAATGCATGCGCGTATTCATCGTCAAGATTTTTCTTGGTTGAAGTGCCAGAGCTATTAGCTACGGAATGCAAAAAAAAAACAAAGTAAATATCTTGAACTGTAGGAGTAGTTAAGGCTTCGGACGGACGGACGGAGAAAGTCGCCATAATAGCACCTTCCAACAAAGTTGGAAAATGCGCTGAAATTATCGACTATCGCAAACTAATTAAAAATATTAATTTAATTAATTAAGAGAAAATTTTGTTTTTGTCCGAGTATAAACCCATGCAATTCAGAACAGAACGATGTATTTTTGCCCAGAAAAGATATCAGTTACAGGGGATTTATTAGGGTTGAACTGCATCTGCATCAAGACGAATTGGGGTGTAGTCAGTGGCGGATTTAAATTTTTTCCGCCTCTAGGCACACCGAAAGATATGCGCCCCTCCAAAAATAATCTTTAAATTGCAATAAATTTTAAGATGCGAATAAAAATCACATTATAACTTGAAATTTTTAAAACTACTATCATTAAATAATAAATTCAGATTTATTATTCAATGCTACTATGAAAAAAAATACAGTACACCTAAGATTAAGTTTTCATACACGTCAAAACTTACAGTTACAGTTTGTTTAAACTATCTACTAATTCCGATTTATTTCATAATTTTAATTAAAAATGGTTGTCATTTGTAATTTGTTAGGGAACTAAAAGTTAAAATATTACCTAAAATAAATAGAGTGCAAAAAAATGCCGCCCCTAGGCACGTGCCTAGTGTGCCTATATGTAAATCCGCCACTGGGTGTAGTAGTATATTTCTTTTGTGAGTTGCGGCAAACTTTACGACTACCAGTTTCGTAATTTATTTATTTATTTATTATCCCTCTCCTGTTCTGGGTCCTCAACAGGCTTGCGCTCCATTACAGAGTGACCCGCATAATGCTTAAGTTGTTCTATACTACTCAGGTTATGAATTAGGAAAACTACAGGAAAACCTAATTCGGAGTAGCAGAATGCTCGAAACTGGTCTAAGGTAATTCCCATCTCTGCCACAGATGAAAAATTCACCTCAACCCAGGTTCGAACATCTGACCTCCGGTTTTATAGCCCAACGCTCTACCATTGAACCAAAAAGTCGGTAATCATGAGAAACGTTTTTTTTGTGTACTTAATAGAAATATGAGTCATTGTTTCATCAAAAACGATAAAGAAAAGTGTCACTTTTCAGCAATTTTACAACTATCTTCACTCACTGGAAAACTGTCACTTTTCTTTACTTGTAGAAAAATCTACTATTTTCAACACATACCATTTTAAGATTTTAAACGCATTTTTGCAAATTTATTTGTAAAAAGGTAGGTTTTAATCTCACTTTGGCCGGGTAGTTGGCTGGCTAAATGGCAGAAAATGCGGGCCCGTTGAAGAACGCTTGTTCAAAAGACGAGGAGTGTACATATTACCTACCGGGGCCGTGTAATTAACAACTTTAGAGACGGGCCTAAATGGTGTGAGTTTTGCGACATCTGGGCGCCATACAGAAACGTGTTATACAATCGTGATGATTTTTCAGTTCTTTCCTATCTGCTTCTATATTTTTGTTTTCAAATTGGCGCCGTTAGAAAGATCTTGTAAACGCGCACAACACCTGTGAGACGGAATTTTGTTCTTTTTTCCCTAAGGGCGAATTAATCACCGTTTGCTAGGCGCGAGGCTTCGGGGGTTGGTCGACCGACAAGATCTTGTTGATGGTGATGTCACCACTGGTTAATACAATACTGATTTACCACACAAAAATGCGTTAAAGCGATTTCTGGTTTGAGCTAGGAAGCTGTCTTGTTAAGATTTTGGCACATTTTTTATTTTAATATCCATAGCTACGGTAACCATGGGAGCAATTCAACAAACACAAAGAAAACGTTTTCGTTTTAAGGCGAGGAACTTTAGCGCATTTTCCATGAATTGATAGTACTTCTCGAAAGGTCATATAACGGACCATTTATGTGTACAAAGGAAAATAAATTATGGCATAAATATACTTACAATTAATAAATTGAGCATTGCGCAGTCTACGCATGCGCACAGCTAATGTTTAAAATATGCGATTTGTGTGCCTTTACCAGAAGAATCTTTCAAGTTGTCATTGCGCAGTTTGTGCATACTTGATTTTACAATATGCGATATGGTTGTCTTTACTAGAAGCATCTGTGGTTAAAAATTTCAAAAATATCTATAAATAACAAAGTTGAAATTGCGCATGCGCACACAATAATAATCGTCACCATCATGAAAACTGTAGTAGTTAAGCCCTTGGAAAGTGACCATAATAGCACCTTCCAATGAGTTGGAAAATGCGCTAAAAAATAATTGCACATACGTAATTTTTTATGTAGAATTTAAAAAATAAAAGTGTATCATTTCATTTCAAATGTTAAAGTCACCCCATACCGAAACATTGAAATAAAAAATATAAAAAATGGTAAAATTTGCCCCCCCCCCCTCCCCCAATATCAACGAAATATCGCCTTATAACACTAAAAAAAGTCAATCATATAAATGTAAATCTGCAGTTAAAAGTATCTACACGGTATTCAATACTGAACCGAGTAGCATATTACTGTATGATCCTTAGTTTCACATTTTAAAAACTGAGAACCTGACATGAAATTCGTAAGCACACTATTAAATTTGTTGTTCCACAGCAGGTACAGCATACATACTTTGTAACGAGTAACTACAGCGCAGTTTCCACGAATTGATCAGTACTTCCCGAAAGGTAATGTAAATATAAATAAGAAAGTCTGCCCATGCGCACATCTGATGTTTAAAATATGCGATATGTTTGCCTTTATTAGAAGAATCTTTGGTTAAAATTCCAACAAAATATTTCTACAAATAATAAAGTTGACATTTTGCAATTTGCACATGCCCACATTTGATTTTTAAAATATGCTGCTATTTATTAGAAGTACCTGTGGTTGAAATTTCAAAAAAATATCTCCATAAATAAGAAAGTTGACATTGTGCACTTTGCGCATGCACACATCTGATCTTTACAATATGCGATATGCTTGTCTTTACTAGAAGCATTTCAGAAAATATCCCTTTAGATAAGCAAGTTGACATTGCGCAGTTTGGACATGCGCACACCTTATTTTTACTATATACTATATGCTTGTCTTTACTAGAAGAATCTTGGGTTAAAATTTCAGAAAAATATCTCTGCAGAAAAAATGGACCATGCGCACTGCGCATGCGCGCATCTGATTTTTAAAATATACGATATGCTATTTCAAAAAATATCTCCGTAAGTAAGACAGATGACATTGCGCCCATTTATCGTCAACAGTGGTTAATGCATCGGACGGCCGGACGGATGAAGTGGCCATAATAGCGCCTTCGAACATGAGTTGGAAAATGGGCTAAAAATGGGTCTGTTTCAATTCATTCAAACAAAAATCCGGCCCGTTGGTTTTCGTTTCCGTATGCCTAATATAAATAGGTAACCAAAATTTGCTGAAATCACATGTCAAGATTTATGTCTTCCCCTAATAATTGGAGTCATTGATTTCTTAAAAAAATTGTATACGTTTCTCCATTTAAATGTTCTTTAAAAAAATGCGGACCAATAGCTCTATCCCCAATAACGCCTCATCTGGCGTTAATTGACTTTGCAGAGTTTTCCCGCGCCAAGTAGTGCATATTGTGTCTGGTTACGTTTGGGAACATACCCAAACAAAAATAAACGAAAAAATATTAGTAAATGCTTAATGTTTTATGTAGATTGGAATTTTAAAAACAAAAGAGCATCATTGCATTTCAAATGTCCCACCTCCCACCCCTAACAATTTAGAAACCCCCCATATCGCCAAAATTTCATAAAGATATTAAAAACTATTTTCGAAATATCACCTTATAATGCTCCCTCTGTAGATATGAAGGCGCAGTGCAAAAATCTTCCAAAATAATAAAACTTAACACAAAGAAAACACCTGCAAATTTCATACAGTTTAAACCTTTTGCCAAATGAAATAAAGCAATCGTTTCTCACATCTAAAAACTATCTGCGGCGTGGCCTGTCTTGTTCTAAAACATAAAAAGGAGACAAACCAAAATTATGCAACACAAGTCTGCGAATTCTAGGAATGGCATGCACTCGGGCATGCATGTATAATAGAAAAGTCTTTGCATCATCCCCATCCATATTCCCATTGCAATTCCGTGTATGCATAACTCGAACACTGACGGAACCAGTCACCTATCCGGACGCGATTACGATGTTAATTTAATTAACGTGGACATGCAGATAAAGCGTATCGTGTTTAAAGGCATTAGAATTTGGGGCCGGAACTAATTTCGTGTATCGAAATTTAGCATGTCAAGCGAGTCTGCATTTCGAACCATGTCGGTAATTTAATTCACTCTCGCTTTTAGTGCTCGTAATTAAATCGTAAAGTGTCCGTCGCGTCTCCCCGTATTTAAATTGGGATCTATTGTTTATGAAAAGTAGGTATTAGTGTCAATGGAACAATTAGATCACGTAATTTTGCCGCGCGGGCAAGTAAATAGCGCGAATCGTCGATCGATTACATCGAGATCCTTCCAGTCTCATTCTTTTGTGCAGCGGTAAAACCGTGGACGTGATTAACGGGTTTGAAAACGAAAAAACTCAAAAAGGCTTTTATTAAAACTGTATCAACTTGTAAACAATTACCGCAATTACCTGAGCGTCGTAGATGACAATTATGTGATTTAGAACCGTAGCCGCTAATTTGAAGTTTCGCTTTTACGTACAATTTAGCATTTAGAACATTCTCTTTCTTAGATCGGATAATAAAATTTCCCTAGAAACATATCCTGAATCCAAAAACAAAGTTGCAATTTCCGCGTAATTTTTTTCCTTAACATAGAGGCGCCATCGTGGCGCATAAACCCAGAAATTCTCGATATGAATCACGCTATGTTAATCGTTTACTGTTTCTCATTAAACCCGAGCTCAACCGAATCCACCTGATCGTACACAATTTAAACTGATCCAACGACCTTTTTAATCTCTTTTTAGCAAATTACTCATATATGTATTTATGCAACCTGCGTCTGGCAGAGAAATAAAGTTTTTTCATTCCTAGAATTAGAGTGGACAATTTTGCCTCCATTTAACCAACTCGATAGGAATGCTAATGCAATTGAATTTGTAACACCCTGTATAAATTTTGCGCAAATGGCCCCTTTAGACGAGCTATTACTAGCAAAAACCCGATGTTGAGACGTGGTCTAGAACCAAACTCAACCAATAAGAATACAACCTAGGGTATTTCTCAGTATTAAGCCGCCAGGTCCTTGGAATACACAACAAAATGAAATGCTAATTCAAATAGCTTACAGCGAAACGGACAATTTCTAAAGGTAGGAAACTCAAAATGGCACTCGGGATTAAGACTAAGCGCTTGGTTCAAGTTGTAAACTTTATGATTCGCAATTGAAGGTTGAAATTGGCCTCTGGGGTTCCAGTTTCAAGAGGTAAATTTCAGTTTTAGTGTGTAAGTTGAACCATAATGGCTTGGGTTTCGTATTTGAACCCTTTCCAACTTTGTAGTTGAAATTTGGCTTCTTTTTCCCACTTTCAACATCAAATTGGAAGAGTCGAGCTGCAAGGTATACAGGGTGATTAAAAATTCAATCGTTTTCTAGATACAAGGTGTAAAAGTATTTATGTTATTCTCACCAAAGGAAAGCCCTTATGACGACAAATAAGCCTACCAAATTTTATTTAAATCGGCTGACAGGTGTTTGAATAATTGATTAAAAAAAGCGCATTTTTTTTTAAAAAACGTATACACCGTGTATCTAGAAAACGAAGCAAGTTAGGACATACGATTATATGAAAATAATGTCTTATTTTTGGGCCTTAAAATCTTTACACTAAATTTTGAATCACCCTGTATATTGAAAGCTTAGTTTCATATCGGAAACATCATGCGTCAAAGTTCAGGTTCTAAGGTGACACTAACTTTAAAGTACGAGCCGAAAACGAAAAATGGCACTGCGATACTCTTTTTAACGTTCAAGTGTAAGCTTTTCAGTTTTCAGGGGTTCAAATTGAGTTCTAAGCCCAAACTGGAAGTTGGACGATTCAGTTCAGGCTCTAACGTTTTAGTTTAATAATTTGAGATGAAGTCCTTGGGTAAGCTCACCCGTTAAGTTTTCTAGATTGAATGTTTTGTTTTAAATTGCAAGAATTCAGGCGTCCAATTTCATTCTTAAAATTGAAGGTTTCAACCTTCAAATTTCAACCGTTAAGTTTGAATGGAAAGCTCCAACATTTCATTTGCTGGACAAATCCTCAAAATTGAACTTCTGTTTTTCAGATTCTAAACCTTACCTTTGAATATAAAATTATATATTCAAAGACCTTACGAATTTTTTGTTCAGTAATTCAGCCAAACTTTAATTTGCGATCCTTAAAATTTGAGGTCGAGAAGTCTCCTAAGTGTCCGTCTTAACGCTCTAAATTGGAGACCTCAATTTCTTTTCGATATAAACTTAAAACTTTAAATTTCAATCGTGAGTTTGGTATATTCACGTTTTCTTAGTGTTTGTTTACAATGAACGTATACGTAAGAAATACATAAAACGTAAAAATTTCGCAAAGTTGAACTGTATAGAAACATACGAAGGTGTTTACAATGAACGTAATTTTTACGTACGTATACGTAAGCGATATGTAAGTCTTGCGCATAGTCGCAAAGGTTGCAAATGTTTCAAAGTTACCTACGGTCAAATATCATACTACTTGTAGTATGATCTTTGGTTTATTGTAAACAGCGAAGTAAATTTACGGAAACGATACGAATACGTACGAGTTACGGTTTATGAAATATTTACGTATACGTTCATTGTAAACGCACACTAAATATTTCATAAACCGTAACTCGTACGTATTCGTATCGTTTCCGTAAATTTACTTCGCTATTTACAATAAACCAAAGATCATACTACATGTAGTATGATCTTTGACCGTACGTAACTTTGAAACATTTTCAACTTTTGCGACTATGCGCAAGACTTACATATCGTTTACGTATACGTACGTAAAAATTACGTTCATAATAAACAACCTTCGTATGTTTCTATACAGTTCAACTTTTGCGAAAAGTCTTATGTATTTCTTACGTATACGGTGATTGTAAACAAGCACTTAGGGTCAAAAATTTCAGAATAACTTCCTGGTTTAGATTTTAAACTTTGTGCTATATAAACTTTAAGGGAAAATTTCAAATTTTGTGCTCCAAAATTGAAGCGGAAGACTTGGAGTTTTACTCGCATGATTTTGAAACTCCATGATTCGAATGTGGTTTAACACGTTTTTTTGCAGCAAATCCAAGGATTCAAACTGGGTGCATTAAATTCAATTAACAACTGCTTATTTTAGCTATTTTTACGTAGAATCCAGTGGGGTAGTCATCCCATAACTGGTAGTCAAAAAATGTTTTTTTACTACGCCACTGGGTTCTATGTAAAAATATCTAAAATAGGCCATTTTTACCGTTTTCTATTTTACATGAATAGTAACAATCCAAAAAGTCAAACTTTTCCTTTCCATCCTGTATCTCAGAAACAAACCTACCTAGATTGATTCTGGTTGTGATATTAAAAGTTTCATAAAAAAGTGCCACAGGGTCGCGAAAACCGCAAATCTCTATCTTTAAAAACAGCCGAGATACAAGGATAGAACCAGTTCTACTCCCCCTCCCCCTCCCCCTGCCTCGTCGCCCTCTAATCTCGAAAAAGAGGCGCGTGGGAAAGTTATAGTTTGTACAAACCTTTCATTAGAATACCATGAAGGGCAGAACGTGTGTTTACAACTCCCCCCCCCCCCCCCGCCTTTTTTCAAAACTTTTACTTGGCACCACTAAAGGCAAGTGTGTGCAAAATCTGAGACCAATTGGTTGTCATATGTATATCGCATGCACGTTTTACTTTCAAATACAGCACCTCAGGTAGTAATCCATGCCCCCACCCCCCTTAAAACAGCGAAATTTATTGGCCGTCTGGCACACATCCAAGGTATGGGCTACCTACTGCAAAAAAATCCAGGAGTCTAGGACCATTCCCCTAGAAGTAGTTCAAAACGACAGAAGTGGGTCCGGACGGACGGACGGTCGAACGGACAAAACGCAAACAATTGCACATTTTTTTTTAATTCTTAAAAATTGCGCTAAAAATAGCACCGTCGAAAGTGTTCATCCTTTAAAAATGTAGATTCCACTAAGGTCCTTGGAAAAGGATTTGAAAATTGTGCAAGAGCCTATAAGGACTTTTTTAAGAAGTTAGCGTTTATGGGCCTTTAAGGTTTAAGGGTCTCTAAAATCACTTAAAAGTCCTTAAATGCCCTTAAGATTTTTTAAGACCCGCCAATAGTTTATATGAACCTCCAAAGATCACAAAGTTCTTACCATCGTCTTATCTATACGATTCCTCTTGAGAGCTTTTAAAAATTTTTTCAAAGGTTTTCGAGTATTTAAGAGTCTTCAAAGGTCTTGTTGAGGTTTTAAGGAAATTAATTAGTATAATAATAAGTAAACGCCGTTAGAACTTCTTAAAAGGCTTTGTGGATTTAAGTCCAAAAGGGTCTTTTGATCCATTTGTTTATTTTGATTTGTAAATTGTAATTTAAATTACGTGTTAAAAGTTAGGGACATTATAAAGGGCGATTGGGACGTTTGGAAGAAATATAACCATTGGGCATTTAAATAAAATTTGATACATAGCCATAAAACCAAATTTAACGCCAGTTTCAAAATTTCGTTTTGCGCATGCGCAGTGCCAACTTTCTTATTTATGGAGGGATTTAAATGAAATTTGATACATGGCCACTTGGAATAAAAGCAAATGTAGCGCTATTTTCCAAATTTGGTTGTGTGTAGGATGTGCAGTGCCCACTTTCTTATTTATGGAAGATATTTCGTAGGGGTGTTTAAAAAAATGCGCTTTACCTGCACAAGGGTTGTGCACAATTTGTATTTTTTTTTAAGTTTCTCTTTTAAAATCGGTTATTTCGCTAAGAGTTTGTTATCGCTGCGAAAAATTTCAAGATAAGCCGAAGGTTAAGGAAGGAAAGTTAATAAAAACGTAAAATGGGTTGGTTGGTATCCGAGTTTAACGGAGCTACTTGGGCATGTGTTTGTGTGGGTGGTTTAGTGACCGTTTGCCACATAGCAATATATTAAACCACCCTGCGCTAAATTTATAGGTAGTTTACCTAATCCTGTCTCACTTCTAAGTGCGAATTAAAACACACTCCATGGCAATATACAGGCGTTAGAAGAAACGTCGCTAACCGGCTATAACGTGAATTCTCTGACACAATAAACCCATCCTGCGATAATTTACAGGTGTTTGACCGAACGTCGCTCATAGTTTAACGCACATTTCCTGACGGGTCTCCCAGACAAACAACTTCCCACAACTTTTCCACCAATAAACAAATTTTCACAACCAATCAGATTCCTTGACGGCTATCAATCAATTGAGTAACTTGATGATGTTGAAAATCCCACGACGCAGCAACTCAAATAGCGACGACTGCAAACTCTTCTGAAGCAATCACACCATATCCCACGACTAACAGGCGCCTTAAGTTTTCAAGCATTTAAACAGTCAAGACCGTACTTAAGGACCACTCACACACAAACAAAAAATATATAATCCTCTACAATCGCCACAATCGAGAAAGAAGTCACAATCGGTAAAATAGAAGTCAAAACCTTTACACTCCAAAAACACCTTCCGCCCTCCAACCTCCAGCGTTGGGGTTGCGGCTCGCTCGCCGTTCTTTAATCGTCTTCTACGACATGCAGCGCCCTCGGTGGTGGGGGTTATTTTTTCCCGCCCTTACACGAGCAAATATATACAAAATCGAAAAATTGTATATACTGGAAAGTACCACTTTTCAGAGTGGTGAGGTGCTTCTACTAAATGTAAAGCAACCAAACCCTTATAGTTGAGAATGTTTTTTAGCGCATTTCCACAAAAAAAATACAACCACTTTGTCCGTCCGCTCGTTCGTTGAGACGCTACTAGTTCTTTATCTTAAGAGCTATTGTTCTAGTTTTTTCGCTATTTGGTTCGTTATGGTGTCGAGGCTTGCACCAAGGAAGGAATTTTTTCTGCGTTTATTGCTAAAAAAGTTATTGTAAAAAAACCAACAAACCGTTTTTTACATGTTCTATAATTTTACACTTTTGCCGTTTATTAACGATCCTAGAGATAATTTTGTATTGCTGTCTGTCGTCGGTCTGTCCGTCTGTTCCTTTGTCTGTCTGTCCCTCTATCTGTCCGTGTGAACGATCACTTTGTTTAGAAA
Organism: Photinus pyralis; assembly: GCF_008802855.1. Classification (NCBI taxonomy): domain Eukaryota; kingdom Metazoa; phylum Arthropoda; class Insecta; order Coleoptera; family Lampyridae; genus Photinus; species Photinus pyralis. The sequence goes on from NW_022170663.1 coordinate 36,756,480, forward strand.
TGTCCGATCGCTTTGACATCTCCGTTAGTTATGAACTGAATTGCATGAAATTCAATATGGGCATAGCTTTAGCCATATAATACGCAATGCCAAAAGTTGAGTCGAATCGATTCAAAATCACAGTGGCCTTTTTTCATCTCGAGCATTTATAAACCGAATTGCAAACTTTTTTATTTATTTATAAAAGTATTTAAATGAAATTTCATACATAGCACTTGGAATAAAGCAATATTTAACGCCAGTTTCAAAATTTGGTTCTGCACATGCGCAGTGCCAACTTTCTTATTTAGAAAAGCATTGCAATGAAATTTTTCTTATAAACTGAAATTGAAGTAGCACGTCAAATATGGATTGCACATATGCAACGCTATCTTTCATATTTGTGGCCGGATTTTTACGATTTTAACAGAAGTGCATCTTACAAATAAGGTATAGAATTTTCTTTTTATTGTTTAAACAATTTATTTAATAATTTAGATTTACTTATTTAGCATGATGTGTCACGTTATTTACTAAGATAAATTTAATTATCTGGCCAGTAGGTATATTTTTGAGTTTAGCTAGGAATTAGGTTTCTTTTATCGTTTTAAGAAAATTGTAGGAATTTGTTTGATTTCAGTATTTAATCATAATGAATGTATGCAGCTTGAGTTAATTTTCATGACACTTATAATTCCTTGCAAAGGGAAGTAAACAGGCAACTGGTTTGTCATAAAAATTTCTGCAGAGGACGACCGTATCGAGTTAATGTGTCGCAATTTCGATCGTACAACACGCGGGCCACAAGTCGTCTTCGATTTCGCACTCGAAAAATGTCAGCATTAACTCAGAAGGAAATTAAATTTTCGAAAAGAAGGGAAAAACTACCTCGGAACAAGAAATATGGCCCGTCCAGACCTTCCACTTTACCGCAACACCCCGTTATCGAGATATTCGAATTTTCCTTTGTGAGTAACCTCTTCCGACTGATATTTACACTTGAATTTGTGATTCCATAAACAGATACTTGTCACTCAGACGTTCCACTTGCCGTTTGTGAGGACCTATTCCGTGTTGCATATTCAAATATAGTGAACAAGGCGGGAAAATGTTCGGGCACTTTTACTACACAAAAAGGGGACCTGGCACACGCAGAGCATAGACCAATCTCACAACTAGGGATTGATGAAAACTCGGAAAATTAAAAATGTATACAGAAATAGTGTCTCCGAGAGAGAAGTAACTATAAAAATCAAATTAGAAACGTTCGGAAAACCTGCTGTAAAAACTAAAGAAGATAAAATTACGCCCATATTCAAATTCACAAAATTTTGAAAATTCTAAAAGTATACAATCTGAAAATGTTTATGTGCAAGGAACTCCCCCCCCCCCCCCCTCTTCCCTTCACCTTATAACTTAACCTTTATCTTAATTTACTTATTAAGCTTTTCGGTTTAAAAAATTTACTTTATCTGCACACGAGATATTTACAATAAATATCACTTTTCTCACATGGACAGACGGATGGATAAAACAATGGTAGTTTCTATTTTTGAAAAATGCACAGGAGAAATTCACTCAAAAATTCAGAAAATCCGTTGTAGTGACAGTGTCGTTACGTCTAACCTACCGACAATGATCATAAAATATAATCCATCCATCTAATGTAACAACTTTGTCTGGTAGATTAAGAAAATATATTTCGTTTTAGGCCAAATTTTATCCTTCAATACTAAAAATCTATTTTTATTAAAAACCGCACAAAGCTGAATTTAAAAAATAGATGTCAAAGTTACACGATTAGCATATTTTTGCATATTTGTGACTACAGATTAAATACGCAAGTCTTGCTAACTTCACGCGAATGTATAGCTTTCTGTTCAGTACTTAAAAATAAAACTGCTAGATGGATTTGCGTATCAATTTCTAAACATTTTCGGTGGCGATCAGATTATAATGAGTTGCTAAATTAGGCAGACGACCGTGACATACATATAATTATTATTATTAATAAAGGAAGGATTAGAATCAGTTTCACACGCAACTCTAAGCTAAAACGTAGATCAATTTTTGACGTATAGGTGATAAAAATAGGCTAAGTAAATAATTACGTAACCAAAAGTGAGAGTGCTGATAAAAACCGCATGGTGATGAGTACCGAAATGCCGTATATCAGAACTCTTGATGACACCACGGAATTAAATCGTATGGTCAAACGCCTATACGGCTCACCTTCAATCGGAGGTTTTATAGAAGTAGGCCCCTTTAATAATTTGATGATAAGCGAGTATGAAAATGTGTACGAGGAGATCAAACAGTTTCCGATCCACGACGATGACATATTTGTTGTCGGTTACCCTAAATCTGGTAAGTGAGCGGTGAAACGATGACGCTGTGCGTGTATGACTTGGATTACAGGAACTCGTTGGACGGAAGAAATGGTTTGGTTGATTTGCAATGATTTCAATTACGGAAAGGCAAAGGAAGTAGATTTGATAAACCGATTTCCAACACTAGAGTGAGTAAGAATACATTAGTTGAAAAAGGATGGCTATAATAAAAAAAGTGTGTGTCCCAGTGTACTATTTCTCATTTTTGATCAACCCCAAATTTCTCAAACATCCGGTATACTAAGTTACAGTCAAATGTGACGTAGTCCTTGGTTTGAATCCCAGATAAGGCATGGCTGTTTGTGATTGTATAGTGGTTGAGTGGGGGGAGGTGCTATTAGTTAAAGCTCTGCCCACTATCGATCGAAAACCAAAATTTTTTTGCATTTTGAATAATTAAAAAAAAATTGCTTTATCGATCAGTACTCAGTAGGCCTCAGTCACTACTCTTCAATGCTTTAAATTAGGTACCCCTCTCTCCTATAGCTTGGTATGTTATATAATCTCATTATGGTACCCAATGCAGTTACCAATTACGTTAAAAGGAATTTGAGCGTGGAAACAAAAAAAAGTGTTTTTTTCCAAATAAACGCGGGATTATAATTATTGGTTACGTGCACAGCAGTCTCAAAATTTACGTTGCTTACGTAATTTTTTGGTCGAAACACATAGGAGTAGTAAATTGTAGACATTTTTCAAAATTTACTCTCGTTGAAACTTTGTACTGGCATCTTTCAATATAAAAATGACGAAATCAAACTTAATAAAAAAAAATAGTATATTAAAAAACAGTGTATAATCAAGTCTTTAAAGCAAGCGCAACGAATGCAACGATTCAAATGCTAAAGACCAAATATACAAGCGTTTCTTATAGTATTTTTTTAATTATACCTGCAATATAATTTAAAAATAAGGGAAATAAAATGAAATCATATGACTTAACGTTATATTGGAATACATTCATTGGTAACTCCGTGATTGCCTTGGAAATGTCACTTGACGTTTGCCTATAAAAATCAGTCAAAATAAAGTTGACTTCGATTGAAGAAAATAATACACCGTCCATTCAGTGACTTGTTGCAAAAGCAGAAGAAAAGTTGGTAGGTGCAAAATCCAAATGCAAAAGTCTATTATAAAGAATAATAAAGGATGTTGGCGTAGATGAATAGGAAGCATCTTTGAAACAAAGTCTCAAATGCATCGTTAATGCTTGTACATATGAAGGTAATGTCAAAGGCATTTAAATATTCAACCCTTTGGTGCATTCATTCAAAACTTCAATCAATACTGCGATTAAAAAGTGGAACCTACCTACTCTAAACCACGTGCGTTTTTGAAAGCTTCCAACAAAGCATACGAGCAAAAGAAATCTTTTGCATTTGCAGAAAGCGATCTGAGGATTTTTATTTCAGTCTCAGTTTGAAGTAACGTTACTGAGCAACCTTCCAAGAATATTCCCAGAGACGCTTTATATTAAATAAAACTGATTGATTTACGTATGCGGGAACACCTTTACCCGAGGCGAGCACATTATGGAATACACATGCGATACCGACAACAAAATCCTTTTTGTTTAACAATTGTATGCAAAAACAAGAGTCAAAAATTGTTGCTCAGTTTTCATGAAAATGGGCCATTTTTGTTGTCCGCTAAAAAATTGTAGTTTGAATTTTTTTAACTAATATTGATTTTTCTCGCGATCAGCACCGTCGTTTAGCGCAATTTTTGAAAATTGCTTACAAAATCTACAAAGATCATTTCCAAAAATCTAGGAAAAATCGTTGGTTCCGGTCTTCTATGTGTTTTGCTTGTAAAACAATTAAAGAAAAAAACACAATAGTTGAGCCTCTTGGTCATTGATAAACAATGTTAGTTTTAGTCGCTCTAATCACCCAATATTTACAGTGAGCGGCTAAAATATGGAACAAGTTCATGTAAAAATCAGGTGTTGGGTTTAAAAAATATTGTTCCATTTAAAAAATCAACTTTGGTATTAAAATCTACTTTTTTCACACCCTGTATATTTTCTCTTTAGTGCAAAAAATGCGCAAGAAAAAGGATGATAGAGGTGTGCGAGCGTTAGTTTAAAATCCAACACCTGATTTTTAAATGAATTTGTTCCATATTTTAACCGCTCACTGTACTTGCTATTAAACATTGCGAGAATGTGAATTTACTTCCATAAGTTTCGCAACCGGTAAATTACTCCAATTTATGTTCACTGAATAATTAATAATTCCAGCTAAATTTAATATAATTTACGTGCTCGTATATTTAGAAAACTTAATACCAATTACAAATAATTGTCTTTATTCGGCACATAATTTCGCAAATTCTATACAATTTAGGTAAAACAAATAACTGAACCAAGCGCAACAGCCTCAATCTTAATTAAGTCCAGAAATTACGCCCTCAGTGATGTATTCATTGTAAGGCAATTAAACCACCCGCAAATTTTGTGAACTGTGAAAGTTACGTACAAATTATCATGTATTCAGTTTAATTAATCAATGCTAAATGAAAAAAAATTACCTTGTTTATTGATCAGCATTTCCCACAATTTAGTTTTTTTTTCGCTAGGAAATCGAATTTTCGATCTTCAAACGACCATTCTTTGCCGATGACTTTACATTCTTTACAAAAAAATATCAATTCCCTTAGAATCAGATAAAGCTATTAAACACGCTTGAAAGCGTAAGTTTATTTTTTCTATCATTTCTTAGTCGCATAGCCGAATGTTATGAAGGCATGACAATTTATGGGCATAGAAACCATATATCACAAATATAGTTCCCTTAGAAAAAATGGTTTATATTAAGGTGCAGAAGGGATTCTAAGACCGACCATTCACAAATATGTCCAAATATGAATTACTAAATTTTAAAACTGGATACTTGTGAATTATTTTTTTACATAGTGATGAAATTATCGGACTTTTTTTAACGGAAAATCGTATGGAAAGTGGTACTTTTTTTCACGATTTTTACTATGCGTTTTCATGGAGTTTAGTCCTGTCTATGAACAATAGCATCCATTTTTGAGTGACAGTAAATCGCGAATGTCAATAAAATTATTCAACTATGGGTTATTATAGATCACTATGCAAAAAAATTTCGTGTACAACACGTGTTGAAAGTGTCTTTTTTCCATGAATTTGCTTGATTAACTCGGGCTTCGCCCTCATTAATCAAACTGAAAATTCATGAAAAAAAGTAACACTTTCAAAACTAGTTGTACAAATAACTATTTTGGCCCACGTCAGCACCTAAAACGATGGAGGATGCCATACTGCTTCGCTATTAAGTACTGCTGTCTTATAGTTACGATTTTCCGGTCGATCAAGTATCAAATTTTAATACTTGTCCATGGAGTGTCATTTTTTAAGACTTTTTTTTGTGATTAGTTTCAAATGTTTCTCAGTTTTTTTTAAATTTTTATGGATTAGAATTTTTGGGTTCACTGTTATTTTTAAAAATGTATACGAGCATTTTCAATTGTCTCATTTTGCGAACTGTTGAATAGTTATGAAATCCTCCAATTCTTTTTCCTCTTTGAATTTTTGGAATATTTTAGCTTTTTTACTTTTCTTTAAATTTCCCCATTTTAATGAATCTTTTGCATACACTTTAATTTTTAGATTATCTGAATTTATCTAATGTAATGAATCTAATTTTTTTTAATTAACATGATTTTGTAGCTGTTTCTCAGGTTTTTATTATCCTTACCGACGGAAACAATTTAGAATTTTTCTATACACTTGCAGGAAGTTTTTCGGAATTGGTTGAATCTTTCTCTATTTTTTAAATTACAATCTTATCTTCGATTTTTTGTGTAAGATTTTATTTTTCTCATATTCAGAATAATGCCAATTTTTCAATTGTTCTCAATCTTTCGGAATGTTTGTGTTATTATGTTTGCCTCTCTCTTAGGGAGTTTTGCATTACACGAAATTCAATGTTTTAGATTGGGGAGAGAGGGGGGGGGGCATGAAGAATATGGCACGTTAGAGTATATCATGTCCCCATTTTTCACCATTCTAAATTTCAAATTTGTGCACACCTAATCACAAATTTAGATTTATTTTCTCAAGAAATTATTTGGATTTTTCCAAATTTGTGTTGTTTTTTAAATTGTTCTATTTTCTGAATTGTTTAAATTTTTCAAAATATTTGCTTGTTTTTTAAAATCTAAATCTTTGATATTTTGATTTTTAAGACCCCCCCCCCCCCCCGCTTCTACAGTGTATTTAATAAAAATACTAGTGATTGAGTATGTTACGGGTTTCAAAAATTCTACCAATAATAAATGTTCATTTAAATGTACCAGGAGTCTTTCGGGAGGAGCTTCACTATTTCTAGCGGATGAAGAGATATCTCGATTGAGGTGAGATGGACGTGATTGAGACCTTATCCGGCGGCAAATATTGACCCATTACATTGTCCCCTCCTTGTCTTTCAAAAATCAAAAATATAACTGAATCCATACAATTACCCTCACGACAGTATTGAAAGATTGACCCACTAAAACTTTCGTTTAGGACCGACGGAGTTTCATTCTACAACATCAACGTCGGAAAAATACTGTCCGAAATGGAACGACCACGCCTAATCAAAACACATCTACATTGGAGTTTGTTTCCAAACGAAATTACCAGTAACGCCAAGAAACCAAAGGTTGGTTTTTCTTCAGTTGCCTGTAACAAAAACTAACAGAAACTCTAGTTCATTGTCGTGCTTCGTTCCGTCGAAGACGTGTGCCTCTCCCAGTTCCACCATCACCGAACAACTCTGGGATTTAAGGGGAGCTTCGAAGAGTTCTGCAAGCTATTTTTGGCCGGAAAAGGTAAAACACGATCTCACGAACTCCCACCGATAACATTTTACAGTTCTTCAAGGTCCCTACTGGTCCCAAGTGTTAAGCGTGTGGGACCAAAGAGAACACCACAGTATGCTGTTCATCAGGTACGAAGATATGAAGAAGGACCTGGCGGCGATCATCCGTCAAGTAGCAAGCTTCCTAGGAAAAACTGTGCCAGAGGAAGAAATGCCTAGGCTTATTGATCACCTCAGCTTTGATTCGCTGAAGAAGAATCCCGCGTTTAACCACGAGGATATGCTAGCTCAATTCAATGGGGACTGCAATCCGTTTACTAGAGAGGGAATTGTCGGTGGTCATAAGGCGGTTATGACGCCAGAAATGATCGGCAACTTGAAGGCTATGAATGAAAAAATGTTTAGGGGGACAGGATTTTCATTATTAAATGATGAATATTGACAGATTTCTTTACAGCACCAGCCACATACCTACGTTTGGTAGCTGCATCCCATGATTTTTATCTTAACGAGTAGGTAAGATGTAACGACATTACCTATGTTTTTGGTTTGCTCTTTCCAAAATTAGTACCTTTAAGATTGGACACCACTAAACGAAGGTGTAAACAAAATTTCAGTCGCGAAGAAATTTAATCTATCAATATAAAAAACTAACGTTCTTCACAATAAAAAAACGGAAATGATCTATACTTAGCCCACATTGGACGCACTAAATTTCTTGCGTGGGTGAAGATCGAATCTCCTGAAAAAAGTATATTTTGAGCAGTACGGTAGCCCAAAAATGAATTCTCAATCTACGGTCTTAACTCACGAGTTCTCTCGCGGCTTGACCGGTAATGCCTCCAAAAAAACTTCTTCAGATTAATCCCTACCTATTCTGTATAAATTAACACCCTTATCAAGATGGCGTCCAGTAATTAGGCATTTAAAAAAATCTCTACAATTAAGTTTCCAAGATACCGTAACGTGCCCGCTTATTTGGTCACCCTGTACTTATGAGTTATAATGTTAGAGATATATAATACAATAAGGTAAGCCCTTGGTGTATAAATTAAACGAGCAAACAAAACGGAACCTTTTCTTAATTTGTTTTGTGTTGCTCTGAGCTTTTAATACACAAACAAGTAAAGCAGTGTAATTCGGATGGGGCCAGTAGATACTCGAAAGCTTCCAGTAACTCACTTTCAAATATAATGCTCGTGATGTAACTTAATCATTTACTGTAATTGCTTATTATTCAGTTTCGTATGCAATAATCTGTTTGTTTTGGTCGCATTATTATAGTGGCCAGAGAGCTTACGTAAGTTTAATTCTAGTTAAGTAACTATCAACTATCCCCCAACTTGCGGGCTTTCGTAAGTAAATTAGTGAATTAATTACCGGACGGCTCTTACGGTTATTAAAGCAGAGTACCCCAGTTTCATTACTTTAGTTCAGTTTCCGATCAATTGGACGACTGTTTGAGGCAGATAATTACAATTTTTCGTGGAGATGATCGTATCACAATTCGTACCATCATTATACCAATAAACTACCGAGTACGTAACGGTTAATTTATAATTAATTCGATTGTTATGTCAGTCACCGATGAAGCCCGTTATGAGAAAACTTCTCCGCCAATTTTCTATCGCGCCGAGATTTTATCTCGGGAAGAAAAATCTTATAAGTGCCAACTACTTTCCACCTACTAGCAAGCAAAATGAAATTGCTGAACTTTTCTATAGTTTTTTCCGAATTAGGGAAAACTTTCTTTGTCGGGAACCATTTAACTGAAAACTGCTTTAAGTCTGCTACAATAAAAATATTATTCCTGTCGGTTTGGGAATGAATAATTAATGCCTTCTGATTCCTACTTTTCTGTTTTAAGAGGGAATAACGATTTACTTAAAAATGGTAAAATTCATCATACATATATACTTTGGAATAATGAACTGGCTTTCTTTTTTGAAACTTTTAAAATTCCAAAATAATGGAAATGATCGATGTTTTGCCGAGAACGTCATGAAACCTTCATTTTCATGCCTACTTTCTGTTAGGAAATTTTAGTTTCCATGACAGAGGCAGAGTAGACTACGTTTCCTGCAGCTTGCCACTTTTCTGGCCGCAGCTGTCACTTTAGCGGCCGCATTTGTGACATTTCCAAATGTCTATAATGACTCCTACCATCACTGACAGATTGACATTAAGCGAAAGTTGTATATAAAAATTGAAATTTTATATTGAAATACGATTTCGGGTAAAATCTAATACAAAACTCGTCACTAAAATGACACTACTTGAGTCGGAAAATAAAGTACTCGGCCTCGTCCTTCAATATTTCCTCGCCAGTAATGGTATCATTTTCCCGACTTTTATGTAAATAACTATTAATTTCCACGGCAGTGGCAGTAATACGTTATCGGACTACTTTCCCTGCGTCCGGTCACTTTACCGGCCGCACCTGTCACTTTTCCAGTCGCATTTGTCACACTGGCAATGTCCAATGACAGATTGACGTTGCATGCAATTCCTCACAGAGGTATTTCCCTTCCCCCAACTCACTCCCGAAGCTGTGCAATGAACGGTTCCATAGATATGGTCTCTGACCTTTATTAATGGGACACCCTGTAGACACAAGCCATTGAATTCTATAATTTCTTACAAACTTTTCGTAAATTGGGAAGCATTTCCAAAATTTCTTACACATTTCCACACTTAAGACATTTCCCTTTATCGCGATCGGTTATAATTCCTTATATCTGAGTACTCACAAAGGCAAAATTAATCGTCTGAATATCTGCCGAACGGAGTGCCAGAGGAGGGTACTCTCAAAAGGCGGTTGGAACGTCTAGACGAGACATATCTACTGCCGATGTAAAAACTAAGTATGAATATCTCGAAAATGGAGTGCCGGAGGAAGAAGAATTTCCCTAAGCGCTTGATTCTTCTGCCACTATACAGGGTGTCTTAAATTGAGTAAGATAACATGGCTATCTTTGTGATTATTATACTTACAGATTCGGTTAAATTGGCAAAGTTGTGTAGTTTTTGATGCTAATGGATATTCCGATGCGATATTTTGAAAAAACTAAATCGTTTCCTAGATCATTGGAAAAGAGTGAAAATCGCCATTTTTAAAAAGTGAATTTTAGTAACAAAGAGTTATCCAAAAAAGTTTCAAATAAAAGTTGCAAGATTTGATGGGATAAATTCAATGGGCGTAGAACAAAAATTTTAAATGGTGGTTTTCGAGGTATTGACATCAACTTCCTTATTTTAAATGGACGCCATATTGGATTTTTACGTCACTCGATATAGAAAAAAATTACAATGTATTTCTTATGGCAATAATTCCATGGCCGTATCGATGTTGACTATGCGAGACATTTTTCTATATCGAGTGACGTAAAAATCCAATATGGCGTCTATTTAAAATAAGGAAGTTGATGTCAATATCTCGAAAACCGCCATTTTGAAAAAAATGTTTCTTATGTCCATTGACTTTGTTCCATCGAATCTTGCAACTTTTATTAGAATTATTTGTTACTAAAATATTTGCACTTTTTAAGAATGGCGATTTTCACTTTTTTCCAGTTATTTACGAAACGAATTATTTTTTTCAAAATATCGGAATCTCCATTAGCATCAAAAACTACACAATTTCGCCAATTTAACGGAATCTTTAAGTATAATAATAACAAAAATAGCCAAGATATCATACTCAATTTAAGACACCCTGTATAGCGTTACTAAGAAACATCGATAAAGATAGCATGCTGCTTGTAACAGGTGTTCGCTTTGCCATGTTAAAGAATTTTTCGAATTTACAAATTTTCCAGTATGGGAAATATACTGCTTCATAGTGAAAGAGAACGAAATTTTTATGCGATAGCGGATACAATGAAGCGCTTTCAGATAAGAAGCGATTCAAAACGGCACAGTGTTGTCGGTTCTAAAGATCTTACGGAGCATGTGAGACGGGCTTTCTGCTATACCCTTACATGTATAAAAAAAAGGGTGGCAGAAGCTTGGTTTGCGCCGGGTCCGTTTGTTTTTGGGCTTTGCGACTACATTAGAACAAATTGGGCGAAAGAGAGATTCTTCGCCGAACCTATCTAAGTTGTGTGCGGCATTTTAGAGGCATTATTTTCAACTGAAGGTTCAAGACAATTCCCTATAATCGAAGTATATGGAAGATTTAACAACCGCGGAATCGTACGTGATAATTCGATAATTGCGAAAGTTAAAGTTAATTGCCAAATTGCAAGGGAAAACTGTGCTGCCAATTCGACGAAACTATTGTCGTGTGTGCATTTAAATCCATTGCGAGTAGGTACACATTACGAGTAAAACTAATATAAAGTGGCGTATTTTTGCAAAAAGGGCAACTTCGTGCTGTAGAGGCTGCCTGATTTATTTTTAAACGTTCTTAATACGTGAGCGGAAATTTTCGTTTGGTTGCAGCATTTTCTCAGCGTGATCTTGCTTAAATAAATTTGACCACGAAAGCATTGTGCTCAAAAGTACAGAACGTTTCATTGCGTTTATACTTGAAGTGACTAGTTGCAATTAAAAAAAAAGTGTATTAACCAATTTTGTGGGCGTCTATATTGGACGATATTAAGATTTTGGATTACAAGGCAACCGGTAAAAAGTTTAAAGACGATTAAATAGTGCTTTTGTATTAAGTACACAAGGGGAAATTGACATTTCTATCAGTACTGCAGAAAATTGGTAAATTATTTCAGTGATTAAAACGCAGTTTCTTGCGTAAGAAAACTAAGCGAAAACTCCTAGAACTGACGTCACTCTCCCTAAAACATCCTACTTCTATTTTTTCCTCCCAATAACCACCCCCCTAGAGTATTAAGTAAACCGTCGTATGGCTTTCTTTTAGGTACTTCAAATTTATCCGTATGCAATAAATGTAACTTCATTAATATTTTCCTTTGAATGTTATGCAAGAGAAAGGCGAGCTTTAGCAGCGGTCCTTCAGGTCAAGGAACTAATGACAACCTGCATCAATGCATGATCTCATTTTTATTTCAAAATTTATTTTTCCGAATACAGCATTTTTAATTTCAGGCTTCGGGTTACATTATTTGAACTCTTAGGTGTCGATCGTTTTCTATATTTTTCATGAATGATAAGCGGACCTAAACAACCGATTTTCGTGATTTTTTCTCATTAATTGTAAAGTGGAATTTCAAGATCATTGATACCATTTTTTTTCCTGTGGATTAAATGTGGTCAAGTCGCAGACAGCGTATACAGGTTCTGCCTTCCCCGCGACTTGCAGTCTCCACACCAATGGGAATGTGAGTTGGTCTCTGCCATGAAGGAATCTGGCTCTGGAGGATTTGTTTGGTTCTTGTTAACAGCATGTATGTGCATTTCAATTATTGTTAACGTTAAATGTTTGTTGGAATTTGGGAAGCACAATCTCGATCATATTAATTGAATTCAAGGACAATCTTGATGTATCAGAATTAATAATTTTGGTAATTATAAATTTAAATTACGTCTTAAACATCTGGAAATTATTAGTGTAGTATTTGCAGAAGTTTATCTCATGTTTTTCTACGGTCCTCGATAAGAAGCTTTTCTTACCGCATCATAGGCCAATTAGTTTCAAAACAAGGACGTGTTATCGCCGAAGTTTTTAACACAGATGCAGATTGACTTTTTGGTGGACGACGTGAATAGAGTTCTTTGGACATTGAAACATAGCCGTACTTGTGCGTATTTATTGGAAAATTTGTCATCGAAACAGTCTGTCTTGTTTAAAAAATCGATGTAAGCGAAGGCGTGTTTTCACGTTTACGAAAAAGTTTGGTCGGAGTGCATTGTTTATAGAGCGTTTGTCGCCGAAGAGAAGCCTTTCTTTAAGGTTTTCAAGTTATCAAAGGTGTAATTACAACGAAGTCACTGCCGTCTAAATCGAGATTCGAGCGTTATAAATGTAGTCGAGAAGTGAAGTTTCGAAGCAATATCACCTGGTGTTTTGTGTTTTTTGGATTATTTAAGGTGATTAAGATTTTTTGAATTGTGACTATCGATCGCTTGTTGCGTGGTATGTGTATTCTGGCCCTGAGTGCCTATTTTTCTTTCAGCCTATTTGATTGTTTTATGTCGAATTAATTTGTTCATCTGTATATGGCTGGCTTTGGGATTAGTCGAGCTGAATTTACGACCCAGATAAGAGTTCTCAAGTTAGTTATTTCTAAGTTAATAAATGATAGACGGTGAGTATAAAAATTGCTGTGTAAGTATTTTCAATGGTAAGTCAACTTCAAGCAATCGGTTTGCAATGTCTTTACTTTTTCCTTAGCTAATGCCTCATATACAGAAAGTGTCATTTTGTTTTTCATAGAAAGAAATAACGTTACACGGCTCAATAAGAATGGGCATTCAAGTAGAAAATAAATAAATCACAGTGTCTGTCTTGGATCCTCAAAGGTAAAATTGAGACATCAGTCTTGATTTCCCTTCAAAATCGCTGGAAGCAAAACAAATTGAATGAAAAGATATACCGAGATAGTCAACAAATAGGCCGCTGGAATTTTTTCCTTTCCGCCGACATTTATTCTCTTATTAGTTTAGTTTATTTCCGTATGGTTACGATTAGCGATAAAAAAGTTGAAGTGGCCCTTCTTACAGTGAGTATAGGTCGGAATTAGTGAAAAATAAACAGGGAAAGTTCCCACCAAAAAGAGAGCCTAAGAAAATAGAGAAAAACGACATGTCTGGCGAATAGAGAAAAGGTGCGGCTTCTATACACACAATGAGGGTAGATAAATAAAACTACTTCTGCCTTTTGACACGTTTTAACCGAAAAGTATTAGAGTGTCCGACCTCGATCAATTTTCATTTATTTATGGGACACCGAAAGCTTCGCCATAATGTCTTAATAATTTACGAGAAAATTGCTCGAGATAAATTTAGAAGGGAAATGCAGTGTAAATTTTAATTCGGATCGATCTAAATCACTATGGAGGAAAATGCACCAACGCGAACTTCGCGGAAACTGCACTTTATTTCGAAGTTAGGAGACCGTTTTCGTTTTATTTAAATTTTCTCGTTGTTCATAATATGGAGGATGCCGCAGTACACGTTCCACTTCAACTTTTCCATGTTTTCACGTTAACCGTCGACTTATCGCTTATCTTGTCCTTTTAGGTTAACGATACAAAGGAGCATCTAACTTTATCCTGTGGAAGTTTTCCGTACACGAGTTGTTTCAGTGGAAATTTACGCCGCTTCCGTTTAGAGGAGTCGAATGCGGCATTCTGGTTTATGTATGAATTTATCTCGCGGAGTGATACCGAATTTGTATGGATGCTCGCATATGCTGCCTTTTGCACTATAAATTTCCCGACAATTACCATGTCTTGCGTGTCTTAGCTTTATTTTCATCACTAATTTAACTTCGAATGCCTTCGGAATAAATTAAAGCTTCTTGCGCGGAAATTTGTCGGGAAATACGAGTTATGTTCGCATGTAAACCGTAATTTATTTATTCCCCCCTTTAAAATGTCGCTATGACACGTATAATTTTAGTTGATGTGTGTTTTTTAGTTGTGAAAAGACCTTTGAAGTTGAAAAAACTTGCAGGTGTTTCTTTGTGTAAAATTTCTTTATATTTTCAGATTGTTCGTTAAGATTTTGTATAAAATGGTCAGGTGTGTTAAAAGTTAATGGATGTGCATCAGTTTCAAGTGGTAGTGGGGTTAACGATAACGGGTTGATTATAAAAGACGCTGTTGTAAAAACAACCTGAGAGACGTTTACAGGTAGTATGTAAGGCGGCAGACCGTCACTGCTACCAAACTGAAGACTGAAAAATGCTAAGTATATATCATTTTGGAGGGGGACCGTCACTGCCGCATGGTCGTAATCTGCTTTGTAACTTCCGGCCGCCAATTTGAGATCTCTGGTTACCATGGATAAAATATGCATCAATACCTTTTGTTTTAATCTCAATTAATTTAAAGAAACTGTGTATTACGTAATTTTCTTGTCTCTTTGAAATTTGTGACGTTATTTTCTTTACCGTTTAAATCTTTGCTTTGGCTGCATTTGAATTACGATGTGGATCCTTCTCGAATAACATTATGCGAACTCTTACCTTTATATAGCAATCCTTACACCATCTAGGTGTTCACATTGTAACCCGATCCGTTATTTGTGATATAGCTTTCTTTTAAAACCTTCCCGTCTAGATTTCTGTTGCGCGTTTTCTCCCATTTGCTGTTGACGCGCGCATACGTTGTTGATGAACTCGAATCGATCTTGACTTGTACTTGAGCTACACGCCATTACACTTACTTGACTACCTTTTTGGGATATTATATGTGCTGTTTGTATTAAGGTTAGTGAAGTTTTTCTCTTATTATCTTACTTCCAACTTCGCTGACGCATTTCTGCGGATTTATCTTACAAGATTAAGGCCGTTTACGGTATGTTATCTATGACGCATTATCTTTTTACTTTAAATAATCTATTTCAGGCTACTTTCGTACTCTCTGAGTACTTCTTATTTTGGAGTTACCAATTGCTTCCTGATTGTGCATTGATATTTCTAAGTGGAAACGCGAATTCCCGATTTTCGATATTGTGCAAGAGAATTCCATTGAAATATCGACGCCATTACCAATCAAAAACTCCCTGCATATTTCTACCTTACCGACTGAAGAATTACCGTCATTTCGTGTGAAACCGATTTGAACTGATGACCCAATTTTGCAAAGTTCGTTGACCTACGATTGATTCCTCCGAAACGCAAGTACCTAAATAACAAGACGTGTGGAGTTGGTACTGTGTAAATCGTTCGTATGTGTTTGTATACCCAGTTACCAATTACGTTTAGTTTTGTCGTTACCGAAGTTTAGATTAACGATAATATCATCTACGATCGACATCATATTTGTGTTACTCCGATACTTATATTTGTTAGTTTACTGTATTTTATTCTTCATATTAACTACTTTTGTTTGTGATCTAGTTCTTAAAATTGCCGAGACTTTGTTCGAAGCAAATTTCTACAATTTTAATTAACGTTATGTATTTTGCTCTGAAGAACTTGTTCGTGTAAGTTTGTTTTCATTTGAATTGATAAGATTGCTTTGTCATTGAAGAGAGATTCCGTTATTTGTACCTTTCATAGTATTTTTTTCTTAAGACTTCATGTCACTTTTAGATATCTCATACCGATTGTAAAAACCAACCCTTAGTCGAACCAAATTTTGTTTTCTCGTAAAGTCATTTGAATTTTTGATTTTTGTTTAGTATTGATTGCCATTCTATGTATAAAAATAACCCGTCGTGTCTTACGTTAACCATTGCTTATGCGATATATTGTGCAACACGAATCATTATCCTTTTTATATTTTTTTGTTTGTGTGTCTGTCTGTTTACAGATTTGCAGTTTCGCGTCCTCTGAGCTCAGAAGGGTGCGACCGTAGTTCAAAGGTAAATTTAGTTGTTTTCGTCGTTTTTCCCTTTTAACGCTTGATTACATTTTGGTTTTTGATACTAACGAGTTGATTATTACTTTGTTTGAAAGTCACTTAATGATTATAGCTCCGTTGTTTCTGCGGAAGCTCCTTTTGGATAAATACTTTCCCCGGCTACGTTGTTTTTATTAGAGATTATTTTAAATTCCCATTTTGACATACCAGATCTATATATATTACAGTGTCAGATTTGTATTTTGAGATCATTGTATTACAGTATTAAACCACCCGCTTTTATGAGATCAAATATTGTTTATGTTTCTTTCCCCGTAATTGTGCATTCCTTCGAGTTTAGTAAGACGAGAACAAGGATCTCTTAGTCTGCCTTGTTTATCCCTTTAGTAAGTATTCCTCTCTCTGTCTCTCTAGATTTATCAAAGACTAAGTGGCGCCTATCCGGATTACTTTTACTGTTTCCTTCCCTTTTTGGCTTATTTGTGTTTGTATAGAAGAACCCCATTTTCACCCCGACCCACCTCTACTTTGCCTGAGCTTACCGTGTGCTTATCTAAAGTAATTTTGTCACGTTGGCCCAAAGTGAACGTAACAAATTCATATAACTAAAATTCACTTTGTCGTTGCGATCAAGCACTCATTAATGGATGTCAGTTTTCTATTTGCCTATCCAACTTCGTATCTTATTTCCTATCTTCGCTTGTTGTTATTTTATTGAGAATTCGAGTACTGCTATCTTAGTCTATTTCCAAGTTTAGCGTATGCCTTCAGATTATGGAGCAAACATTTGCTTCCGAAGAGCTCTAAGGAAGTCGAAGAATTGGGTAAGTCAGTCCTTAAACTTAAAACTTTCAATGCCATAAACAGAATAAATCTAGCTACGTTTGTTTCTGAGATACAGGGTGAAAACGAAAAAAATGTTATCATATCTTACTATCCATGTAAGATAGAAAAAGGTAAAAACTGCCTATTTTAGATATTTTACGTAGTTCCAGTGGCGTAGTAAAAAATTGGACTACCTTTTCTGAGATCTGGCCCAAAGTTGGTATTTTTTAAATGCAACACCCTGTATATCTTAGCGTCAATTTTGTTTCATTCTTTTTCCTAATTACATTAATGTATCGCTATCTAAGAAGAATGCTTGTCTAAACCAAATTTAGAAACGCGGGGCTTTTTCAATCTGAAAATAATGCATCCAAAGTTGGTTTTTCAAAATTTCGAAAAATAATTCCAAGTGTAAACCTGGGCACAAAAGTTTGGTAGGTACAGTATTTAAGAATAAAACTGCTGAATTTTCAAAAAGCAGTTTGCGCATTTTATGTCCGTAAAAATTTTGGACCTTGACTTTATTTGGAAAACATATTTGTTTAACGGCATAGTTAACTGGTTCACACTGTATAGATAAAACTGTAAAACCAACTTTTCCAGCACTACCGCCTAAGATAGATTCCCCTTACCGTATCGTAGGTACTTAGAAAACGTCCTAACACGTCATTTCTATGGCTAAAAGATATCAAAAGCGCTAGTCTAGAGAACAGTTTGTTGCATGTGGGCTTGTATTTACAAAGGGAATGTGATAGGTCTTGTAACGGGTGCACGTGGTGTTTTCCGTTTTTTGCATATTGTATATATTGCGGTGTTAGGGGGGTAACTTGACGTTCTTCTTTAACAGATCCGTAAGAGGGGAAATTAGTGAAGAAAAGTTTAGTGTGGAACGTCTGTACCAAGAACTCATGCCGGTGATTCTTCTGACTTCAGGAACTATCGTCGGAATGGGAATCTGAGTATGCTTCAACTTTACCTAGGTCTACCAGGTAAAATTTGAGCCTTGACCACATAGCATTAACCCACTCTTACAAAAATTGCAGAAGATGGTGTTCAAAAATTGGAGTGCAAATTGTGATGTCATCCAAGTAGCTGAATACATGGGGGGAATTGTGAAGTCCGAAGGGCATCTACGGAACTGGAAAAAACTTCTGTTGGGTACTGTGAACGCGGTATATGGCTTCAGTGAGTCTACCATTGGTATATGCGAATATGCGGACTTGATGTCAAGGGTCATTAAGTATCTTGCATCCCTTAGCTTGTCGAGAGTGGCGTTGACGTATGGGAGAGGATATGCATCTGGTTCGCGGACTTGTATTTAATCGCCGGAGGTCTACACAGAAGCCATCCCAAGCTCGGATTGTTTATTATGAATTGCGCCCAACGTGGGATTCATATTTTAAAAAACATCGCCGATCAACGTGCAGGTATCTGTCAAAAAACGTTACTTTGCGTTATTTCGTATGGGAAAATAACGTTTTGTGTAGATAATTACCTACACGTTAAATTTAACGTTACTGACAGAATACAGGGCTGAATTTCTTGACATATATAAGAACTGCGTCATTACGTCCGACGAGAACACCCCACGCGGAATCACCTTGCTGCTGCAGGATGCAGGACGATGTCGCCATATGGTGGCAGGGAACCTCTTCCAAACACAAGGCGAAGCTGACAAGACGGAATTGTTCATAGTCCAGAAACGTGCCATTCTCGCAAGGATGGACGAGGACATCAGCGAGACACTACAAATCCACATGGTTACCACCTTTATCATCTTACAATGTCTTATCCGATTAAATAAAAGAAACAATTTCGCATTTTTATCTAATAATCACGTAATTTCAATTTACATGAACAAAGACGAACTAGCCATAGCCAAAATAATTGCGTACCATGAAACTTTCGAAAGTTATCGACTACACTCCCGATGAAAAAGAGTTTCAATAAAAAATGACACAATGTAAATCGAGTAACATCATGGTAAGTTGGGCGAGAGATTTACGTTCTGCTTTACAATTGGGCTCAATGCCGTCCCACGGCTCCAAAAGAATAATTGAACACCAATTTAAATATCGATTAGTTTTTAAGTTCCTTAAACAATGCAAATCCTGCATTTGTGTAAACGTTCGCATCATTAAGATTCTGATACTTCGCAGTACTTCCGAGAAGCTTTCAGTAAGTCTCGAGATACATAAAATTGCTTCTTGTAGAGGAAACTCGGATATTCGTAGCATTATTAATGACAGCGTTTCAATAATGCCCCAACAGAGAATTCAACGTGAATGCAGTAGATGTAGGGAAGCGGAATATTCAAGTATGCATAATACGATCAAGACTCTTACTGATGCCAAGCTAGGAATATTTTCAAAATTAAGTAAAATAGTGCAAGGCATTGATAGAAATGATTGAATTTCTAGCCATTATTAATGGGTTAATAATGGATCGAGGGTAATAATAAATAGATTAGCATTAGGTAAAATGAAAAGTAACAACTTACCATTATATGTTGGGACACTTACAAATCAATGTCGCTTTAGGATCCTTACCTGAAACAAAACACAATTTGCATGAATACTTAAATACCCAGTCAGCAAAACTATTGCTAATTTGCTTATTATTATTATTAAGATTTTTTTCGGAAAACTAGCGCTACATTATTATTATTATTATTGAATGATTAAGACACTTATTTGTGAGCTGCCCCCCCCCCCTTCTGCAATTCAATTCCGCTTATCACCTCTACAAAGTGCGTCCTTTAATTTAATACAATCTCATGATAAAAATAACGTTAAAAATACAATGTGGTCTTTTATATCTAACAATTTCCTTGTGGAGAGCAACCAATAATTAATTTTAAATTGAATCACAAAATTAACACCCGTTACATTCTTAGTCATGCAAAATTAGAGAAATAGTGAGAGAATAGAAAATGGAAAAGCATTTATGTATAAATACAAAAAAAAGAAGATTTCTAAATTAGAAAATATTTGATCATCATTAAATGATATTTTAAGAGAAATAACAATCCTAGAGACGAGTAACTTTGTAACGGGATTTTGGTAGATGGTCGTAGTCCTCAAATTAAAGTTGGAGTTGAATTTATTTAGGGTTGCGTGATATTTAGCATCGAATAGTATAAGATGTACTTTGTACACGGATGCTTCTTTAAAAGCTCTATTGTTGGGTTGGTAGCGCCAGTCTGTCGCATCATAAAAACAAACTTAATGGGTCGTACGTGACTGACGGCTGGTTCAGATCCGCGATTATACAGGGCACGTGAACAGCTGAGTCAAAGGTTTCCGGTAGCAGAGGTGTCTGGCAAATGCCTTTCGTGAGTTGATGAAAAGAAATCAAAATTATTAATAAAACGAATAAAAATTACCGTTGGAACCGATTAGCATTCATTTTGAAGGCGTATTTGCAAAACTTGAAAGAGTAGGGATTAAGCCGAGAAAGGCAGTCGGGGGGTATTAAGTGTGAAGCCACGGTGGGGCTCCAATTCGGATTCGGCGTTGTCACGAAGATGCTAAGTTGAAATCGCGAGAAGAAAAAATTAATTGCGTGTTAAATTGGGCGAGTATCGAGAGCGCGATAGAAAAAAAGTTTATTTTAGTCACGGGCAAGTGCGTGTCAAGAAGATCAAGATACGCGTGCGGTTACAAAAAAGCTCGTGTCGAAACTCCAGGGTGATTTTAACGTGTTATGTGAATTTGGGTACAAAACATTAGAAAAAATTGCGCGTGTAACCTTTGACTTATCTTATGATTAAAAGTTCATATAAACGTAAGTCCGTAAAAGCTTCGTTAGTGATCTACAGGGTGTTATCATTTCAAGATTTTAGTTTCTGAAAAAAAGTAGCGCTTATATATTCACTTTGGCTGTTCGGTAGGGCGGCCGGGTGCAAAGGTTTTCTAGGTATAACACAAGCGACGTATCGAGTACTTTCCAACTTGTTTCTTTATATTTCCTGCAGTTTTAGAGCTATTTTGCTCAAATTTGAAATAAAAGTTAAGCTGAAGGGTTTACATCAAGAATCAACAGGGTGTTGTTCCATTTTCTACCCTTGAATGTTTTCCGTGCGCCACTGGTAGATGGTAAAATAAGAATTTAATTTTCTGGTTTAAAAACTTTTTAGTCTCTTGTAATCATGTTTAGGAACACCCTGTACAGCAAATGGAAAGTTTCTAGAACGATCTCGAACACTATCGATAACGCTCACGAATAATCTCGAACAAAATACGTTTTTCCTTAAAACAATGCGCCCGATTCGTCTGCAGTACTTATTGCCGGTGATTAATCTTTTATGACGCCTCGATGTCTATCTGAATTCCTAGAAAATTCGCTATTGCATAACACGAACAACAGTGGAAGTCAGATGTGCGTAATTAAAACTGATTAAGCTTTCGACAGCAAAATGAACATGTTCAGCTAATTGACGTCAGTGTCACTCATCTGCCGTAGTAAATTTGTATGTGTAGATAGAACTTTTTAATAGTTATCACCTGGATTACGTTAACATTAGAGTATTTTGGAACTTCTAAACCAAAGAAGTCTTCCCGTTAAGAGCCTATATTTGAACCATTTTTCAGTCCATAAAACTTAGTCGGAGATGGTCAAGTATTCCAAGGTTGGACGACACAAAGGGTATTTTCAGTTGCTGTATAACTAGGGTAAAGTTTATCGTTCTATTTGTATTCAATACACACCGATTCCTTAAAGGCTATGGATAGATCGGAGTTTGCCGTTTAAGCAGTCAAAAGTGAAGACTCGGTCGTTTTATTTTTAAATGTTTAAAAAGAAAATTTCCACTGTAGTATGAACCCAGTTAAAAGAAGGACACAGTTTTCCATTTAAATTCAGTATTAAGTAACTGACATTTTCTAACTGAGAAACATATAAATATTAAGATTTGCATTTGTTTATAAAATGCAGATATTCCCTATTTTTTTCGTTGTTCGTTGGAAGAGTTATTAAATTAGTCCATAGGAAAATGACCACTTTAATATTTTAGTGCAATGACGTTAATATTGATTATTTTGGATGGCCGTAAATGAAGGCCGATTTTGATTGATCTGAAATTTTAATACAATATGTTTATATTGTGTCTTTATTTGCTATCAAAGTGGTTTAAGGTGGAACAGAATATTTTACATTATTACCGTCCGAAGCACCTAGTCGCCAAGTCTGGGGAGACGTTAACAGAAAGAAATGAAAGAAGAGAACTGCTCCTATGGTACCGTAATGGAAGGCCTAGATGAATGGAATTGTTTTCCATTAACCTCCATCACCTGGTGTAGGCGGTCATAGTTCTTCTGGAAATTGGGGGGGAGGGGGATGTGATGTGAGGAGATATATCTGTTGGTAGCGTTCAAACTGCAAGTGTGAATATTTCAAGAACGGACTGTCTTAAGAGGGTACCCATACAAAGGAAAAATGAAAGATGTGCCCAAGATGGGTCTGTAGGTGTTATCCAAAGTGCGAATTTCCCGAGAAGGGCATGTCGAAAGAGATACTCACAAAAGAATATATCAAAGGTCTGTTAAGAAGTACATATCTGTTGGGATGGCCAAAATACCAAGTGGAAATATCTCTAGAAAGAGGTACACAACATGCATTCTGGTGCACTTTTCTATACAAGGCGTCCTAACGAAAACTTGCCCTGTGGTGGGCGTTGTAGAGCCCACCACACATACAGGGTGATTCCTATAGTACCTGCCACCGTTTGGGAGCGTGTAGGTGGTGCGTAGGGGAGTATTTTGATATAGGACACTTGGGGTCGAAAATCTAAAATAAGGGTGCCAGAGCCAAATTTACCTTCTGGAATTTCGCGCCTGTAGGTAGGCAACCCAACCGGCCGGCGGTGCACACGGAGCGATCTCAGGCGGCGATGTGTGGCTGACACTTGATCAGAATTTTGTTTAAACCCACGAAATCCCGTCTGCAACGACGCGTATCAAGTGAATAAACACTATGGCACGTTTTACTAACACGGAATACGCGGACATGCACTTCATGTACGGATTGGCAAATGGTAACGCACGAGCTGCACGACGACCGTACGCTGAGCGGTATCCAAACCGTCAGTTACCCTGCAGACAGGTCTTTCAAGAAGTTCACTTCCGACTGTGCGAGAAAGGGAATTGCAGGTAAGCTGACGGAGGCTTAACTTTACACACAGATTCGTGATGCACATCGATACTTGGGTCATTTAAGCACCCATTTCGAAAAGTTTGTTTGTTTACACCGACCTCCTCCTATTTCGCAGCCCACTAGCGCCCGTGATCGCGATCGCCCGTTGGTAAATGCCTTAGAGGAGGATGTGTTGGAACGTTTCGAGGCAAACCCGCGTACTAGCACTCGACTTGTAGCAGATCAGGTGGGTTGTAGTCAACACACAGTGTGGAACATCGCCAACAACAACAACTTACACCCCTATAAGTTTAAGAAAGTGCAAGAGTTACGGCCGGGTGACCATGAAAGGAGGCTGGAATTCTGCAACTTAGTCGTCCAGGAGGAAGAAGCTAATCCGAACTTTCTGAGGAGCGTGCTAGTTACTGACGAGAAAGGATTCTCAAGAGAGGGGACCTTCAATCCTCGTAACAGCCACTGCTGGGCGGAGCACAATCCTCATGAAACGTTTACGCGAGGATAACAGGACAAGTTTTCTTTAAACGTTTGGGCTGGCATCCTGGGGGACAACCTACTGAGGCCTTACATCCTCCCTCCGCGTCTAAATGCCCATAATTACCTGATTTCCCTGCGCGAGGTGCTACCAGAACTTAATGGATGTTCCAGTGAACTTGTACTGGTACCACTCACTGGTTCCAGCACGATGGGTGCCCTGCTCACTACGGGCGGCAGGTGAGGGAACACTTGGACCAAACCTATCCGGACAGATGGATCGGCCGTGGAGGTGCGGTGGAGTGGCCTGCCCGCTCGCCCGACATCACCCCATTAGATTTTTACTTGTGGGGTGTGATGGAAGCGCACGTCTACGAGACTCCCGTCGAATCCGAAGAGGACTTAATTGCGCGCGTCGTCATGGCCGGAGAGGCTGTTCGCCAGGACATAGGAGTCTTCACGCGAGTTCGAGGGGAGTGGTTGGCTAGATGTAGGAAGTGCATTGAGAACAACGGTGGCCACGTTGAACACTTGTAAACGTTATTGCTTTTGACTGTCGTTTTCCCTCCTTCCCTCCCATGTCGCTTCCTCGCGCTAACTCGCTCTGCATCGCTCCGCGCGAAACGTCGGTCGGTTGGGTTGCCTACATACAGGCGTGAAATTCCAGAAGATAAATTTGGTTCTGGCGCCCTTATTTTGGATTTCCGACCCCAAGTGTCCTATATGAAAAGACTTCCCCTAGGCACCCCCTATACGCTCCCAAACGGTGGCAGGTACTATAGGAATCACCCTGTATTTAAAAGAGAAAAGAGGTCAAATAGCCCATGTTTTGGAAGAGGTATTCATTACTTATAGAACAGTTATAGGTAGATTAGGTAGGTCCGCCATATTGGAACAAAATGGCGGAAAGAAATCTACCTACAGCTGATCGAGCGAGCCGAAAGAGATTGTTTATTAGGGACATTTTTCGAAAATTGAAATAGAAAAACCTGGCATTAAAACTCTATCTGGATCGCACTTTGAATTCGAATAAACACACAATTAATTGATTGACAATAACAAATTTTTGTTCCGAAACACATAAAAGCATTAAAACAAAATCCCTGAAAGAAAGAAAAGCTTACAAAGCCGATTTGAATATATATTAGTCTGCACGCATGCTGTTGACAATTAAAATAAAAGAAACCTTAAATTACTTACAGTTTGTTTAACTCACACACAAATGCGGACAGCTTCTGAACTTCACTTTTCTTTATAACACACAATTAGATGACAAGTAAAAGTGGCTTGATGAATAAGATTAATTTTCGGTGGCTGTTCGGGCGGTAGAAACTTTTAACTTTGAATAATAAAATAACGGTTTAGTTTCTTCATTACAAACATTATTATTGTTAACGGTATATTTTGTGGAAAGATCCTCGTACTTATGCTTGATGAATGACTCCATTTCGTTAATAGGTCTCTAATGAAGGGTGAAGGGCGAGGTGAAGGGTATTGTTGTGAACTACCTATTATAATAAATTTTCTTTTAGGCGATCGATTTCGACATTTATTGTCATCCTCAGGCCGTAGCGTCAAAGTTAAAATATATTAAAATGTGGATGGATGGTGGTAACATAATTATGTTATAACCTCACATTACAACCACAACATACCGCCCCTTCTACATCCACATCTGTTCACAAAAAAATTGCTTATGTTACCACCATCCATCCACATTTTAATATATTTTAACTTTGACGCTACGGCCTGAGGATGACAATAAATGTCGAAATCGATCGCCTAAAAGAAAATTTATTATAATAGGTAGTTCACAACAATACCCATCACCCATCCTCGTACTTTTTCGGAAGCAGTTTAATAGATGGCTCCATCTATTGTTGGAATTTGAAATTATAACGCGCATTTTGGCAGCGGCGTGCTTTTTGGTTGTCGACCTTCGTCTTCCTCTCATTTCTGTGAGCTGTAACAGAATGCACTTCATTTCAATTTCAATTTCAGTTTAAAGACCAGCACAAATTAAATTTAATTCAACTGTAGGGACCAGCTTAAGTTTCGGAGGAGTTTTACTTATAATTCTGTCGACGTACGAGTTTGGACTTGGATTAAACTAACCATTTGCCTGCGAGCGCCAACACCTTTGACATATTTTCCACCTGCTAATAATGAGAGGCGATTTTCTGGAATTGGGTCACCGGGCCAGGAACGAGATTTGATATCGGGATTCGATCCTCAACAAAGAGGCAAGTTCCGTCACACTTTAGCGTGTTAATTAATAGATATTTTGCCCCTTCTGAACCTTACCGAATGGCCTCGCTATGCACTACAACTACTTGCTTTTCCAAATCGACAAAAACTTTTTCTGTAATCGAACAACACGTGTTAAACTTTTTACACGACTTTGAAAAAAAATGCTAAACAACCGCTCCTCAATCGTCGCGAAACCAGCAGCCTCTGCGTTAATTAATTTTCGACTAACAATAAAACTTCTTATCACAAACAACCAGATGTAACTCGGTATAAAGCACGCAACCGCACCATATTTAAATTGAATAAATTACATAAGCGATAAAATCAAAATGAAAAAAATTACGTACTACGAACAAAATTTCTAAAAGGAAAAGCAAATACAAATTCAAGTAAAATAAACTAACTTTGTGTTTCTTCGAAAATAACCCACCAGATTTGGAATTAAAAATTAAAAAATTATACCACATACAGGGTGGCCCAACGGAAGAAGTAATTTTGCATGTTTGAAAATTACAATAATTTTCATTTTGACCCCCGCTGTCTATGTCAGAATTTTTGATAAGCGCCTAAAGGCTGCCGTCGGAAACATCACGATTTCGATTTTGCCTTGTATCACTTTTCATTTGCAATAAATCCTCGATACCTTAAGAACTGAAGGTAATAAAACTGATCAGCTGATCACGATCTTGCAGGTGTCATCTCGTTAGCTACTACACGATAAAAAAGAAAGTTTATAACCGAAAAACAATCGTGAATATTTTATAGAAAATAAGAGTTCAGCTACTTTCGTTAATTAGGTAGTGACATTCTTCTCGAGAATTTGGATCGGTTCAATTTGAAACTGTAGTTTCGCCTTGAAAAGGAGGATGACTCGCCGATTTGGCGCATAATTCAAACAGGTTGGACGGTAGATGCATAAAATCAAGGAAATACACTCGAGCTGTTTTTAATGAAGTCCTCATCGTCGAAAAAAAAGTAATAAAAATTCAATCACACGATCTTCAAAAGATGGGTCGATGACCAGAATGTTGCTACCTCAACGTCACCCGATCGAAGACAATTTGCGCTTTTATTGATATTTATTAACTTAAACCTCTTAACATGTTAATACACATTTATAATGGGAATTATAAAACTTCGAAGATGTTATTTAAAGTGAAACCATAGGGAGTATGGGATATAACCATTAAGCAATCTCATGGGAGTGCCACGACAAAGAAATAGAAACAAGAAAAGGTACGGAACGTGAAATTATTCTCGAGAGATGCGTTTTTTAAGATGAAAACTTGTATGTGAGGATGGCGCGACGTCAAAAACGCGCAGACCCCGTAGAATTATAAATTTTTGTACATTTTTGATATTATCTGAATTATGGAACGTAGAAAAACATATCCAATCATCACGCGAGGGCAGTAAATTCGCAACGGAACAAGTTCTTATACGACTAATTGAAACCGGCTCACAGGGGGCGCCCGTAGTCATACAAATTGAGCGAAAAGTTTTAAATTTCACCATCTATCAAAAGCAGTTCGTCCAGTTTCAAAACTGCGGATTAGACGTTTATCAATTTTATAAGTCCCTCGAAAGCGATATAAAGGAAGAGAAGTGTTACTTAAAAGAGGTTCAATAGGATTACGTTGAGAGTTCTCAATTAGTGCAACGGAACTAAATTCAGAGCACGAAAAGGGTTTAGATCCGCCGGCTTTAAATGCAATTTTAAAATTACATCGAGTGCAGCACTAACAAGGATAAAAGTTTTTAAGTAATAATACTGTTTGTATCCCTATATTTAGAGTGGAAGCCCAGAAAAATGAGCTCTGTCTGGTTAGTCCCTTTTAACAAAAGTTCGAAATGGATACTACGCGTTGCGAATTATCAGCCCGAATTAAAGACGAAAAAAGTTTGGAAGCTGAAAGGTTTTAAGTTTCAGTGAATACGCTTTTAGGTTGAATTATTTACATTTTCCACCATTTTCTGGTGGAAAATGTAAATGTGGGTGATGTGATCGGGCGACGGTTAGTTAAGTAGTGGAACAGTTACTTTTCCAATGCAAAGCATGTAGAAGTACTAGCATAGACAAAACCACATTCCATTAATCGTGTTATGAGCAAAAATTGGTTGCTGTTAGGGTTGGGCAGCAATCAATGGGGGAAAAACAAACTCAAGGTGGTGGATATCTAATTATAGGCGTTTATACATAAGGCTCAATCTGCTGTAGCCGAAGCTGTAGCTTAGGAGCCCAAATTGTTGATGATTGTAACAAAAAAATCGGGTTTTAAGGGTTCTTGGTAAAATTATTGTGTAAATCGGTTATGAAGAATCGCTGGAAAATATTTTCAAGTTCTAAAAATGACCACCAGAGGGCTTAACTGCCATCTTTAAATTTTATCTTTAAATTTCACATAATAAACTAAACATTCTTTTTTCACATTTTTAAAGAAAACCAGTTTATCTATCATTTTCGTAAAAACAAAGATGGCGTGGGGCATTTAATTGTTTTCGCAATAACCTGCTTTAACTTCTTAACCGTTTGACCGATGTTAACAAATTTGGTATCGTTGAAAAGAGCATTCCTTGGGAAATAAGAATCAACCAAAATATAGTTAATTTAGTTGAATCCTTCTCCGCCAGGGGGCTAGTAATTGACACTGACTCAAAATTCTAAAAAATCAAATGGAATGATATGACTTTTTCTTTATGAAAAAGTAGCCAAATAACATCCAAAGAGGCCAGTGAAAACCGTTTTTCAAAATCTCGTTCCTAACCTCAAATATTGGGAAAATGAGATAATTAATTAATAAAAATGCTTAAATTGTATCTTAAATTTACTTTTTACGCATTTCCGGTATTTGTCGATGTCGCGAAAAGCACCCTACACTTTTAGGTAGGCCTTGGAAAATTAGACAAATATATATAAATATGTAAATAATGCATCGTGTTTCATTTGTTTAATTTTCCAAGGCATTTGCTTTTTTTGATTATTTTAGGAGTTTGGGCCATAGTGTTAAAACGAGCTCCCTGGCGGAGAAGTATTCAACTAAATTAACTATATTTTGGTTGATTCTTATTTCCCAAAGAATGCTCTTTTCAACGATACCAAACTTGTTAAAATTGGTCAAACGGTTAAGAAGTTAAAGCAGGTTATTGCGAAAACAATTGAACGACCCACGCAATCCTTGTTTTTGAAATAACTGAGTTTTGTTTTTACGAAAATGATACATAAATTGGTTCTCTTTAAAAATGTGAAAAATTTTTTTTAGTATATAATGCGAAATTTAAAGAAAATGCAATTTTAAAATTTAAGATGGCAGTTACGCCCTCTGGTGCTCATTTTTAGAACTTGAAAATATTTTCCAGGGATTCTTCATGACCGGTTTACCCAATAATTTTTTTTACCCCTAAGTCATACGACGAACGGTTCTCGAGATATGGCCGAGGAACAGTCTTATTGGACCACTCGGTACACCCTGTATATATATCCTATATAACCACAATTATGCTGGAATCCTTGGGTCCGTCAGTGTGGTATGATCTTTATTATCGGAATGATATGACGCGGCCGCTACCTCAGTGTAATATTCTCGATGCCGAAACGAAGCCAGGAAATCGCAAACTTGACCCGCGAGCCACTGGCACCAAAAGTCGGGTATTTGACTTCGGACGGCAACGTTAGTGATGCAGGAAAAAGGTGGGTGAACGATACAGGATAAACGGAAAGCGGTATGAAATGAGTAACTGGAAAGCGGGTGAACGGTCTTAAGTTTTCAGGTCTGAAAATCAGGTCATCAGATCAACAAGTGACAGGAAGGAGTGTTCCGTGAAGCTGAGGGATCTTCCTTTTATACAGAAATGATTACCGATAAGACCGGGAAGTGGAAATGGTATTCCGCGCAATGTTTTGATCTTGTTAGTTAGTGACATCTAGCGATCCACAATGTACCTAGTTGATTTTTAAGACAGACACGTTCTATAAATAAAGTAACCAATACTTTGTTACCTTACAGGGTGATAAAGGGACCCAAACCAAAAAATTTGCTCAAATAAATCAAGGGTTTCAAATGTTTCGTTTACCTACCATTAAAATCTTTAAAATTCAACAAACAATTTCGACTGCAATTCTTGGCCAGACAATGACCAGATTTAAAAAAATTCTGGTGCACTTTTTTCAGGCACCTACTTAAGAACAAACATCGTCGAACAGTTTCTCCATACGCCTTTGAAACAAAAGTGATCAAACGAGATTCATAGTTAATTTCCAAAGAAGAATTTATTGGTTTTGAAAATGAATTTTTTTTGCAATGTTTTCGGCTGATCTGTTGCTGTTGGCGACTCATACTTTGAATGAAAGAAAATTGAACCAAAGAAATAAGAACGTGAAATTTAATTTAAATTTTCTGCCTGCACCTACTCTTGTGTAAACATGGTCTTGTAGACATTATTATTCTGGGAGATTATTTATGAAATAAGTACAAAGTTGGTTCGTTTCATTTGAATATGTTTCTCAGTGTCGTTTTTCCTTTTAGGAATTTTATAAATACGTAATTTTTTTTGTTTGTTTTATCGCTTTTGTAATTTATTCAATTTAGATAAGGTGTAAGTAAGACACATTCGGTTGTTTGCGATCAGGAGTTTTATCGGCCGAAAATTAACGCGTGTTTTATCGCTTCGAAGCATTGTGCGTTTCATATTGGAAAAGTGGGGGCGTTTGGTGCGTTCCGTCGTTGATTGGCGATTTATATGAACATTTTTAGAAAAAGAGATTATTTTATGGGGGAAGTGGTATTTCCTTAAATACTGAAGACGAGTAAACGAGGCTGCTGCTGCTATTTTTCGCCACGGTTGAAAAGCGTGTACATCTTTTGAGGTTAAATTACGGGCAGTATGTATGTATGCATATGGCCGGACAGTGAAGTTTCTATTTATAGCAGCTGCATTCAAACTAGAAACATCTATCTATCTGATTTATAACAGTTAAAATATTATTTATCACTCATATATACACCATTTATAACAGCGGGAATTATTTATTACTTCGACGTTGAAATTGGAACTGTTCTGAAACGCAATCCAATTTGCATATATAGCAAACTCGAGTGTTCTCGAGCGCTCGAACATTCTAGAACAAAACGCATAGTATCTCCTAGAAAGATTGCGTCACATCCGCCTCGTTCTTTATGACTGATCACTAATCTTTCATGGCCCCTCGATAATTTCTGGAATATTCGCTACACGATTCTTAGTTGAATCCAAGGTTGACTACTGGTGTCAAAAAAGTGAATAAAAAGAATTTGAGAAGAAGGAGAATTGAGAGATGTTTGATGGAAACATGACAGCACCTCAGAAGAACTTTAGCAGACCCGTGAGGTGGAGGCACCCATCGGGCGCGTCCTCGGGTGGTGGATAGGAGGACGCCCATACAGACACCTAAATGGTTTGTGCTTCGGTGGGGGTAGTGACGATTATAAGTGGCTCGTTGGGGCTAAAATCAAGGCTGGTAGCGACGAAGGTCGTAGCGCGGACCAACCTCCCAAGTCGAGGTGTTGGCGACCTCCGAGTGGTAACCCGGGCTGGCAGCCAAGCCCTGGGCAAGCGGCTCTGCTCAGATGAGACCGCGTTTCTGCACTACTCGTGGGAATTGTATGGACGCTTATTCAAACAAACCCTTTCTCAGACCCTCAAAAGGAGTCCGGTAACGGGACAGGTCCCTTGAAAGAGGGGACGACTCCAACGCAGGGCCTTATTCAAAGACCTGGAGGTGGCTCAGACTATTCGCAAGAAGAATAGGACTGGCGCACAAAAGGCGATGGCCAGGAAGCGCCGGATCGAGGGTAAAACCTCGAGTGAAGCGGGCCCTGCGCCAAAACCTAACGAGTGCACGGGTGGCCATTTTTCCGGTATCACACCCGGAGGTGAACAGCACTGAACCCCAGTCTTACGGCTGCATTGAATGCAATTGTTGAGGGGCCTTTCCTCCGTTGGAATCAGGGTGCGATTGTGGCCGAATGCGAGCACCAGTGGACCTTGGACTGGTTGGAGAGAACCGTTCCTCTTATTAGACCCTAGGATAGTGCGTCTTTGAAAGTTCAGAAGCACGTCCCTAGGGTAACCAGGGTGATGGCTGTGTTGTACGGGCTCCTGGATGGCACGGCCACCATCTCCAATGCCTCTAGAAGCAAAATCCTGCTTTGAGGACGAGACGCTCTTCCACAGGGATGTGCTATGTGGCGAACCTGTCAGAACCGCCGAAAGAGGCCGCTGCATTAGTAAGCGACGTCACAACAGGGTCATATGAGGACAGCTGCAAATTGCGGAACTTTAGAGGAACGAAGGGAACACCTTAGTGGAACTCGGCTCTCACGTATCTCCTGGAAACACTTTCAAGGCTCTAGAGACTACGTATCTTCGGATCCGCCAAAAGGAGCAGCCCGGATCGGTGCAAGGCCGACAACTGGAAAGTAGCGGCTCGGATGGTTACCGAGAGATCTCTGCAGAAGAGATTAGGTGAGTCTAGGTGGGTAAGTTGCACTGCACTGCGAAATAGGGGGCAACGAAAAGGCGGACGAGCTGGCTCGTGAAAACCGAGGTGAAAACAGTGGTGGGGTCTTCGTCGGGATCGAGCCTACCGTAGGAATTGCTCGCTCCGTTGTCAGGGCCAGGATTAAAAACTGGGTGACCAGTCAATTCAAGGTTCAGTGGTAACAAGCAACCGAACTCGGACAGAACAAGGCCTCTTGGCAAATCTGAACAACTGAACAGAAGACAGATTAGGGAGATCACCTGTGTCGTGTTGCAGGCTTAGACGAACACAACTTGAAAACGTCCAAATTGTCACGTGCGCGGGTCGATAAACCAGAACTGGTGTTTCTGAAAAGAGTTATAAAAATCTTAACAGTTTTCTCTAAGAAAATAATTACCCTTCGTCTCGGTTATTATTACCACTATTGAAATGAGAAGATTTAATTAGTCCGTTTCTCTTTATGTTTATTTGAAAGGGAAGTCGTTTTCCTTTGCAATTTAGGCGACTTTCCAAGCACGGATTTGGTTTGCAAGAAAAAAATAACGTAGGTTGTAGTAGTTTAAACGCCGACCATTAATTATTCGTCTCTAACTTTGCGGTGTAAAATATGGAAGTTGTTCGCCGACCATTAATAATGGTGATATACCATAAACCGGGGCGTGTCTATCGCTGTCTTACACCAACTTTGGATCGTCATTTAAGTACTACTCTCAGAAATAATCCTTGCCTACAATTGATGAGCTTTTCGCATTTAACGACCTTAACGTCAAGTGGTGCATTATTTATTTGTCAACTTCGCCTCGATAACGCTTAATTCTAATTGGAATTGCTATTTACCTAACGGAATGTATAGTCATCCATCCTGACATTCGTTCGATTCGAGATACGTGTTTTTGGCCGCATGAGGTAGGTTTACGTACAGGTAATTGCGGCGATGTTGATCTATCGGATACAAATTAATCCGCGTCTTTTAACTTTATTTGGCATTTCGCTTGTATTCGTGAAGCTGATAGTATAATAACGCAATTCAAATGTCTACCTACTGAATATGGATGCAGCTTCTTGTAGTACAGCAAATTGTTGTTCAACGAGGCGTTTGTTTATTAAGTAAAGGTCCACGTTTGTTACGTTGCATTACTCTTGATAATTAATTCTTAAGAGCCTCAAATTGTTGTCCATTCCATCATTTATATACAATAGTCAGGAGGAATGCATAAAGTACCACTTGGCTGTCGAGTACAACCCATACACAAGTACAAAATGCTGAAATATCACCCAGAACTTTAGGGTTGACACTTAAAATATAAATGAGACTGTCACCCTACTATTCGCCACATCAAAAGGCACAAATACTTTTTAGTTTGCAAATAAGCACTCGGCTTGACCAAATGAACAAGAAACTCACACTTTACTGGGTCCATAAATACACGTGACAAAATTAAAAAAAAAATCAACATTGCAGATTCCTTTAATCTAAATTTAAACTAACTTTACCCAAGACTACCTACATTAAATCTAACCAAAACAAGTTTAATTCGTCTTCCGATGGATTGCGCAAATTTTGCAATTTCGTGAAATTTACAAGAAAAGTCAAGTCGCAGAAGTACCTTTCATAATCACTTCGGTTTCCATCTTCTTCTCTTGCCTTCCTCTTTCCGTCTCCCTCTCGTCATCTTTTTATCTTCTTGCCAGATTCTTTTTGTTTTTCTTTTGGACTTCTCGACCTTTTCATATTTCCCTTCCTCCCATTTTCGTTCTTTTCCTGATTCGTGTTTTTCGTTTCCCTCTCGTTTTTTGTCGTTATCTTTCTTGTATCCCTTGTTTTATCCCCACGCCCTCCTTGGCGTCTATATAGCTTCTTTGCCTTTGTTCCTTTGTAACAGCTGCCCTTTTATCCGTGTTGTCACCATTGCCCTTTTTGTCCCTCGTCTTTCTTAAGTTTTTTGTCCCTTCCTTTCCTCTTGCCCTTCTTCCCCTCTTCTGACCTCCCCCTCTATCCATCTCCTATTCCTTCTTGCTCGTCTTGTCAATCTTTTATACCTCTCATTATTTCTATCATTTTGGTCCATCTGCTCCTTTTGTTTCTCTTGCCCTTCTTTGTCTTTCTCCTCATTCCCGCACTTATTGCACTTTCTGTGTATTGCCATCTTTTCCTTCTTATCTTTTTTGTCTTGACTACAGCTCTTGCCCTTTTGCCCATGGTGTCCTTGTCGTGCCACTCGTCTGTCTTACACCTGTTATCCTCTTCCCTATCCAGCCTTTTTTCCCTTGTTCTCATTCCTATCGTATTTTGTTTGTCTTACCACTTTCATCCTTTGTCTCATTCATGTCCTTCATCTATCTTTTGTTCTTCTTATGCTTCACGCGTTTCCCGTTCATTCCTTCCTTCTCGTCTTCTTGTCCTTTTCACATAAGTAATGTCTTGTTTCCTACATTTCCGATCGCATCTTCTTCTCTTCCCTTTCTCGCCTTCTTCCCGTCTCCCTTTTATCATCTTTTTGTTTTCTTGTCTAATTTTTTTGTTTTTATGACGCCTTGCCCCTCTTATCCTACTCCTCATTCTTTCTTGTCCTTCTTACCCTTCTTGTACCTCTTGTTATACTTATCTTTCTGATTCATCTGCCTCTTCTGTTTCTCATGTCCCTCTTCTTGTCCTTTTTGTTTTGCTGGAGATTTTGTCCCTTTTGGATATGTTGTCCCTATCATGCAACTTGTCTCTTTTGTCTCTGTTTTATTCCTTTCACTCTCTTGCCATTTGGGCCCTTTTTCCCTTTTCCTCATTGCTATCGTACCTGTTCGTCTTATTACTTGTGTCCTTTACCACATTTGTTTCTTGTCAAGGGCGATACGGCATAAACCGGTACAAACGCGGCTGGGATACGAAAAGATTTTTTGAATTTCTATATTTTACCGTTTATGATTTATTTTCTTATTGTTTAAATTTTTATCGACATTGTACGTGGGCGAGTAGTCCTGACTTTTTAAATACGTGCGAAAGCTGGAGACGCCGGTCAGTCGTGGAACATGACGCGAGTAGTTTGGATTACAGGGAGATTTTGTTTATTTTGCAGTCGCTATTATCGAGGCGTGAGAATCGCTAACTCGACAGGATTACACTCCACGCGGACTAAATTTATAACTGTCCAGCCTTCTGATTAGACGGAAAAATTAATTTTTATTAGTGGACCAAAGATTGCGTCCCGGAATGGGTTCCAAGTAATGAGAAATCGTTTTTTCGGCGAGAAATTTGCCTGGAACGGCGAGAGTAGCTACCGGAATACTAGCAGCGAATTTAAGTCGGTCACCTGATGTTTTTTTTTTTAAATTTGTGCGAATTTTCGCGCAGTCCAGAGCGAAGGAAGGTCAACCACTTGTAATTTAGCGAAGAGTGTGTTTTATCTGTGTTAGAAAACGCTCGCGAGTAGCCGCGAACAAAACTTGGGTCAGCCACCGAGAATTTATTTTGTCGAGCCAGCGAAGTTAAGTCGATAACCTGCAATTTATCGCAGGGTGTTTTTATAAATCGGTGTGACACTCTAACAATCGACAGCGTGTTTTGCTTGCAAAAAAATAACGTGTGCCAATGGTAACAAAGTATGTCTAAAACAAAAGGACTTGCGGACTAGAAACTATTATGGTAAATACGGGCAATGGTGGAAATTTTAACCCACAAAAATAAAAACGGTGTGACCTTAAATAAAGTTTATTTGAAGATAGGGGATTTTTGTAGCGGAATACGAACAATTAGCATTAACAATTAAATGTTGTGACTGATAACTAAAAGAATTGGCATATTGAACTACTTTGTCGCACGTCTTTAGCGATCGATTGTGCGTATATTTTTCTAAGGCATTGACATTTACCGTCGGATTACGTAATTTTGAGTAACCATATTGGAACTTTAAAATCAAAGGAGCCATTCATTAGACAAGACCTATCAGCCTGTATCGACTGTCCTTTTCAATCATTTGGAACAGCCTAGTGGCCAATGGAGTGGAACCGGCTAACGTACATGACTATTACTCGTAGTTTCCTGTATAAATAAGGTAACCAGATTTTTTGTATTCAACACAGGAATAAACTATAATATATAATAAAATGAAAACTGTTAGAGGATACCTTAATTAAGCGTTTTCAACAACAAAAAATTGCGGAAGAAGTCCGAAATTTTCCACAATCTTAATCATCGAAATGTGAGCTTATATTATATTTCATGATTACTTTTATAACCGGTGAGTAATGGACTTTGGCAAGTAACCTTTGGACTTTGAACGGTGGTTGCAGTTTTAGTATCGTCATTGGGTTGACCCTGAAACAGAGCGATGAGCGACCTTTGATCAGCGAGAAACTTTGGACTTTGAATGGTGAGGAATGGAATTTGACCGGTCGGTAACCTTTGTGCACGTAGATATATTAAAACCGTGTTTTATGGGTAGGAAGAGTGCGCCATGAAGTAATTACGAACAATTCGCGATTTATCGATTCTATTTATAGCTTACATAAATAAACGCAATTTTGCAGTTTGCAGAATTACTAAACTGTTAAAAGAATTAGTAGCTGTAGTGGTTACGCGCTGTCCTGCGATTTCAGGTATCGCGGATACGAATCCCAGAACCAATAAACTTCACCAGCAGTCGCCAATGACCCCATGGTAGGCAATTACCAAAATTTGACCCGGGCCAACTGTCGAAATATTTTCCCACGGACCTCAGAATTTTTCCAGGCTAAAGTGCCCGTACACCTACTAATGCTTGAATTTCTTTAGAGGTTACGTGAACATTTTTCGACGATGACAAACGTTAAAAATATTAGAGAATGGATGTAAAAGCACGCGTGTGCGTAATTAGTTCTCTACGTGTTTTAAATAACTTATGTGTAAGACAGGTGCCCCTTCTCCTCTAGGTCGATGCTAAAAACAATATTTGTTGTAGAAAAACTGAAACAAAATCTTGGGTGAAATTAGCAATGTCTAACGAGCGGGTCTTTTTTGAATAAAAAAATCAAAAATAATTTTTTTCAAAAAGTGTCAATGACTTGCAAAAAATTTTTGGGTGGACAAAACTCGGGCAAATTAATTTGAATTATTCAAAAAAAAATTGCTGTTTGGTGGTTTTATTGTTTGCAGTAATTCAAAAAATTCAAAAAAATGCAAAATTCATTTATCCAATATTTTTGAAATTTGTTGACTTATTTGACTCCTTTTTCAAGAAATGATAAAATTCAAAAAAGTGGGAACAGACTAAATTTTTGAAAACTTCTTAAGCATTCAGATCTTTGGTGTGGTTTTAGCGTCTGTAGTGATTGGAAATATTTTAAAAAATGCAAATGCATTTCGCTAATACTGTTTTAAAATTTGGGACCTTTTTTGAGCCCCTTTACCATTTTTTAAAATTAATAAAATTAAAAAAAGAGTAGTTTTAGTTTGAGCCCTTTTTCTAATCTATATATTGGTAAAATTCAAAAAAGGGCAAGTAGGGTTGGGAAACTAAAATTTTTGAAAATGAATTTGTGAGTTCTCTGCAGTACTTGAGAAAATTTCAAAAATGTGTAAAATTATTAAGATTATTTGAAATTATGGTTTGACAAATGTTTCCCTTTTTTGAAATAGGAAATGTCACATATCAGTTGCTGTCTAAAAATCAAAAATGCAAAAAAAATCACCGCTTAACTTAGATGCCGCCGTTTTTAAATAGTGATCTAAGAACCATGGTCGTCCATTTATTTTTCAAAAAAGCCGCACTAATTTTTAGATCGAGAAGTTTTCGTATTCAAAAAATTCGAAACGTTCTTTTCTACAAAAGAAGAAAGGCTGCCCTTTAAAGAAGGGCAGTTTTACTATTGTGTTGTTCAATACTGAAAAATTTAGGATAAGAGTGGTCGAGTAGTGTTTGTGTTTAAAAAAAAATCTTTTTTTGTACAAGATAATATTAAACAAAAGAATCTAAATTGAAAAATTCAACCATACCTAGAAACCAATTCATTTTTAACACAAACACATCGATATACGGTCACAAATCGACTGAACAAAGAATTCATTTACGGACCTCATTAAAATGTGTCTCAGACATCGCACTTTCTATTGATATGCCCTTTTTTCGTGCGTCTACGTGATAATAATGCGTTTCTAATCAGTACAGTGAAAGTGCGAGTGTTCTGTGCGCCGTTTAGGCGAGCTGGTAATGGTAGGGTTGATAATTTGAGATTAAGACTTACCTTGAACTTGCATTAAACTAAATCATTAACTGAATGGAATTTAAATTGTGCTCTTCGTAATTCCGGAAGGTCCTGCATCAAAAAATCACGCAAAGAATCATTTCTGTTGTTCCAAAAGTTCCAATTGACTTTTTTATCGAAGGTAATTACAAAATCACGAATTCAAAAAACTGTTGTAATTTGTGACATTTCGTATTTCAAATTAACCTTTTTATCGTGCCATAATTTCAAAGGCCTTAATAATTTTTTAATTGATTTTCTTTATATTCTCCTGATACCAATCAGCCCCTTCTCCTCTAGGTCGATGCTAATCGGCGGTTGATACGAAAAAGGCGGTCGATCCAAAAAATGGGACCCATGGAAGATGCGACAGTTATCCCTTCCCCTATCGAGTGTACAAGGTGGTCGATGGTAATCGGTGATTGCTACGACAGAGGCGGTCAATACAAAAAGGCGTACCATAAAAGATGCTACAGTTTTCCCTTCCGCTACCGAGTGTACAATTTTGTCGATCATAATCGGCGGTTGATACCGAAAAATCAGTCGATACGAACAGGGGATATTTCAATATAATAAACGAAGCAAACCGAGTATAAGCCCACAAAATTTAAGCTATTACATCTGAACCTATCAGGTTTTTCGGTGTTAATAACCGATTTTAGTTTCCCAATGTTGATCGAAAACGAGCATTAAAACAAGATCGTGCAGTTTATTTCATTATCGCAGACCTTTTGCGATTGACCCAAAATTCCATGTAACAATGGGCATTACTGGAACTTTGGAATTTAAATCCGACCAATTATGCGAATATAAATACCGATAGCTACTGTGTTGCAGCAAAACTCGTCCGATTATATTGTGTCTAGTGTCAAATGAAGCGCGCTTAATTAAGGAAACTCGACTTGAAACCGGGCGGTTCCGGTTCGATTCTTAACATGACACTGTTTGAATCCCAATTCAGCGGAGTTGCATAGTACGTTATTTATAGGTGTAAGATTGTCTTCTCAAATTTTTTAGCAAAGTCGTATAAAAAAATGCTGCGGAATTTTCCGAAGGAATAACGATAACATCACCTCCCCCTCCCCACACACACTTCGGAATGATTTGCTTTAAAACTCCTTAGTTTTAACGTTACGACAAACTGATGTGGGCGATCTGTTGGTAATGCGAAAACTCCATTACTTTAATCAGCTTTCATGCACATGTTCGTATCTCCTCAATTGTCAGATATTAATTCAAATTAGCACGGATTTAACAATGAGCATAATGACTATGAACCTGGTAAACGTTGACCTAGAGGAATAAACTGCCCTAACAAAATACACAGTTAGTCACGTAATCCTACACCCTATGACATTTTTTTTTACAAAAGTGAGTTTTTGTCGTAAATCACCAGTCGTGTTCACACAGAGCATTCCGATTGTTACCGTATGATCTTCCACGCTTTCCGCTCGTCAATGATTTATGGTTTGCAGGAGAATTTATCTCCGCAGTACGTGCAGACTTTCGACTTCGAAAACTTTTTTTTTTGTACAAAAATTAACTGTAACGAAAGACGTTAATGATAATGCGAACAATGGCTCTCCGTATTAAATTTACGATCGGGGGGTTATCATAAGAACTACCCTTTTCCCATGGAAAAAGTGCGCTAAATTACGAAACAGAATAAAGGAAATCGCTTAGCGTTCGCGTTTTTAGTAGATCTAACGTTCGTTAAGTACGAGACTAATCGTTTACATTTCTTGCTCGCATTAAGTACTGGAGCAATATTAATTTTAGCGCCGTATGTGTGTTAATTACAGCTTCCGTTAATGCGCTGTTGTGTATTGGTAATTAATGTACCTACTCGACGGTGTTCCATGTTATTAGATGAAATTAGGTATTTGTTAATTTAACGTGTGGTTATCAGAGGTCGCTTTTCTTTTGATTGTATTTTATGTTATTATCATTACTAATATTATGTGGTTCACCTTCAGGAACGGTTTTAACGGCGCGGTTATAAATAAACGTTGAACCTAATTTGTACTTACCATATAAGTATCGATGTCGTCTGCAGAATGTTTTGTGTTCTTATTTTACGTAATTGTTATTTAGCCGATCTAACAACAATAATCACCTTTTGTCTAATAGCGCACGCAATGTTCTCGCATGAGTTACAAATTATATAGCCGACATTTATAGAGCACTACAAGTGTGTATATTATACGCGTATTGTGTGGTACCGTACCCTACCCCTATTATAAGCGTCGGGATCTAGGATTTCCATTGTTATCCAGGAGATTTATTATCTATCTATGAACGAGATCGAAATTAGAAATTATGGTCGCAATTATTCAAAGCATGATAGCCAATATTTTGTTGCGTACTGTAGTTGTTCAACAAAAAGGATTTCTCTTTCTGACTTTGTAAATATATTCATTGTTGTGGTGTGTACAAAAAGTATCTTCGTAGCTTAGCAAATTGTATAGAACGTTATGACGATAAAAAAACACAACTGATTTGCATCGTAGCGCCGTCAGACAAGACAATGGAATTGGTACATAAAGGGTCTGTTTTCACCTATCGATAAGTATCGGGTACTTACCTATCGATATATTTTACTTATCGATATGCCGATAATTATCGAAATATCGATAGTTATCGATATGTCAGTGTAGGGATCCCTACACTGTATATGGTAAAAAGGGATTATTGATAATATATATATATCGATATGTCGATAGTTATCGATATATCGATAGTTATCGATATTTCGATAGTTATCGATATATCGATAGTTATCGATATATGATTACTATCGATAGGTATCGATATATCGATATGTCGATAGTTATCGATATGTCGATAGTTATCGATATGTCGATAGTTATCGCTAGGGATGGGCGATAACTGTTTTCACCTATCGATATAAGTATCGGGTACTTACCTATCGATATATTTTACTTATCGATATGCCGATAATTATCGAAATATCGATGGTTATAGATACACCGATAACTATCGAAAGGTCGATAACTACCGCTATATCGATAAGTATCGGTATATCAATAGTTCTCGTTATGGCGATAGTTTTTAATATATAGGTATCGATATAATATTACCGATAATTTTTTTGAAAGCGTGTCTAAAAACTGCATGAGTTTACTTTTATATTTTGGCGAAAGAGCCTGACAAGACAAGAGGGCTCTTTTAACAAAATATGAAAATAACCGAATGCAGTTTTGCAACTTTAATGGAGTTACCATATTAACTGTGCAATTATCGCAGGGCTCTTTAGCTTTCTACAATGCAATTACCGCTGTAATTAAGCGGTAATTGCACGTCTCATTTGAGAGAAATATTCGACGTATCGATAGTTATCGACAGGAATAGTTATCTTATCGAGTTTTATTAATAAAATCCATTTTCCGGTTTATTCTCGTGTAAAGTGACCATTAATAGTTACTCGACG
This sequence comes from Photinus pyralis, assembly GCF_008802855.1. Classification (NCBI taxonomy): domain Eukaryota; kingdom Metazoa; phylum Arthropoda; class Insecta; order Coleoptera; family Lampyridae; genus Photinus; species Photinus pyralis. The sequence continues at coordinate 36,799,010 of NW_022170663.1, forward strand.
TTTCTTTGCTATCTTTATCAAGAGTTTTTTGTTAGATTTCGTAAATGTCAATCAATTGAAACTGTATATCTAAATTTGAAGTGTTCTTAGCTTTTTCTGTTTTTTTGTGACTGGTCCTCTGTAACCATCAGTCAGATACCGATACATAGGCCATGATTACACCCTTTGATTGTCTTCTTTATTTTACCTAAAGAGTAGCCATTTTGATGCAACATTTTGTTCAAGTTTTTGAAGTGCTTCTTTTTTTGAGCAATCGTCAGTAAGACGAAAAGATCTATTTTCAAAAGATTTTATTACTGCGTTTATTTGGCATGGATGATGATGTGACGTAGCGCTTCTCTTGAGAAAGGGAGCAAAGTTAAGTTTCCGAAACGTCGAGCGACTAAAAATAGTAAATTTACACGAGAGTAAACCCGAAAATAGATTTTATTAATAAAAATAGTAGCGCTCGTTGAAATCTCAACAATAACATAATTTTATCGTACAGTTATCGACATATCGATATATCAATAGTTATCGACATATCGATATATCAATAGTTATCGACATATCGATAGTTATGGACATATCGATAGTTATCGACATATCGATATATCAATAGTTATCGACATATCGATATATCAATAGTTATCGACATATCGATATATCAATAGTTATCGACATGTCGATATATCGATAGTTATCGACATATCGATAGTTATCGACATATCGATATATCGATAGTTATCGACATATCGATATATCAATAGTTATCGACATATCGATATATCAATAGTTATCGACATATCGATAGGTATCGATATATCGATACTTATCGATAAGTATCGATATATCGATAGTTATCGATCTATCGATATATCGATATATCGATTTTTTTAGATCTACCTATTGTTATTCGATATATCGATAACTATCGATACCTATCGATATATCGAAAAAAATTCCCATGCCTAAGCAGTAGCCTAGACATCATCTAGTATAAAAACAGTCACGTCAATCACACAGGTAGCCGCCCACTGCAAACCTGATCTTTTCCTTCGCATGGGCTAAATAGCACAATTTGTGTATACCACACGGGCGACCAGTTATCCAGTGGGCGGATACTTGCGATGATTGACGTGACTGTTTTTATACTAGACGACGTATAACAATGAATGTAATGTAACGACCGAGCCTGTTCGTTTTCTAATAAAGTCCGGTTTTATGACGATTGGAATGTTGAAAAACGTTACATTGGCGAAGGTTGCCGAACTTCGTGTTCAACTTGAGGAAAGATTTCTTGATGCGACAGCTGTAAAAAGCGACATGAAGCTGTGCTGATTGAGGAAGGGAGTATTCCTTTGAATTGGAAAATCTCGAATGGAACTGTTGGACACATTACAAAGTTGCCTCCTGAACAACATTCTAACTATACACGGAACTAGAGAAGAGGGTAAAAATGACCTACACTCACTTTCACATGGCGTAGGTTTACCGTATTCGAACGTAAAAATAAAGTTCAGAAGGATAATGGCACTGTGTGTTAGAGCTGTTGAAGAGGAGGACACGTTAAAACAAATTGTTGGATGCTGAAGTGCAAGCTCACAAGCCTATGGCGATAAAGAAGTAGCTCCGTTGTTGGAATTGCAAAGAAATTGGACATCTTCTGAATCGATGGCGAAAGGCTCGTGAGAGATCTGCCAAATGGAGTCAATAACAAAAGCAGGAAGACTAAAAAAGGTCGATGAAAACATCCAACTACTATGTTAAGACCCCAAAAAACATTGTCTCTGTACTCGATACTAATAGTTCGATCTGTGTAAATAGTATATTGGATGGAATGGTCAATCCCGGTCGTACCAGCAATTTGAACTCTGCGATCGGGAGAATGGAACATTTAAAAGGAGTAAACATATGAAGTAAATTCATGTTTATTATATTGAAACAATTCACCGGAATTAAGTTTTCTTATTTGTTATTGTATAGAGAGTGATTTTCCTTTGTAGATATAATACAAACTGAATAGGGACTATAGTATCAAATTGAAATTATGCCATTTATAGGTAGGTAAAGTTTTCTGGTATATCTACTTGCGTAGGTAAACGATAAAATTATTTCTCTAGTAGATTTCTCATTACCGTGGTTCTTTGTTTTCGTTTTTATAGATTTCTTATTGCTATAGTTATTTGTTTCTCCGATCGAGGTCGTGCAGATAAATTTCGATAAATTTTGTCAGTATTTTTTTGGGATTTGTTTATTGGTGCTGTATTAAGTTTACCGAAGTTTTTCTCTTGATATTTTGCTTTCGGTGCTTCGCTGACGCACTTGGGGATACAGTACAACCTCGTTAATCCGAATAGATTTGGACCACCGACCTTTCGGATTATCAAATTTTCGGATTATCGCGAAACTAGTGAAAATAATAAATTTGGACACAAGCATTAAGAAATAAAAATTATTCTTTTCAACGTCTTCAGGGGTGTCATCGTTGTTACGAGGAACGAAATTGTTTCGGACTATCGCGATTTCGGACTAGCGTGTATTCGGATTATCGAGGTTGTACTACCTAACAAGTTTCAAGGCCATTTACGGTATGTTAACAAAAATTGACTTCGAATAATCACATTCCTCTTACTTGTGGCTCACTCTTTTCTTCATTATTACCTAGCGGATTGTGCTTTCTACATCGATATTCCTGAGTGGAAACCAAAGAATTTTGGATTTTCTCAATATTGCACAAGGAAGATTCATTTTGTGAAGGTCCACCGCCATCTTATCAATCCTAGAACGACGTTATAGATGAGTCTCTACCTTACCGACAGATCCAAGTGAAATTAATCACATGATGAAGATGTCAAGATAGTTTCTTGTCTTGTGAATTAGTTTTTGAAGCTACCGAAGTTTTGTCCGAATTCGATAGCTACGATTCTTAGCTAGGTTGTTTGTTTACTTCGACGACTCGGCTCATATTATCTTGTTTATGTTTGGAATAGATTAAATTGCATTGCTATTGAATGGAAATTTAGTATTAGTATAGTATTTTTCTTGAATTTAACGTCACTTTTATGTTCTTATACCCGGACTGTAAAGACAGTCGTACATGACAGTTTTAGTATACGATTATCATCCGTGTCAGACGTTAGCTTTGCTATTTCGCAATATTATGTGCAGCACGATTTATTAACCCTTTTATTTGTTTGTTGTGTTATTATCTATTACAGATTTGCAGAACGCGCCCTTCTGAGCTCAAAAGGTTGCGACCCGAAGTTCAAAGGTAAATTTTTGATTCCCTGATTTAACTTTTGATTACATATTGGTTACATTTGCACTTAACGATTATAGCCCCGTTGTTTTCTGCGGAAGCCTGTTTTGATATTAATATTTTCTCTCTCTCTGACTACGTGTTGATCCCCTTCTACTAAAAATTAATGTAAATTCAAATATTGACATAGCAGATCTATATATTACAGTGATCTATTTGTAATATTTTTGTGACGTCAATTATTGTTTATGTTCTATTCCTATCAAGTATTTTATTTCTTTAGTTTAGCAAGACCAGAACCAGGATCTCTTAGTCTGCCCTGTTTCCCCCTTTTGCTAAGGCTACCCTCTCTTTTGACATGTACTGAAGACTAAGAGGCGCCTATCCGGATTACTATTACTATTTTTCCCTTTTGCTTGTGTATAAGCACTCCCGATATTCGCCCCGACCCACCTCTACTTTCTGGCCCGTAGCCAGCGACCTTCAGATGTCCCGAGGAATAGCGTAAGTGTTTATAAAGAAATTACTAGAGAAAAACAACCCAAGTGTGAGCAAAACATTAGAACTGTAGAATAACGGACGTGCCATTTATTTCCTAGTGACGAAAGCACTATCTATGAACAAATCGAATTATCTAGTGACGCGGAATGTATTGATGTGTTTATTTCGTCTGGCAAGATGAAATTTTCGGAAATTTTGATTAAGATGGACAAGGGCGGTTTCCTTATGGAATTAACATTTGTAATTAAATTTTATTAATTTGTCGTTGGTCTATGTTGACGACATGGGATTATTTGTGTCATTTAATTTATTTATTTATCAAATGTAAATGCCTTAATTTAATTGACAGGTGGATGTGATTTATCGCCTTTTCGGTGTAGTTAAGAGAGATGAAATTTTATTTTTCCTAGAATGTAAGTTTGAATTTATCTCTTAATGTCTGATAACAAGTGATTTAGAAAAATTATTCGACCTCTATTTTTTGGTCTATTAAAGTTGAGGGGATAGTCTTGTTGTCAACTGTGTATGATTGGTTGTTATAATTTTGATTTTCGGAAGAAGGGTTTCGCCGTAAATAAGACGTTAACAAGAAAAGCGTCGCTTTTAGTCACAGTCAACGCAGAACTACGTTTCTTTAAAAATATTAAAATCAGTTTTTTGCTACGTTCAGCACCGAGAATTTTATCGCTTCTTGGGAGTTCCATCGATGATTATTTGTTCTGAAGCCACAGCCAGCATTGAAAGTTTCGTCTAATGTGAGATTGAAGTTTGAAAAAGTTTCGTGTGTGAAGTCGGAAGCCGCCTACGTTTTTAAGCTTTGGCAATCAAAGGTGCTGCAAGAAGAGGTGTTTGTCTGCGCCCCCATAAGTGTGATTTCAAGGTCTCAGTTTAAAATTGAGTTTTTTTTAATTGGAACGTCCTTGTCTGTCCGAGGAGAGGATGCTGCGATTACTCAGTGTAAAGTGTGTTCATTGAAAATTGTAATTGTTTTTGTGAACTGTGTAAGGATACCTTTTATTTGGACATTTCAATTCCCGGACAAGTAATGTAAGTAGTTAAGCCTTAATTTTAGTCTATTTGTAATAATTGTTTGTGCTTTTTCCTGTTGTGTGTTAAGATTAAATCGCACTTTTGTAATTTTCACATTAATTACTATATTATAACTGCCAGAACCACCATGCCCTCCGAAGCATGGTAGTCAGTAGATGTTCTGTACCGCTAAAAACTGGCAAGTTGTGGGATTCGAACTCACGTGAGGTTAGAGTCTGAAACCGTTACGCCAAACTGATGGAATATTCTACACTCTAGTCTACAGGATTGGAGAAAGAAGATGTTGCAGATGGAGACACGAAAAGTTGCAATACCTATCAGTTACGCTGTGGATTTGATGGGTCTCGATTGGCGGAAGGTCCGAAATAGACTGGAGGTAATCTTACACGTGTCCGGTATGGAAATCCTGGTGTGCAACTATAATCCAAAGGGTTCGATTTATCAAAGATCAGTGGACCGTTTCTTCCCCAAGGATGGATATTGTTGTAACGTTGCAACATGTAGTTTCCTACATGATCCTCGCCCCGATATGTTAAAAAAAATCATGATGCACGGTTCAACTTCCATGGATACATAAAATTGAACTGTCATGATTCAAGATTATTATACAGTAACATTTATTAAGAAGTAGACATAGGGATTTACGTGTGTTTTTCCCTATGTTTACTTTTAAAGGGCGCCTAATTTTATGCATCCAAAATAACTTTTTAAAACAAACAAAACATCTGGCTGTCATATTAATTAATTTGAATATTGTTGCTTTGGCTTAACAGAAAATAAATATTTACGCTCCTTAAACTGTTACCGGCAGTATACCAAAGCAACAATATTCAAATTATTTAATGTGGCAGCGATCTTTATTCATTTTAAGAAGTTACTTTGGTTGCGTAAAATTAGGCGCCCTTCAGAAGAGATTTTGTCATTCAAAAGTAAACACGGAAAAACAATACACATAAAACCCTATGTCTACTTCTTAATAAATAGTACTGTATGGATTCAATGGTCAACTTCCATTTTAACTGTTAAGGTGTAATCGTCAAGATGCGTCGAGGTTTAAGTAGTTCGTGATTGCTCAAGAGACGGCGCCACGGTGCAATTAGGGGCGTTCAAAAATACGAATAATCGAATAAAAATTTATTGAACAATTGCAGTCAAGCTCGCACTCAAAGTAGACTAAGGTTATAATTAATTGAATTTTATTCTAAGGTCATATTGCAAGAGCAATACTGCTTTTGTGAGAATAGAAAACAGTCTCTACGGGTGCAGCACCGAAGGCCTGCCTTGGGCGTCCACATTGCGCAAAAACAGGCGTAAGCTACTGTCTAGTCTAGTCGAAACGTTATTGTCCGCTTGCCGGTTTAATATTTATAACCCTGTTGGTCGTATACCACAATAATATATTCATAGAGTACAGCGAACGCGTAGGCACGCAACCCACGCGAATAAAGGCGCACACAGGAAGAAAAAAATATTGAAATTGTTATTCACGCTGTATTAATTTTCGCATCTCACGCATACAATGCGGTGCCCATAGATCGCGCGCCGGTGACGTGCCCTACATTGCGAAATTGACGAGTTTTGCGGAAGTAAAATGTCTCTCCCTTTGCATCGACGAAGTGTAAAAGAGCGCAAACGTTCTCTGTAATTTTCGCGAGGCACCGCCATCAAAGCTAATGGAACAATAGTGCTGTCGATATAGCATAATAAATTACAACAATGACCTACACGAAAAAAAAGGAGAAAAGAAGGGAGCCTATAAAGCTTCCATTCATTTATGAGATGCTCGAACGGCGGTGATTTACAGATTTTTTTATGTAAAAAAGTTGTAAGAGGGTAACTGTTGATAATTTTTCTACGCCACTGCACGGATATGTCATCCGCTTTTTCGCAGTTTTCTTTCAAACGATAATGAGTCTACATTTTTAAGTTTCAAGATAGAGTTCCAAGTCTTTAACAGACCACAGAATTAAAAATGTCTTGAATCGGAACTATCTATTATAATGAAGAAAAGGAAGCCCCCTCGCTCCTGTAATGTTGCAGCCAAAAAATGGCGACTGAAATTTAAAACAATCTAGTAATCAAATTTTAACGCACCTCAATGTACCGCAACTCGTTTCCAGTGTATCTCCACCGTTTTTGGAAAATTCAAAAAAATCACGATCAATAAAAAAAACTGAAACAATTTTGAATAGATTGTCGGAATAAATCTACTCCCCCCACCCCCCTTCAGCGTATTGGTTTTTTAAAAATACGCTAAACCCGGATCATACGTACGAAAATCTCGTAATTTGCTGGGGGAGGGGGGGGCCCACCCCCAGAGTTAAGTTCTTTTCCCGAAAACGATTAGTCCTGGAGATGAGATTACCCGTTCATGAAATCATACGCACGAAAATCTCGCAATATGCTGGGGAGGGGGGGTATGGCCCACGCCCCCCGGTGTTAGTTTTTTTTCCGACAACACTAAGTCCAGCCTATTGTGATACTTTAAAAAAGACCATCGAATTTTCCTTTTTTGCCTTCTGTGTTTGAGTGAGGAATAACCCCCCCCCCCCCCCCCCCATCAAGCGAAAATCAAATTACTCGTTCATAAAAACATACGCACGAAAATCTCGTAATTTGCTGGGGTGTATGTACACCCCCCCCCCCCCCCCGGTGCTAGGTTTTTTTCCGAGAACGCTAAGCCCTTGACCCTGTTGTTAGACTTAAAAAAAGATACCATTCAATCTTTCTTTTTTGGGTGAGAACGCCACACCGGGAGGGCTGGTGGGGTGTTCTGGGGGTTATAGAATACCCCCCAACGCAAAAATCAGATTACCCGTTCCCTACAATCATGAATTCATACGCACGAAAATCTCGTAATATGCTGGGGGGTATTATACCCTTCAGGTGTTACGTTTGTTCCTGGAGCCTGTCGTGATACTTTAAAAAAAGACCATCCAATCTTCCTTTTTTGGCTTCCATTTTGGGGTGAGAACGTAGCACCGGGGGTATAGAATACCCCCCTTCCCCCAACAAACGAAAATCAAATTACCCGTTTTTTTTTACAGAGTTGGGTTCTTTCCAAGGCAATGTATGAGTGCTATGTGTAAAGAACACATGAGTTAATTTTGGTAGTTTTGGGGGTTATGCGAATTATTACTGCTGCTTTGACGCTAACTTCGCGACACATAATAAAATAAATGCAATGTCCCACGTTGTGCGAGCAAAGAATAATGTTATGTGCAATGGCGCAACAAAGGGGACCATACACGAAAAACCTTTCCTTCAACCTAGCTAGCTCTCTTATTAAAATTTAGACGTAGACATCCGAATCCCGGCACAATGAAAAATTTCAATCCCCACTCCAAATTCTTAATTTTATGACAAATAGTGCCCACGATCAACATCTTTAAATTCCAAAAAGATTGCTTAAACAAACTTTGAAGGCAGCTGAAATAAACTTTGGGTACGGAACAACAAAATTAATCTCAATTAAGCATGAGACATTTATCAGGACCAATAAAGGGGTTCGAATAAACACATGACTTACATGAATCAACACAGACAAAATTTATTCTAAACACACACATCAAATTAAAGCCGAGATTCTAGCAAACAAATTAAGGAAATATGTAGAGTACTTACAGACTTCTGTTACAAATCCCACAAATCCGGGCAAAAACCACTAATTGCGAGTGAGGACAAACGCACTCGACACCGATGAAACGATGGCTGTTCGAAACAGTAGACGAACACTTCAATGAGGCTGCTAACCCTAACTTTTACTTCTTCTCTAACTCTAAACTCGAATTTCTCGAGATGAAAACAACTTTACGTACGCTTAAAAAGGCAAACTTGCCACAGAATTTAACACAGAACGCGCGTATGCTAAGCTTTCAACGAACAGCACCTCGGCCTAGATTACACCAACCTCATTATTTAGAGTATCTCTTCCTTTCCAAAATTCTAAAATCTTAATCCAATTAATGGACGCGTACCAATCCCGCATTCGTTCCTTGTCCCTCCTTAACGTCACGTATCAAAATTTAAGACGGAATTCTCTTATCTTAATAACATTTTTCTACGAAAAACACGCAGTTTTGCCCATAAATTACATCAACCTTTCAACAAAAGTAATAAAATTGCCCACAGATTCATACAGAACTGTCACTTAAATAATTTAGAAAACAAAATTGATAACGAAAATAAACGATAAATTGCCCTACATTTAACAGTTCAAGGAATTACTCTTTCACAAAGAAAGACAAACCACTTGGGTACAACTAGAAACGCAATACTCGCTCCGTGTTTACACACAAAAAAACCTACTAGACGAATTAAATACTTTGAAAGGACTCGTGTATAAAAAATCGCTTAAACCGCAGTGCAATTCTCACTTTGACAAGGGTGAAGTTTTTTTACTTATTCATTTTCTAATCAATCGATAATTGATAACGGATAATGCGATACATTATCCGTTCCCATATGAAAGTAGTATAACATTTGTCAATAATTGATTGGTTTGGTGAACTTCCCGTTCCTTAAATTATCTTGCCGAATTACACTCGAGGTTTGTATTTAAATCGAGTAAATTTGTGTTGATAAAATTCAAATCGGTTTCCCTTAGCAATTTGACTCGAAAAAAAAGTAGACCAGTTAGTACTTCGAGTTGAAGAACCCAGGATTAGTCAATTAGTTTACTGTATTAATAACGCAACCATATTTTTGTATTCAAAACAATCCGACCCCTTTAAGGGTGTTGAAAAGTGAGTTCTTGCCATTTAAATGTAGTCAGTTAAATGAGTAAGTTCGCATATCGGCTTATCGCTTATATTAATACCGCGTATGAGGTAATATACATCTTTTCCTAGCATTAAGAACCACGGGCGGTAAACTAAGAAAGATGCTCCACGTTATAGGCGAAAAGACACGCTTGTGAAGGAATGCACAACATCCACTTAAAAGCATCAAGCCAGCGCATTAAAGAGCTTGAAATTCTCTCATACAAACCAGGTTAAAGTTGGTATCATGGGATTAATTTCACTTGGATCCGCCGGTAAGGTAGAAACTCATCTATGGCGTCGCTCTTCAATCGATAAGATGGCGGTGGGCCTACCCAATGAATTTTCCTTGTGCGATTAAGAAAATCCCAAAAGTCGGAGGTTTCCACGGAATATCGACGTAGAAAGCACAATCAGATAGGTAATAATGAAGAAAAAGGTGGACCAGAAGTAAGAAGCCTAAAAATGATTACTCAAAGTCAAAAGGTAAGGCGTAATTTATTGTTAACATACCGAAGACGGCCTTAGAACGTATCCGAAAAGCGTCAGCGAAGCGTCGAAAGCAAAGTAGTAAGAGAAGAATTTCACTAAACTTATACAGCCACAATGCATCCTAAAAGGCTGACAAATTTTGTATGTTCTTCCACAATTCCACAAGTAATGATCGAATCTCGTCTTTGTACATAGAAGAAGTGCGTGCGCCGAAGAAATTAAAGAAAACTGCATGACGTCGGACGGCGACACAAATAACTATTGTAATAAGAAATCTATAACAGCGAAAAACAAAGAACTAGGGTAATGAGAAATCTACTACAGAAATTAAGGGTTTTTTTCCTGGAGCCTATTGTGATACATGAAAAAAGACCATCGAATCTTCCTTTTTTGGCTTCCGTTTTTGGGCGAGAACGTAGCACTGGGGTATGGAACCCCCCCCCTCCCCCCCTCGCAAGCAAAAATCAGATTAAAAAAGATCATCGACTTTGGCTTCTGTTTTTGGATACCCCCCTGTAAACAAAAATTACGTCAATGAAAATTAGATTACCCGTTCCCTAAAATCATAAGTACGAAAATCTCGTAATATACTGGGTGGTATTCCATTGTCGAAAGTATCAATGTACCTGAAGGTGCAGGGTACAATGAAAACCAGATGTGGTACATTACCATACATTCAATTCTGAAGAAAGTATAATATTAGCTGGGGGATTTATTCAAAATCCTTCCGGAAGTTGTGAAGGTGAAGTTGGCTGTGATTTTTCACGGGAGTAGCCTACTAAGCCTAATTGTTACTATCGCCTTCTTATAAAAGTCCATGGGATAAGTATGCATTTGGACGGTTGAGTGAAAGCCCCTTCTATCCGACGTTAATTACAAACAAAGGACACAACCCGTCTCATGAACCCAAAATGACTTTTTGGAATCAATCAAGGATCCAAGGGGAACTTTTTTACCACTACACGCAATTTATTTCCTATTCTCCTGCTTGAAGTTGTGCGTTTCCATCTCGTAACGCTACACTGTCTCCTCAAATACGACAATGCACCAAAACAAACGGCTACGTTTCAAACGTCCACGAGCAAAAAAGCAACAATTAACGTCTTCCTTGGCTATTTAAAACAATTTAGGCAATTATTTCCAGATGTTTAAATCTCGTCTTTTAACAGGTAATAAAATTGAACAAATAGTAAAATACAAGGTAATTATAACCATAAAGCCAGACGTTTTAAAAGTCTATCTTTCCGTTAATGATTCTTCGACTGCGAACTTTTATACTAATTCCGGAGTTAAGTATTCCAACAATCAAGATTAATCCCCTTTCGTTTACTAACGGCGACACAGCAAAATTTTTCTAGCGAAAAATCACCCAGCGCGTTTAATTGATCTGTCCTTGACCGAATACGACTCCGGATTTTGAAGGTTGTAGAGTGATTTTGAAGATAGTTCATACATTTCTGAATTGCATAGCTTCTAGACATTCTAAATATTTTGACAATTACAAGACTTCTACGAAATTCCCATAAATGACTCTGTAAAAAAAGGTAATACAAAAGTTTCTTTCTTGCATGTAGTGAACGGAACAACCCTGGAGATTTTATGAATTCCGAAACAGTTTTTTTAGGAAGACGTTTTATATTCATTTTAATTGGCAATAACTAAAAGGGCGCATTAAATATGGATTAAGTTAATATAACTTTTTTTTCTAAATTGTTACAATTTGCGATTATGTATTCTAAGAAGTAAACGAAAGTTTCGCATTTTTTATCGTTCTTTTAAACTCCTTGCTTCCATTTTCTACAGGAGGAAATCCCTTTGTGAAAAATGTTTAAAAAATAATTTCATACTTCCCCGCGCGCACGTCTAGCGTCATTTCGTGAAAAAAAACTTTTAGGCGACTTTCATTATTTTAATTAAGGAATTCCCCCGTTACTACGTTTAATCCTTTGAGGAAGACTTATTTGCGTGATGCCATTTAAATAACGCCGCGGTGAATTGTGTCGGAATTGCGAGATTAAAGTGAAAGATTAGAAGTCGGGGCATCATTGTCATTACATTTTTAAAGCAACCACCACCGACCCTTATCTCCGAATCTCGTTAGGACGAGGACGGGAAAGGACGATTTTTCGCATCTGGTATCCCGACCACGTAGAAGCAGATGCGACGATTTACGGTGCAAATCTGCAAAAGCGGATCTCTAGGTAACTCGTTCACATTGAAGTGTTACGTATAAAGCTGTTTTAAGTGCTTTTAATGATCGTTATGTTAACTGGCAGTTTGCTTCAACCTGCTAATTTATATGTTAAAAAACGCAATTATATTTGTACGCATATTCTTGCATACAAATCTGCAATTATAATACTGGACTTATTAACTGACAATTGATAGTCATGAAAAATGCGCAATTTCACTTAGCAATACGCGATACTATAATTAATCGTAACACAACGATGCTCAAATGCCGGCTCGTGGGGTGGAAGAGCAGCTTTGGTTCATACCCTGTCTACTCAAAAATAAATAAAATCTGACGGGGTGCTGCATGTGTAGTTGTTGGTGGTGGGGGGAGGAAATGCTTTCCGGCCTCCATGGTACTGTAATGAAAGGTCATAACGAAAGACCCAACGTAAGCGAGATTGGCCATGGTTTACTTACAAACGGAAAAAGGTTGATCTGGACTAGATGGGGCGAAAACTTCAAGTGCGAATATCTCGAGAACGAACTGTAGGAGGAACATGGAACATCTAACAAAGAGACTTCTTAAATTATTACCTAGTTGTATCAATCCACCATCAACATTTGTTCTTATTCTGTGAACATTTGAGTATAATATTGCACTAGAAATTACAATTGTTTATTCAATTAACTGTTCTGGTGGTCCAAAACTCGAGAGAATGACGAGAAGACAAATAAGATTAAAAAACCTGGACCACGTAAAGGAATACGGCTCCGTCTTTTTCAAATTTCACGCGATTGCACAAAATGACACAATCCACCGGTAAACAAAATGTCATTTAGAAGTGTTATTTGCGCACAAATAAAGGCAGTCTATGTTTAGTACACTTTCCTAAGTTAACGGTCAAAGTCCAGATTCGCACGATTTCGCATGTTTTCCTTAAAATGAAAAGTCTCAAACCTTTGATTTACTTGAGCAAGGTTTCACTCGTACAGTTCGAAATTAGAGTAGTTACTTACATGTAATTTCTTCCTTGCATAGAAATCGCCCAAAGAAAACGCTTCACCGCAAAAGTATTGGGCATTCACAACCCGACAAACTACCCCTGCTACTTTATAGGATGATTAACTTGACTGCTCACAGTATAACCCTTAACGCTAAATATGCTCCCCGGGTTAAACTGAATTCTTTTGCACCAACGCAACGATTTAACCATTTCGCGCAGACCTTACGGCTGATTGAATTAAAAAAAAATTTTTTTAACGCGCGACGCGACTGCTATCGTGGTTTCTTGCTTAATGTCCCCCGGCTATCTTTGATAAGAATAATACCACCCTGCTTAATATTGCAAGTGGTCGACTTCATTTTTTTTCTGACCGCGCAACGTGACGCTCTCGCGGTCGAACGCGTATTGCCCTCTTATTTACCACGAACCACTCCTTTTCCAGCCCATGCATTTTTCCAAATTATTTCTTAATAAATAGCTCCTACTAAACTTCCACTTATTTACTAGTTTCTTCTGCATTTGGTAGCTTAAAGACGAGCATTTGACCTAAGAGAAATCTTGGCTTGATATTAACTACATGAATCATAATATGTAACGGGATCCCGTTAACGGATTTTATTTGATTCTTGTTTTACTTACTTTTTTTGTTACGTAACATGAGCGAGTGTTTCTGAAATACGGGTTCCTGACTTTTTAAATGCGCGCGAAAGCCAGCTGGTTGGCGGAGATTGGGTGATTGATTCAGATTACTGGAAAGATTTGGTTTATTTTGCAGTCGTTGTTATCGATACTGCTACGTAGCGTGGATTTTGCGGAGTCCTCAGAAATTGACTCCGCGTTGACTGGAACTGTGCATGTCAAGCGATTCTGGTTGGGCGGAAGAATTAATTTGGATTGGTGGAGAAAGGAATAGGTGAAAAAAAATAAAGTAGTGGGAAATTGGTTGTTCGGAAAAGAACCGTCACGAAATTGGTTTTGAGCCGCGAGAGAATTCGCGTTGAACCGCGGGAGAAAGTGCGTGTTGAGCTGCGAGCGGTCAGAAAAGTCGAGTCGGTGACGTTAAATTTAGTGCAGCTTGTGTTTGATTTGTAAAAACTCACGTCGAGTCGCGAGCAAAGTTAAGTTAACCACCTGTAATTTAGCGCACAGTAGATTTTATTTCGTATTATTCGAACTCGCGTCCTGCCGTTAGCGCAGTTAAGGTGAGTGTATTTTTCGGAAGAAATTTTCCATTCAATTTATTATTAGATAACGAGAATTCTCCAGTCGAGTTCAATTTATATTGTAAGACTGTAAGCTGTTAGTAAAGGGGTACTTGTCGCCATTAAAGTACCAATTTGTCATAGACTGCACAACCACGTAATTAAACGAAATAATTCTAGTGCGTGGGGAGTAGTTTTTGTCTTGCGTTGTGTTAAGGTACAATAGTTAAGTTGCGCAGGAGTGCGACAAAGTAAAACAATACCACGCATCGCAAATAAATAGACTATTGAGTGGTAAAGTAAGAACTGAATGTGCGCACTAGAAATTGGAAAAATCCATTTACTAATAGTCGCCCAGAACAACAGCGTTCTGTTCGTATTGCAGCGTTTTGTTCTTTTCACTTGTGAAGTTGCGATTTGTTTCCAATTATTAATGTAATTGAGGTGAAGAAAAAATTAATTGAATTCTTTGCTATTCTTAGCCCTTTTAAGGTGAGTTGGTCCGAGAGTAAAATACGGAATGTAAGTCTACACGTAATAACAACAGAGGAAGAGAACGAGAAATGTGTAAGAAACATTTTATAAATAGAACCACGAACTTAAAGTCTTTCTCAACAATTGTGACTTCTGTTACAAAGTTTTAACAAGTCCTTGTAAAGCCTTCAAGGTTATTTAAGAACCTTTCAGGGCCGATCCTGGAGAAGTAACTTTTAACAGTTTTCAAAAGTCTTTAAGGATCTTTGGGATTTGCTCGTAAGTTTAAAGAAGGCTTTTAGATCCATTCTGCTCAGTCGCTCTTTAAGATTTCTGTTGTTTTGTAGGTCTTTGGAGAAAATTGCTTGATCCATGGCCTTTTAAATTGACCGCGTTAACTGCAAGAACTGAAAGCTAACAAACGCATTACCGTTGACGATAAAAAATAATCACAATGCAGAGTATTAACACCGCTGAACCAAATCGATACATACATTGCATAGTTATTGAGATTTAGTTCACTGCAGTTCATAGATTGCGAGACTGAATTAGGACAGGTATTAACACGTTGTCATATGTTACCTATGTACGGTTGAATTGATATTGCGAGCGGAATACACATACACAAACACATAAGCAGAGATTATACTGGTTTAATTATCATACGTACATATCTTTCTCACGCATTCTACATGTATTTTAATACACTTTACAACAAGTATAAATTGTGCACAACTCTTGTGCAGATAAAGCGCATTTTTTAAACCGAAATAGTTTTTGTTTTGACATCACCAATGGATATACTTCTTGCAGACGTCTCAATCGCCCTTTGTGAGTACCCTCTTCCGACAATCCGTTCTTAAGGTATAAGGGAATATATTCGATCACGATAAGAGGTCGAGAAGGAGGGCTATGGTTGGAAGAAATGAATTCCTTTCGTTGAGACCTTTCATTAGAATACCATGAAGACTAGTTCCACTCCCCCCCCCCTCCTCCTCGTACTTTGATAAGAGGACAGAAAGAAGGGTAGTAGTTGGTAGAAAACGGTTCCTTTCGTTGAGACCTTTAATTAAAATGCAATGAGATAACATTAATTTTGATGGCCGTCTGGCACATCTTCAAGGTATAGGCTACCTACTGCAAAAAATTCCAGGACTCAAGCACCATTCCCCTAGAAGTAGTTTTTTTTAATTCTTAAAAAATGCGCTAAAAAACAGTATTATTTCATGTTAAAATTTAACTGCAAAAATGTAATTCTTCTTGATGGGTCCGTACGTAAATTACAATCTGTTTCCAGCTCGATTAAATTCTAATGTCCGATTTGTTTAAGAGCCTTTCCTTACTATTATTTGACAGACAACAAGATAATCTTTTAACGCCCTTAAGGAAACGGTAATAGGTTGAATACAAAGTTGCATAAAAATATGATTACTTCTACAGTAATGAACAGTAGCAACCTCCCTGGAGAGTAACAATTCAAGCACGAACGATTCTGGTGCGATGACTTCAAAATGATCGTGTTGGAATTCTTGAAATTTCACGCGATTGCACAAAATGACGTAATCCACCGGGAGACAAAAATGGCATTGAAAATGAGTGATCTGCGTACAAATAACGGCAAGTGAGCGTCTCAATTAGGTTATGCAGTCTATGTTTAGTCACTATCCTAAATTCGCGAGATTAAAAAAATTTCAAAAAATTATTATTACTAAAAATTATTTCATATTATCGTGACTTCACGCGTAGTTTTCGTCTAAACTTTCTCACTGCTTGAAGCGAATTGTCCCACGGCTATTTTGTACGGCCTAGTCTCCAATTTTCTCCCAAAACTACGCCCCATCGACCGGATTGCCAGACACCTCGAACTTACATTAACGTAAAAATTCCCACAGATTCTTCAAAAAGGGAACGGATCTGACTCAGGTGGACCGTAGCGTAGTTCTAGCTAATTTTGTCTTATGGCGCGACAAACTGACGCTTCCAACTTTCACAGGCAAACTATAATCAGAACCGTAATCAAGGATCATTCGCCCAAAATATATTACATCGAAAACATTTAAATGCGTTAGCGAGTTCCCGTTACAGTTGTCTGCTCACTTAATTGTTAGCCGTATAAAGCCACTGTGACAGGATATACCAAATGTAATAATTAAGTATGGAAAAAATTGGGTAATAAGAGAGGGGAAATGTCCAAAACGTATCGTTTGGGAGATAACCTATGCGTTTCTAATTTAATTTGTTTCTCATGCGCCATAACAGATCCAAGGATGGAACTTGCGGTTTAGTTTTCAAAAACTAGGTTTCCATTTTTCCAAATTTTGGGAACCACACGGAAGGTTATGGACCTCCAGTTCATTTTTAAAAAAATGTTTGTTTTGATCCCCTTTTAACACCCATTTCTCTGAAGGTTGCTTTTTGCTTTTTTCCCAGCGCGTATTTCTAACACGACTCCTTTTACCTAGTTTTAAGTACTTCCTCTCTTCACGCTTCCCTTTTTTAAAATCTTCTTTTGTGCTACTGTCTTCACTCCCCTTTTCTTTACGTTTCTTTTCATCAAATTCCTTTCTTTAATTTCGCGCTTTTGTCGTGTCTCCCTTCTCTACTGTTATTTTTTTCACGCCTGATTCTTTCACTCCTTTTTGCGCTTCCATTACACGTACGTTGTATCAGAATCTGTTCTCACACGCATTTTTACTTCACACATCCTTTCTTCATTCCTTCCTTCTTCGTGCCTTTTTTTTTGATACTCCGTTCTTTATACTTCTTCACACTTCCTTCGTATTTCTTGTCGTCACGCCACTTTCGCTCGTGCCTCGTCTGTTAACGTTTCTCTTGTTTATGCATTCGTTTTACACCCCTCCGCCTCGCCCTCCGCTTACATTTTTATTCGTGCTTATTCTCCCTACGCTTCTTTTCTCACCCTCTGTTCTTTGCGATTACTTTTGTACGTCACCTTCTCTTACGCACATTATCTTTCATGACTCCTTACACGTCTGTTTTGACGACTCTTCCCTCAAGCTTCCTCACCATTTTACGGATCTCCCCGTGTTTTTTCCTCGCGCTTTTCTTTTTCTTCTTGCCAGCCCGTGTGGCGCAGTTCAGTTGAAGCTGAACTGTGGTGCTAAGGGTCTCTGGTTCGAATCCGGGTTCGGGCATGGATATTTGTAAATGTATAGTGAAACCTCGCCCACTCAAAAATAAAGGCAAAATAAAAATAAAATTAAATTATAAAGATTTTTTTACAAATCTTCCTTTCACACCGCTTTTCTTTTGTGTCTCGATTTTTCAAGCATCTTCTTCGTAACTTCGCCACTCACGCATATTTTCTTCCATGTCTTCATCCGTGCCAGAGCGGGGTTGAGCGTTCTAAAAAACCGCTCGAGTGACGAGCGCTCTAAAAAACCGCTCGAGCGCCCTAAAAAACCGCTCGAGCGCCGAGCGCTCTAATTCTCTCAAAAATCGTGAGCATCGAGCTGTTTTGCAAAGCGAAACCACTTGCGAGTTCCGAGCACTCTTAAAAGTGCTCGAGCGGTTTATCGCGAGCGCTCGGGAAAAGTGCTAGTGAGCATAGTTACATGTTTCCCTTATGCATGCACTCCTTGTTTATGACTCTTCACGCCTACCCGTCTTATCCCTCCTTTCATTACATCCTTGTTCTTCACGTGAAAGATGATTGAATAAGGAACAACATTTACTCGTTTCATGACTTTGCGCCTATTTTCTTCGATTTGAACGGTAAACTCTTCACAAAATACGTGTTGACAACGAACAACAAAAGCATTACCGGTAGAATGGCTGCTTCTTCATACTCGTACATGAAGTGGAAACGTCAACCGCAATGGCCGCTGGGTGGCTTCTACACCTTGATCTGTTGTTGATGTGTAAGGAAAAGCACTTTTTTCCACCAAATTTAATTTATTTAATTAACCGCACAAAACAAATGCGGCAAGGCAAGGCCTGTCTCTCACGAATGTGAATGCGCGCACTTGTCCCCGCGAAACCGAACCGCAAGCCTAATTTCGTTTAAATTTTTGCACCACAAACAAGGTCACAAAAAAAGTGGTGGAGGTCGTGTCGGTATACTGCTGGTCGTTCAAACCTCTTTCTTTGCGATTTCGTTTCTTCGTTTCACTTTGCCTTCTTGTTCGCAGCACGTATAGTATATCACTCCTCACTTTAGGATGTCATCCTGTCGTTCGTTATCTTCACACCTAGTTACGGAGCTGGTTTTTGTACAAGGTTTTCGAAACCGGCCCGTACGACGACAACTGCAAGAGTTGCGAAACTCTCACATATCAATAATTAAGTACAAAAAGTTTGGACCTTCCCAAACCACGCAGCATTTTTAAAAATGTCGGCTATTACACCAGGGATTGCAGTTTTTCGAATTGAATGAGAGAATTTATCCCTAGAGAGAAAGAACCTCGGAAACAACTTGAAATTTTTGGTGTACACCCCTCTGAGTTCATTTGAATTAACGTTAATTAATTTGAATTTACATAAATTAATTTGAATTTACGTGAATTATCATTAATGTACGTGAATTATTCTGAATGAACGTGAATTAATTGGAATTAACGTAAATTAATTTGAATTTACGTGAATTACCTTGAATTAACGTGAATTAATTTGAATTAACGCGAATTAATTTGAACTAACGTGAATTAATTTGAATTAACGCGAATTAATTTGAACTAACTTGAATTAATTTTGAATTAACGTGAATTAATTTGAAATAATGTCAATTAATTTGAATTAATGTCAATTAATTTGAACTAAATGAATCAACATGAATTTACGTGAATTATTTTGAATTAAAGTGAATTAATTTGAATTAACGCGAATTAATTTGAACTAAGTAACGGAATTAATTTGAATTAACGCGAATTAATTTGAACTAACGTGAATTAATTTGAATTAACGTGAATTAATTTGAAATAATGTCAAATTAATTTGAATTAATGGTCAATTAATTTGAATTAATTTGAATCGCGAAAACGCGTATTTGGGAGGAGTTAGAACAGGTGCAGTTTGACAGTTTATTAATTTATTAACTTATTAGGGTGATCTTTTCACCTGTTTTGTTACTGTACCTAAAGTTTAGTATTCAATTCAGACATTTCTTATGCAATAATATTATGTTAATTAAGAAACAAAGAACATGCACAGCTGAAAACTTTGCGAAACAGATGAAGACAAGCTTATTACTTAGACTTTTGTTTGAAGCTACATCAAAGCTTTACAGAAAACGCGCAGCCAATTAAAGTCGAGTTTCTCATAACGTACCACGTACTTGAAGTCCACAATGATAATAATCCTGCAAATGTACATCGAATTTCGATCCGATTTAATTAAACGCATCGCTGGCAAACACAGCGTAATACCAACTAATCCTACTAAATCCGCAAATTAACTGACGCGTGCATAATTACGTAATTTCGAAAATTATGGAAATGAATGCACGGCCGTTTAATATTTCCGTAGATCAAGAAAAAGACCAATTCTCCTATCAACTATAAGAAAATTAAGGATATTTGAGCGGGAACAGTTTCGTACAGCTTTCGCCCTCTACCGACTCAAAACGCAAATAGGCGCATTTTCACTACAGAAATCTGCATTATTTGATTATTGAACGATGGATGGCGCTACTAGCGGTTACATAACTGCGGCAATTTTAAATTTATTGATGATTCATTATCTGATAAAGCGTTAGTCATACAAAATCAAACTTCGTGGTGTATACTTACAATGGCCTTGGGTCATGGGACTCACCTAAAACGAAACAAAAAGAAATATTAGAATCAATTTACATTCGTTTAACACTACAAATTTGCAATACATTTAAACGCCTTCCAATAAACGGTTGTTAATCTATGAAAATTGAATGTTACCTACTGTCGAATAAGATCTCTATTTCTTAAAACCTAATAACTGAAACTAACTAATAAAACTGAATATTCAGTTTAGTTCAGTCTACAAAAATGCATTGTGCATCTACTTGTATTAGGGACACAAAGCTCTTTCCTTTTACTGGCATTTTGGGGGCTGCTGTGAGCTGTCAATAAACAGCAATTTAAATTAATTCTCGGCTTTATCTACCTGGTCTAGTCTAGCAAGCACTAAAACTAGTTTAACCATTCAAGCTGTACGACTCCCATTTTGATTAGATTTGGTTGGGACAAGGTAATGAGTCAATTGTGAAAATGGGCAGTGTACTCCATTTTCAAGTACATATTTGAAGTTTAACATTCTGATCTGACAAAAATCTTAGAATTCTTAATCTTTTTAAATTTGATCAATACATTTCAGGACAGTTGTTCTGCTTATAATCTTTCATATTATCTTATAAGTAACAGAGTGTAGATCGGAGTGTAGGGTTCTTGTAAATACACTCTTAAATAAATCATGTATTTAATTTACCTATATATCTAAGTAGAATCAATAAAAATGTCCCCTTGCAATAAACTAGCACTGGATACCAAAAATAGAAATCACATCAGGTGTCCAGAAAACCCCCTACTCCAGGGTTGAACCCATAACCGAAAAACGGCAAGTAAATTTAAATCGGTCGTTAAAATTAATTCAAAAAAGCTGCAAACAATAATGGTAACGTTAAAGTAGTCCCAAAATGGGCCAGCTCAGACAGCCTAGTCATTGAAGGTAAAATATGGTATTGCTGAGGGGGTGGATGCCACCCCTTTCCAGTGGTAAAAAATAAAGAAACGCTTAGCTCTCCTGTGTGTACTCAAAACTTATACAATTTTGTGTACAAATTGGAGAAACCGCTATTATGGCCACTTTATCTGTCCGTCCATCCGTCGACCCTAACTACTCTTCCAGATTTCAAAATATTTGGTTTTTTCTTTTTGCATTCGGTATCTTATACCTCTGGCACCTCAACCAAGAAAAATCTTGACGAATAATATGCGCAGACTGCGCAATGCCATCTTTCATATGTATATATGTCAGAAGAGCTTACGTTAGAAGCTCTAACTTTGGCTACAAGGGTCCTGGGTTCGAATCCCAGGTAATGCATGGCTGTTTGTGATTGTATAGTGGGTTGAGTGGGAAGAGTAGCAAATTGCTAACACTCCGCCCACTATAAAATAAAGGCAATAAAAAAAAATATATATGTAGATATTTTTTTAAAATTTTAACCAAAAATTCTTCTAGTAAAGACAAGCATATCGCATATTGTAAAAATCAAATGTGCGCATGCGCAAACATTTACACTTTTCTTCGCTTCGCTAATATCGACGCTCTTATCACTTATCGCGGCTCTAACATAAACGCACCCTAATTTATGACACGGCCGCCTATGATATCAGTCAACTGACATGCTTCAACTGCTGAACACACTGAACTTTATTGACGTTTGGAAATCAGCCGATTATATTACCTCCGTTATTGTTGAATAATTTCCTTCGAAATAAAAAAAATTCCAACGCACTTGAGGATGTAGAGATAACGTTTATGACCTCCCCATCCCCCACGTCACGCTTAAATGGTGAGATATATTAAAATGCACACTTTTCAACACGTGGCCAACCCACTTTACTTTAATCTGACGCGCTCCAGTATATTCCAAAATACCCTATTGGGCTCCCCTACTATTGGTTAATCGTTCACTGAGCAGCACCAAATATCTCTCAAACCAAAAAGACGCAAAAGTGCACTTAAGCACAATCTAATCGCGCATTACCGTCGTCTCAACATACAAAGATTCAATTCTTGGAGGACTGAGGGTTCACTTAGCTCCCATTTAATTTTTATAAATAATTTTGAATTCAGAAAGGTACCAACCGCAGAATTAGTTTTAATAGAAACTTGTGTAATAAGACATGTACATGTTACCTTGAAATAATCAATGTTTTTATTTTATCAGATATGTGTATCTGTATTGTTTCGTTTGCCAGCTAACTGCATGGTAACAAACAGTTGCCTCCTATACGATTTCCCGAAAAAAAAACCTTGTAGGGGGCCTTTTAAAAGTATTTCCCGGTAGGAATTTACAAACCAGTGCGGCCCCGGGGCTTAGACAGATTCTCTTCAGAATCTTCGTGTCATTCATCTCTAGGATGTCTTCAAAGTGCAATGGACACTTCTTTAGTCTGTTCAACGTCTCCTCGGAATCAAAATGTTTCTAAAAGGTCGTCACAATCTTCTTTTAAAGGTTTTCTTTCTTGCCAGCATTCATTCAGAAACCCGTAAGAACTTTTCAGGGCATCTTCAAGACAGTTCCTCTTTCAAGTTTCCTCACGATCTTCAATCTTAGGTAACCAAATTCTTAGGAACTCTTTAATTTCTCGTTGCATTTTTTAAATTATTTATGTCGCATTTCTTAACAAAACCTCTGCAGTATTTTCAAAATTCGTTTTACCAAAATTCTTCATAATCTCTGCAAACCCTCAGTCTATCTTGGTATAGCTTTTCAAGTTTTTTCGAAATTTCAAAACCTCTTCCCAGATTTTTCAAAACCTTTCACAAGCCTTTTTGAAATCTTTCCAAATTGCATGCATTCCCAAAATAGCTTGTAACAAATATTCCAGAAATCTCGATAGACATCGAGGCGCCATGAGAAGTTAGTCATCAGCGATAAAGAACGAAAGCGGATGTGACGCAATCTTTCCGGGAAATATTACGTGTGTTGTTCTGGGACACTCGGAAGCACTCAGGAACATTCCAGTCTGCTATATAAATTGATTTCAGGGCAGATCCAATTTCAACGCCGAAGTAATAAATAGTTAGTTAAATTGTGGAAATGTGAGTGATAGATAGATAATAAATATTGTTAATAATAATTAAATAAATATCTTGAAAACAGAAAAGTGATTGAAATAGTACATCCAATTTGTTTCCACATCCGCCAAAAATAGGTATCAGGAGGCCAAAAACAAGCAATTAAAAAAAATCATTTTTGGGATGGTTTTTAGCGCATTTTTAAGAAATTTAAAAAAATGTGGTATTGTTTGCGTTTTGTCCGTCCGTCCATCCGTCCGGACCCACTTCTGCCGTTTCGAATTACTTCTAGGGGAATGGTCCTAGAGTCCTGAATTTTTTGCAGTAGGTTTCGCTGTCTGAAAGAGGGGGGGGGGGACTCCTCCACGAATTATTTCCTGAGATGCCGTTTTTGAAGGTAAAACGTGCATAACTTTGACATACGACAACCAATTGGTCTCAGATTTTGCATACGCCTTTAGTGGTGGCAAGTTAAACTTTAGAAAATGGGGGAGGGGGGTAAACACACGTGCGACTCTTTTTCGAGATCAGTGAGCGACGGGGCCTGAGGGGGGGGGGTTAAAAATTAATTGTATCTCTCATTGTATTCTAATTAAAGGTCTCAACGAAAGGAACCGTTTTCTACCAACTACTGCCCTTCTTTCTGTCTTCTCATCAAAGTACGCCGTGGAGGGGGAGGAATTTATTTCTACCAACCATAGCCCTCCTTCTCAACCTCTTATTGTGATCGGGTATATTCCCTTATACCTCAAGAACGGATTGTCGGAAGAGGGTACTCACAAAGGGCGATTGAGACGTCTGCAAGAAATATATCCATTTGTGATATCAAAACAAAATTTTAAAAAATGCGCTTTATCTGCACAAGAATTGTGCACAATTTGTACTTGTTTTCGTTTTCTTTGTGTTTGTTTAAACTTGAACTATTTTTTCCTGATCAACTTAAACTTAAAACGGCTTAACGGTTTATTATTTTCGGAGATATAACAGTGCATGACATTCTTCATCCGGTACAAGTAGATTCCTTGTCTGGCCTTTGTTAGCTTTTAGCTTTAGGTTGTGTTGTCTCCCGATGCGAAAAGTAATAAAAACTGAAACAAAAATACCCAAAAACAACAATAAATCGAAACTAAATAAATTAAACTTTTAATAAGCTTTCTTGGCGTTTTTTGTATCCAGATTTTGAGACAAATTCTTTGAATTTTTATGTTTTTTGGATTCTTCTGATTCCTTGGATTCGTTAGACTTATAACGCTGGTCGGTAAGTAATCTGTGAAAGTATCGGCAAGAGTCTAGGAAAAGTGTGTTTTTGAGTTACAAAATAATGCTTTTATCGGGACAAGGAGCGGCACAAAACAAGTGAAGAAATGAGAAGCGGTTTAATTTCAAAAGGGCGGGGACGACAACAGGCGACATCTATCGGAGGAATTTTACAACACATAATAGAGGGTGTTTACAAATAAAATTTCGGCGTTACCGCTTTATATTTTCTTACAAGTTACAAAAATAATAATATTTAAGTTAGATGTTCCTCTGATAGAGGTTCATTTTTACAAAAAATCGCTTTCGGGCACAATTCAGCCATCGTGGAACTGCTCTGTATAATGATGTTTAATGGTGACCTTCTTTGGCTTTGCTTCATGTTGTTTT
Organism: Photinus pyralis; assembly: GCF_008802855.1. Lineage (NCBI taxonomy): Eukaryota > Metazoa > Arthropoda > Insecta > Coleoptera > Lampyridae > Photinus > Photinus pyralis. The sequence goes on from NW_022170663.1 coordinate 36,824,295, forward strand.
CGAAAACATCCCAGTATTGCGGTGCGAAAATATGTAGCTGCGACAGGCGCTATATTTCCACAAATCGAAATAGAATTTAATGTAATTAAAGAATCAATATCTCGTTTAAACAGTCATGTATCTTAATATCCTGTGTCTTTGTATCTGCGGGAAAGTGATTGTAAACGTAATCGATTTTGGTACGTAATGTGAGGAAGGGAACATAATTGGTTCTGTGGCGGGCAAGTTTCCTTCCTTAGTCAATATTAGTAAATAAATTTTCCAGATTGTTTGTTTATATTTTATGAAATAGCGCGACGAATTTTTCCAGACAAACTTATGTGGTTTGGTGACAAATCTTAACCTCATCTCAGTGAATGCTTCTTTGTTTCATGTTCTCCTGAATAGTAACTGCAGTCTGATAACCCTTGATCTTTAAAAACCCCAGAGACAAAATACCCCAGCGATTCAACGAACGAATGTGCAGGGGCCCCCATATTGTCGAAACCGTATCCTATTTCCTAGGGCTAACGGAAGATCATGGAAAAATTCTGAAAGCTCTGTTTGTAATAATTCTTATTCATTGCGAGCATCGACATTCCCTTTTCAAAATCCATCACACTGAGGATTTTCAGTTGCGCTGGACATGGGGATATACTGTTAATCCATCGAATTTTTCATTTGATTTTTTTCCTTAGTGACCCACGGTGTAAGAACAGGGAAGAAAATCAATTTCAATTAAAAGCTGATGGCTGTGGGATTCACCAAAGCGATTAGGTTTACGGGAAAACGATAAAAAGAATTCTACCCGGAATTCTATTATTAAGGGGTGTCAAATATACGTAAGGGGCTACTTACATAACTTGGAAAATACGAAAAAATTACAAGAGATCAAATAGATTCTAAACATATCAGAAAATCAAATTCTTGTTTCAAAATCAACCAGCGGGTCACCGAAAAAAAGTTCGCGGGTAGAAAATGGAACATGATCAATGATGTAAGCCCTTGAGCGTAACTTATATTTCAAATTTGAGGCGAAGTATCTCAAAAACTGCAGGAGATTGGCATTGACTGTGTCCAGTGGGTCGCCCTGTATGGCTGTATGTATTATATCTAGTACATATGTGCTTGTCACTCTTACTTTGGTCACCGCGTACATTCAAAAACACTGTCATATGAAATATTCCTGTTGAACTAAATTGTGAAACTGCACATTTAATAAAAATTCTTAGGCGATGCCTTTAAAAGAATTTTCTACGATATTATGAATGACTTATTTCGCTAAGCGAAAAGAAATTGCGGTTTTTGCCGTCATATTCCTACAACTCTAAATTGCACAATTCTAATTAAACGTTTAAGAAATTAAAATCTATGTCACTTTTAATGAGCTTGAACTTCTTGCACCTCTGAGAACAGCTACTTGACTTACTCTAAATGAGTTAAACGATATGAACATGTCTAACACAATATTATTCCCAAACGTAACCCCCTATTCGCTTTGTCTATTGGTCAGTTTGGTACGAAGTAATATGCCAAAACCCCCATAGAAGGGTGAAGTGCAATTATTGTTCATAAAAATGGATGCAGGATCAACGACTGTTAGGAATTTCCGCTAGACGTATGCAAATATATTTGTATATTACCGTACCTATTTTAAAGATAGCTTGGTTATATTTACAGTTTATATTATTTTTATGTATGATACCCGTAGATCTAAGGAACTTACATTTATCTAACAATACGGATACCTACTTCTTTAATTATGCCGCTAGACTAATCAAACCCAAAATAACTCTCAATCTCTCCCTTTTATATTAGACAAGTAACAAACAAGATACGAAGAATCGCTTACGATTTTTAGTAGGGGAATTTTTTGTGACTCCGCTCGTATTCGGAAACCAGACTTTTGATCCGGCTCATATTCAATAGCCTGGAACTCGTACAAATCGACTGGCGCAGGTTTGACATCGCTATCTCTTTTCGTTATCGAGTTAGACCAGGAACAGACAGACAGACGGACAGAACCATTACCTACATGAGGGGGTTTGAATGAGTAGACTAAGACGCTCTTTAACAGTGAGGGTAAATAAAGTAATCACTTTAACCGCAAGAGTAGATAAAGTGAAACAGATGATTATGCATTCTAATGACATCTGTCATTTTTATTTCAAATGGGACGCGGAGTACGATATAGAATGGCGTTAAGAACATATGGCCATGATGTTTCTATGAAAACGACCGCGACAGCAGAACCTAAGCTTGCTATTTTTGACGTCATTCAGAATTGTCAGAATTAATATTTAATTTTCGAACAACTTATATTCTGGCAAAATTCATTTCACCACGCAAAAGAGCGCCGAGCGCCATTTGTGAGTAAACTTTTTTGATACTTCGACATATTCGCATTTACAATTTTGACGACGCCAATTTATCGTCCAAATGTTCCATTTTCATTTTCCTTTTGTAAGTACCCTACACTCAACCCTACAGCGACACTCTTCTCTCGAGATATGAAGGAACTTAACATAATCGCATTTACAGCTAGGAAGACAAATAAACTAACTTACTGAATTAACCTCAACGACAAAGGTACCTAAGACATAAGTTAAAAGGCAATATACAGTTGATTGGACATTAGTACCTTCTATAATTCATGTAATCATTTGCAGAGCAATTCGTCACGACGGTAGCAACGGAAAAGAAAGGACAAGAGCTATTACTGTATACCTGCACTTTAGTAACTGCTCCGATAGTTCACACATTGCAATCCAGGACGTCAGATCGTAAATACCAAGTGTTAAATTAATTCCAGCTAAGCAGATATATTAATCATAGATTGGTGAACTCGTTTTATTTCATAAAAGAACGGCACTTCATCGATAGGAGTGCTTCATGCTCGTTCCACGAAATATACATCCAAAAACTACCAAAATCAGACCCAAATCCAATTAATTCAAACTTAGGCACCCCATTAATAAATGTGTTTCGGATTGTGACACAAGAAAGATTGGTAAATAAATTAAAACATATGGCATAACCTAAAAAGAAACGTGTTAACAAAGGAATCGCTATGAAAATAAATTTACCTCAATAGGAACCCAATTCACGTAAAGACGTAATGACTGGAATTTTTCAATTCAGATATCAACATTTTTCGCAAAAATCAGAACTTGTCATTTTAACGACAAAAGCAAAGGTGATATTTTTTCAATCCCAATGGTACCAAGTACCAACTACTAACGCACTAATTCCGTAATTCCGTAATTAATACACTCTCAATTACTGGAATTGTCCTACCAATATATTAGGGGTGTCGTTTCTCTAGGTTGCAACAATGCCGAAGATAAGAGCGAGCCACCTAGTGTAAAAATATGTAGTTAACGTAATTTGGGTCTGAAAATCGGAAATGGTAGTGGGGACATCCTGTATGTAACATAATTAAACCTATTTCATAAGACCTGTGAATTTTTGAGTTCAAATGGACACAGAATGGGAACATTTCGATGAACTTTTATTTTAATGTTAGTTTCTTATTTAAGTTTGGTAGGTAATTGTTTAATTAATTTAATTATAGTTGTTGTATTTAGTTTGTATCACAAATTTAAAACGGGTAACTTAGGGAACATTAAATTTAATCAAAATTTTACCTGAGTTGAAAGTTTTATTTGGTCAGGTGTTGATAAAAAGCTATTATCGGACAAGAATTAATTGGCAGACAATGCCACGTGCGAGATAAGCGATGCAGATGTTTACCATTTCCGGTGGCGTAGATGGAATTGCGAGTATCGTCGGGAATAACAACGTTGATTTTATTAGGCGAGGTGGTTTTTGCTTAAATAGGAACAATGAAGAGTAAACGGCACTGCCTCGGGTTATTTTGAAAGAGAGCGCTAATTTTTGGTACCGGTAGTCCAGCTGGTCGTGCAATTTTAATAACAAACGTATTCGTTCTCATATCAGTTAAACAATGCAGAGAATTCGTGTTAAAATCGCATTTTTTTTGTCCTGACCCGTGTATTAGATTATTATTAACAGAACTGTGAGTACTTTTTGAGATTTCTTAAATTTTTTTTAGATCGACCGTTTGCAAACGGAGTGTGTTATATTCAAAGGCAGTTAGCCTTAATTTTTTCTTACAAGATTTTCTTGTATTTCATTTTTTAACGATGTGTGTTAGAATGAATTTTTGTTTTTTCATTGTGTCAATTTGAATCCCAATGTGAAATGTAAGTAGTTTTATTTTTCTGTCAGATTTTTCTAATTTATTGTTATCCGAATGATATTTCCGATATTATTCAAAATTTTAGTAGTAGATTTCATTGGAATTTACGGAATTTGATTGACGCCATTGTCTCAATGTTTTTTTTTTTAGTTTAAATAATTTATTTGACTACAAATTGGGTTTTACACGAAATACATTACAATGTTAGGATTGTATAGTTGTGTCAGAACCCAGTTGTGCCCTGACGGAAATTTTAAATAGGAAAAACACTAAATTGCGTCATTTGGGTGGTATAGTGACCGCATACCATTGCACACAGCAATATAAAACACACTGCGATAAATTACAGGTTGTCAACTTAACTTTTCGGACCGAATAACTTGAACCCTCTCACACCCCATTCCGGGATCTTTTTACATCAATAAAAACTAATTTTTCGTCCAATCAGAACGCTGGACACCTAAACATTTACTCCACGTGAAGTCTGCAGAACCCACGCAAGCTTGATAACGGTGGATGTGACTCCTTGCAAAATCGCCTCGTCTTCTCGGCGCCTTAATCTTTCACACGCATTTAAAAAGTCATGAACATATTCTGGGACCATTCATCCACATACAACATTTTAAATAAAATTCTAATCAAATATCTGGTAACGGCTCCCCGTTACAGTTCCCGACACCTGGAAGTGTCACCAACTGTCACACGGAATGTCAATCTACCGATACATAAGTGAAATTTTACCGTTCCAAAAAGGTTCTTTGGGTGAAAACAGAAACCTACATTACATCCCTATAATTCCAAAATTAACTTAGGGGTTTCAAATTTAACTGATTGGTAATTACTTTATATGGTCTCTTATTTCTTGCACATTACCTACACCGATTGTCCATTAGCGATGAACATAGATGCAGAGTGTGAATAATTATTGATTAATTACAATAATAATTAGCGGCACCGTCGAAACGACAAGCGTAATTACCTACTCTTCAAAAGTTGTTTAGTAGTAAGGAACTTCACGAAAACTTTCCGTTGCGCCTGGAAAAACTTCAGTACATTAATTCATCACTTTAATTCAGTACACAATATACATAAATTTGTCGGCAAAGGAGCTTTATACACCGACATTACAAATCCTGTCTACGTATATTTTATAAAATGTACCCCCATCTGGCTCGCTTGTTTCAAGTTTTCCCACTTGCTTCCAACTTTCCGAAAGTAAGACATTTACTTCGCCCAACCGCTTTATCAATAACAATGAAGAGAATAATGGTAATTAGGATACCGGTAGACTTTTGTGTTTAAGTCGCGATTATCTAACTTTAATTATTCTTTCGAGCGGCTCAGCCCTAAAAAAAGTCTGCACGCGTTTGTGTGGAGCTGGTGTAACCGAAACCCTTCGCGCTTATCCGGATTATTGTCAAAGTCTAAAGACCCTCATCATTAATTCAATCTGTAGGGTGAAGTTGCTAGCAAATAGGAGACAATATTGCGCCATTGTGCTACTCACGCTGCGATATCAATTTACAAACCGCCCTGTGCGAAATGAAATGCAAACAAACCTAAAGATTCAGGGTTGATAGATAAAAACGCTACGCATTTTGTAGAGCGCTTTGCTTTTGTTAGGATGATTTTACCTTCTTCTAGTCAGATGAGAATTTTGCACACGTATGGGTGATAATTTTTTTCCTGAATTTTTTAACTTTATACATTAATTGCTTATTAAATTGCAAGTTTGGAATTAATGCTACCATTATAATTTCTTAATTAAACGGCAACTGTCGGCATTGCTAGCAGAGTTCTTTGTAACTCTTATGGTTTTCGAAGGAAAGAGTACATCCAGTCGAATGCTGAGTATGCGATTCAACGGTTGCAGGACCACTTCCTCCGTCTCGATAAGCTGTTGCATGAATATTGGAGAACCGGTGCAGACATGGAGGAGTTGGATGCAGTTTGTGTAGGGTCCTGTTACGTCTGTCGGACACTTTACTTATTGTGTTTCTGATTCGGAGTCACAGAATGAGGCTGCTTCCAGCTGTACGAGACAATGGTGACGGCCAAGGTGTGACAACAGAGGTGAGTACATCAGTAAACAAAATGGGGCTGACGGTACCCTACACTCCTGAGCAAAATGGGGTCATCGAACGAATTGAGCGCACACTCTTTGAAAAGGCGAGGGTGATGTTGTTGGATTCGGAACTCGGCGAGGAATATTGGGACCAGGCTACTTATTTGCTGAACAGGAGCCCCACTGAACCGGATGGACGATTGGGACCAATGGAGAGTAGCCATGGAAGACGAAATGGAGTCGATGCTGCGGAACACGTGGACCTTGACGGAGCTTCCAGCATCTAGTAAGGGCGTGTCCTGCAAGTGGGTGTTTCGTATAAAGCACGGTGATGACGAAACTCCTGACCGGTATAAAGCGAGGCTGGTGGCTACAGGCTTCAGCCAAAATAAAGGAATTGACTCCGATGGCGAAATTGGGCACCCTTCGAGCAGTTCTGGCGTTGGCGAATCGTGACCATCTCCACGTCCGCGCGATGGATGTTCGGACTGCATTCTTGAATGGCACGCTTAACGGGATGGATTTCAGCAGGAGACAAATTTGGTCTGTCGCCTGAATCGCTCCATATAGGGGCTCAAGCAAGCGTCGCGTCGCGAGCATGGAATCAGCGGTTCTACGAGTTCACCGAGAAACTGGGATTGAAGCAGTGTCCAACGATCAGTTCCAATGCAAGTAAAAAACCATACTATCAAACAAGGCGACAGAGAGGCAGAAGAAGACTCCCTAAAAAAGTAAGAACAGGCGAGATAAAAGAAGTGGACTGGTTCTCTGGAGTATTTGATCAAGTGCTAACCGCAGGAGAATACCCAGAGATATGGAAGGAAGGACGGCAGTTCTTATTCAAAAAAAAGACCCGGGGCCAATGAGGCCCATATCCCTAATAAGCCATCTGGGAAAACTGCTGGAAAGAGTTCTGGTCGAGAGAATGGAGAAATACTCTAATCTATCCGAGGGACAATATGGTTTCAGGAAAGGAAGAGGCACTAAGTAACATTAAAGACACAGCGCAAAAAGCCCTAAGACGCTCCCGGTACACTAGGGAGGTGACAATTATTGCCTCCCTAGAAGTACAAAATGCTTTCAACTCGATCCCGACGAAGGTCTTCATGGAAGAACTGGGAAAAAAGGATATACCTGGCTACTTGAAGAGAGTGGTGTATAGTTATCTCAATGACAGGAAGAACGTAGGGAAATTACCGTCTGGGAAGAGTTACCTTTTTGTGTCCAACGGAGGAGTACCACAAGGGTCAGTGTTAGGGCCACTCCTGTGGAATATTGCGTACGACGGGATGTTAAAACTGGAAGTCCCGAAGGTGCAAAGATGGACGGAGGACCGAGGCCTTACATTAGTAGGAAATAAAACCAAGGCAGCCCCGAGGGCAGCCCTGATGGCCGGGAGAAGGAGACTTCCGGAGGTTAATCTGATGGTAGACCAAACGAGAGTACCACTAGAAAAGTCAATAAAGATATTAGGATTGAAGATAGACAGGAGCCTAACCTTCATACAGCACGCAGAGAAAGCCACTAGAATGGCGGATAAGTTAAATCGACTGATGTTGAACACAGGCGGGCCACGAGAGGGTAAAACAAGGGTGGTGAACTACATGATGCTATATGGAAGCGAGGTGTGGGGCAGCGCTATTCGCAGTAGGAAAATTAGGGAGTTAGTAGACAGGTTACAAAGAAAAATGGCGCTGAGAATAGCGGCGGCTTACCGCATTGTATCAAATACAGATCTGTTCGTGGTGGCAAGCACACCCCCACTAAGATTGAAGATCAGCGCGAGGTTCGAGGGTAAGAACGAGGGTAAGAATAACAGGGAGGTCTTTAACGCGTGTGAAGCAGAATGGCAGGCCCGGGAGTCGTGGACCAAGTCGGTCATAGGGCACCTGAACAGTTGGACCAAAAGGAAACACGGCGAAACGAATTATTTCGTCACGCAATTTCTGACTGGACATTGAGAAAACGGGGTGTACCTCAAAAAAATACAAAAGAGGGAGCACGATAGATGTAAGGACTGCGGAGCGACCGACGACGCTGGACATGGCGTATTATACTGTCCCAGGTGGGAAGCCGAAAGATAGCGGACGGTCATTAAAATAGGAGGAATTTTAGAGGAAGGTAATATTATTGGTATAATGCTTGAAACGGAGGAGAAGTGGCGACTTATAGAACAATTGATAGTCCAAATAATAGGCACACGAGAAAGGGAGGCGAGAGCGGAAATGGGAAACCTAAATATTTTCTCGTGAAATCCTACCGATTTTCGGTGCTGAAATTAATTAATTAAACAAGTTATAAAAGGCGTCAACCTAACCTATATCTTTCTAGGTTGTTATAAGCAAAATTTCACGTGAAATTCAAACAAAATCCCGATAAACGGCATCCAGACAATCCCAACTGTTTTCTACAAACCAACCAAAATGGATGCCCCGATATCTGACCGATTTACTAATTAAACATGCTCACGACAAATTAATTAATAGCCATCTTCTCTACCAGAAGACAATAAATCAATATTCGTCCTACGGCGAGACTCCTACGTAACCAAAAAACCTACTATACTTTAGGCCATATCCAACCGTCACAACGATTTTGGAAAATAACCAATCCACCATCAGAATTGCGAAGGATTATGGACGCCTACAACATGTGGACACCAAATTTCCCTTTTTGAGGGAGCTGATCCAAGTGATCCAACAAGAAGTGATTGTTCGTTTGTTCATCTAATCTATTATTAATTTTATCGATAGAACGAAGTTGTAGCTTAACCTGAATATACGTTTTTGTTGTTCAACTTATAAAGTGATGCTAAAGTTCTTTCTCTTGGTCCATCTGTAATCCCATTATTTAAAACCTAATAAAAACTATACAAGATCCCAGTACTGAGATCTAGACCCTTCACGGATGCAATGTAAATGCGCTAAAAGTCTTTCGTTTAAAATTACAACCACGACTTTTCTGCAAGAAAAGATAAGTTATTGTTCGGTTACAGGAGGCAATCAATCGTTGTTCACTTCGTTTACTTATTCAGATATGCATCTATGATAATGCAGGTAGCCAACTAAAGAAATTTCATTCAAAATCGGGAGGGTTGGTGCGTCATCCATCATTTCATATGCATTAGAACTTAATGCATTCAACCCACAATAAAAACAGTAAGTCAAAATTTCCTGTTCAAACATACGGAACAATGGCATATTTACATTAACCACAAACCACTGTAACGCGATAAGGTGAGTGAATAGAAATATACTAGATATCTGAGGTGCAGTGGTCTTTGTGATTGCTTTATTAACAATTCTATGTATCTCATTCATTAGAGACAACTGATTTATGCCGAACTGGTCTTCGGTTCACTCGTCCTTAATATAGGTTTTAGTTTATTGTGGCGTCAAAGATCATATATTGATTCGTTTCGGTATGTCCTTTCCGATTTTGCAAACCATTTTGTCAAAATTTCTACCACGAAAGGGCGCACCATTAAATGAAGTTGCGAAAAAAAATTTGATTTCGATCTCGGAGTTTTTGAACAAGAAAATCACGAATCTGAAATTAGTTTTTGAAAACTCGGAAAAAATTCCGCCGCAATTCTTGGTCAGATAACAAAAATGAAAAGAATTTCACAAAATTTGATGTGTACGTTAAGGAACAAAATTGTCGAACGGTTTTTTACAATCAATCAAATTAACTCACTTCCGTTCCTCCTTCCGTAACAAAATACTGCGTCTCTGAAAGAGTTAACATCTGCACAACTCGGCAATAACACGTGCTTATCTTGAAACTAATTAACTCACGCAGCGATAACGACCTTATCGCAATGTCCGGAGAAAATCATGAGATACACTTTTACAAATACTACGCAAATAATTCCTAACTGAATAAATATACTATTTTAATACGTTTATAATTTAAATGAAACATGAAATTCAGATACAAAACAAAACCGGCCTCGAATTCAACGAATATGTTTAGATTTAGTAATGCAAAATAAAGGTAAGTTCACTTCTAGAGAAAATTTGCATATAATGGCCTCCTTCAAATTCTAAAACGCGAGCTCTTTGTCACACTCCATCAAATACCTGTATCCAAAGTGTAGATTATACAGTCTCATTTTTCCCTCTTTCACATAAATACGTTCGCATAATAAATTATTCCATCTCGCGCCCGTGGATTAAGCGAGCACGTAGATCAATGTTGTAGGGGGTCGTACAGCTCGACGAGAGTTATTTTATATTCCGTCTTTTCCATAATGACGCAACGTTCAATAATTTAATTCGTCACATACCGAACTCGATAGAGAGCTGGTGGTATTACGCGCAAAGTTTCAGGGAACTCGATGTGTTACTACAAAATTACATTCATTCTGAATGGGAATAATATTCAAACGCTTAAATTACAGCTTTGAGGGGACTACAATGTTTAAAAGTACCTTCATTAAAAAGGATACGTACGTTTTGAAGTGGTCTTTTCATACAGGAAATTGTAGGCGGATGTAGGTAAAGTATGCAGTCTTGAATTGTGAGGATCTTATATTATGCACATGGTAACATTTCTATTACTACTATAAATTTCTAAAGTTGTTTATAGACCAATTTCAGCAATGCTCAGGTATTTTTTGCTATGGTAACGTAACAAGATTGACATATCCGACATATCCAAAAAGTGGACAATGACATAATTTCAGCAGTGAAACTTTTCGTCGGAGGCTGCGTCGCCTCGCCTCCCTCCATAGTAGCTGTACCAGAGTGTGCAAGGAACGCGCTGGGAATTTATTCCGCCAGCATCGCCTTCGTCGGGGGGTGTTTGGGAGAGTTTAATTCGTTCGGTTAAAAAAGGTTGAACTGAAGGAAAAATTTCCCAAAGAGGACGTCTTCACTACAGCTCTTACCGAGATCGAAAATGTGATAAAACATATGACACTTAAATGAATTATTAGAAAAATGAATTAATAAATATGATTTTAGCATTGAACGAGGCAGAGAAAAATTGCCTTTTTTGGTATGGCCACCTCACTATTATGTAAATTAAATATAACTTATTTAAGATTGGAATATACAAAACAGGACAACCAAGATATTTCGAAAACTATCAGAGATAGGTATAGGACATTATTATCAAAAGTTGAAGGTTTTTGAAGGAGCTAAATGATGAGAGAAAAATATACGGAGTATTCCATTTAAAAAAAGTGAGATTTTTTAATATGGAGTTTTGTAACTTTGGATCTAGAAAAAACACCCTGTAAGCTATTTTTTGAATGTTTTAGATGTATTTATTTGACTTTTACTTAACCCAGGATAAAAGATATAAAACCTGGAATAAAAATTTAAGTAATCATTTTGACAATATACTGAAGCTTGCAAATGCCCAATTTTTCTTACAAATCGAATTATCTTTAAAACTACTAGCTTTTTGGATATTAACCATATAATAAAAAAGACGTACAATTACACGTAGAATTCAAAAATGCATTCAAATACAGGGGGTTCTATTTAAAAAAAATGTACCATTTTGGCCTCCTACTTTGTGGGCGCACCCTGTATAATTCCAAATATTTTTACAATGTGGAGAATATTCAACCATATCATAATACAAAAGCACTCTATCGAAAAATCTTATCTTCCGCGCAATCGTTGACTCACCCTGTACATCAGGAAGACATGGAAGAATTCTACCCACAATTAACAGGGAACGCTGTGGAATTAGATCCCGGTATGATCAATATACCAATAATGAGGAGAAGGTCGAAGCATACCTCAGGGATCACAGAAGGTAGGGATTCTGGGGAGGATACGAGTCACTTCTGGCAGTGGCCAATACATACAGTGGCCAGATAGTGGTATATGAAGAAATAGGGGGAGGGGAAACATATCATAGAACCGCGAGCAATAGCGAGGACCACAGATCTCTGCTACATATAATACAGATTGGTGGAGGAAGAGGAAAGAGCGAGAGCAACCGCCGCCCCCAACGAATATACTCTGAGCGTGGTATCCGGAAGGAGTGCTACGCCGAGGAGGAGCGGGAATAATCAGGATGGCAGCCAGGGTACAGAAGTAAGCAACAGCATGAGTGTAGCCACGTGGAACGTACAAGGGGCTAACGACCCAAAAAAAGGGAACGAATTGAGGAGGGAAGAAGGAGAGAACTAGCAGAGGCACGGCAATCGAAGAAGTGAAAGTATATCTATGGCCCAGATCAAGACGAGCATAGGAAGACTAACGGTCATAGGATGCCACATCCCCTCGGACAAAGGGGGACATGCGGAAATCAGGAAGCTGAGTGAAATAATAGAGCAAAAGAGCGGAAGATACCCGGGCATCATATTGAGCGACTTCAATGCGCAACTGGGCGGACTGGACGAAGAGGAAGGGGAGGAACAAAGGATATGCAAAATGCTCAAACACAAGCAAGACAGCGAGAATGACAGCGAGCTTCGGAACATGATACATCTGCACGGACTGAGGGTGGAAAACAGTAGGTATTGGGGAAGTGCGGGTGTATTTCGTACGAGTTAAGAGCTCTCTGGTAGGAGTGGTGCGTCAAACACGAGGTCAAGCACACTGCGCCTGGATTAATTCTGAAAAAACTTTTTTCTTGTCCTGGGGTTCGAACTCGGGTTCGAACCTGGGTTGTCCGACCACATAGTGAGGACCAAATCAAATAAAATAAGCATCACGAACACAGTGGGTGTATAGGTCGGATCAGTAGGATTGGACCATAAAATGGTAAGGGGGAAAGTAAAAGGTGGGGGAAAAGAAGGAAGGAACAGGGAGTAAAGCGGGAGAACTGAATGGTGGGATGTATTACTTCTAACATGGGAGAAGAAAAGGGAGGCGTGTGGAAAGGAGCGGGACGGGATCGGGAACAAAAAGGGGGAAGGAAAACCACCTTGGAACAGGATCGCCGAAACCCTCAAGGAAGCAGCAGGAAAAGCACTTGGGGGAACATAAACCGCCCATGTCACCGAACAGGAAGCAAGCCGTGGACAACCACGGCAGAACAGTAAAGAGGTTTGAGCACACACAACCCTGAAGCAAAAAAAGAGCTAAGGGAGGCCAGAGAGGCGAAAAACAGAGCCTTTGTACAGGGTGGCCAAATAAGGATGCGAGGTACTGTATCTGCGAACCTGTCCATCGTAGAGGCTTGCTGTAAAAAAAAGTTATTACTAAAACGGCCACGAGAAAAGTCTGTAAAATATTTTTAAGTTTCTGAAATGGCCGCTAGGGGGCGTAACTGCAATCTGGAATCTGATAGTGATGTTTCTGTGAATTCCGCTATAATTAACCTAACAAAAAAAATGCCCGGTCTTTGAAGTCGACGATAATCTGAACCTTTTTTGTTCGACAATTATTGCTGTATGTTTAAAAATGAAGTGGTGGGAGGTATTCAAAGGATTCCGTAAAGAACACCATGTATCTTCGAAACGGCCGCGCCGAGCCGATTTTAACAAACTCGGGTTAATTGAAAAAAGTTATCCTTCGGCTACAAATATTATAATATTTGAAGTTCTGTTATCACATATCGCCGCTTGAGGGCTTTTTTCCACATTCCGACAGAAATGGGCAATTTTCTCAAGATATCGAGATGCGGTTTTCGCGAGCTTGTTTAGGTATCATTTAGCTACTTTTTAATGAAAAAAATCGAACCAATGCATTTAATTTGTCGGAATGTCGAAAAAGGCCCTCAAGCGGCGATATGTGAAACTAACAAAACTTCAAATATTATAATATTCGTAGCTGAAGAATAGCTCTTTTCAACTAACCCGAGTTTGTTAAAATCGGCTCAGCCGTTTCGAAGATACAGGGTGTTCTTTGCGGAAACCTTTAAATACCCCCCCCCCCCCACACTTCATTTTTAGAGATACAGCCATAATTGTCGAACAAAAAAGGTTCAGATTATTGTCGACTTCAAAGACCGGGCATTTTTTTGTTAGGTTAATATAGCGGAATTCACAGAAACATCACTTTTTTAGATTCCAGATGGCAGTTACGCCCTCTAGCGGCCATTTCAGAAACTTAAAAATATTTTCCAGGTTTTTCGCGTAGCCGTTTTAGTAATAACTTTTTTTACCGCAAGCCTCTATGATGGATAGGTTCTCAGATACAGTACCTCGCATTCTTAATTGGCCACCCTGTACAACATGAGATCAAGGAATTCGCAAATGTATCAGCACATACAAAAACAAAAGGAGGAAACAAGGAGGAACCAAAAAATATGTACCAATGACAGCATGGAAGAAGCTCCTGAAGGAAGAACACGAAGCACAGCGCCAGCTAATGGAGAACGATTACTACCCACTCCGAAGGAAACACGACCAAAGGAGGTAGGTATCGGAAAGTAATGGAACGCCCGGTGGGGAGGACATCACCAGGAAGGAGAGTTCCCTCTAATGCAGATATTCCAGTGGCGAAGCTGTGGTCATGTCCTTTAGGGTCGGACAACACCCTGTTAGCCCCCCCCCCCCCAACCTCCCCTCCCAATCCACCGCACTGTTTGGCAGCGCAATAGCTAGTTCCTACCAGGGACACATCCCCACAACAGTTAACTAACTTCTGGGAGAGGCGGCCACGCCGGTGTAATATAATAATAATATAATAATATCAGGAAGACAATGGGTAGGTGGAAAGGAATGAGTAAATGAATTTTGGAGTGGATGGGTGAAAGAGTAGACTCTCAACTGTAACGCGAAGGACAAAGTGGTTCACAATTAAAGAAGAGCGAAACCTAACATCTGGAGGCTTAGTGTTATTGGTGGATACGGGATTGTTCAAGAGTAAGTGATATGGCGCAATTCGTTTTTGAACGTAACACTCGTTGAGGGGTGCGCCATATTGTACACAAAATCGGAAATATCATACCTGATATCGTATCCATGTTATGATTCTCGACGAAAAATAAACAAGTATAAATTTATAAATTGTGCACGGCTCTTGTGCAGATAAAGCGCATTTTTTTAAATCGAAATAGATTTTGTTTTGACATCACCAATGGATATATTTCTTGCAGACGTCTCCATCGCCCGATCACGATAAGAGGTCGATGAGGAGGGCTATGGTTGGTAGAAATTAATTCCTTTCGTTGAGACCTTTACCATGAAGGATAAAACTAGTTCACCCCCTCCTCCCCTCACAGAAAGAAGGGCAGTAGTTGGTAGAAAACGGTTCCTTTCGTTGAGACCTTTAATTAGAAGACAATAAGAGATAAAATTATTCTTTAGCCCCCTCCTGTCGCGCACTGATCTCGAAATAGCCCCACGGGAAAGTTATAGTTTGTACAAACCAATTTATTTCGATGAGACCTTTCATTAGAATACCATGAAGGGTAGAACATGTGTTAACCCCCCCCCCCCATTTTCTAAAGTTTTACTTGGTACCACTAAAGGCATGCGTATGCAAAATCTGAGACCATTGGTTGTCGTATGTAAAAGTTATGCACGTTTTACTTTCAAAAACAGCATATCCGAAAATAATTCGTAGGGGGCGGGGGCCCTTTTAGACAGCGAAATTTGATGGCCGTCTGGCACACCTTCAAGGTATAGGCTATCTACTGCAAAACTTTAGGACCATTCCCCTAGAAGTAGTTCGAAACGGAAGAAGTGGGACAAAACGCAAACAATAGCACATTTTTTTAATTCTTAAAAAATGCGCTAAAAAGAAATATAATTTGGGGTAAGGGTAGCTTCCAAACGGATCATTTGCGACCCTCTATCACCAGATGTTTTGGTACAACTCAAATGTAATACCCTGTACACCTTTGCGTATTTTTAGCGCATTTTTTAAGAATTAAAAAAATGTGCTACTGTTTGCGTTTTGTCCGTCCGTCCGTCCGAACCCACTTCTGCCATTTCGAACTACTTCTAGGCGAATGGTCCTAGAGTCCTAGAATTTTTTGCAGTAGGTGGTCTGTACCTTGAAGGTGTGCCACACGGCCATCGAATTTTTTTCTCAGTGAGCGACTGGGCCTAAGGGGGAGACTAAAAATTAATTTTAACTCTCATTGTATTCTAATTAAAGGTCTCAACGAAAGGAACCGTTTTCTGCCAACTACTGCCCTTCTTTCTGTCTTCTTATCAAAGTACGGGGGGGGGGGGAGCTAGTTTTATCCTTATCCATGTTACTCTAATGAAAGGTCTCAACGAAAGGAATTAATTTCTACCAACTATAGCCCTCCTCCTCGACCTCTTATCGTGATCGGGTATATTCTTTTATACCTCAAGAACGGATTGTCGGAAGAGGGTACTCACAAAGGGCGATTGAGACCTCTGCAAGAAATATATATTGGTGATGTCAAAACAAAAGCTATTTCGGTAAAAAAAAAGCGCTTAACTGCACAAGAGTTGTGCACAATTTATCTTGTTATTTTTAGCGCATTTCCACAAAAAAAAAATGCGCTATTGTGGCCACTTTGTCCGTCCGCCCGTCCGTCCGGCTGTCCGTCCGTCCGCTCGTTTTGCGACGCTACTAGTTCTTTATCTTAAGAGCTATTGTTCTACTTTTTTCGCTATTTGTTTCGTTATGGTGTCGAGTCTTGTACCAAGGAAGGAATTTTTTCTGTACCGCTTACAAAAAAAGTTATTGTAAAAAAAAAAAAAAACCGTTTTTTACATGTTCCATAATTTTACACTTTTGCCGTTTATTAACGATCCTAGAGATCGTTTATAATTTTGCATTGCTATCTGTCGTCTGCCTGTTGGTCTGTCCGTCTGTTCCTTTGTCTGTCTGTTCATCTATCTGTCCGTGTGAACGATAACTTTGTTTAGAAATGTTCGATCACTTTTACATCTCCGTTAGTTATGAACTGAATTGCATGAAATTCAATATGGGCATAGCTTTAGCCATATAATTCGCAATGCCAAAAGTTGAATCGAATCGATTCAAAATTCACAGTGCCCTTTTCGCATCTCGACCATTTATAAACCGAATTGCAAAATTTTTTACTTATAAAAGCATTTGAATGAAATTTGATAAATAGGCACTTGGAATAAAGGAAAATCAACTGCCAATTTCAAAATTTGGTTTTGCGCATGCGCAGTGCCAACTTTTTTATTTATGGAAGAATTTAAACAAAATTTGATACATAGGCACTTGGGATAAAGGAAAATCAAACGCCAATTTCAAAATTTGGTTTTGCGCATGCGCAGTGCCAACTGTTTTATTTATGGAAGAATTTAAACGAAATTTGATACATAGGCACTTGGGATAAAGGAAAATCAAACGCCAGTTTCAAAATTTGGTTTTGCGCATGCGCAGTGCCAACTTTTTTATGTATGGAAGAATTTAAATGAAATGTGATACATAGGCACTTGGAATAAAGGAAAATCTAGCGCCAGTTTCAAAATTTTATTTTGCGCATGCGCAGTGCCAACTTTTTATCTATGGAAGCATTTAAGTGAAATTTGATATTTAGGCGCTTGGAACAAAGGAAAATATAACATTAGTTTCAAAATTTAGGTTTGCGCATGCGCAGTTCCAACTTTCTTATTTAGAAAAGCATTGAAATGAAATTTTTCTCATAAACTGAAATTGAAGTAGCACGTCAAAAATGGATTGCCCATGTGCAACGCTATCTTTCATATTTGTGGCCGGATTTTTACGATTTTATAGAAGTTGCATCTTACAAATGGGAAATGAATGCAAGTGGAAATGCGCTTTATGTAAATCGTTTACGATTACTTTTTAACTTGTTCAAGTTGCTAATCTTTTTTTAAGGCGGAATGGTAGTAGTAGTCTTCATAAATCCACCTGCTGGATTCTTTCAGCATTTTTGTTGTTATTCATACTCATTCCATTGCACTCTGTAGCCACTTTTTGCGACTAATTGCACTCAATACATTACATAAGCCGCAAAGCGAAAATAACCTTAAAGACGGCAATTACTTACTAATAGCTACGTACTTGTAACTACATTCCACGAAGGTTGCTATTGCATAAACAATGCTTCTAAAAACACCAGCCTTTGTTGACGTTCTTTTATGGTGGAGGAGGAGAACGTGAAGCATCTGGTTGACGGATTTTCGTCGGTGTACGTAAGAAACGTTTCCACGCCGCGTTTTTATTGACGTATTTTATATACCCACAATCACCTCGTCGAAGAAGCGCAATCTATCAATAAATTTGTTACGGAACGTTAACTTCGAACTTCGTAAATTCCAGATGGTTTGGTTAATTGACGCTTTGAAAAAAAGAACTCAATCCTTCAGTTTAAATATAGATTTTTAATGAAAAGCGGCGCGATAACAAAACGTTTTTCGTGAGAGCTATGCAAGGAATCCATTAATTTGTATTGGAATTGGACCCTCCAGAACTAATTGGATCGGAGTTGGTGGTAGTACTTGATGCTCAAACTCCGTGCCTTGGTGATCTCGTAATCTCATTTGCTCGCTTGGTTTAACGTACCTTATTGACCGCTCGCGCAAGAAATTGTTAACAAAACGCTTCGGTTGTTTTGGGGGTAATAATCGGGATTAAAACGAGTCCAGGAAATCTCGCTGACCTGCAGGATGCTGTAAAATTTCCCTCGAAGTTTCATTGCTCGCCAAGGGCCGGTTTATTCGCCACCAGAAGTTTGCATTTAGTATTGTTCCTTTGGGATTGCCGATTCACCGCCAAAGTTAAACTGCTTAGGTAACAAGGATACTTACAATTTATTAGAACTGCTGTTATAGCGTACTTGCTGTTAATAATTAAAGTTCGGCTTCAATTTTTTAAGTGCATTCGAATCAAATTTGAAAATTGTCCGCGATTTTCCCCACCGGCTATAACTATTACAGTCGTAATCGTACAATTTCAGGAAAACGTCCCGTTTACTACCTTCACGATCTACAGAAATCCCTGAGGGAATAAGGACAGGGTGGTATAAAGATAACAACTTCTACTACTACAATTTTCAAGATACAAGCTTTTTTCATTCGGAAGTTCACTTGAACGACGAGATATCTGGAAATCGTCGAAATGCATGATGTCTAAGAAGTGAACTAACTACATTTTCTATACCCGCAACAATATCTTTCGGTATTCAAATAGAACCTATCCCTATCTACTTGTCCAATATCATGAGATTCTTCGAACAATCGAATGATCTGAAGGGCGTCCTGGTGATACGGAAGGCTGACGTGCCTGAAGAGCCTGACAGCGATTTTGTAGACACTGAGCGGTACTTGAAATGAACAGTAATAAAGCTAGAGGCCCTGTGTTATGGCTATAGTGGACACTGCAAACTACGAACATAATAGTAGAACAAGGGCACCATGCGCCATCTTGGATTTTGCGACGTCATAAAGGGATTGGATTTTGGTTATGTCGTTGGGTTTTGGTCATTTCCCTTTTCCTTTCCAATAATCTTTTTTGTGCTTCTGCTTCAACTTCAGCTCGTTTTCTTCGCTTTTGAACTTCGATTTCTTCTTCCTGTTCGAGTATCTCTAACAAAGCCTCTCGTTCGTCTAATTCGGCTTCTCTCATTTGTTTAATCGAGCTGTTTTTACTAACTTTTTGTCATCCCACCCCACCCGCAAATTGCCCCTACCTGAGACCTTTCTGATGTTTCGCTTATTTGACCGGGGTTTTAACCGCCCCCTCCCAACTGATACGATTTCTGACGCTCCTAGTTCTGTGACAGGTCGGCTGGGCGTATCGTCATATCTGACATATCTTAGAATTGTTATAAAGTACTTAAACTTCCTGCCCACCATGGAGTGCAACTTTCCGTGGTGGTAGGGCTTAGTAGTCACAATTTCGTTGCGAAGCTAAGCACCCCAGGCGGGTTTTTGTTAGACTCCATGACTTTAACCCATAAAGTCTGATTCGTGCTACCTGATTCCAGTACATCTAGCTCAAAGGATGCAATATCATTCAAATGCCCTTACGTGACTCATCAAACGTGATAAAAGGAAATTTATCGACATGAGAAAGCAGAACTCCCGTACGGTCCACTCCTAGGGCGTGCGAGGTAGGCACTTGGTCGAATTCCAGAATAATCTGGTGAAAGGTCGATTGCCATTTGTCGCAAATTGGAATAGCGGTTTGAGTAATCGAACTCGACCGTTACTCGTCAAAAGGTACATGCAACTTACGAGGGAAAAGCTGTGTGCGCCATCTTGATAGCACGAACGTTGGTGACGTGTGGCATCTTGTCTTTAATGGCGGTCGTTTCTTTTTAATTGAGTGTTATTTAATGCAGATAGTAATCTCTGCATTTGTTTATATCGTACTTGTGTTTTGTTGCGAGTTTGAATCTTTGTTTTTGAAATTGACTTTATTTAACCTTAATACAGAATCATATATTTGATACCGTTATCCTTTTGTTTGTAATCGTTTACGTTTTTGGTGTAATGCTTGCTTAATTTATGTTTATGTTTTGATTACATGGACCAGAAGTAATATTCATATAAGTTTTGAACATACTTTTAAACATGTGGAAATTATCGAATAGTTTTGATGTGTGTATGCACACTGACTTGTTGTTTGTAAACTAACACTTTCGCCGTGAATGAAGCAGCCACGGGAGTGGAAAAAAACTGTAATCAAATGAGTTACGACACCTAATTCCGTGATTATGTTCGACTTTCAACTGTAGGCTCGAAACCCCGAACGAGGGGCAAGTTATCTATCTTGCGGGCAAGATTATGCTAATAAAAAATTTATGTGCGATGAATGAGTTGCGATTCTCAAATTTCCACATTTCTTGCCGTTAGTTGAATTTTCCTCACAAGGCCATGTAATTTTCCATCTTGCTCCTAACAAACGATTATTGTACCAAAGATGAGTCACATCCTGTACCATTCAACCTTTCTCAGAATTTAGGTACCTGCTTACCTTGCCCATTGTTCCCAAAATTTGTTTTTAACCTTGGGTGTAACCAACTTGGTGTATATGCATTTACTATCTTTGTTAACCACTGCTTAAACTTGATAATTTTACAAATTATTTTGTTAACAAACTTTTGACTATAAATGCGGAGGTCGGGTGTTCGAACCTGGGTTGAGGTGAATTTTTCATCTGTGGTGGCAGACATAGGAATTACCTTAGACCAGTTTCGAGCATTCTGCCGGTTACTCCGAATTAGGGTTTCCTACAGTTTTCTTAATTCGTAAGGTAAATACCGGAGTAGTATAGAACAACTTAAGACCTTCTGCAGAGGCATCTCTCAAAAGCATTATGCGGGTCACTCTCTAATTGGGCGCAAGCCTATTGAGGGCCCAGAACAAGAGAGGGATAAATAAATAAATAAAAATCAAACTGCAAGGTTTTTCTCCGTCGTACTCTTTTTACCCATGGCCTTGGCTTTTACGATCGTGATCACGCGAAAATCCTGTATACTTCGAGGATTCCGAAGACTTAATTGATTACTTGAAATCTGATAGCCCGAACGTTTTGCAGACCTTAAAAGTCCTGGTGATCCTTACGATTTAGGAGTATCTTTGAAGGTGCGGAAGATTCTGAAAGCTACAATGAATTTGAAAACATTACAATTGCAAAGATTAGATATTCTGTAAACTCTGAACATTTGTGGATTTCAAATACTCTGGAAGGTCAAAAGTGCCCCGAACCCCCAAAAACGTTGAAGCGTATAGAAGCCTTTGGTATGCAAGGGAATATAAGGACTGTGGGGTCGGTTCATACCGTCTGCGCCTCTGATACAATTACTTATTTTGGGTGTACACATAAGAAGCTTAAAATAACGTAAAATCTTTACCTGATGATACATAATGAAATCAGGTAGTTTTTTTTCGATACACACGCGACCGATACACGTATCTTTATTCAATGAAACAAAATATGAGTTAAACTTTGCCACAAGTTTTGCATTCAATTCGAACTGTCGTAAACCTCTGTGCTCCTAACGCAATTATTTTCAACATACCTCGACATGTGCATGCTCCTGATACAATAAATTATTATGCAAAAATTCAACATACACAAGGATTACTCATTTCTTATCGCCTGAGACTAATCCTTCATCGACTTGGTGGCGATATGATGGCGCCGCGATGTCGCTCTAGATTTCTAGAATATTCGCTACAATATTAAACGAATCGATTGCGAAGAGAATCTCCGACTTTTTGTCAAAAAGTGTCGATGAATATTTGCATACATTTCCACTGCGTCCTCGCGTTTTTCACAAAATACGAGTAAACATTTCGATTTATTCCCCAAGCGAGGGGACTTTATTGCGGCAAATTTACGTTTTTATTGCATCGTCAACTGTGCAATAAACTTTTAGCTGAACTCGTCATAAAGCGAACAATAGCAAATTAAGAGAATTACGGAAAATGTGTTTCCGTTTGCACGATAATAATCCGCTGAAGATCGACGTCGATATTTATGTTCTGAAAAGCGAAACCCTCGACGCGGAATTCGTAAGAACGTCTGCGAATTCGTGATGAGAAAAGGAGATACTTGACATTTGCCTTGAAAATCCTACGCTGTTTATTTCGCAGAGTTATTTGATATTTCGCCCTTCCTCCTCGTTCAGCATACGCACTCCAACGAGCACGAGTGCTCTTTAAAAAGATAATGGTCTTAGACAAAAAAAACCTCTGCAAATTGAAAGAACTGCAACTGGAGGAAAATATTTTCATCCACCGCCCATTAATACGAAAAATTAAAAACAGGAGAAAGTGCAGTCTACTTGACAACCTAGCAAAAATTCATGCAGTTTGTTACTTAACTTAAATGTAAATGTGACAAGACAAACGATCTGCGATTGTTTACTATGAAAAAAATCCGGAAGATGGCGTTAGTTAAACCTTGATGAACCCAGCGGATCTCAAACAAAAGCATCTTTGAACAAACTAATTTAAATTGAGAAACTGATTTTTTCTATTAAATTCAATTCTAATGGATTCATAAATGGTAAAAAGACATGCAATACAAACGGCTTAAAATTTTCCCAGAGGTTGATATCAAGATTTTTCTTAAGGATACAACCCTCATTTTTTTCATAAATAAAATAACGGTACTTAACGCTAAAAAATATCATTCTACAGCTGATAATGTTGACTAAATTAATGGCAGCAACCGAAATTCTTCTAACGTAATTGAGCAGGAGTTCTCTTGACCCCGTGAACTTGAACCACGCAGAACCGAATTAATCTCCCATTTTATGCGCGAAACAAAACAATATCTTGGACGGCGTACTAAACGATCTCGTAGCCCAAGAACGAATGGCTGTCCAAAAAATCTCGGAATAACCCCTACCATTCTTTGTAGCTAATTAACGCATTTTTTCTACATGGAGTCGAGTAATTAAAATGAACGATTTTTGTTAAGAGCAAATTTGTATGGCAGTACCCGCCCGAATTTTACAATTCCTCCAGCTATTCAATTTATTGAAAAATTTCACCCTCTAATTTTGACAACATGTAGACTTTCTATGATATGTGATACTACGAGTAATCGCAGGGTATCGACATACATATACGAGGAAAGCCCTGATTTTATTCGCAACGGAAAGTGACGTAGTGGATTACAAAATAAAAGGGCGGAAAGAGGGAAGGGACGAGACGCTGAAAACCTGGAAAACGGAACGATTAAACGATGAACCAAACTGGACTCGCGTCTGTGAAAGTATAAGAGAAGCTACTCCAGTGCCTCTAGATAAGCGAAAAGGGAAAGGGTGTGTCTGTGGGGGGTATACGAAGCAGCTCAGGCCATGTTAGGGCTACTAAGGTTTAAAAAGGGGTGGGTAGGTCCCCTCCTATTAGCATCAAGAGAAAAGTGGAAGATCGTAATAGGAAAAAATCAACAAGTTAAAAAGTAATCGTAAACGATTTACATAAAGCGCATTTCCACTTGCATTCATTTCCCATTTGTAAGATGCAACTTCTGTGTTAAAATCGTAAAAATCCGGCCACAAATATGAAAGATAGCGTTACACATGGGCAATCCATTTTTGACGTGCTACTTCAATTTCAGTTTATGAGAAGAATTTCATTTCAATGCTTTTCTAAATAAAAAAGTTGGAACTGCGCATGCGCAAACCTAAATTTTAAAACTAATGTTAGATTTTCCTTTGTTCCAAGCGCCTAAGTATCAAATTTCACTTAAATAGTTCCATAAATAAAAAAGTTGGCACTGCGCATGCGCAAAACCAAATTTTGAAATTGGCGTTTGATTTTCCTTTATCCCAAGTGCCTATGTATCAAATTTCGTTTAAATTATTCCATAAATAAAAAAGTTGGCACTGCGCATGCGCAAAACCAAATTTTGAAATTGGCGTTTGATTTTCCTTTATCCCAAGTGCCTATGTATCCAATTTCGTTTAAATTCTTCCATAAATAAAAAAGTTGGCACTGCGCATGCGCAAAACCAAATTTTGAAATTGGCGTTTGATTTTCCTTTATTCCAAGTGCCTATGTATCAAATTTCATTCAAATGCTTTTATAAGTAAAAAAGTTTGCAATTCGGTTTATAAATGGTCGAGATGCGAAAAGGGCACTGTGAATTTTGAATCGATTCGATTCAACTTTTGGAATTGCGTATTATATGGCTAAAGCTATGCCCATATTGAATTTCATGCAATTCAGTTCATAACTAACGGAGATGTAAAAGCGATTGAACATTTCTAAACAAAGTTATCGTTCACACGGACAGATAGATGGACAGACAGACAAAGGAACAGACGGAGAGACCAACCGGCAGGCGACAAATAGCAATGCAAAATTATAAACGATCTCTAGGATCGTTAATAAACGGCAAAAGTGTAAAATTATGGAACATGTAAAAAACGGTTTTTTTGTTTTTTTTACAATAACTTTTTTTGTAAGCGGTACAGAAAAAATTCCTTCCTTGGTACAAGACTCGACATCATAACGAACCAAATAGCGAAAAAAGTAGAACAATAGCTCTTAAGATAAAGAACTAGTAGCGTCGCAAAACGAGCGGACGGACGGACGGACGGACGGACAGCCGGATGGACGGACGGACAAAGTGGCCACAATAGCGAATTTTTTTTTTATTTTTGTGGAAATGCGCTAAAAAAAGAGGAAGTACAATTCCCCAACTTACCCGACGTAATGCCAAAAGAAGAATAAAATGTGAGTTATTTGAGGATTCGAACGATTTCGATTAAAGAAACGGAAAAAAACAAAATACGAAGGATCTTGAATTAAAGAATAAGAAGGAAGGAAAATGAATCTGAAGAAAGAAGTGTATGAATCTGCGAGTATCGAAAAAATTCTGAATATTCAGAAGAAATGAAAGGGTCAAGTTGATAAGGCCGAATGTGGGTCAGAAAAAAGACCGAAGAACTTCAAAAACTAATGAAACCAAGAAATCGAAAGAATCTGAAGCACTACAAAAAACATTTACTTAGTTCACTAACTAAATTTTACCGAAATAATAATAATAATAAAGTTTATTTTGAGCGTTAAATACTATAGTTAAGTAAACCATAAAAATAAAAGCACAAAAGTGTAGACAGAAACAAAAACCTCTAAACAAAAACAATCAAAAAACGTAGTTTAAAAAAATGGTTTCGTGATTCATTTTTGAGGAAAAAGTGCTTTAAAATTCAATTTGCCTCCTCCCCCTCTGGGTCATAAGTTACAATGTAAACTTTAAACCCCATTTCTGGAGGCACCCATGTTTCATTTGCCAGTTGTATCTTTATCACGATCTAGAGTCGGTCTTTTATGTTTCAATTACACCTTATCTGATACAGAACCTTCGATGGGGTACATGCGACTTCATGGAAGTTCCCCGTCAGATACCCTACCGAAATAGTTGATAGCTACCATATGGAAGTAACCATAAACTGCATACAAGCTGGGACAACTTACCATAAGCTGTTAGGCGAACACTAATAAATCAATGCCGCACCAAGATCCTTACCTGCAACAAAAACAGTTTATATTAATACTTAGGCATTAGTCTATCCTCGAGTCTATCTATCTATCTATCGTATGGGTGGCACTCCTTATAACGCGCAAGCTTAGAATGCAGGGCACTATAAAATACCATGTGCAATTTGAAATCAACACACGACGCTGATCGGCCAGCTAGCTCCGTTAGCCAAATAGTTAACAGCGTAGAGAGATATGCTCTTACTCAGAGTAGTAGGTAAGTGAATTAAAAAGTTTGACAACAAATTATTATAAAAGGTTCCAAGTAAATCTCCGCCACTAATACTTACTGGGGCTTCGATTCAAGTCTTTCAGGCGCCACCTAATTCCACTAACAATTTTTTCTGCAGCCACCGGAATTAGGAAAGGTAGCTTCAGTATAACAAGAGTCAACAATTGACCCACAAGAAAAATTATTGTTTATTAATCAAAGAGTATGCAAAATTTTAAAAAATGAAATCTACCCATGAACTATTAACACAAAAATTAACCCACCAACAATCCCTGAAGTTATGTGACTCCTCGTACCGCTAAGGAACTCGGTAGCTTGAGTTGTTGAAGTGAATCGTAGCAACGAGGTCTTTACCTTACAAGTGATTACTTCTCTCGAGTAATTCGTATTTGATAGTTAAACAGTCCTAAATATCAAACATACTAATTACACGTAAAAATTTCCACTTACATATGTGGGTCAAGTAAACTGTTCATAGAAAAAGGTTGAAGGTACTTCACCGCTAACGATAAATTGTGTCGGCAATTCCACAGGTTCCTGGTGTAACCAAAAATGACTCCTACGGAGGTAACAAAGCTTGTGCTCCAGGTATATTTCTCTCACGATCTACGTTCGGCTGCCCTTAAGATCTTAATGATTCTACGGGATGTTTTACAGCACACTCATCTGCAGTAGGTCGATTATTTCCCCGGATTCAACTGAATATTAACCCCCTTGCAAAGACTCTCTTAGTCAGAGAGTACACAACAGCAAAGAACTGGCTACGTCCCAAATGACTCCAAAATTTACTATATGGTCGGTATTTGTTCCAGATTTGGAATGCTTGAGTTTTCCGTATTAAAAGTCCATTTCGGAAAAAATTGTAACCGAACGTCCAAAAACAAATTGTCGGCACAACGGGTAATCGATTGATTCAAAATACTTCCGCTAATTATTACATCAATTCGACCATTGGAAAATATATCAAACACCCAATTCGGGAATGTAGTACGACCGATTCTATTGCAGGTTGCTGGAAGACGCCACAAGTTTCGAAATTTTACCCAAGCCAAAGCTACGGATAGTTATCTCTGACGAATAGTAGAGCAGTATTTGATACATGACCATATAAAGTAATGTAATGGTTAACATAAAAAAAAGCAAAGCAAACTAAATGTCTGCTAACGATAAGAAGACAAGTTAAATCGGAGAGGCAAACACAGAAATGCAAAAGTAACTAAAAAATGGTCCCATTCAATGACGAGAACATTTAGAAAATATACAGGTGGAAATTGAAGTATGGACAGAAATGTTAATATTATTTTAAAACTGGTACAGACATACGTTAAACGTTACGAATATCAAAGTTAACAAAACTGCATAAAAGTCAATTCGTTAGTTGTGACCTCTAGTGGGGAAAAAAGAAGATATGATCCCTGGGATACTTCGACAACACAATAGTACGACTACCAGAGGAAAAACAGATGAAGGAAGAAGTGATGGAAAATCTGAAGAGATCCTGGGGGTTCATGAATGGATTTTTTAAAATATGTAGAAACCCCGAGTCCAAGAATTAGTCGAATGTGCGAAGTAACAGTACTGTATCTACTGTAACTATAATTACTATTACTCATCTAAATACAACAATAGTTGCCTTTGAACTGGATAGGTCTCAGACGTTCTGCATTTACTTATTTATTATCAAAAACCTAATCGTGACCGTACTGAGAAGTTTCACTTTTCTTTTTATTATTTCCTACGAAGTGACGAGCATCATAAATCCGTTTAAACGCGACGACCAAGGAATAAATTAATGGCCGCCGTACGATAATTGCTGACGTCTACTTTGAGAAGGTCAATGTCAATACGCAAGTCCTGCGTTTAAATGATGCTCTTCAAAATGCACCGTGGAAATGATATCGTCGAACTACCCTCCGGGAACGCAACTCGATCGACTGAAAATTGGACGAGCGTTCCGGGATTGCGTCCCATACAGTTTTCTCAAAATCGAATGTGCGTCGACTTCAATGAGCCCTCATCAATTATTCATGACGAAGTGCACTGTTTATTTCCAGTCAATGTAACGGCAGTGCGAGTTAACCGATTGATTAAACATTTATAACTGTGTTAAGGACCTTCTCAATCAATACCAATTTAATTTCGACGGGGAAAATTTCGTGAAACATTATCGATTTTTGGAAAATATACCTAATGCCTTTTAGATATGAAAAAAGACAGACCCATTATCTTCAGGATTTGTTTACATAAGACCAATTGTTACAAATTTTTACACAGGGCTTCAAGAATTCGTGTCAAATTTCATGGTTCTTTAAATGGACACCTCCATTTTCTATTCACTAATGGATTATACATTGAAAAATAAGGGTAGTTTCTAATTACATATCTATATCTAAAATTAACAGCAAGTGGATCGAAACGAAAATTATGTAACCGTTGTCACATTTAAGCATTATCCTCGGCATTATCAAAATATTAATAAAACTTACTGTAGTGAATATTCCAGAAATCCCAATAGATATCGAGGCGCAATGAAAGATTAGTCATCGGCGATAAAGAACGAAGGTGAATGTCACGCAATCTTTCAGAGAAATATGACGTGTTTCTTTCAAGAAAAAGGGACGTTTTGCTATATAAATAAATCGAATTGCGTTTTAGAACAGTCCCAATTTCAACGCCGAAGTAGTATATAGTTCGCGTTCTTATAAAGTGTGTATAGCGATAATAATATTTTAACAATTATTAAATCAATTTATTTCAAGCCTGTTATAAATTTATAGTTAATTAGTTGTGTAACGTCCCGTTATTTCGTTGAATGTACTCTTGGTTTCGGTGATGGACTGAATGCGCTCTTAGTGTGTTAGGAGTAGTTGGCACCATGTGTATTGAGAAAAAAATCATTTTTGCTTTTGTTGTTGAAATGACAGATCTGATTTTTGCGAAAATAGGTGAAATCTGAAGTGAAAAATTTGCAGTCATCACGATAAAATTGTTTAAATTTATCTAAGCGTCTTTACGCTAATGAGGAAGAGCTATAATCCTCTTGAGGTAAAGTTATTTTCATATAATTACTCTTTGTTAACACTTTTCTTTTTAGGTTATCTCATATGCTTTAATTTAAAACAAAGATAGATAATTATATCCACTTCAGATTTCACCCTTTTTCGCAAAAATTAGATCTGTCATTTCAACAACAAACCAAAAGTGATATTTTTCCTATATCGGATCCGAAACCCATTTATTAATAATGGGATACTTAAGTTTGAATTAATTAGAATTGGGTCTGATTTTGACATTGTAATTTTTGGGTATATTTAATAATATAATTAAATGTACGTTGCATTACAGAACTCACATGAGGCTGTTATCAATTTGGGGTATCCTTCCTATGTGAAAGGCTCTTCTGAGAGGCCAACTCCTAGCGATTTCATACAATGCTGACATGTCATGACCAGAGCAACTAAAGACTACTCGGTGTGGGATTTGGACTAGCCATCCAATATCCAAACCTATTATATGAATTTATTGTAATGTTTTAATGATTGTTTTTTTGTGTTATGTGTGTGAAATATTGATTCTTTAGGCATTCCAGCGGAGCCTGTGATTCAACATCGTATTGATTTACTTGACAACCATCATAATATGCATTCATGCCATTACAGATAACTAATTTTGCTATAAAGTTCAATATTAATTTGTTAGCTGGGTTTTTTTCTTGGTCAGTTCTTTTTTCCCAGCCTATTTTTATATTTGTACTCGACCATTTTCTAAATTTAATCTTGCAAAGCGAATGATTTGGATTAAATTTCCGTTTTTAAAGCATGTACTTGTTTTATTTGTATTCCTTACTTGATCCTCACTCCGACAAGCAACACATATCTTGTAGCGACTCTTAAAAACACAACGTAGTAAGTGGTCATATTATTTTGTTATTCAGGTTAGGTAGCTTCGTCTAGCCGATCACGTGCCATGGGGTTCAGTTAGTTTGAGAGGGAAAGTTTTGAATTTAAATCTTGAGTTGCGCAGTCTCTCGGGGCTGGCCTGGGTACACTACACACTCTTTATAGCGTTTGTGAAAAACACCGTACCTAAAAAAAATCAACTCCAGACCATAAACTAGAACAAACTAAATGCCAAAAACACCTCCAAATATCAATGTGAAATCCGTCAACGGGCTCCCGTTCCAATTTTTATTTTATTTACCTTGCAAATTAGAAACTATTACGGTGAATACGAACAATAGCGGAAGTTTCAAACGCGCATTCTTAAGTCTTGTATTATTTTCGGATTTGACTAGGGAAGGAGGTCGAACGATATGCTACTCTCGCAGATAAGCACTTGTAGCTCTAATCCTAATTAATGACGTGCTCGGTGACGCTTTGATGATTGAATTCTGACGCAAAATTTGAATCGCGAACCCTAAATTACAGAATGGGATGCAAAACTGATCGTGTGTTAATGTAGGAAGATAAGATAGTGTGTATTTAATAAAAAAAAACAGCTTAATCATCCCATCGCACCTCATAGGTAAACCTAGATTTTCCTAGAAAAAATGATGCTAAGTGATGATCTCATGCACAAGCACGGATTTAAATCAAATAACGTGTACTCAGTAATTGAAAAGACACTGCACATGTTTTTATCAGAAAAATACGAGGAAAAATATGTTACATTCCGCACGCACGTCAATTTGTCACCTTTTAGGATGTCACTTTTTGATGTGAGATGTGATTCGCACAATTCGAGATTGCTCGACACGGAAGATACTTGTTGCATATGTAGAGTTGATCAATACCTGTGTTACCCGCCCTCCGTTGTGCTTCGCACTGACAATACAGTCCATTTTAACGTGGTGCCAGAAAAATCACAGTTGAAAATGCGTACTACATTTGACGGTTTAATCAACCTTAATCGAATAATAACGAGTAAATCAACCCCTACAGGTGGGGAAAATGGCTATAAAATCTAATATAGCGTGGTTAACAAATTATACGCGGTTAGCAAGTAAATTGGATATAAATTTACTATACCGTTTGAATACATAAATCTAAATTATTGTTGTCTTGATTTTCATGAAGCCGACATGAGTTCTATAATCAAAATTTAAACAATCCGATCACTAGAAGAGAATCTTGTCTCTGTTTCAGCATTACGATTCACGTTTTTTTATGTTATCCAAGAGAGGTTACAAAAATACAAAATCGATAGCCAATGAAGTGTGGAGTTGGACGAAACGAATTCGAATTTTCTAGAGGTACTCGTGAATACACTTAATAAACGATTTTAGTGTCTAAATCGCTATTGGTAATCAAAAAGTGTTCCAAACGGAGTTGTTGAATCGCCAGTAGTGTGAAATAAACCCATTTTTAGCGCCTTTTCGAAAAAAGGAAAAATTGGGGAAATAAGAAAAGACAACGGGCGACATCTGACGGAGGAATTTTATAACACGTAATACAGATTTACAAATAAAATTTCTACGCTATGAATTTATATTTTCTTGTGCAGATAAAGCCCATTTTTTAAGACGAAATAGCTTAGAGTGGTTTGCCCAAAATTAATATTTAGAAATTGAATTTCGTTAAGGGTGGCTCGTTGTATCGGCTAACGACTAGCGATGGCCGGTTCGCTACGAGCCAAGAGTTCATGTCAGCAAATTTTGGTCCCATTCCTCAAATCTTAAATAGTGATCCAATTTTCCCACGTTGGACGACTCAAGGGGTGGTTTTAGACTCTGTATGATTAAGGTAAGGTGTATATTTCTGTTTGTATTTACTACGGATCATTTTACTTTAGCGATTTTTACGAAGAGATGCTAATATATTCTATTAAGACTCTGTCTTTTCCATTCT
Organism: Photinus pyralis; assembly: GCF_008802855.1. NCBI lineage: Eukaryota > Metazoa > Arthropoda > Insecta > Coleoptera > Lampyridae > Photinus > Photinus pyralis. Next base: position 36,856,482 of record NW_022170663.1, read on the forward strand.
TCCACCTGTTTGAAACTGTTAAAAAGAAATTTTTTCCATTTAAATTCAATATTAAGCACCGGAAATCTCTAACTGAGTTAAAGACTAGGTCGAAATCAAACATTATTTCCTATTAACGTTCAGTGGTGCCCCATGTATGCGTATTTGGTGTACTCCCATTCCATTTCGGTGTGTAAATTTTTTAATTGTTTTTCACAATCCACATCTCGTACCGCAATTTGTTGTAACTAATTTGATGAAATGCGATTGAAAAATAGGGCGTTCCTTCATCTTTCATCTTGCCTGGGGGTCAATTTTTGAGCGCTCGCAAATGGGAAACGTATACGGAACAATACGAATAGTAGTTTGTTTCAAATTTTGACAGCACGTTTCTTTGCGCGCTCTTAAAATATCCTTCGCTTTTTTGCGAGCGGTAGATAGCTGGCGTAATTTGATATTCGAATGCGTTTTGCTTTGAATATAAAGTATAGTGACCAGTTGATCGTCAATTTTAAAAATTTTATCGAAAATAGAAGAATTGATAAACATTTTGGCCATTCAAGATTTTAGATTTTTTACGTAATTTGGTTTTCCGGGAACTATAGGGTGCATAGACTGCACGCATGTGCCCATTTTTCCTCCGAAAATTGAGGATCCGGAGCATCCTGAATATTTATATATAAACCGAAATGGTTACCACTCTATTAATGTGCAGTCGGTAAGTTTAAAGAATGGAAGATGAGTGGATAACGTTACAAAAATGTTGTTAGATATGTGACAGCAGCCTCAACATTCTAAATGTGAAAGCAAGGTATCCGGGAAGTAGGTACTAACGATGCATATAGATATACCTATATCAGAAAAAACTCGTTGTTGATCCATTCTCTAAATGGGGTGATGAACCATATAGGAAATAGACGACTCAATTCCTCAAAGGGGAAGGTTTTGAGGAATTGAGTTTTCCTATTTATGGAATCAATCAAATGTCCATGGTCTTATGCAGCAATTACATCGATTAGTATTGGGTGTGTGACACATTTATTAATAAATGTAGTTCCTTACACTAATACTTATTCTTTACAGGAGATTCGGGATATCCCCTTCGCTCTTGGTTGTTAACACATTTTAATAATGTGGAACCAAACACTCCAGAAAGCCGTTACAATAATCTCCACAAAACAACAAAGGCAACAATAGAGATGTAATGGTTTGTTAAAGAAGCAATTTCGTTTTTTATTAAAGCATCGATTTCTTCATTATACCTATACTCCAGTCGACGCGCCGCTTCGCTCTAGTGAGCGGTACCCTTTATTTTTCACATATTCCACCAGCATAGTTTTTTGCTTTTCGGAATCATATGCACCTCTCTTTTTTAAACTGTCCATTATAATAACGAGGTACAATTATATACACCTCTTTAACCATAGAACAGATGGAATGAGAATAAATACGAAATTAGATTCAATTTTGCGAAATGTCAATTTTAATTCAGGTGTTGTCAAATCTATCAATCGCATCTTTACGATGATCGTAAGTAAAGTTGCGAATAATAGAAACTGTCACTCAAAAATTGATTGTTTTCTTGACATTCGTAACTACGTACACGTAACTTTGCGTATTCGCAAAAAAACGATCGCATCTCAAAAATTGACCCCCTGCATGCATTGATTTGTTATGTAAAAACATAACAAGAAACCACCTGGCATCCACTACAAAGAGCCCAATAGCCGTCACTTATTATAAATTCTTTTGAAATCTTGTCCAACAATTTACGTGCGGATAGACAAACACGTAAAACTCGTCAACAGCATCATAATTCAGTTATTTACTGATCAATAAAGCTAAACCGCTGAAAAGTCTCTAGAAATTTCGAATTAACACGCCCCATCAGGTTACGACATTTTTACAGTCGAGGTTAGTTTAATTAACGCCAAGTTTTGATATAATTTTCGCTCTTTATTGAAATCGATTTCGGTACAATTCCGCTCGGTTTATCTAAAATCAAATCGAATTGCTAGGCAATTTCCTTCGGTCGCGTTTTGGGGTATTCTCATGGCAACGCGAGAGTAGTGGAAATTTTTGAACTTAACACGCCGCGGGCTGGTAAAAATGTTAATGGCACTTTAATTGAATTTTTTTGGAAGGTACAAAGACACGTTGTTTACATTGTCAATTACATGTGTAATGTCATGTTGAGTGTTGTTAACCTGTCCCATTTTCTAAGGTATTTTTGACCTAACATAATTTAAAATTGCGGGCGTTAGTCGAAGGTTGAATAATTCGGGTTACGTAAGGGAGACATTACTGGTCCATTGAACTTTATCCATTCATAATGCATTTCTCCTACTTCACTGCTTCATCTCTCTATCTTTGATGTTTTCATTTTGTGCGTATCAAGTTCAAAGACTTCGAAAATACATGAAGTAATCGTAAACGTAATTGCTCTTAACAATTTTGATTTCTAATTAAAATCCTCTTATTGACTATAATTTCAAACTTGGGATGCGACATCCGGATGCTGTGTCGTTTATTGCTGAAGAGACGACGCGACGTTAAGTGCAATAGTCTCCCGTAATGTTAGGGAGGATATTGAACGGTAACCGGACAAACGCCCTGTAGCCGGGCCTACTACATGTAGCCTGTAGGTCAAGTAAATAAAGATTCGGTGGGCCATTCATGAAAGTCAATAAGGTTAGTGCTAACGAAGAATTTTCAGCTTCCGACAGACCGACATCATCGAGATTTTGTTTGATTCGGATTCCTGGTGTTCTAAAACGTGTATTTCCGTCAAAAAAGTGGCGGGTCATTTTTTACCCCAATGCAATGACCTCCCTTACTAACGTGCGGGGTATCTCTTAAAGCCTGTCATGGCGATTATAGTTCGTTATCGCTGCGGGAAGCTAATTAGCTTCAAGATAAGCAGATTTTTTTTCGTCGAAGTAAACACAGATGTTCAGTTATTCAAAGACACCCATTAACTTTGATACAAGGAAGGAAGAGCAAAAATGAGGAAATGTTTTATATAGAGACGAAGCAGGCGGGAAATGAGACTTTTTCGTATCGCAGTTGACCGAATATTAAGGATTATTAACTTTAAGGTAATTAGAATTTTCTTTTAAACTTAAATTGTTTCAATCAAACGCATGTGCGTGGTATTTGTCAGCCGGCCCTGAGTGCCTATTTTTATTTCAGCTTTATTTATTGATTTATGTCGAATAAATTTGTATCATCTGTAAATGATTAGCTTTGTGTTTAATCGACCCCAAATGAAAACATAGATAAGAGTTCTCCTGTCAAATTTTCTATTCGTACCCAGGAATGTTAAGTACTAATTAAAAATTTGTTAAATATATAAATAATTCTTTGCAATTATGGGAGTGATCAAGGCCGCAGAGTTTCTCAAATTAATACAGTCAATACTAAGATTTTTGTAATAGCGGCATGTAAAAGCGTTTTGTTAGCTACCCGAGTTCAATTGAGCTAGTTGGACAGGTGTTAATGTGCTTAGTTTAGTGACGGTTTGCAATTTCACATAGCAATACATGTATTTAAGGCGTATTTTGTTAATTATGCGTAATAATTTGCCGCTATAAACGATAATCAATACGACAGTGATTGACAGCGCAGTTAGTAAGGCCGCCGCCTCTCGATTATGATGACGCAGTTTCGAACCCGAGCGCTTGCTTCTTTTTACAAATCCGCCACGAGACGCTTCAATATATTTGAGAGAGAAAGTAGTATTTCTGTTGGCACTCACCAAGTGCCACTTTCGAGCTTTTTCACATAATGACACTCGTTTCTGATTAGTTTTGTTAAATAAAAACAAAATATTTTGTTTATTTTGTAAAGGAGTACTTTTACTAATAATTTCGAAGCAGATCATTCAAAAACCGTTAGTATAGTAACCGAGATAGTAACTTAAAAAACTGAAAATATTTTAGCTGAACGATGCTCATTGAGTAATCCCAATGAATAACTCTTGTCAGGTAGTGGCTTCCTATAAAATAATCGGCTCCCCATTGTAAAGTGATGGATTTCGTTTGAACGCGGCACATACAATAATAATGGGCCAGCCTGTATGTAGAATATCAAGCATAAATTTGGTCGTCGATTTTGAATTAAACACCGAGTTCGTGCTTTTTATTTAAATTTGATGTTCAGCGTAGTTTCTTGTTTTGTATAAGAATTGTTAAATGGTTAAGTTTTGTTTAAATTGATTATCCTGTAATTGGTTTTATTTAATTGTAAAAGTTAAATTAGTAACATCTGGTCGTATTTGCAATAATCGCGTTGCGTACGGTGAAATGTAATTAGTTTCAAGATAAGCACTTTTTATTTATCGACAATAAGTAAACACCAGGTCTGCAGTTTATTTCCAGACAGGTGTGAATCAAATTCGATTGTGATTAACTGTTTGTTTACGAAACCTTAAAGGAGATTTTTACGGGGGAAGAGAGAAAATCCTTTAAATACGAAAACATAACAAACACGAGGACTTTTCGGTGGTGGCCCAACAGTATTAGTGCACGTTTTCAACACTGTTTCGGGCAGTCATTCTGTTGGATGTTAAGGCGGCATTTGTCTTGTTGATAGTAAAGTTTGTTTACTGAAGAAAATTAGTTGATTTAATGTATGACGTCATCAAATGAATTAAACGAGTTCGTGAGACATTTAAACACTTTATTCGCATCCAAAAAAATAATCGTTCGACTGTGTCTGTCAACCAAGCAGTTTATTGCACAGCATCATCAAATTCCCCAAAGTCAGTACCTGTCATCAAAATTGTGTATTACAAGAGGTGAAATTTTTAAAACTTTCAGCAAGTAGTGTTTGTTTAGTTCTTCTCTTTATTTTTATTAAAAACTGTAAGTGTAGACACTCACATTCAGTTCGACCGGAATGGTAACGGCCGGATGGCCAGGTTTCCCTACAGTGACCATATAAAAACAGTGTGGCCATAAAGCTCCATTCCATGTCCGCCATGTTTTTCCAATTTATAATTGAGCTGATTAACCAATCCGTTGTATTTGCCCAAAACATGGCGGATATCTCAACGGCCAATAGAAAATAACACCACCGTAGATCACAGCGACTGGCCGGCCAATTCCTCGCAACGACTGTCAGGCCTAGTCGACCGGCCAAGCAATACGTTACTTCGGCCGGAATAACTTCGTCGCAACGATAGTGGCCGGCCAGACAGTCGACGGACTGCCGGCGAACTGAACGTAAGTAATTAAGATTTCTTTAATTAATTGTCTATCGATCGCTTGCATGCGTTGTATCTGTAAACAGGTCCTGAGAGCCTCTCCCTTTCAGGTTTGTTAATTTGGGTGTAGTCCCAATGAAACAAGGGGGCAATTTTTGTGTACAAGCAGTAGCAATTGTGGAAATTTTGCAGCAATTGTAGCAATTTTCCAGCAAATTTGATATTATGTGCCCAGAGTTGTAGTTGTTGTTTAAGTAATTAGTAACTGTTAAAAGTGGGCACGGCTGCTGAGATTCCTAAATTAATAAAATTGGGTCTTTATCGAGATTTGTGTTATTGTAGCGGAGGACGGACGTGTCTTGCGAAATTTACAATCAGGTTTATTTAATTGAGCTACCTGGACAAGTGTTTTGTGGATGGCTTTATGACCGTTTACCATTTGACACCTTTTTTAATATGCTAAACATGCTATTGTTTGCGTTTGGTCCGTCTGTCTGTCCGTCCGTCCGGACCCACTTATGCGGTTTTGAACTACTTTGATGGGAATTGTCCGAGGAATTGTCACAGTTTTTATTGTGTAATTGTCTTAGAATTAATTATTTGGATTATCCCCCCCGAATTATTGCCGAGATGATGTTTCTGATTTTGTATACGCATTCTCTCTAGTCGTACCAAGTAAAACTTTTAAAGATGGGGGGGAGGGGGGGGGGCGACAGTCTTATCCTTCATGGGATTCTAATGAAAGGGCTCATCGAAAAAAGTTATTTTCTAGCATATCTGTCTTCCGCGATTTGCTTTCGAGACCAGTAGGTGGAGGGAGGAGAGAGGCGTTATACATTGGTTTTCCGAAAGGAACTAATATCTACCAATTACCACCCTTATCCCTCAAAATCAGTTGGGGGAGGGGGGGTATTAAATGGTTTTACCCTTTGTGGTTTATAACAAAATTTAATAAATCTCTCCTAACAAGTTTACCTTCATCGACCTCTTATTGTGATCGGTTACAATTGCTCATGCCTCAAGAGCACTGGCGGAGGGTACTCACAAAGGCAAAATGGTTCGTCTCGACCGAGGTCTGGACGCATATCTGTTGGTGATGTGAACAATTTACAATCTCGTTTACAATGTATACCAACTTGTTTTTTAATATTTGTATTTATCTACTCAAACGGATAACATACAAAAAATAAATTACAAAATTACAAAGAAAAAAACGAGAAAAAAATTTATTTTATTTTATTTCTATACATTTTAAAGCGGCGCTGACCAAGAAATGGGGATTTTGTGTACCTATCCCCCTAGTGAAAATTGTGCCAAATTGAGTCTTTGTAGAAAATCATTTTCACCCAAAATCCTACAAACCCGTTGAAACATTTAGATTTTCTGTCATACGCGAAAGGGCACAAACTTCAACAAATTGTACAAAAAAACAATTTTTACTAAATAAATCGAGAAATAAATTAATATCCTGCAAACGGTTAGGATTACGAAAAAATGTAAACACCAAATTATTATATAAATTATTAAGGGATATCAAAAATACAAAAATATATAGGGTGTTCATTTAAAAAAAAACATGACATACAACTTTTCTCTCGACTTTTCTTGAACACCCTGTATGCCTTATAATATTTTTAGTCTAGGTTATAAAGCTTTTCGTACCATAAAAACTTTTGTTTCTAATCTTGGCCATTTGGGCGCTATCAGCCACCTATGAAAGGTGGAAGACTCTTAGATAATACCATAAATGATTACACACTGGATCCGGGATCGGATAATGGTACAAAATGGCTCTTTTATTTAGGTATATGTATTGTAGTGTCAAGTGTCAATATCGTATTTTGCCCAAACTAGTTGTCTTCAGGTGTACTTGTTTACTGCGAGGTTTACTGTTTCCTGTCGTAATGTTTCACATTTGTAAGTAAGTACACGCTTTTCGCGCACGTGATCCCCGAAAGGTACACCTGTCGTATTCACTTACTTCCTTAATTACACCGTAATTTCATCCCCTGTTTCCAGTGTTCTTGTCGAATTTAATCTAATCTTATCATTAACCACCGAGCCCATTATTTGTCGTTTCACTTACTAAAGCGAGTCCTTGAATCTCAACCGTACCACTAATTAGTAATCTTTAAAAAGAAAGGTGGCCGTGCAATGAGTAATACCGGAGTGCAAGCATCCGTGTAATTTGCAGGTGGTGTGCAAGAAGTGACAGTCTGTATGACAAGTGCATACCTGTCGTAGATCAATTAAATTTAGCTTAAAAGAAATGTCCGACAGTTTCGCAACACCTTCTTGCACTAACCACGTACAATAATTTAAACAATTTATCGTAACACGGCGAGTTATTATTATGACATCACAAGGGCAGTGCTCTTTCGTGTATTTTTTCAATAAACTCAAATTAAGGAGGTCACATGACTTAACCTGCACATTCTTATCAACCGCAACTGTCTTACAGGTATCCAATATTCGTACGGATGCGATAAATCATCGCGAAATTATGTTCGGCATGCAATTATCGATTAAAGTAAGGGGGCCAGCGCAAAAATTGCGCCTACAAATGATTACCTTCGGATAATTCCAGATCTAATTCCGCCAGTTTCTCTCGCACGTCGTCCGGCAAGCTGGACCAGTCGGTATCTTGGTCTGCCATGATTTTAGTCCACGTAAAATTTTTTAAAAATAAACAAAACACACTCGCATTTCACTTACAAATACACCACTGCCGCCATGTTCACAATCTGTATTATGTCGGTAAGATAGCGAGCGATAGTTACGTGCCGGTGCAAGTGCGTGCACTTTTACGCATAAACCTTATCGATCTCGCTTTACATAATGACGTTCTTGCGTAAAACGGTTGTTTATCTACTGCCTTCGTTTATTCATACTTTTTGTGTAAAATTACAGTGGACATTTTTTTCAATTGCTTAAAAAGTTAGCTTTGTGAGGAAACAACAATGTACGTTTTGACAGTGGGGGTTTTTCCTCGGTTGGGGCCTAAAGCGCAGTATCACAGTAAGGCTGTGAGAACCTAGGCGCATTGTTTATAAATTATATAAACAATGCTAGGCGCTTTCTTTCGGTGATCCAAACGCGTTTGGATTGTCAAATCACGTTCTTTCGAAATGTGATCTTATGATCATGATTGCTAAAATCGTGAACAAACTGAACATAAAAGTTTTTGACACGAATTCCTAACCTATAAATGCAAGGATATTTTTGCTCAAATGTTAGATTAGTCAATATTTGTAACTGAAGAGGAGCATAATCGTGCAAGTACTTCCACTTGTATTTAAATTATTTTCATAATCCAAACAAAAAATACGTAATTCGAATGCAAATGTGTAGGTACTATAATACGCAAACTTAACCATACTTTGATTTAAATTCGCGTGTTCTTTCGTAAAACGTGATCCTACGAATCACGATCTCGAAATCATGATTGCGAAGTAGCCGAAAGAAAGCGCCTCCTAAGTAAATTAGGGTCGGTCCCAGTCCGTTCCTAACTTATCCCTCTGTCTCTTCATGGAAAAGTGTCTATTGTCTGATTATGAGGTGGATAAAGTAGGCACCCTCACTTTTCCCAAGTGAAGTACCCGCTTAGTTCTGCCGGAAAACGGATTTTTAAAGTGGGGGTGCTAACTTGAAATCAAGTTGGCACCCTCACTTTTCCCGATTGAGATTTTATTAGTTGCGTCAAAAACTATGAATAAATGACCAATTTGTACCCAAATTAGATTTTCATTGTTTAAACGACAATTTATACATTATTTAAACAATTTTAACTAAAAAAGGGCAATTCTCAGAATTAATAAAAAGAAATGGAACGTATAAATTAAAGACTAATTTGTACCTACCCGCAAAATTGGAATTTGTACCCGCTTGGTTCCGCCGGAAAACCTATTCTAAGGTGGGAGGTGCTAACTTGAAATCAAGTTACCACCCTTCAAGTTAGCACCACCACTTTTTCCGATTGAAATTTTATTAGTCGCATCAAAAACTGAACTAAAAACTAATTTGTACCCAAGTTAGATTTTCATTGTTTAAACAATTTGTAAATTATTTAAATAATTTTTTTCTAAAAAAGGACAATTCTCGAAATTAGTAAAAAGAAATGCAACCTATACATTAAGGACTAATTTGTACATTTTTTTGTAAACAAATTGTATTGTTAGGAAGTGATGGGAGGCAGAGCGCATGTTGGGAGGGAATATTGAGGTCGAAAGAATGCACTCTGTTAAATTAGTAACGAACTAACGATCCTCGACATCGTGCAGAATTTTGTATTGCTGTCTGCCTATCTGTCCGTTTGTCTGTCTGTCCATGTGCACAATAACAATAATTGTTTAATACGTTCTTAAAAATATAAGAAAGGTCGCTATTGTTTTTCGGCGACGTGTATGCTATTGGGCCCAAAAGTTATTATAAGAATGATGGATTCGTGAAGATCTGGAGGATCGTCGGACTCACATGGAAAGATCATCGCTACAATTTAATAGTAAAACTGGTGTACAAGTTTAATGGCAAATCAAGTACTCATTGCAAAAATATGAATCGTTAAGGTCACGGTCACTAGAATCAGATAAAAAGAAGTGGGTGGGTGTAACACAACTGTAGAATGATGGCTAACGGGGTAATATAGACTATGGCAGCTATCAATTAGCGAAAACCCGAAGTCTTTAGGTGGCACAGGGGTCGAGATCTTGATGGAACAGACAGACATACAGACGACGGAAAATCAAGCACATAAACTAAAAATTATATTTGTTATGTCTGCTATAAAAGCAAATCGAATTGTGTTTCGAGTCAGTTCTAACATCGATTCGAAGTATTAAGCTTCCTCTCGTGTTATGTTATAAACTGTGAGTGATAAATATAATAAATAATGTATAAATTGTTTAAACAATGAAAATGTAATTTGGGTACAAATTAGTCTTTAATTAATAGTTTTTGATGCGACTAATAAAATTTCAATGGGATAAAGTAAGTAAAGCCCCACTAAGCGGGTACAAATTCTAATTTTGTGGGTACAAATTATAGCCTTTAATTAGTCCTAAATTATAGGCATATTTTTACTTGATTTGGGCAAAGTGGGGATGCAAACTTTATGGACCATTTGTGAAGTGTGGTTGTGGGAATACGTTTGAGTGTGGACCAAGGGGCATTGAGACAATCATAAAATGCGGTAAAATTCGTAAAGATTGTAATGGTCTTAGGGGTCTATCAAGCCGACACTGAAAACGTTGACTTACCCTATACTTACCGTTGCCAACTCTGGGAAAAAAACTACAAGCAGAGCCACCTGCCTTTCAAGTCGAAACGATGGAAGTTTCGCGGCACTTTTGAATTTGGATGGCAGTCTGCTCGATATGGGTGGCACGAATGAACTCCTACGTTGTGTAATCGGTTCTTGTACGTGTTGGGACGTGAAATATAATCGGGAAGGGAATTGAATAAAAGACAGAACTTTTGTGCGTAAGAAATGACAAGAACAAATAAATATATTACGCACACAAGACCATGCCAGGGAAACCTTCTACGGGACAAAGACCCCGGCATAGGCCACACAAATACATGAAATAAATCACCTACAGCAATAAAATGCAAGAGAAAATACACATAAATAAAACATCTCAAATTGTATGATAAAAATCAGATAAATCAAATGCAATTAAACAAGTTCATAAAAGCAAAATACACAAAACATCATAAATGCAGTGGAAAACATGATAAATCAATTCAGTACAAAAACACATAAAAATACCTGTACGATCAATTGAGCTACACAACTCGTAAAATAATAAATTGCTTGTACATAGGAAACATGTAAATGGTCTGGCCTTCAGTTAACATAAATTAATTTAACACGAAAAGTACATGTGAGTATGCCAATAGCAAGTATTCATGTAAAAATCGATTATCGCTCAAGCAGAACATATTTTAAATAGAGGAAATGTTAATGAGAGGGCCCCTAAATATTTCGCATTGCTAAGATGCTAAGAATTGCAATCCGCACGAGACGAGTAGGCGGCAGGTACAGCGAAAAATCGAACTGTATTAGGTACTTCCCCCACGGAATAGTTACGAATCAATCGAACAGAGCAACATCGCACTGATGATCAACTCCTCGTGAATACAGAAATAAATACTTAATAAAACAAATTAATGGCACAATCACCTGTACAGTATAACAAACACGATTCATCTAACGGTACTCAAAAACAAAAGCACGGAGTACGCCATATTTAGATATCGCAGTTTATGCAAAATCAGCAAAATGTAAATAATATCAAATTGTGGCAAGAAATTCAATGATTAATAGTTAGTACAAGAAAGAATAAAATGGTTACTAGTAGAAATCGGGAACGCGTGATGCCTTCCGTCGACCCCGTCGCCATCTTTTTTTTCCGCCACGCTCTTTTTTCCCCTAGCTTCGTTACGAAACTCCCCTAGTATTCGGCATCTGCGCAAAACGGTCGACGGGTTATATACAGAGCATGTCATATTTTTGTTTCAGATGTAAAGGTGTGTTGCCTAACTGTAAGGGTGGATTATTACAAGATGGTGAACTATTTAAAGGGAAAACTTCGGTGGAGCTACATGTTCAGTGCCTCAAAGTTTACACTAAGCGTCCAAAGACCCCTAACTGCACCTGAACAAGTGCAGAAACCAACTCGCTCTTTGAAATCCATATGAAATATAGGTTTAATTCGGTTCCGCACTATTTAGGTAAAATCATTTTTTAAGGGTTCCGGTACCGTGTCCGGTTCTGTGGCTTCAGTAATTTTCGGTTCCGGTTCCAGTTTTTTTTCGGTTTTAACGGTTCCAACATAAATAAATAAAATTATTATTAAAAAATGTAAATTATTAATAATTATTAAAAATAAATAATACACACAATTAAAGTACATTATTCTTTTGCATAAATATATTTTTTAAGTTTGATTGACACTTATATTTTTAGCTTACGCGTTCGTTTCACCTCTGTCAACTGTCTGTCTTTTTCTACTTTCCTTTTCTTCAGCAACAGTTTCAACTATTGCTTTCCTTATACATTCTTCAACCTTTCCTTCTTACTGTTTTTGATCCATTTTATTGGTATTAGGATTGAATAACAATTGTATGAGTCACTCTAAAATATTTTATATTTATTTAGAATTAAAAGGTGAAGTTGTGTAGAAGTTGGTTGGCAGCTCTGAATAAAAGTGACAATTTGAATTTATGGTTTTGAAATAGTCGATAAAGGATCAGTCACGAGTGATAAGGAATGAAAGCGGATATGAAGAAGCAAATCTTAGGAGCAACAATATAACACGCATTTTCCTCTCGCAAACCGCAACGTGTCGACTCTATCTACAAAAGAGACGAAACCGAAAAGTACCGGTTCTTTGGCACTAATAATAACGGTACCGGTATCGGTTCCGGTTATCATAACTTTTTAGCGCATTTTTTAAGAATCAAAAAAAATTTGCTATTGTTTGCGTTTTGTCCGTCCGCCCTTCCGTCCGCCAGTCCGTCCGTCCGGACCCACTTCTACCGTTTTGAACTACTTCTAGGAGAATGGTGTTAGAGTCCTGGAATTTTTTGCAATAGGTAGCCTATACCTTGAAGGTGTGCCAGATGGCCATCAAATTTCGCTGTCTAAAAGGGAGGCCCTCCCCACGAATTATTTCCTGAGATGCTGTTTGTGAAAGTAAAACGTGCAAAACTTTTATATAAGACAACCAATTGGCATCAGATTTTGCATACGCACGCCATTAGTGGTGCCAAGTTAAACTGTGGAAAATGGGGGGCGGGGGGGGGGGGGGGGGGGGGGGGGGGGGGGGGGGGGGGAGAGGGCACATTTCTACTACTACCTCATGTATAATAAATGAAAAGGTTCCATATCGAAAATAAATTGGGTAAGGAACCATCCATTTCTACTTTTTCTTACTAACCAAACTACGGCCCCTTCTGTTCTGTCCCTCTTATCAAAGACGGCGGGGAAAAGGGGGGGGGGAGTGAACTAGTTTTATATCTTTCATGGTACTCTAATGAAAGGTCTCAACGAAAGGAATTAATTTCTACTAACCATAGCCCTCCTCCTCGTCCTCTTATCGTGATCGGGTATATTCCCTTATACCTCAAGAACGGATTTTCGGAAGAGGGTACTCACAAAGGGCGATTGAGACATCTGCAAGAAATATATCCATTGGTGATGTGAAAACAAAAGCTATTTCGGTTTAAAAAAATGCGCTTTATCTGCACAATTTATACTTGTTTTTCATCTTAGCAGTTGTGGACCAATAAACATTCACCTCACAACGCACAGGTAAAGTCATATCAGAATGTAAATGTCCCACATAGATAATGATAACTTATCATTTCGTTTATTATGTAGTCCCATGTAGGTATGAACCGTTTGATTAATATGAAGAATTTTTACTACTTGTGTATCATTTTCTCACTCAGCTTTACTTGGGGTCAAGGTAGAAACGAATATGTGCGTAGAGAAGACTACACACATTTTTTTTAGCAAAAGAAGAGGAAGGAAGCTGCCACTGTTCACTGGTAGGAACTGTATCGAGCGTCGAAAGCGAATCTATTTGTGACGAGAAAACATTACAATGTAAATGTCTGCCAAATGTTACCGGTTTAAATTGTGACGAATGCAGTTGGGGCCATTATGGAATTATTTCGAGCGTAGGGTGCACAAGTTGTTCCTGTAGCGCTCTTGGCTCGTTTGATAGTCATTGTGATGAGGAGACGGGGCAGTGTTCGTGTAAAAAGGGACGTTCTGGGTCTGATATCACTAACTGGAGGTAAACGATGTATTTCTAAAGGTGTTGTTGTAGGCTGACCTGTGACCAGTGCGAACCGCTCAAGTATGAATACGAGGACAGTTGCATTGACTGTAATTGCGATGCTATCGGATCGGAAGACCTTCAATGTGATAGTACTGGGCAGTGTCCTTGTCGCGAAAATGTTGAAGGCACGCAGTGTAATCGATGCAAGGAAAACACGTACAATCTACCTGAGGGTTGCATTCCATGCCCTCTATGCTACGATTTGGTACTAAGCGAGGACCTTCCCTTTAAAGAAAACCTTACCGCAACTGCAAACGTAATCAATGAAATAGCAGAACAATTGCCGTCCCTATTAAAGAAGCATGAGGATTTCATCAAGGAAATTCAGTTGCTGAACGACAAAATAAGCGAGCTGAAACCTAACGAAACAGATTTATCTCTTGAGATCGATTTTTTTGAAATGGAACAACAACTTACAGATTTTGAAAACAACTTGCAGTCCTCCATCAGCAAATTGGAAGACTTACAAGCAGAGAGATACGCAAACTTAATTGCAGAGTTAGAGACGCTTTTAAAAGATTCCAATGCTTTACTACAGTCTGCGCAAACTGAATTGGAGAACGCCACTACGAGATCTGAGGCGATACTAACGCACAATAACACCATGACGGAATTGGCTAAATCTGCCGAGTCCGAACTGGAAAAGATTGAGAAAGCTGCCGATGAACTATCTGGAGCATCCGAAAAGATTTCTGCGCTTGCTGCTGAAACATGTAGCAATGCAGACAAACTTGAAGAGACAGAGAAGAAGCTTGCGGTCGAGTTGGGCGATCTGCTTTCAGAGGTAACCAAAACCTCCGACGGGGTTTTGGCCGCGAAGAAGTACGCGACGGAATTCAATGAGCAAACAAAGCAAACGCACCACGAAGCTCGACTTCTACAGGGAGAAGCGGATGCAGTTGTCGTACCGGAAGGGGACGATTGGCACCAAGACTTTGCCGCCGTGGAATCCAGTACCTCGGCAATTCAGGGAGTGATCAAGGACGTTGGGGAAACTGGAAAAGAACTTGAAGACCAACTAGCATCAATGGGTGCCTACCTGGCAAGCGTAGGCGACCAACAAAGCGCTATGGACGGATTTCTGACGACAGCGCTGGGTTACCAAGCCAGGGCAAACTCCGCTAGAGAAATGAGGGCAAGCTCTTTCGCGCAAGGTTTGGGCTACATGGCTGACTACGAAGGTAGGCGTTAATTAAGCTACACGCACATTAAATCTCATTTAATTGCAGCGTTTCAAAGATTCCAACAGTCAATTAGAGAGCTGATGGAGCGAGTAGCCGGCATTCAGGCGATAATCGATTTCATCAATCAACACGCAACGGAGACAAGGCACATATTCGATGAACTTGTGGAGATCATAAAGGATGTCGAAAACTTAAAATTGAAAATGGACGTCATCTTAAAGGTCGTCGAAGCCAACGACAACTACATATTGAGCAACATTAATTTAATCGAGGAGATCGAGAGAGAAGACCAGGAGATAGTGGCAAAATTGGAAGAGTACGAGGTGCAACTCAAAAGTATTCGATACAATGTGGACGAGCTAAACAAAATTGTAGGTGCCATTAGTTTGTATTTAATTTAAACGGAGGTATTCGCAGGAAGAAGAAACTGATGAAAAAATTAAAGAGGTGGAGTTGTACGTACAATTGTTAGATTTGATTCTCAGTGAGCAAGATGTTATGGAGGAAGAGATAGTGAAACTGGAAAGTATATATGACACGGTTGATGAAATGACGGAACTGAAAGAAACGTTAAAAGAGGAGGTCGCCAATATCAAGGAAATATTAGAAAGTTTACCAATTGATGATAATAGTCTCTGCGAAGCGCCTGAGAGTGAACCAAAACTGGAGTAGGCGCTCCATCAAATATTAACAAAACACGAAACTACATTGTAATAACAAAATTATTTTAATTATATTATTTAATTTTAGTTGAAGTTTTCATAAAAGAGGAGAATCAAGCAACTTTTTGAAGTTTCCTAGTCTATCAAGCCGACACTGAAAACGTTGACTTACCGTTGGCAACTCTGTCAAAAAAATCTACAAGCAAAGCCACCTACTTTTCAAGTCGAAACGAGGGACGTTTCGCGGCACTTTTGAATTTGGGTGGTAGTCGGCTCGATGTGGGTGGCACGAATGAACTCCTACGTTGTGTAATCGGTTCTTATATGTGTTGGGACGCGAGACATAATCGGGAAGGGAATTAAATTAAATAAATATATTACGCACACAACAAGACCATGCCAGGGAAACCTTCTACGGGACAATAACCCCAGCATAGGCCACACAAATACATGACATAAATCATCTACAGCAATAAAATGCAAGAGAAAATACACATAAATAAAACATCTCAAATTGTATGATACAAATCAGATAATCAAATCAAATGCAATTAAACAAGTTCATAAAAACAAAATACACAATACATCATAAATGCAGTGGAAAACATGATAAATCAATTTAGTACAAAAACACAATGTGTCATCAAAATACCTGTACGATCAATTGAGATAACACAACTCGTGAAATTGCATGTACATAGGAAACATGTAAATGGTGTGGCTCTACTCCACGAAAAGTACATCTGATAATGCCAATGGCCAATATTCATGTGAAAGTCGATTATCGCTCAAGCAGAACATATTTTAAATAGTGGAAATGTGAATGAGAGGGCCTCTACTCGCATTGCTAAGATGCTAAGAACTGCAATCCGCACGACACGACATATACAGAGCATATCATATTTTTGTTTCAGATGTAAAGGTGTGTTGCCTAACCATAAGGATGGATTATCACAAGGCGAATTAATATTTTAGAACTTTAGACCCGTTAAGTAATTATTAGATGATTTTTTGGTTTCCTATGTTAGTGTAAAACGAGCATTAAAGCTGCAAGGCAATGCAGGTTTACGCCGGTATCAGTTGATAAGAGACATTTTGCGTGACCTGAGAAATTACAAGAGACAATGGAGGTATGAATTTAGAAATTCCATCTCGCCCTTTTTTTTGTCCGAATACACTGGTTGGAAAAACCGGCGTTTCGCCCATAAAATGGAAGAAACGGTAAGCACATCGAAAAGATTGTTCTCGGCAAAATGCACTGCGCGCTACTTGTCAACCCTGGAATCCTGCAACTGAAAGTATTTAACGTCAACATATTAAGAACAGCATCAGCATCTAACGGCAGGTTCCTCAGGTTCGTGGAGGACAGGGCGTGCGACAACGAGGCACAAGAGCTGCATCTACGAGTTGAACAAGTAACAAATACCGTGAAAAATAGGACTGCATGAGGTACTTACTCTATGGAAGCAGTTAACCGACTCATACATAGAAACATGAGAAACCCCCCCCTCTGGCCGCGCGAGATGAAGGAGCAACATATGCAGCCGAGAATCAAACTGAATGCGGTGTTCTCTCCACGGAATAGTTAAATCGAACCATACAGAGTAACATCGAACTGACAATAAACTTCCTCATGAATACATAAACAAATACTTAATGAAACAGTATAAAGGCATAATCACCTGCACAGTATAACAAACAAACATGATTCAGATATCGGTACTCAAAACAAAACCATTGGTGTATGCAGAGCGTACGCATTTTTGTTTCAGATGTAAAGGTTATAATGGTCCTAGGGGTCTATCAAGCCGACACTGAAAACGTTGACTTACCCTATACTTACCATTGGCAACTCTGGTAAAAACTACGAGCACAGCCACCTACCTTTCAAGTCAAAACGATGGAAGTTTCGCGGCACTTTTGAATTTGGATGGCAGTCGGCTCGATAGGGGTGGCACGAATGAACTCCTACGTTGTGTAATCGGTTCTTGTGTGTGTTGGGACGTGAGACATAATCGGGAAGGGAACTAAATAAAAGACAGAACTTTTGTGCGTAAGAAATAACAAAAACAAATATATTACGCACACAACCAGACCATGCCAGGGAAACCTTCTACGGGACAAAAACCCGGGCATAAGCCACACAAATACATGCAATAAATCACCTACAGCAATAAAATGCAAGAGAAAATACACATAAACAAAACATCTCAAATTGTATGATATAAATCAGATAATCAAATCAAATGCAATTAAACAAGTTCATAAAAACAAAATACACAAGACATCATAAATGCAGTGGAAAACATGATAAATCAATTCAGTACAAAAACACATCAAAATACCTGTACAATCAATTCAGATAATGTGCATAGGAAACATGTAAATGGTGTAGCTCTACTCCAGCCCTCAGTTAACATAAATTAATTTAACACGAAAAGTACATGTGAGAATGTCAATAGCAAGTATTCATGTGAAAATCGATTATCATTCAAGCAGAACATATTTTAAATAGAGGAAATGTTAATGAGAGGGCCCCTAAGTATCTCGCATTCCTAAGATGCTAAGAACTGCAATCCGCACGAAACGAGTAGGCAACAGACAGCGAACGGTCGAACTGTATTAGGTACCTACTCCACGGAGATAGAATGAAACACCAAATAAGAGAGCCCCCCTTCGTATAGCTAATGCACAACTGCAGCGCGCCACGAATCAGAAAGTAACAGATACAGCGAACAATCAAACGCTGTATTAGGTACTTCCCTCACGGAATAGTTACGAATCAATCGGACAGAGCAACATCACACTGATAATTAATCAACTCCTCGTGAATACAGAAATAAATACTTAATTAAACAAAATAATGGCATAATCACCTGTACAGTATAACAAACACGATTCATGTAACGGTACTCAAAACAAAGGCATGGAGTACGCCATGAT
Source organism: Photinus pyralis (assembly GCF_008802855.1). Taxonomy (NCBI): domain Eukaryota; kingdom Metazoa; phylum Arthropoda; class Insecta; order Coleoptera; family Lampyridae; genus Photinus; species Photinus pyralis. Next base: position 36,875,305 of record NW_022170663.1, read on the forward strand.
TGGATATCGACAGTTTATGCAAAATCAGTAAAATGTAAATAATATCATATTGTGACAAGAAATTCAGTGATTAATAGCTAGCACAAGAAAGAATAAAATGGTTACTACCTTCAAAACACCACCACCAAAATAATCAAGAATAAAAAAACCAGGAACGCGTGATGCCCTCCATCGACCTCATCGCCATCTTCTTTCTTCCGCCACGGCGCCACGCTCTTTTTTTCCCTAGCTTCGTTACGAAAATCCCCTAGTATTCGGCGTCTGCGCAAAACGGTCGATTGGTTATATACAGAGTGTTAGAGATTTGTTATATTATTTGTGTTGTGATGTGTTTGTTTATATTGTGCGCATGCATGGACATCAATTTATAGACATTTATCAAGGAAGAAGAATTCATTGAGTTTTGGAAAACAACCGTAAAAGGTTAGTCGCTTTATTTAATAAATTGCCCTCGCGAATACTCGCTTTAAAAATTGTACATAATTTTGGAATTGTCGCTATTGATCTAAAACATATTCGAGCCGGATATGAACCAGCGACCTATGCGCTTATTTCAGATTTTAAAGTGTGTTGCCTAATCATAAGGGTGGATTATCACAAGGCGTATTGCCTAACCACAGGGGTAGGTTACCACAGTACTTTTGGCTATACTGCGTATACATACACTGCTTGGAAAAACCATGCGTAATAAGCTGCAGCTCCGGACACAAAACTAGTAGTTTTATTCAAGTCCTCTCCCGATTGTGCACCACGTCCAAACACAAAAGAACTGACCATAGAATATCATAACGTAAGCAAAGATAATCATTATCTTTGACGTAAGATCATTACTCTTGCCATCCATTCTGTGGCAACCGTTACAGAGATCAAAATACCGGTTATTCTGACGTAAGTGTTAGATGTCGCTGTGTTCAATTTTCCCCAGAGTTGCCAACTTACACAATGGGGTAGTCGGGTCTGTGACCCCTTAGATCCTTACATAAGGATAACTAAACTTTTGGTACTCAGACGTTCCACTTTCCTTTTTTAAATACCATCTCCCGTGACGCCGTCCTCATGATAGAACCAATCTGAATAAGAGGTCGGGGAGGAAGGGTTCACATAACGGATTCCTTTTATCGAGACCTTTCATGAAAAATTGGATCATTTTTACACTCCTTCCTCTGCTTTCCAGTTTCTCCAAGCATCAGTTACAAACTTCCAAGTGCCTAAAAGTTAAAAATTCTCAGAGCCTCTAGAAATCATGTGGTGACTCATAGAGACCCGCTTAAAGGCTCTAATATCCTTTAGAAGACTTTTACTTATAGATCTTCAAGACTTCTGGAAATCCTTAGAAACTGTTGGCGATTCTTGAAGATTTTCAAAGTCCTTTTGATGAACAAGAAACAGGTTTAGAACCGAAACTCGAAAGTGCGGCATGCACTGTAGAACTTAAATGTAGCCGATGCCGTGAGATGCCCCAACCTTAGCAACGTCCTGTGAATATGATTGTCGATACGAAGCACCCTATACATCATGTTAGTTACACAAGCTGCCAACCGAAATCTGGTGGGATTACAGAAAAGGGAAAGAGAGCGAAGATGAGACGGATGGAATTTCTCGGAAAACCACATGTGTTTACCATTTCAAACACCTGCAGTCCAGTTTTTTCCTAGAAATGCGTGAAATGCAGGGAATGGCGATTTTCGGGTGGTTTTTAGGGGTGTTAAGAGATCAAATTACCGCGTCGCTTGGGGAGTCAATAAATACGATTTAACATTGTGTTCATGGTCTTTTTCTTGTAACCGGCTTAAGTGTAAAGTACCTACGGCTTATCTTGAAATATTTTGTTATACCTTAATCATTGCTGTGTGCTTTTGCTTTTTATATCAGGTGAGGTATTCTTTATTCAATTAATCTATAAATATGTGTAACTTGAATGCAGATTGTAACCCTTTACTTATGTACTTACTGGATTCAATCACTTGTACCTCTTAATGTGTAACCTTTGTTGGTATTGGCAATCATGTTTCATTGTCGGTAGGGCTGTATCTGTGCTGTACATACTTGCATGTGTACATATTTAATTTGTGTATTGTGCTTTTTAGTCACTCTCGATTATTTCATTGCATTTCATTATATTTGCTTATTTGGGGCTGTGAGGGGGAGGGGATCGAGTTATTCAAGTTTATACGGGCCTTGGTGAACCTAACACTAACATTTTCACTCGTTCCGAAACCCAACAACTTTAGCCCACGTCTACAAGCACCCCACTGGGCCTGGTAATCCTCCCGCCCGGCGAGGTATATTTAATATCTCTTAGTTTTGTCTGACGTATGGGTTGTAATACCTGGGGAATGGCTCGATTCCATTTTGGTTACTCATAGCATGGATGCAGTATTTACCCCAGTTTCGAGAGGTCTCAAAAGTGCTCTACATTAGATATTAGCTGTATGCATTTGAGATAGTAGCTGTAGGCTTTGTTCATTATAGGACTACTTCGAATTAGGTTTTCCTGCAGTTTCCTGTAGTACACTCGGAGTGGCCCCAGAGTGACAGATTCACACATACAAATAGGCAGCCATGTTAGTTTGGTAAAGGTTTGGTATTCCCGCTACTACAGAATATGGTCCAATATTCCCGCGTGACTTGAAGTTGGCGTTAGACCGCCAAGATAGTAGGGGGCTAAGATCATTAAAGCCGGAACAGAATCATGATTATTTTTTCTAAATAGGTATCCAAATGAGAATGTTTCAATATTGTACAAGACTGCTTAGATGCTTACCCTTCTCTACTTGTAAAAATGAAAAGGACAACTTTGATAGAGTAACGTTTTATTAATATGTATTGTGTACAAAATTACAAAATATGAATGATTACGAAGTAAAAAAAAACAATTATAAGGTAGTGTGTATAAAACTATGAAGAAAAAGAAATCGACATTAAACCTACACGTTGCTAACTTTCTTTGGTATAAAAAATTAAGAAATTGTTTGATAATTATTTTACTTATTCTACGTATAGTCTAATTAATACATCTAGTTTACGGTTCAAGTTGCACACGTTTGAAACACCCGTCCGGCAAAGCGTTCGCTATTTCGCGAATGTTGGCGACCTCACCTCGCAGCCACTCCACCTCCAGGGTGTACGCGTCGACGAGCGCGTTCTGCTCCTTGTGCTCGCGTTGCAAGCGCTCCACCAGAACATCCAGATTCGCCTCTTGCACTTTCCGCTCCGCCCGCACCAATTCGTCCTCCAACCGATTTAATTCGGCATCATCTAATTTCGCCACACCTTGCAGGTTGCGCATTATCTCCTCGATGTCGGCGATTATTTCGTTAACTTTCTTAGTCGCCTCGCTTGAGTCCTTACCCGCCCGACCAATCTGCAAAGACAGTTTGAACACCCACTGCAAAAGTGAGTACTTACCTTATCTTTCGCTTCGTTAATCAAGGTTTCGTTGCTAAGGGTCTGTTGGTATAATTTGTCGAATTCGTTTTCGGTGTTCTCCAAACGGCCGCTCATCAGACCGGCTTCGGTTTTAAACTTGGTCGCGTTTTGGTATAGGGAATCGGCATCGTTGCGGATTTTCTGGGCGGTTTCAGAAGCCTTATTGGCCAACTCGTTCGCGTGGATGGCGGTCGACAGGGCTTGGTCCGCGTTCGACTTGGAGTCGATTAGCGATTTATCCGCGGTACGAGTTTTGTTTTCGGCGACCAGCATTTGTTTTTGTATCTCCGGTATTCTGCCCAAGGCTTGCCGTGCGGCCGCCTGACTTTCCTTGACTTGCTTATCGAAATCTGGAAAACGATTGTTAAATGTGGAAAACCCTCGTCTATACTTACGGCTGACTGTTTCGTAAGTTCCCAACGCTTCGTTTAGGATATCCTTAGCTAGAAGTATGGCGCGTTCAGCTTGAGCCTTGGCCAAATCAATATCGCTTAGCAAGTCGGTGGTGACGTCCATTTGGTCGGTCCCTCGGTTCAGAAGGTCCTCCGCTGTTAGGACTTGTTCGCCGACCTCGTTCAGAAGCGTATCGCTTTTGTCGATAAGATCCATGGTCTCGTTCAGGATTTTCTTCGCCTCGCTATTACTGTCGTCGACCTGCTTCTTTAGGCTGGGTATATCGACGTTCGGTATAATTAGATTGCTAATTTCGTTAAGCAAAATCAGCGCCTTTGTTTTCGCATCCTGCGATTTATTGTAAACGTCCCCCGTCCACTGCTTGAACGTAACCAACTTTGTCTTTGTGTTCTCGATGTCGTTTTTCAACAGTCTGATTTCTTGGGTGACGTTTCGTTGTAAATCCGACGCGTTTTTGGCCAGTTCGTAAGCCTCGATCGATTTGTTTTTCGCTTCGGAGGCGGTCTTAGTTATGGTGTCGGCGTTGTTATCCAAGTCGTCGGACAACTGCCTTGCCTCGTGAGCGATCGTCGTCATTTTGACAGATTGTTGACCGAATTCCTTCGCTCTTTGCTTGGCTTTGTTGAGCGCGTCCTTTCCCTCCGTTTCTAAACTTTCTAACGCGTTTTTCAGCTCGATCTCGGCAAGTTTTATATTTTCTTCGGTGTAAGTTAGATTAATTTGAGTTTGTTCACCTGCAAAAAATATGGACAGTTGAGCATCAATTTAATACGTAAATATTAAGCAATTACAGTATTAACATTGAAATCTATTAGATAAATGGTCGTGCAGTCATCTTCCCTCAACTTTACCCGGCCCTCAACGTCCTTTTGTCCATGGACGTCGGAGAAATGAAACACGCAGACCTATTACTGCATCGTTCTTGTATGTGATAGTAAACGACTTCACCAACCGCATCACCTGGTGCTCCATGTATGTGACAAAGACGGTAAAAGATGTGTAGTGAACTCAAATCAAGTTCATCAGTTTTCCTGACCCCGATTACTCATTGCCAGAGCACCATACCGCATTCCATTCCGAACAACACTACCCTACTCCGATCAAAACCTCCATGCAACCACACCCCCTCGCCCGAAGAGTGGTGGCGGGGGGCCAACGACAAACGATCATAAATCGCGGACATCCAGAGGAATCTCCTACCATTTTGACTGTTCCATTCTGAAAAGATTTGAAGACTTGCGGCATGGTTACATAAATAGTGACATCATAACCAACCCTGAGTTTCGACCGAGCGACTTCTGGAAAAGAAGATATGGTGGTCCTTACGTTACCTAGTACGTCGTTAGTCAACCAAGGCAGAATCAGCACGCGTTCGCTTGGCCGTTACTTAACCAGCCCGCAAGATACCTCACGCGGGCGTGGGGTGGAGTCGCTTCACCTGTCATCACCGATGCTGGGTATCAATCTGGTGGGTCAATATCTCGGTCAATATCTGCTGTAACTCCATCCAGGAGAAGAAAACCATGCGCTGCCAATCTCTTTACATTTGGAATCGAAAAATAACCACAACCAAGCAGTACAAGCTAAGAACTAGAGCTAAGACGACTTCGTTAATCATCTAAACCGGTTTGGAGAGTAAACGGAAGGGAGAAGATGGCATATCGCACAGCAAACTAGTTACCCATATTTACAGGAAATTTATTTAATTTTAATTTTACAAATAGTAAGGGGTACTGTAACGGGAATACCGCAGGTTAAATTTAATTCTTTTTGGGCGGGACACACGTCGTAGTTGGACATTCATTTGAACTATCTCCAAGTCCGTTCCCAACGTTTAGGGTATGCAACCCCGAAAAGTACAAATAACGCATGTCAAAAAATGCAAATTAATTTCATCATCCACATCCAGTTACGCTTTCGAGCAGTAGGAGTCAGGTAAAAAGAAAAGAACTCACCAATGCTTTGTGCCAAAATGATGTTCTCTTCAATTTCTCCGAGAACTCCTTCAATCTTGTTCTGCTGCTTGCGAATGTAGTTCAACTTATCCGTAACCGACTCCGTATCACCTCCAGTACCCAACTTCGTTTCAATCAACAACTGCTCTATCTCCTCTTGTATAGTCCTCAACTGATCTTCAAAATTCTCATCGTCGATTACGGTCGGGTTGCGCTCGATCTTGTCCAAGATGTCCACCAGCCTTTCAATCATGAAGACGTGCCTTCGTGCGTCGTCTTGGACTAGGTTGTAGCAGTCAGGGCAGTCTACGCAGCCTCGTTGCCTGTCGTGCTTGTTTTCCTTGCAGCGATCACAACGGCGGCCCTCCACGTTCTCTTGACAAGGGCACTGGCCGGAGAAGTCGCATTGGAGACTCTTTGCGCCGATTCGATCACAGTCGCACGTCTTGCAACCGTCAATGGAAAATCCATACCGATACGCCTCGCACTGGTCGCAGCGCAATCTAAAATGCAAACGATTAGTTAGAGATCGTGACTGGTTGGAATTACCCAGTGATTCCTTCGCGACAGAAACATTGACCATTGTACAGGTTGCAGGTACGATTTAATGATCCCACCGGATCGCAGTTGCACGGCAGACAGCCTTCTCCGCTAATAATATTGAAGTAACCATCCTCGCATTGATCGCAATTTCTGCCGAATATGTGCGATTTGCACCTGCAATTTCCGGAAATTTGATCACAAATTGACAGTGAATGATGATCTTCTTCAGTGCCTGCCGGATAACACTGGCAAGGCTTACAGTCTCCCTTTGGAAGCGCCAGCGCGTCTCCGTAAAATCCAGGCAAACACTGATCACAGTTTCTTCCACCGGTGTTATGAATGCACTTCAGACATTCCCCAGTGGTCGTGTTGCAATTTCCAATTGCGTTAGTATCGATATTCAAATTACACTCGCACGGCTGGCAAGGGGACGAAATTCCGAAACGCGCCAAAGGATCGCCGAAGTAACCATCCGAGCAGAAGTCGCAACGATGGCCCGTGTAACCGTTGGGACACTCGACGCACATAATTATGTTTTCGTCCAGCTGAATGCAGGCGCCTCCCTTGGGGCATCCGCAGGACTGACAATCGTAAGGGGTGCCTCCGAGCGCGTTTCCGTAGTATCCTCGCGCGCAAAACTCGCAATTGTCGCCGGCCGTGTTATGCTCGCAGATGCAGCGACCCGTTTCCGCCTCGCAAATTTCCGCGTGCTTGTTGCATTCGCAAGGTACGCATGGGCTGAAGGGACCACCGTGAGAAGGAGAGTGTCTGTAACCTGGTGCGCAAGACTCGCAGAAAGCTCCGACGTAGCCTAAACAAGAATTGGGGTTGGAGGCAAATCAAAACCGGACAGTTCCCATAGATTTTTGATAGTCATAGCATCATAGTTAGGATTCGAAACTTATATTGAATTGTTTTTTTTAGTTGTAACCTATAACGTTTGCATCACAAATTAAGTAGACGATATATTACCTGCATTTGACAGTATTTATTGATTTAAAGATATAATTCAGGTAACATATCAATTTTGATTTTGATGTGATATTGGCGGTTTACTTGAGCACAGCTTTCCTAAATTTTCCTGTCATAAATTCACCAAAATTAACTTTTGGATTATGTAATATTTGTAATATTACATTATTTATTTACCACATGATACATAAAAATTTATATACGCAAAGCAAAAAACGGATGCTTTATATAACGAGTTAATAACCGAAGGAGTAATTACAAGTCAACGAGTCGGTAAGCATATATCATCAAATAGTGGCGTACAGTGGAGGTACTATTTTCAACCCTATATATGGTGAAACATTACAAATGATGCAAGCAACATCAACACTTTCAATCCCCTCGCCTCGCATATTTTCTATGATATAGGCAAGTTAAACAGTTAGCGCAAAATACAACAAGACAAAATTTGGCCCCGCTCAAATACAATTGCGATTATGTAAATAATTAAAATACGCTTATGATGCTATGCGATTATCAAACTTCATGGAAGACGAATAATAACTTAACCAATCAATGCAAGTATAGCACAAACCTGCAGGGCATTCGCACTGTTCGATCCACAAGGCCGGAACTCCCGCTCCTCCACGTGTCGCTGTCTCTAACTTAACATCATCCAAATAACCTTCGCCTTGTCCGGTGTATGTGCCTCTAATTCGAATAGCGGTCAAGTTGGTCAAAATCGATATAAACGCTCGTGCCGTCAATCGTGGTTGCCACCCATAGTTGGGGTGTTCGTGCAGTCGGAACCGGTAATGTTGGTTCTACGTGGAGATAAATAAGGTAGTGTGTTATAGCTGATGGCATTAAAGACTCACCGTCATAGCTGGAATAAGATTTCTTTGGGCGAATATGGTATTGCTGATCGAAGTTCCGGCACCTTCGAAGACAATGTCGGTGGCGGTCGGAACCGGTCGGTTTTCACCAATTCTCAACGTGAACTCCAGGAGTTGATTGTAAGACGCCCTTTGATCCCCCAAAAATCGATCGGGTGCAATGAAATACACGGGTTCTTCCCTTGGAGCGACCACTTTGATGTTCTGTCCATGCGGATGGTACGAAAGGTCTACGTTGTGACGGTACTCGTCTTCGGCGCGCCATCTCTCTGCACTTTTGGTGAAGCTGGATTCAAACTGGTACTTGGAGTAACCGGGAGCTGGCACGCACTCAGAAGAGTGTCCGTAACAAAAGCAGGGGGTGCACCCAAACTCGTTCTCCTTGTCCAGATTGAAAAAGCCGGGTTTACACTCGCGACAGCGTTTACCTTCGACATTTTCCTTACATTGGCACGTACCAGTATACGGATCGCAGTTGGGCACATTGTTGGCGGAACCCTCCTCCGAGCAACCGCACCCCTTGCAACCGTGCGTGCCAAAATCGTAATGGTTCACGTCACATCTATCGCACTTATCACCGGTAACACCAGGCTTGCACTGACATTTTCCTTCAGAATTGCACTGGAGACTTCGCGAACCTACCGAATCGCAATTGCAGGCGACGCAATGGTGGTCTTCTCTTTGGTAATAGTTTTCTCTGCATCGCTCGCAGTTTGGACCGTCTCGATTTACGGCACAATCTAGGCAATGACCACCGTGTCCGGTCCTTTCGTACAGATCCTTATCGAAGTAACAACGGGTGGAGAATCCATTGCAGTTACACGCTGAAAAAAAGCAAATTTAAGGTTCAAGATTCAGTGCACAAGGTACAAAATTTAATGCAACCATTAAAACATTCAATACGTAAGGTTCCAGCTAAAAGGTTTATGCCACAAGGTTCAGAATTAAGCAGTACCTACATATATACGTGTAGACTTACAGACCCGAAAAACGATAGAGTGGCCCTCAAGATCCAAACCAAAGTCAAAACTGAATTTTACCTCGGGGGAGTATTCGCCATTGTTTTGATATCAGTTTTTCGGTTTTGATTTTGACCCATTCTTAGACGCTCAATCGTAAAACCTTAATCAAGAAATCTTGAACTGTTAAATCTTGATTTTAGAGCTTCCAACTTAATTTTTTTAATTTGACACCCGAAGCGGCACTACTTTTCCTATGATCCGCTACCCGTAAACACTCATCGCGCCTAATTGGGCAAGCATGCTTAATTAATGACATTTTAATGAGTTGTAGAAAAACCGACAGACGGTGTTCAAAGTTATCTCAAACTGACCGCGCGTAAAAAACGAAAACCCGACGTCCATCTTATATTTTTCCGATAATTGCAGACCGATTAATTAATTAAAAACCGAATTAATTTGCATCGCTTTCGGAGCAAATAGAGCGACGAGCTGGAATTTCCTTGTTCCACTTCCTCCAAATTGGGTTATTTTTATAAGGTAAACGCTCAATTTTGGAAGTATCTTTTTGCCGTAAGTAAATCGATTATCCTTTGACTTTTTACCGTCACTAGCAAGTTCTGTAAGTATCGCCATTTTCCGTAAGATCTTTTGCCTTCTTTAGCGTCACAAGTTTTGTTGTTTTTCGCAAGGTAAGCTTTTATTTTCGAAGAAAGGAGGGGATTTTCCGTACGTTTTCCCGTAATTGTTTTCCGTAGAAGCCACTACTTTGACTGTGCTTAAATTGTTTTCCGTCCGCTAGGAAAATTGCCGGTTGGGCTTTAATTTTGTTTTAGTTACTGAAGTGACCACCGCCATTTGCTGGTTCCGACCGCCGGATTCCTGGAGCTACCGTTTCTTCGACTGAGAGTACCCCAGAAGCTACCAAGACAGACCCGCAGACCGTTGCTACCGTCGAACTCGACCAGGCGCGAGATTTTCGCCTGGTAGCGCTCGAGTCCGTCCGTCCGCGCGTTTCCCGCCACCGTTTCGCCGTCTCCCGCCGACAACTGGTTGCTGCCGACTATCACCGTGGATATTACTTGCATATCATTTGTATATTTATTGATTCGTTTACATTAGAAACTAATAATTTTTTTATTTCGAAATCTCGCCAACTGTGCGCGACCTGTCGATGTTTAATCGCACTAACTCGGCGATTGAAAAAGAAGGCATGGGGTTATCGTATGTGTATGAGAATCCAAAACATTCAAAAGCGTCTACGCAATACGACACCAAAGTGAAAAAGGAAAAACTAATCGAAATGGGCGCAAAATGGGCCCTTACAGGTGAAAGTCTTTGAACTTTTTGTTACTAAACGATTACTTTAAAGACCACCTTTGTTATGTATGCTTACCATCCCGACAGTACAGTCGAAAGTGCGTTAAATCAGAATCGATACGAAAAAGGCAATTTTTTGGAAAATTTTTATCAAAAATTCACTAAAATCGACATTAAACTACGAGATTAAGATGAGTGCAAACATCAGGCGGAAGTTTGAAGTCTTCTAAGTGACCCTTTTGCGGTTTCGAACATTGACATTGACTCAAAACATCAATCGCGATTATGTGCAGATCTGGAGACAAGTTGAATCGAAATTTTCGGAAAATCACTTTGTATAGGCAATATTTCCAAAAAACAAAAATACCACTTAAAAAAAGTTGCAATTTATCACAAAGAAGACGTTACAAAAGGTTTCGTCGAAATTCAAAAAAAAATACAAATTGTACGAAAACATTCGAATCGATAAAATATCCACGCCAAAGTGAAAATGGAAAAACTAATTGAAATGGGCGCAAAATGGGCACTTACTGGTGAAATTCTTTGAACTTTTTGGTACTAAACGATTAATTTAGAGACCACCTTTGTTATATATGCTTACCATCCCGACAGTACAGTCGCAAGTGCGTTAAATAAGAATCGATACAAAAAAGGCAATTTTTTGGAAAATTTTTATCAAAAACGTACTAATTCTGTTTTTTTTTTGCTAAAACTACGAGATTAAGTGAGTGCAAAAGATTGGTTGCGATTTGAGGCCTCCAAGTGATCATTTTGGAGTCTCAATCATTGACATTCACTCAAAATCGCATTAATTTTTAAATGATCGCAATCTTCAGTATGACGCATAATTAATCGCGATTATGTGCAAGACCTTAGCATGTGTGATCATTTCTTTGGAAAAACCATCGGAGCTCCTGATCACCACATTGTTGATTCTGTACGTTTTGAAACGAGATCGCACCACCGGGGGGGTCTGAGGGTATTCCAATACCCCCCAGGGAAAGGAACTTTAATAGTTCCCCGGTGATCATCCCCGCCCAAATAGTGGCGGTCCTTAATACTTGTTGTTATTCTCGAGGAAGAGCCATCAATGTTTCTTTTGCCTGGGGGGTATGGAGATATTCAGACTCCTAAGTGTGTGTGATCATTTTTAGGAGAAACCATCGAAGCTCCTTTTCTTGGGGGATTTTGATATGGAACGCTCCCCTGAACATGATCAGCACAAACATTGATGGTTCTGTACGCCTTGAATGCAGCACATTCCACCAGGGGGTTCTGGGGGTATGTAATACTCTCCAGGGAAATGAGCTTTGATAGTTCCCCGGTGATCATCTCCACCCAAACAGTGACGGTCCTCAATACTTTCTTCTCAAGGAAGAGCCATCCATATTTCTTTTGCGTGGGGGGGTTTCCATATCCCTCAGACTCCCCGGTGATGTACTCACTCCTCCAGTTATTCAGAGTCCTTAGTATGTGTGATCATTTCTTTGGAAAAACCATCGAAGCTCCTGATCATTGTTGTTTCTGTACGTTTTGAAACGAGATCGCCACACCGGGGGTTCTGGGAGGTACGGAATACCCCTCAGGGAAAGGAACTTTGATAGTTCCCCGGTGATCATCCCCATCTAAACAGAGACGGTCCTCAATACTTGTCCGTTATTCTCAAGGACGACCCATTCATGTCTCTTTTACCTGGGGGGTATTCCATACCCCCCCGGTGATGTATACACACTTCCAGTTATTCAAGGATCTTAGTATGTGTGATCATTTCTTAGGAAAAACAATCGAAGCTCCTGATCACCACAAACATTTTTGTTTCTGTACGTTTTGAAACGAGATCGCATCACCGGGGGGTCTGGGGAGTATAGAATACCCACAGGGAAAGAAACTTTAATAGTTCCCCGGTGATCATCCCCACCTAAACAGTGACGGTCCTCAATACTTGTCCGTTATTCTCGAGGACGAGCCATTCATGATTCTTTTGCCTGGGGGGTATTCCATACCCCCCAGAGGTGTATACACTCTTCCAGTTATTCAGAGACCTTAGTATGTGTGATCAATTCTTAGGAAAAACCATCGAAGATCCTGATCACCACAAACATTCTTGTTTCTGTACGTTTTGAAACGAGATCGCACCACCGGAGGGTCTGGGGGCCCTCAATATTTGTCATTATTCTCGAGGAAGTGCCATCGAAGTTTGTTTTACCTGAGGGTGTGGGCAGACTCTTCAGTGATGTATACTCCCGTCTAGATATTAACAATACTCAGTACTTGTTATCATTTTTTAGGAAATCCATAGAAGCTCCATTTCCTGGGCGACTTTCCTATGGAATGCTCCCCTGATCACCATAAAGATTGAATGACTGAAGACTATCAATAGGTATATCGGTGCTTTTTTGAGCCGTATCAAATGTCGTTTTCTTTTTTTTTGACATTAAAAAAAAACCAATTATTATAGGTCTCAAATTTTAACCAGCTTCACCGTCACGCCAATTACCTACTACAAACCAAATAAAATCGAGTTGGAAATAAGTCCAACTACCAACCCTTAATCGAAACAAAAAGTAAGAAATTGCTATATTCCGAGCGCATATAAGGAGTTGTTTGTTTTGGTACAATTTCTCGTCTATTGCACCACAAGATCTCCTTGTTTATAACATGTAGGTAACAAAGAACAAAAAAGTTCACTAGAAATGACTCACGGCATGTTCATTCCGTAAGGTAATTTAAGATAATCGACCGTCGCGCGGGTAACCTGAGCTATAAAAGGGCAGAAATTGGCGTGCAACTGTTCTACTGCCTTTTTTGAATTTATTCAGACCAGAAGTGAATGTTAAACTTTTCCAATTAAAATTCTCAATTAGTGCCTTATTTTTTATTTTATCGTGGCGGCCAATTGAATCGGACATTTTTCGTACAGATTATGGTTCTTTAATTTATTCCCGTCGGGTCCATTTTGTTTTTATTGACAATCAATCATTTTGATATACTGTTTTAAATTATCTTCCAGTTTTATTTACGTAAGTTGCCTGTAATTACGTATTTTAGTGTAGCCTCGCCAGGAATTACAGTGTGTACAGCTAATGGAACCGGTTATTAAATGATCGTCGAGAATAGAAAAATGTGTCGAGTTATGCTGAAAGCTTTAGCGAGATATTCAAAATATTGGCATCAATAATCGTTTCTTGTCATCTTGATTGGTTACTGGTGTTTGTTGGTTGAGTGTGAGAAATTACGACACGCTGCGGCGGCGTTTGTGGAATTATAATTTTCGCTTTCAAGATTCAAGTCTGATCACAAAGTTTCAACCAATGTGTTGCTGATATTTTGCTAAAATTTTGATAATCACCGAGTTCGCGCATGCGTACGATCAACTTTCTTATTTGTGCACCGATTTTCATAAAAATTCTACTTGTCTATGCTAGATTTTATTGCATTAATAAATACTGGTGTAGCTAATGTCTAGAATTATCCGCATAAAGTACTGTTACCAGAATTTATCATTTTCGTTAAGATTACCTAACGGCGATTTCGATTAGACCTCGGGTTCTTTAAACTTCAACATGTTAACTAGTAGTTTCATAGCAATTGGCTCATTCGAAGATTCTATTCCTGTCACTCACTGATTTTAAATTAATCCCGAATGGATTGCGTGCACGTTTCAAAAACTGGTCCGAGCTTTTGGCAGTCGCTTTTTTGCGATAATTGATGGAACAAATTGCGTTAAACACTGTATGCTCAAGATAATTGATCTTGCGGTGCTGATTGACACGCCCGTGACAAGGTATTGTTTTCGGAGCATGGGAAAGGGGCTTTATTATATAAAGTTCAGTTTATCTCGCATTGTTCTGCATTCTCGAGTCTAAGATATTGCCACGTTAATGATGTCGCTTTTTGGAGCACATACCTTATATGACCCTTGCGGACCTTTGTAGACCTTAAATAGAAGTCATGTTCGGGTTACTTAAATGAAACGTACAATTAATTTTAAATCTCTTCCGTGGGGTTGCTGCTCATTACGTTGGCGCAGTGTTTTATGAGCATTCACAGCACGTATTAATTTGTTTGCCGTTAATAATTCATTTCTTAGTTATACGGCCTTCTTTTATAAATCACGTTACCTTTATCTTAATCGTGCTATCGCTACGGTAAATAAATACGTTCGTAAAGATAATGAAATACCTAATGCAATGGGCGGAATCCGCACGCTCCCACGACCCTTTTAAAGCCCACGCTTTTAATATTATTTAATAATGCAGAAAGTAATCGCTTGTTAAGTGTTTTTACCCTTTCGTTTTACGGTTTTTTCTCTCTCTCAAGAACCCTCTGATCTTCAGTATCTTTTGTTTGAGGTTTGAGGTCTCATCACTAGAGCGGAGGATGAACTTACTGTTACCGTATTGCGAAACAATTAACAGTGAAGGACCTAAGATTATTTTTATATATATTTATATTTATTTTATTTATTTTATTTATTTTATTTATTTTATTTATTTTATTTATTTTATTTATTTTATTTATTTTATTTATTTTATTTATTTTATTTATTATCCCTCTTGTTCTGTCATATGCCAAACGATGTCGTGGATTTTGTGGATTGATGGGGTTAAGGAGGGGGGGGGGGATGTTGTCCGACCCGAAAGGGTACGACCACAGCTTCCCGTTGATAGTCTCCCCCTTCGTTCCATTAGTTCCCGATGCTTTCAACCATTGATCTCAATTCCTTCTTTCTTATTGTTATCCTCTCCTTGCCTCCCTTTCTGTCTCCTCCTCCTCTTGGCTGCTTGTACTTCTGTCTGATTCTTCTTCCACCTCCAGTACTCGCCTGCTTTCTTTCTTCATTTTGTGTTTGTATTTTCTCCACTCTTCCTATCTCTCTATGGGAATCCCCGAGGTCGACACCATTTGGTTCGTTCGTAGACCTGCCATCTCCAGGTATACCTGGCTGGTTTGGACGAACGAAGTCTTCGAGATCTTCTTTCTTGTCCGCGGTTACGAGTAGGTCGTCCACCTCGGTAGTTGTAACTGGCCATCCGTGTTGAAGTTCATCACCACCCTCCTTTTTTGGTCTACGGTGTTGTCCAATGCTATCTCGAAGAGCCTTGGGGATAGCGGACATCCTCGTTTGATTCCTCTGGTTTTCATTTGGTGCTCGGTCTTCTTCCCAAACCATTGTATACTAATATACTCCCGTTTATAATTCTATTGGTTAGAAATTTGGGCAGTACCAGCAGCGTCAGAAATGTGGCTATTGCTTCATGCTTCACTTAGTGGAAGGGCTTCGCCAGGTCTATTGCTAGAAGCCATATTTTGGTTCCTGCCCTCCAGTGTTCGTCTAGAATCCTCCTGGTCGTGAATATATGGTCGTCCGTTGATCTGTGGTTGGCCATGGCTTGCTTCCTGGTCGGTGACATGGGCAGTTTATGCCCCCCTCCCCGGTGTTTTTCTATACTCCTTTCTTTTCTGCCCCCCTGTCAGAAGTCTCACATCCCACCATTCAGTTCTCCCTGTCCTTTCCCTCCCCCCTTACTAATTTGCGGTCTTATCCTACTGTACTGGCCCATATTCCTACAGTGTTCATGATGCTTATTTTCTTTGACTTGGTTCTTACTATGTGGACGATCTGTGATTGAGAGTTCCTTCTCCCCCATGTTGTCAGGACCGTTTTGGGTTTGCTGAATGTGTTTTCCACTCTCAGTCCATGTAGATGTAGTATGTTCCTAATCTCGCTACCATTCACGTTGTCTTGCTCGTGCTTGAGTATTTTGCCTACCCTACGTTCCTCCCGCTTTTTTGATGCGAATCCCAAAGTTGGACGACTCTGGGGATAGTTTTAGACGTTGTGTGATTAAGGGAAACTGTATTTTTTATTTGTATTCAGTACAGGCCGTTTTACTTTGGGGAATTTTGACGTTTCAACAATTATAAAAATATTCTTTAAATACTCGGTCTATACGTTTTTTAACATGTTTGAAACTTTTAAAGAGAATTGTTTACTGTAATCAATATTCGTGCATAAACTCAAAAGAAGGCAATAGAATCTTCCATATAATTCAATATTAAGTAGTGAAAATCTTCTAATTGAGTTGGAAAAATTTTGATCTTGAGGAAATTTGGTGTCTTTTCTGCATACGACCTTTCAAAAACAAAAACGTCAATGGAGTCTATAATGCACAAAAGTAGCAAAGAAATTCTGAACTACGTCAAACTCAGAGAATTAGTTGCACTTTTGTGGGACTTTCCCGCAATGCAATTATCAGAAAAAGCTAAACTAAAAGAGACAATCCAGCAACTGCAGTGAAATCACTCAATTTTTTGTTGGCGCTATTGTTGCAACAAAGAGCGGCGATAAATTGAGAACCTTGCAGTAAATTATAGATAATTCGATGCATTGTGGCAAATGAGAGATGTTGGGAGCGGTAAACGTATAAATGGACACCGTCTCAATACAGAGCAACCATCAATCATGAAAACTGTCTTGGTGCTAGTTCTGTGCGTTTTTGCGTGGTCATGTTGTGAGGTAAGTTAGTCTCTCCTAAATTGATAAATAAGTATTTGTCCCGAACAGAAACCTGGACCAGAAGGTCCGCCACCAACCGAACACCCAAAACACCACGGACGCCATCACAAACTGGAGAAGGAATGTCAAGAAAAAGGAAACCTAACAGACGCAGACATGAAAACCATACGAAAGGTTTGGCATACGGGACAAGCTCCAACCGAACCCAGCGACGCGATCAAGTGCTACTTTAAATGCGTGTTGGTGCACGAGAAGAAATTAACGGAGGATGGGGCGGCGAGTTTGAAGGGCATGCAGCAGAACTACACGAAGGCCGTCGAGAAGCTTGGCGAATGCAACCAAATTAAGAATAACGACCGTCCGTGTGATGCGGCCCTTTCGCTTGCAACTTGTCTCTCTGAGGTGAAGCATTTGGTCAGGGGATTCTAAACCAGGTTTGTGTATCAAAAACCACGAAATAAATGATTTGCATTTTAATCAATCTCTTCCAATCGTCGTTTTTAACGTCCAAATCCAAATAACCCTTTTTTTGGATATTGGTCCTTAAGTTCCCGATTCCAAGATCCAGGCTATAATTCGAAGTCCGGAGTTCAGAGTATGGAATCCGGGCAAAGTTTATTAGGATATTGAACTCTAGAGCGATTTTGGTTTCTGGTTCTCTTGAATTATGAAGCATAGATTTAAGATTCTTGAATGGATAAAAAAAACAATGGATCCGGTATTCAGGATTCCACTAGAATACAGGTTCCAAAATCCAGAAATTTCAGAATTCTGTATCTAACGTACAAGATCTCACAGTCAGGATTCATGAAATTCAATATCCAAACTTTAGGACTTTTAATCGAGTCTTCAAGATCCAATCTCCGAAACCCAGAACTACAAGCTCAAGATCTGATCTGATAATTTAGTGCTAACAGTAAGCATGTTCCAGAATCCAAGATCCAGGATGTAGAATTTACAATCTGGGATCAGATGGAACCAAAATCCAAACCGCAGTATCTAAGATCTATAATTCAAAATGTACCGTTCTCAATTAAGAATTTGGATTCCGAAATATAGACTAGAATACAGTATGGAGTCCAAAATACAGTTCGGACGAATCCAGATATAGGCTCTGTATCTAGGATACAAGGCGTATAATATCCAAGTTCCAGGAACCTAGTGTTCTGAATCATGGAATCCTGGACTCAAGATCTTAGATTTTGGGTTCTAGACTTCAGAAATTCCAATACTCCACCGATATGAAACGCCGTCAGTTTGTGGATTGAACGTGGTTGTGCAGAGTTCATTGAAATTGATTTCCATCGATCTATCGGAAGGCTGTTGGTTGCTGCTCTTCCGGGTCGACGGCATTTCATAACCAAATCGATTGGTCAAGTCAAGCTCGCGGTTGCGAAGCTTTCTGGTTTTCTAAAGATGATCTCGCCACACATCTTCCTCGATTCAAGACCTTTCAGTAGTTGTTCGACCAACATGGGATTAAAATTACTGAACTCTCAGCCGCAAGGTGAAGCTAGCGATCGATTCTCCTGCCATCTGGTGAATGTCGCGGAATTTTATGCATTCTGCGTATCTGTTGCGAGTGGCGTCAAAATGACTGGTCAATCTTGATTGGATCTCGCTGTGCGAGGCGTCGTTTAATTCAGTACCTTATTCAAGCCAAGTTACCAAGTAAATCGCGTGAAATACTCGTCGATAGTGGTTCACTCGGCAGCACGATACGGTGGCATCGAGAACTATGGTGGCCTGGGTTGATGAGATAATGTTCCTTTATTTATAGTAGGAAGTTGCCCTGTAGAATCACTGAGAGCGACAGCAATCATCCCTCACAGTATTTGAAGAAGTTATGTTGATAGCTCTTGTGCCATGTTGATTTTTGTTGTGCACTACATTAACTACCGATAACGGTTTATTTAATATATCCCACTTCTGACACCACTATTACGTTTGTGTATCTATATAGAAATAATACAAGTTCGAACTAAGACCGCTTTTACACGCCCGTAGACTGGTATCTCGGATACCTGTAACTTTGCGTTTTATGGAGGCCTTCACATACAGTATCGGCGACTTTTTCATTAGCCCACCACTACACTGAAAATATTTCGCCGAAAAAATACCTCACTGCCCAAGACCTAAAGTCTGCGAAGTGTATTGGACACGAAATCTGACGACAGACTGTATCTGGGATACACGATCGCTCTTACTAAATTTTATGCGACTTTTTAATTATGATAACTCGAATATTTTTCGTGGCCCAGGAAATCTCTCCATAGAGCCTGTCATTGTTTTGTTAGATCTACAAACCTTTGAACGCGTGCGACAATACCACAGATAAAATACCCAATTTTATCAGTGACAATGACAATACATACCAAAAAGTATGATCTAAATCGGAAAATGTTACATTAGTTACATTGTGTACGATGAATGCACCTACTGAAAATGGAGCTGTTACCCTTGCTGTTATCTATAATTCTACCTATACTTTTGCAGGAGACGCATAGATATTTCCAAAAAGGTTTCAAAAGAAATTTGTTTGTCGGAAAACGATGTACCTATCCATTTTCATGTGAGAAATTGCTCCATACGATCCTCTTGGATCTTATTACATTGTTTCTTTCTACATTTGTGTTTAGGTACAATAAATTGTTCTTTTTGGACGTTTGTGTGAATAATGTACTTGATGGCCTACGCATCTACTTTTCCGTCCATTTCCCACGTAGCATTGGATATCTTATGCATATACCTTTTAAATCCAAAATGTAAGAGAATATTCTGTGCATCTTATGTATATACCCTATACATTCATTATGGACATATGTATTTTATGTCCAGTATGGATATTCTACAAATATACATTTGGGATGTGATGTGGATATTTAGATACACAATGTATAAATTATATTCATCTTAAATATGAAATGTACCAGTAGTATGACGCACATTGTACTTATGTATCTTTTATGTATTTTAAAAGTAGGTACACCTGATTAGTGATTATATATCTTATATCTCCTCCAGATGATATTCTATGTATATACATGGGATTATAAGGTATGTATATACCGAGGTATATACGTTCTGGATATAGACCAATTAATTGGTCTATGGTTTTGGATTAGATACATGCGTTTTCTGTATTACCGACGTTACAATTAATAGTTAGCGTAGCGTCTCATTTTCTGTGAATTACGGCGATGAAGATAGCACGGTCCTATTGCAAATGCAGTTCATTTTTGTTGCAAATATGTGTTACGGAGACGTAAAGACTGGGTGGGAATTATTTAGGGCAAGAATGGCGTGTATGTTAGCAACCTAATTCATAATCTGTTACTAACTCACCCTATTATAGTGCTGAACAATAACACGATCAAGATGACTCAATAGTACAGTGAGTGAATAAAACAATAAAAATTTGTTAAGCTGATAGATGATTCAGTTAGTCGTTAAAAAATTAATGAAAGATTATTCTTGTTACAAACTCGTTGTTTATGAATAGCATGTGTTTCATTGCCAATAACATTTAAACACATTGTGAAAATCGGTGGAAACACATGTTTATTATTTCCATTATATTCTAGGAGACTTAATAAACAGAAAACTTTACTCAATGAAAAGAATTTATTTATGTCTGTCTAAATGCTAGGAAGCTTCCCGAATATTAGAGGCATCTCTATAGATAGAACATCCATTCTGAATGTATACCACATATGGAATACCCCTGGGAATACCCTAGTGATCATCTTTGCATATTATAGGAATATTCATGGTATGTCCATTTGTCAGTTTACCAATATACATAGCATGTCTGATGCATCTACTTGAATATACATAATACGTCCAACACGTATACAGGGTGTAGCATCTAAGACCCCTCGGAACATAATTACTTTACCATAAAAGATACCGAAAAAGTCTTAGAGCAAAGTTGTTCGCAATTACCGCCGGCATGTTTCTAAAATATTTTTGATCACCAGGGGCGTGCTGTATTCCAGTATTTGAATGCATTTTTGAATTCTACGTGTAATTGTACGTCTTTTTTATTATATGGTTAATATCCGAAAAGCTAGTAGTTTTAAAGATAATTCGATTTTTAAGAAAAATTGGGCTACTATAAAACATTAAAAAAATAGCTTACAGGGTGTTTTTTTTAGATGCAAAGTTACAAAACTTCATATTAAAATTTTTTTTTAATGGAACACCCTGTATATTTTTCTGTCATCTTTTAGCTCCTTCAAAAACCTTCAACTTTTGATAATAATGTCCTATACCTATCTCTGATAGTTTTCGAAATATATATCTTGGTTTTCCTGGTTTTTATATTCTAATCTTAAATAAGTTATATGTAATTTACATAATAGTGAGGTGGCCATGCAAAAAAAGGCAATTTTTATCTATCTCGTCCCAAACGAAAATCAGATCGATTAATTTATTTTTCAAACAATTTATTTTAAGTCCAAAAACTGGAGAATAAGTAAATACATTTGACTACAAAGCAAATTTAATTTAATTCCTAATGTCATCCAGTCAGTGATATTAGTTTCATTTTTGTTCATATTCACCTCGTTATTATGTAAATTAGAACTTATTTCAGATTAAAATATAAAAGTAGAAAAACCAAGTTATTTGTTTATGTTTTTACTATCAAATTTATTCTCCAGTTGTTATAGACTTAAATGAATTATTAGAAAAATGAATTAATAAATATGATTTTAGCTTGGAACGAGGCAGATAAAAAAAACCTGAAGGGTTTTTCACTTGGCTTCGGCCAGTTAATAATTAAAAAAACAACATGTTCGTCTTATTCGTCTTCAACGTTTGTAATTTACCGTTTTCCTGTTAACTTTCACAGTAAGTACTAGCTCTTAATGTTTTCAAATTTGCTATATTGTGATACACTTCTAGTCGCCTGATGATGGCAGTACGCCGAAACTATAGTCGCTGTTATTTTTAAAAAACTTCAACGAATAAAACTATATGGGGAAGGTTTGGAGATTTTTTGATAATATAATACATTTCAACCCCCATTTCGAGGAACGATGGATCCAACTCAAAAAAAAAAAAAAAAAGGTAACTTTGTTATTATTAAAGATAGAGAATTGGTTAAATGGGCAATGTTTTGCAGTTTTGGATGCTTATTTAAAATTTCCTTATGGAAATTCAAAATGTCGCATAGGTTCGACGTAAATTCAAAAAAACTAAAATTGGTCATTTCCTTGAATGTCTTATATCATCGAAAGTATAAGAGATATAAAAAAAAGTTTTATATAAAAGTGACTGTCTTTGATACGCTTAATTTAGAATTGATGTCAAAAAAAAATTCAAGATGGCCATTTTTGAGGAACATTTACCAACTTCCTAAAGTTAAATGGGCGCCATATTGGATTTTTAGATTAATTGATAGATTTTTAAATTCTCGTTTCAACGAGCTATTATAACATAAGATTGAAAATAAGATACCAGTTATATTAACGGTTTTTGTATTTTAATCAAGTAGTCTGTGACGAATAAAAAAAAAACAAAACAAAATCTATTCGAGGCAACAAAACAATGAAAATAATTACACCAGATGTTTAAAATACTGGCCATTATTAGTGAAACACACTTCAAGACAGTATAGTTTATTCAACGTGTTGCCATTGATGATTATTATTATTGTAGTGGTAGCTACTTCCACTTTACTTTTATTTTTTAATTAAGTACTTACTTTTATAATTTAATGTACTGTACATAATTCCTGAATTGTGACCTGAGCAGCCAAGTTTGTTGGTAGGTAGCATAAACTAACCCTTCCTTCGAAACATACGTTGTCGAGAAAAATCCTTTAAGGAAGTTTATTGGAGAAATTGTAAATAATGGTGAGCAGTTAAAGATCCATCGAAGATTACCGGTGCAATTACATGACTTCCCATTATGCCATAAAATACATTAATAAAAAAAATATTACTTGATTTCGTCGTGAAACTACAACATGTGGGTTTTCCTGTGACGAGTAGTGTTCATAATGTCGATTTGAACACTTCGCAGTTAGAAAAATAAGATTCATCTGTCCATATACTCGGACTGGTAAAACTGTTAGTTTCGATATTCTTGCGGATAAACCACCTACAAAATGTGACCTGGGACAATGCATCAATGGTAATACATTGTGTAAAATAAAGCGAAGTGTCTTGAAATGTCTTTAACTGGATAATGGAATGACTTTTTTCGAGGGGATAGTTTGTAGTTATACCACCATTTGTAAGTATGGATAATAAGTCAATAAGTGATGTTATAAAAACCAAATTTTTCTAGACCTAATGCTTATATAAAATTTTGGAGGGAGTTGTAATGCACAAACCCCCCCTCTCATGAGTGCGTCCCTGATTTTTTTAAACATCTGATGTAATTATTTTCATTGTTTTGTTGCCTCGAATAGATTTTGTTTTGTTTTTTTTAAATCATCACAGCCTACTTAATTAAAATATAAAAACCGTTGATATAACTGGTATCTTATTTTCAATCTTATGTTATGATGGCTCGTTGAAAAAAGAATTAAAAAATCTATCAAGTAATCTAAAAATCCCATATGGCGCCTATTTAACTTTAGGAAGTTGGTAAATGTTCCTCAAAAGTAGCCATTTTGAATTTTTTTTTGACATCAATTCTAAATTAAACGTATGAAAGACAGTCACTTTTATATAAAACTTTTTTTTATATCTCTTATACTTTCGATGGTATAAGACATTCAAGGAAATGACCAATTTTAGTTTTTTTGAATTTACGTCGAACCTATGCGACATTTTGAATTTCCAAAAGGAAATTTTAAATAAGCATCTAAAACTGCAAAACATTGCCCATTTAACCAATTCTCTATCCTTAATAATAACAAAGTTACCCATGCAATCCCACCCGATCTGGGACACACTGTATACTGACGCTTGCAAATGCCCAATTTTTCTTACAATTCGAATTATCTTTTAAACTACTAGTTTTTCGGATATTACCCATATAATAAAAAAGACGTACAATTACACATAGAATTCAAAAATGCAATCAAATGTAGGGGGTTCTATTTAAAAAAATGTACCATTTTGGCGCCCTACTTTGTGCGCGCACCCTGTATAATTCCAAATATTTTTAAAATGTGAAGAATATTCAACCATATCATGATACAAAATTTTTATACAAAATCCCACGTAGAATGTGAATGTTATATGCAATGTATATAGTTCTGCTATGTGGGTACTGTCAAACTCCATCTAACCCACGGAGACTATTCGGAACCAGAAGCTTTGTAACAAAATCCGAAGCAACGGCAATGTTACCCGATCTTACATAGAACATTAAAAAGCAATTTTATGAACTGTTAAAGATTTTCAGTTGAAAGATCCGACTGCCAACAGCTAATTAATTCCATGACCGTAGGGAGGAATACGAAATACGAATCTTAAATATTTTGGAATGTCGCAAAGGGTGGCGCTCAGCAAGTTAAGTTATGAGCTAGGTTTGCAGCGTTACCTAAGAATCCGTAAGCAGATTTATTGACAGTGTTTAATTACGAAATTTTCACGAAATTTTCGAATGTCAACAACTCACATAAATTTCGTATGTAAACAATATGAAGACAGTTACGGGAGATGAAAATATTCAAATTTGTGACGGGCCGATATTTACTGCCTCCATTGCCGTTGCATTTACTTAAATATCAACCGGTTGGTGGCAAATTATAACACCTCGGCCCGCTCATAAAATTTAACGGGCCCTTATTTAACTTTATTGCCGTTTTCCTGTTACCCATTAAAATTAGACTTACTCGAATCATAAAACCACGGTGTCTGTCCATCCCATCGCGACCCGTACGACACGAATATAATGGCACAGAAGGCAATTAGAAAACGTATCATGTTTCGGCAGCAAATCACATTTTAGCATTTTGGCGGCATTGTTTTCGTAAGGGGTTGCGAATTTCGGCACCTCGTTCGCGCGTCGGACGATACGCGCGGCGTAAACGACGCGAAAATCAATCAGATGTGCGAGCGCGCCCCGCTCGGTGGCTACGACAGTAAAACACGACACGGACACGACAGCCAACAAGGTACTGACTCATTGTGCACCGGCATCTCTTACTGTGCTTCGAGTACACCTTCCACTTGATCTGTCACATATACCCCTTTTTTTTCGACCTCTCTCTGTTACTACGGCGTGTAATATGCGCGCATACGAAATTTACATTAAACTTAAATAATGCAATCGTAATCATGTAGATCGTGTCGATAGTTCGTGGATGAAGTTTATCTTAACGTTCAATCAATAGTAATGGACTAATAACTAACTATATTCCTTATCAGGATAATGCATGAATGTCTATACTCATACATCTCTTTGTGTATCTAGAATAGAACGTTTTTAATTATCTCCGTTCATTGAGTCAGAAATACTTCGTGCTGAGAAAATTAGAAAATATCGTAATGTACGTGGAACTGGCGCCGTCTAGTAAGATGCTGACTGATATTCTCGAATATTATTGATCTCATTGTTAAAATACAAGTTTGACTCCGCACAAGACACAATGCAGATTGGTCAGTAGAGAATGCATTCTCAAATTTAACAGAAGAAGGATATTCCCCTGGAATATTCTTAGTCCGAAAAGTGGTTTAGGGTATATTCCACTAAGTTATAATAATAACGTCTAACATTCGCGCACGGAATATTTGCCCATTTGTGGCATTTTATCTTGCTTCTTAAGCAAATTCGTCTCTGGAAAACTCATTCCCATAATATTCACATTCGGAAATTCGTTTTCGGTAAAATCGTTCAATAATCAATATATAAGAATAATTTCTCTAGTCCAGCCCAGAATATTACACCTTAAGCTATACGCCCTCCTGGAGAATATCCGCCCTGAATGTTTAAAGGATGTCCTCGGAATATTCCTCTTGTGCCGGAAGAATTATCCGTAGAAATCTAATATCTGCAACCAGAGAGATTTTCTCTTGATTCTGAGGTAAATTCGGCTCTGGCATATTCGGCTCCAAAATATGAAACATGAAAACATAATCGCCTTTTTTGAAATTTGTCTTCAAAAACACGTCCCTTTATATTTGTCCTCATAATATTAGCTCTCAAACTATTCAACTCAAACATCGCACCTTTAGTCCACGCTAAATAGTTCTAAAATAATTTATTTTCAAAAAAAATTAGTTACCGACCGAAACCGGGTTTTTCAGGCAGTTGAAATGAATAGAAATTGGGAAAAAATAATTAAAACAGCTGTATTTTTCCGCGGGTGAAATCCCGTGGGTTGAAAGGGGTGGAAAGTGGTGTTTTGCAAATTGTGGCAAAGTATTAATTTTAGACGAAAATGTTAAATGTAAAAGTTATAGAGATTAAAAAATTGAGCAACTTTTGTATCTGCACTATTTTCACATAATCTCCAATTTTCCTAGAAAAAACCGGAAAAACTGTTTTTTTCGTTTTTTATTCTTATTTTTGCGAAAAAATGTCGTAGGGGTTTGAAATTTGGAGGAAACATAGCTTGTTTTATGATAAAATAGAAGATAATTTGGGCCTGTAAAGTTGAACCGTTTCCAAGATCTCACAATTTCTGAAAAAAGCCACCTCTTTTTCAAGGGGATGAAAAATCTATTTTTTTTCGTCGTACAAAGGTGCGCAGGGTAGCAAAATTTTTGTAACGACTTACATTTTAATAATCAAAAATAAAAAATATTCCAAAAGAAAAATTTTAAGAAAAGCGGCAAAAACGGGGAACAGGTTTAAGATATACAGTTTTTGACAGTAGGTAAATAGCTTTTTTTGCAAATAAATTAACGTATTGGATCCGCGCTTACAAAAAGTTTTTGAAATCTGTCTTTTCTCTCTTCTTTAATGTTGCTAAAATATTTTCTATTGTTTCCTAGTGCCCAACTGCCTTAATTAAAACATTTTTATTATTTCTTTTTTCTGCATTTTTATTTTATTTTATTTCGAATTGCTTTTATTGCGGTAAAAATGCAGAAAAAAGAAATAATAAAGATGTTTTAACTAAAACAGTTAAACATAAGATAACAAAAGAGAATATTTAAGCAAACATTAATATAAAGAGAAGCAAGAAGACAGATTTCGAAAAAATCTTTACTAACATCCAACCCGGTGATTTATCATGTGAAAAAACGTGTATATCTTAAAACTGTTTTTCCAGTTTTTGGTGATTTTCTCGAATTTTTGCTATAGGAATAATATTTTTTTATTTTTGTTGTATAAGCCTTCCCGAAAAATTTGCTACCCCGCGCACCTCTGTACGGTGAAAAAAATAGATTTTTCATCCCATTGAAAAAGAGTGGTTTTTCTCAGAAATCGTGAGATCTTGGAAACGGTTCAATTTAATATCTTCTATTTTATCATAAAAAAGCTATGTTTCCTCCAAATTTCAAACCCCTATGACATTTTTTCGCAAAAATAAGCATAAAAAACGAAAAACGTTTTTCTAGGAAAATTGGAGGTTATGTGAAAATAGTGCAAATACAAAAGTTGCTCATTTTTTTAATCTCTATAACTTTTACATTTTCGTCTAAAATTAATAGTTTTGCCACAATTTGCAAAACACCACTTTCCACCCCTTTCAACCCCCGGGATTTCACCTGTGGAAAAATTCAGCTGTTTTAATTATTTTTTCCCAATTTCTATTCATTTTACGTGCCTGAAAAACCCGGTTTCGCCCGGTAACTAATTTTTTTTGTAAACAAATATTAAATATATAGCCTGGACTACTTGTAAAAAATTCGACATAAGGATATTCCCCCCTGATAAAACTATCACGAAAATTTAACCCAATCAAATTTGCAGCGACACTTCACCTCTTAATTAGCTGCTCCCGTGGAATTTCGTTCTGGTTTATATGGTTATTATCCTCCAGAGTATTGCCGCTCTAGTAAATTCAACTCCCAAAGGTTGTACCCAGTGTACTTGACCAAGGAATAATCGCCTTTCCTGATAGTTGTCCACGAAATATGTGCCTCCGGAGGGTATATTCTCCCTCGCCCCAAAATTCCACAATTTATATTCCTTGAACAAGTACGCCTATAAGGAATATTGTCATCTATAAAATTTTCCTGGTATAATTAGCTTATCATATCCCCCAGGAATATCCACCCTGTATAATTCGCTCGCTTAAGAATATTCTTTTGCATGGTTTTATTTCCGATATATTTTTCCACAGACTAAGGGAATTGAAATTCTCGCCTTAACCTTTCCTAGGAATCTCGGATTAACCCTACCCCATTATTTTCGTAAACAGAATTTGCCCCCACAGTATATTGCCCCCCTCCCCCAAATTCCAGGTTCGTACGGAATATCAGCACCCCACGCCCAGAATAATATGGCTTTTAAATTTGGATCTCCCACGAATATTCTCCGCCAATGAAAATTTAACTTTGGGCCCAGAATGAGTGATTCAAGGAATCTCGCAGGCAGAAGATTAATTCCTGGATTAATCCCAGATTATATTCACTTCTAAAGATTAGTCTCCATTAGTCTTCGGAAAGTACGACTCGCTAGAATATCTATCCCTTAAAACTCGTCGCTAGGAAATCTTGTCCAGAGGGCAATGTTATTTTCGTATTTTCGCCCTCCTGAAATTCACGTCCTTAATATTCAGTTTGGCGTTACGGTTTAAGACTCGAACTCTAACCTCGCAGGTGACGTGTTCGAATCCCACAACTTACCAGTTTTATTGGTACAGAAGAACATCTTCTGACTACAATGTTTCGGTTTGGTTCCGGTATAATAGCCAAAGGAATATTCAAGCACAAATTCTGATATTCGTCCCTTACAAATTTCGACTCTAGGACCCCCCCCCCCACTCCCCACCTTCATTAGCCGTAAGCAGGATATGACCACAATGTATAATCACTCTCTGTTAAAGCTGTTTCTGAAAATGTTCCTTCCGAAATGTTAGTTTCGAAGACATATCACAGTTAGATAAATTGATCCAGCCAAAGGGATAATCGCCCTAATTGCAATTAATCGCTGATATATTCACGTGCAGAGGATTAGCACGGAGGCCCTCCTCCTACAAATATTCGCCCAAGGTATAGTCGCACATTCTGAAGTTTGCTTCCGGATATTCGCCTTCAGTCCCAAATATTAACCCCATATTCGTAATTTTACAATACAATAAAAATCCCCCCCCCCATGGATATTCGAAATATTGGACTCGCCGAGATGGCCCTGATCCCCACGTGAAATATTCGTCACAAATTATACTTCTCCATAAGATCGCGTTTGACATATTCCCATCGGTAAAACTTCCTTCGGCCACTCCTTAATCAAATCCCCCCCCCCCCCCAACCTGAAATTCGTTCCCAATGTTAGCCTTCTGAATATTCGCCCCATATTCAGAATACTCGCTTCAAAAATTTCGCCTTCCGTAAATACACAAAATCGCTCTAGATATATTCACCTGCATAATGTAGCGAGAATCTCAGGCATCGGGGCGCCATCAAGCCAATAAAAGATTAGTCACTGGCGATAAGCAGTTAAAAAGGATACGACGCATTCTTTCCTTGAAATAGTATACACCTTCAAAAAACCCAATGTATAACCACCCTGACCTTTATTCCCAAAAAATACGGATCCCACCAACCGAAATAATCGTATTGATGCCAACTCCCCAAAGCAAAATTTATCTGTGCACCCAGATAATGCTGTATATTCGTCGAAAGGCCTCCCTGAAATATTGTCGTACCTCCATAACACCAGTTCCGGAAAATATTAGCACCAGAATGTTGGCGTTATATCCAATAATCCCCCTGAAAAATTCGCTCACAATTTGAAATATTGACTCCTAAGAATACGCAACAATATTCGATTTCGGTATATTCGCCTCAGTAAAGATCGATCCTGGTTTATATACCCTAGGATTACACCTCCCTTCCCTCGGTATTCGCTTTAGGCTTAGAAAATTTTGGATTTGAATTTACAAAAAATTGTAAGTATAGGAAATTTTATGGGTATTCCGCTGTATAATGAATGAACGGAACTAATATGCGAGAAAATGAAGTGCGTGATGATAAGAAGCGAGTGTGAAACCAGATAAGAGTCGAAAGTCAAAAC
This sequence comes from Photinus pyralis, assembly GCF_008802855.1. Classification (NCBI taxonomy): domain Eukaryota; kingdom Metazoa; phylum Arthropoda; class Insecta; order Coleoptera; family Lampyridae; genus Photinus; species Photinus pyralis. The sequence goes on from NW_022170663.1 coordinate 36,905,387, forward strand.
GCCACAGTATTGCCGGTTCTAAAAACCGTCCTTCCTGAGCATGAGGGATATACTTTTTGCCACTCCTATACATGTATAAAAACATAGTCGAGGTTGGTTCTCGTTGAGTCCGTTTCAGTGTTTTGGCTCGGCGAGTACATAAGTAAAAATTAGGTGGGAGAGAGACATTCTTCGACGAGACTTCAAGATGAATCTATGTAACTCGAGCGCGGCATTTTTAGATCGCGTAATATTGGAATTCTTCGCAAAACATAGGTGAGTTGAACGCGACATTTTTAGATCGTAAAACTATTCATTTTCAATTAAAGGTTCAAGATAATCGCAGTATCAGAAAGAATCGTCAGCCGCGTAGTCGTACGTGATACTTTATTGCCGAATTTACCGAATTTTAAGGGAAAACTGTGCCGCCATTTCGACGAAATTATTGTCATGGGTGCCGTTACGAGCAAAACCAATAACAAGCGGCGTATTTATGCAACGAGGGAACTTTGTCGTGTAGCGGAATTGACCGGGTTTTCTTAATACGTACGCGAACATTTTCGTTTCATTGCATTATGGAGCTGCGTGTTCGCGTTTAACTAAATTGGTACTACGAAAGCGTTGTGGTTAATGTACAGCACGCTTCATTGCGCTAAGTGGCTAGTTACGATTAAAAGCAAGTTTAATTTTCATAATTGTGCACCTCTCTTGTGTATACGGTTACTAGATTCTGAAGATTCTGAATAAAACGGTAACCGCGGTTTAAAAGACGATTAACTCGCTATGTTGCTTAGTTATAAGGGTAATTTTTTACGTATTTTATACGTAGTCAATTTTACATTCCTGAAGAGGTCGACCCACGGAAATTTATGCCCTGAACCCAAACAAAAGGTTTTTGAAGAGATTTTTTGTGATCATTAATTGTGAAATTGAATTTTAAGTTCATTGATACCATTCTTTCGTGTGGGTTAAAATTTTATTTCGCATCCAGAGGCGTGTAAATTTGTTATTGAATAGAAAAATGTATTAGGTGTGGAAGTAATTATAAATAGTAAAACAAATATAGATAATCAATTAGATTTGGAAAGTGATCGCGAGATAGGGCTCAATTTTAATTTATATTCGTGAAATTACCATAATATTTTAAATCACGGACAATGTAAAGAAAAGTGGAGTTGGAATGATATTATTTTCATTAATATATTCAAGCAATCCAATTTGTATGAGTATTTATTTGAGTGTTCAAAGCAAGGTAAGCGTCATTAAGTTTACTTATTACTGAGCTAGTCGTGGTATTAATTATTTCATTACAAGAAATTAATTGTTACAGCAAAATTTTTAGTAGTAGTGATTCATTATCTACAAGGGGTACCCCTGTAAATGTAACTAAGTCGTATACAGACGAACAGGCAGCCGGACAATACCTTTCGTTTTCCTTTTGGAAAATCCGGTAAAAAGCGACATAGCTACGGGGTCATTAAATTTGACCCATTTTAATAGGCTTGTTAAATGTGGTATGTAGGTCAAATGTGCAAAATTTGAACCGACGGACACCATCGGCTCCCCTATATAAATCTTCCCATCGCCTTGCTCTGTCAGTGAATTAATTAATTAATGTTAAAGAATACGGTAGGAATTTTTTCCGAAAAAAAATTTTGGAAAAATAAAGAAAATAAGAAAAAGCATATAAAAAACCTAGGTAAAGGTTATAGTCCGAATGTAGAGAAGAAAATACGCAAATATTTAAGAGGTTTTGGGAGGTCGCATTCAAGCGGAACATTTTGATGTGATTTATTAAAAAAATATTTGTTTGGTCCTTTCTACATTCATTTTTTTTATATACATATACATTACGAAAATAAACTTTTGGAATGATAATTGTTTTAGACTTGCGTAGGATTACAAAATATGCCTAGTGAATAGAAAAGAACGGAAAAAATGTCAGTAATTCAATTACAATTTCAAATCAGTATTAATGCGAATGCGGACAAAAAAGATTGGGCCAGAATACCAAATAGACGATCTCCCATATGAGATAATCCTTAAAAGTCATTGTATAATAATTTATGCCGATTCCACCCATCGATTTGTTCCATCAACGTATCCGTTAATCTTCATTTCTATAATTCTATTTTACATTTTCTTAACAAGCAATGGAAGTCATGCCCTAAATTCATCTGAATTTCAATGAGACAACGACTAATTTATCTCAATTTACCGCCATTTACCTAACACAAGCAGATTAGTACCTACCAATTCGAGTTAATTGGTTTGGACCTTACAAAAATGTAAACAGGGCACGATTGGAAAGTTATAAATTAATTATCTCTAATTGAAATTATATAAATCGACGCTTTCTTTTCGGTACTTCGGTTGACATTTTCCGATGATTCGAGTGAAAGTCGGTAGGTACACAAGAAATTCCTTTGCAAATCACAAACCGCGCTTGAAATTGAAATTTAATGCATGCATGGGTAAACGATTTGAACGTTAGTGTCTGTCACGCCCATTCCTTCGAAACATAAAGAACCCATACCCGAGGTGTAGGTGTAAACCCCATTCAAATACAAGTGAAGCACATCATAAAAAGAGAAGATAAGTTTTAGTGCCTTTGTTCACGGCGTATACATAATTTTCTTACCGCTCGAGCTTTATGAAGATGTTCATATTCATTTTTGCAAATAATGCTCGCTGACCTCAAATTTAAATATAGACGTTTAAAATTAGTTTTGAAAGACCGATGACTGAAAAAAAGCAAACTACCCATACAGTTAATTATATGCTGGGAAACTGTTGGCTGACGCTCACGATTAGTTTTTTTAATGAGTGCCATCAATGTATTGTTTTTAATTGAATACACACTCCAATTTGCATCTTCTTTAATTAGCAATGTGTTCCTGAATATAACTTCCGTTTGATCGGTGATAATATTCATATCACCCACGCACATTATACATAAACCCACCCTGCACTATTTCTTTCAGCGGTGCGTACGTTTCTAGTAACAGAACCAAAAATGATCTCCTGGATCTAGCGTTTGAGAAATAGGCCCATATTTGTGTTTTTCAAGTCTCCAAATCACTTGATGTGTCGGTCGATTCAGCTAGGCTGAAACTTCTCTTGTATTTTTAGGGAAAATGTGATGCGGAACACCATCTGTAATAATCTGTAAATAAAAAAACAAATACGTATTCTCAACATGCCGAAATTCAAAATGGCGTCCATAGGAAAAAATAAAAATGCCACGTATTTATAAGTACGTAATAAGAAATTTTCGTTTTTTACGATATTTTCAAAAATTTCTTTTCTTTTCGCAACTCTCCTCATTTAATCAACTTTCTCTCTCTTAAGATAAGCGAGATCCCCATAGCGGTACTCGAAAAATGGACACTGTATAAAAGGCCATATAAGTGTGGGGGAGATTTTAAGCTTACTATACCTATAGGACAGGATTCTTTAAAATGGGTCGTGTGAACTGCCAAGTTTGTGGGAATTTTCCGTTAATGCAACGTCGAGGTTTCTGGCATTTTGCGTTTCTGGAGATATTATTGGCTAAAAGAAATGAATTTTATTGGTTGAACAGATTAAAATGGTCGGTGGGCGTAGTTTCGAAAAATGAAGTTGAGTCGTTCGAAGACACTCGGGAGATATTGCGCACGAAGTCACGAGAGAACACGCTGAGGGCCGCGACAGCAGAGCTAAGTCAATAACCCGAAAGATCGGCGCATAGTTGTTAATTAGTTGGTGGAAAATTAAGCTCAAGCAGCCGGAAAATTAAAGTCGAAACCGAAAAAAAAGTGTCGCGTTGATATTTCCCATTATGAATCATTAAAGCGTTTGCGCTAAAGTACCAGGCGTAGTTTTTGGATTATGAATGAACCTTCGTGAATACTTAGTGCCAGAGATTTTTGCGTTGAAGCGCGCGCAGTTTCGTTGGGTAATTTCCATGCGAGGAAAAATACGTATAATTACTAAGTTGTAAAAGAATAGATGCTCCTAGTTTGAAATTTTAACCACCTCCTAGTAAAGGCAAGCATATCGCATATTGGAAAAATAAGATGCGCGATTGCACAATGACAACTTTCTTACTTATTGGGAGGTTTTAACCATAGATAAATAAACATATAGCCATAGCCTCTAGGGAAGTACTGATAAATGCATTGAAAATGCGCCTAAGTTATTCGCCTTAGGGCGAAAAACTGTTTACTTATTTTGTTGGAACTCTTTGACGCTAAACTCGCAAAGTGGACTAAAAATAGAATGCATAAAGTCATTCAGTCGGCCTCCTGTGCGCAGCTAACTTATTTTCGTTTTCCGACGGATTACGTAATTTTGCAATCGCTTGAATATTTAAAAAAAGTTAAGCCACATTCCTTTACGAGATCTTTTCGGAGATCGGACAGTAGAACTTTCCGTACTGGAGTTGCATGCTGTGAGGATTTCGCTACTGTAAATAAGGTAATCATTTTTTTAAATTTTTGTATTCAAACCAGTATCTTTTTTCCTTTAAAAGCGTAAAAAATGAGAGTTTGTTGGTTGAATAGTCATAAAAAAACCTTTAAAGTGTCGATACTTTACTAATATCGAATTGCACGGGCGAACCCATCTAAAATTTTGCAGTTACATTTAAATAACGAACACATTATAGCTGGGTTCGGGATATTCTATTTTTTAAGATTACGAATTGTGTGTAAAACTGGAGCACCAATTCTCAATATTGTTTAAAAAGAGTCAAGTTATAGAAGAGTGGTCAATTAGGTAGGATATGTACGATTTCAAGTATGAGATTTTGAGTTAAAACAAATTAAACGCAGGTGGAGTTTCGATAATTAATTTTATTTCATATTATATACCGTAACGTAAATTGAATTACGTGATTTATTGATTTACAATTAATTATTAATGAAGCCAATTTATCACCTACGAGTGCGAACTTTACTAATAATCACTTCGGTGTCAATAATGGAACTGACTTAAATACGCTGAAAGTTGCTTATATAGCAAACGGAAAGTCTCTAGAAACAATCACGGTACGTTCTCGAAGAGTCTAGTAGGCGTACCATATTTCGAGAGAAGAATGCGTCGCATCCGCTGCCATCGGGGCGCCATCAAGTCGATAAAAGATGAGTCAGTTTATCTCCGGTGACTAACCTTTTATCGACTAGATGGCGCCCCAATGCCCAACACTCGGTACAATATGTAACTATTTTTTGATTGATGATGAAAGTGAAAAAAAGAAGGAAACTTTTGGAAAGTAAACGGAAAATTTTAAGAAAATTATGGTATTCACTTCCCAGAGTTATTCAAGTTAATGCAAAAAAGATTATAAGAATCCAGGAAGCTTCAGTGCAAATTTTAGGGAAATACGAAGATATTCTAGGGAAATATGGACACAATTCTGAAAAATAATAAGTCAATGTTTAAGAAAATGCTGTAACATATACCGCGTGGAAATTAAAGAAGCAAGGCAACATAAGAAGTTTTGGTGAAATTAGACGAAAAGTACAGTTATTTCGTACACGAACTAAAGGGAGGTATGGGAGAACTATAATAATATTTTGGGGGACGGACAAATACTAGGGAAGTTTGGAGGAAGTAATAAAAAAATTCTAAGGAATACGGGGAAATTCTGGAAAAAAGTTATTTTGGAGGAGTAAAACGCAAGTTCTAATGAAATACAATTATGTATTTTATATTTAAATTGGGGACATTTAATTCAATACAAGGGAAAGGGGGAATAAAAGGTAAAGTGGAATGAAAGCATTCGCGGAGGAATAAGGGTAAGTTTTGGATTCTAGAGGATTACGAGGAAATGTTAACGAAAAAGAAGAAGATTCTAAGAAATTATAAGCTAAGTAAAATGCAAATTTTTATGAAATGTAAAAACTGGAGACACCTAAGCCGATGAAAAAAATTTTGGGAAAAATAGAGGAAATTTATCAGTACTTTGCCAGAAAAAGCGGAAATTTTGAACACATTAGAGAAGCTTCTGGGGAAATACGAACGAATTTTGGGAAACATGAAAGAAAATTTGGAAAATAAATTTGCAATTGCAAGAAGCTTTAAGGAAATTAGAGGGAATTTGGAGAAAATATTAGATTTGGAGTGTGACAGGTGGCCGCGTTGCCGCTTCAAAAATGCGGTTTTGAATTTGAATTCTGTTAAACATAGGGAAATTGTACCGCTTCATAGTTAACTTGAACTAAAGTAAGTCTGGCGATGTCAAGAGATAATATGAAAATAGAAGGGTATTATTAAGAACTACCTATTACCTAAAATTAATAGAAAATAGAGGTAAACGAGCATGGTTGCCACGATCACTAAAAGTTGCGTTTATTCCATGTTAAGCGGGCTGAAAAAAGCCAAATGCGGGTTTCCTATTGGTTGTTAGGGACCGCCAGTCGAGGTCGTTGTTCTAACGGGCAAGATTCAAATAGCGAGCATTCTAAGCCCATTTTCGCGAGCGAGTACCAATTTGGGTACCATAATTATTACTATCTTGGTTTATTTCACGTACAAACGAAAGGCTTTTGTTTAACTTTAAGGGCCATTACGTATAAATATCAGTACTTATGTGAAAAAATTGATTCGCGGTCGACATTTTTAGCTATGTCGCGAGAAATATCCTCACGTATGTGTAAAGATATTCCGTGGAAATTCCTGCAATTTTATAAGCGAATGAATAGAAAAATTACAATCAACTACGGGACGAAGAAAAACTTTTTCGCAGCCTGATTCGTAACAAGGCTGTTTATTTACGAGTGGTAAAATACACGCGAAGGAACATTTTCAAGTCGGAGAACCGCTTTTCGAATAAAAAAACTCGATGAAATAAACTGACAATAACTGTAATTCATTGTGATAAACAAAGCAGTTTTTTGGATCGGTAAGGGTAACGGCTAGTTAAAAGGCAGTTCCTCAAAGTTGAGTGACGTCATTGGACAACGCCTTGTGCGATAAATAAAATTTTGTAATGTAACGGCGTACGTCAGCGACACTTAAAGGATGCATTTGCCCTAATTAATAAATTGGGCAAAATTAATATCAACACAGCGGAACATTGGCATTTTATTCCTGTGCATGATCACGAGTATTAGTTTCGAGAATTTGTAACCGATTTGCTTGGATTCGGAATTCATACGAATTTTTCTTCCGCCAAATTTTGTATTCATCGAAGCGATCTGTTTCCATATTTCTAAAGAAAGCAGCATTTCCAAGGAAAGATTTGTTACCAGAAGAAAATATTACCCACGTCAATAACTGTAAGTTACAGTAAATTTTTTGATCTGTATAAAGTAGGGGTCGATAATTTTTAGGAATGCGCATAAGTAATTTTGTTCGAAGTAATTTTAATATTCCTAAAGGAATCGACCCGTGACGATTATTTGCATGAAACAGATTTGTCTATTGTATTTGTTGATAAGAATCAAACCGAAACAAAAGATTTAAACTATGTCCTTACTAGTTATTCAGTCGGTTTCGTTTTCGTTGGGCCACCCTGTATATGTCGAAAAATAAATTTTATTTTAGCCCAAATTCCTTTTCTCACAGGTCTAGGTCATTAGTTATTAATTAAATTTTAATTAATTGGCACCCTCTACAAACGTTGAGCTTAGGAAATTGCTGTTTAAGTTAGTTAGTTAAAATATTTTCACTCTTGCTTTTAATCGCACATCCAGTCTCGTATTTCTGTTTCTTAAGAAAAGCCACCCGAAGACTTATATGAAGTTGTTTACTTATTATAGCAAAATGGTCATTATGCCATAAACAGAAAGGTGAACGATCTATGCCTCAACCAGTACCTACTACGTTAAAAAAGTCAACGCGATATTTCCTACATCGACCAGATATAATTGGTCACTCATTATGTCATAAAATCTCTAATTAAACGTTAAGGCGAACATCATTAAATCCGACTCGTCCTGTAAATTACTTACGTTTGCATTCGTGAACGTTCCTGTCGGAACCTCTTCCCCAAGGCGCGTCGTTATAGAAGGGGAGGCACTCGTTACAGTCTGGTCCGGCGGTATTGTGCTCGCATTTGCAGACACGCCGTCGTGAACCATCCACGCCCGTTGATGTTATGCAGTCGGACGCGTGACCGTTGCATTTGCATCTTGCGCCGACGGCGATGTCGGCGACGGCGTAGAAATAGGAGCGCATTACTTGGGGATCTCCGAAAACTTCGTCGCCGAAGGTGTTGAGGCGGTTCAGGATGACTTTAATGTCCGTTGCCGTAACCCATTCCTGAAAAAGTGTAATATGTTCAAATTGCTGGCATGCTGCTAGTACATATGCAACACACAATGCGTACGTAATAGGCTCAAGTGTAATGTGTGTTGTCTATGCTTGCAGTAAATTTTAAGGTATACCAGTGGGTTATACTTGTGCCTGACAGAGCCTCGTGGAAATTAACTTGGAGATTTCAAACTCTACGATCGATGGAAGTAAAATGTTTAGTCCGCTGATTTTAGCAATTTATTAAAAAAAACTACCCAAGGGATTTGTATCAAATAAAGTGCGATTTAATAGTATTTCTACGTGCGTGTTTGTACTTTCGCAATTTAAGTTCAACCGTTGAGTGAATTACTCAATGTCAATGGTATAACACAGTCATCACCCTGGGCGTGCTTCTGAACTTTCAGAGGCGCATATTCTCTTACAATGGCATCCTGCGGATTTTAGCGGAACCCTGCCAGCTGAGGAACCCCCCCCCCTCTCCCATCTCGTCAACAACTGCATTCAATGCAGCCTTAATGCACCTTGACTCAGGCTCAGAGACGTCCACCTCCGGGTGCGATACCGGAACGATGGCGACCCTGAGCCCCACTGCAGCGACTTGCCATACCGTGGTGCACCCAACTTTTGGTGCTCCAGAAACTCTACGTTCTTCTCGGGCTGCCCTGAGCCAGACCCTGATGGAGTGCTTCTCTCCGATCTGAGAGGTCGGGTTGACCCCTGAGTCAACGACCCAGACACAGCCTTAGACTTTGGCGCAGGACCCGAGGTGTTACTCTCGCACCGTCGCTTCCTGGACGTCGCCCTCTGTGCGCCAGTCGTATTCTTCTTGCGAATAGGTACTGCCCACCAGCTCCTTGAATAAGACCCAATGATCCAATGGAGGTCGAAAAAAAATGGCCCTCGTATTATCTGCTCTGCTTCGTTATTTTTTGCGGCTCCTATTTATCCTGTTCTTGAATTTTATTTGCCAACCTATTTCCGCCGTAAGGAAGACGCTTCACGCGAGCACTCACTTACACAAGCTCTTTCATACGAAGTTAGCCACACGACGGACTTTATGGTTTATTATTAATTTACACCAATTAGCAATTATAGAATGGAAGGACATGTAGGGGCTGGAGCAAAAAAACGGCCTTCTTTTTGTGCAGGAACATTTCGGAAACTTTTCGAGCTTTACTTGTCGTCAATAATGGCAGATTTTTTCAGTTGAAAATATCATGCGAGCGTTCAACATTTGAAATACCGAACTTTCCGTTCTTATTTATGACTTATGAGATATCGTGGATACACATAATCAACGTGTTTCATAAAAAATCTCCTCGGCGGAACACGTGCATATCGGTTTACATGAAAGAAAATCAATGGTAACTCGTAGGTAGGTAGGTATGCTCTTAAAAGGTTGTACAAATTTAGAAATGGGTCAGTTCTCCCATAAGCTCTCGTGTTAGTTTCGTGTAAACGCTTTTCTAATGTAATCCATTTGTGATTGGCGTCTTTGATAAGTTTCACACGAGCTTTTATAATAATCTAAATTACGGCATAAAACTGAATAGACTTTCGGCAAAGTTTGATCGCATGACAGTTTCAAAGCTCAAGTTTATGGACGCAATTCTCGGAGTCGTAAGGGACCTATCGCGTGACATCCCTACCTTTTAAGCACGCTTTACGACAATTTATTAAGAATTATTTGCTCGCATTTCTTATTGCAACTTCAGTGTAAAAAGTTAAAGCAAACTCGCGGCAACACCAAAACGTAAAAATCGCGAGCGAGTATGTTTGGGAAACAAAATATTGTGTCAAAAAATATTTTGGATGTATGTCAAAATTTGTTCAAAATGGAAGAGGAGGATAATCAGTTCGTGGTCGATGATGTTAGTAAAATTATCAAAGAGACCATCGAGTCGACGATCAGCGGCAACGTGTATCAGCAAGACAAGGTGAATCAGTGGAGTGCGGCCGTTTCCGAGCAGTGCCTCAGCGCCCTGAGTAAGCTCAAGAAATCCTTCAAGTATGTCGTTACGTGCTCGATAATGCAGAAGACCGGTGCCGGACTTCATACTGCCAGTTCGTGCTACTGGGATAGTTCGACGGATGGCACTTGCACTGTGAGGTGGGAGAATAAAAGCATGTATTGTATTGTCTCCGTATTTGGTCTTGCCATTTAAATTACGGATCTTTTATGAACAAGTGCTTTGAAATTGATTTGTATCTTTATTTACACAATTTGGTGTATTGAACATCATTGTCTTTTAAATAAATTCATTTTCCTTATAGAATTCCACAAACAAATTGCGTCAGTACTTTATTGATATACCAACTCAGTACGGTGTCTTGTCACTAATCACTATTGTGCTTTCGTGTTACCAATATACGTGAATCGCTCAAGGATAAAAACCATTCTTTCAGAAACTCCAGCACCAAAATGGTGGTCAGATATAGGTAGTTTTAACATTTCAGATTCATATGGCAGCTTTAAATTATATTTTAAGCATCAGAATTCAACTTAAAAGCCACAAGATTCACCTTCATGATGCCAAATTCAAGCAGCTATGGCATTACAGTTTGAAGATGTACAATTTGATTTAAAATGCCCAATGTTTCACTTTCATGATTGGTTTCCAATTCTGTTTTCAATAATAGGTAGACCATGCTCAAGTCTCGCAATCCCACTTTTCTCAAGATTAAGTACACAACTTTAATTTTTGTGGTTTAAAATTTCGGTATTACCGGAAGTAATCCCTTTAAGGCTCCTCTGTAGTCAATCCACCATATTGGAAAAAATAGCTAAACTTTCTTATGAAATGCTGCTTTTGTAGCTGAAGTGAAGAAACAAATTCTTGATAGTGGAATGCAATAATGCAATAATGAAAAGAACGTCGGTACTTAAAAAAAGTTGAAATATCGGTCTTAGTTTTTTAGAAAGATCGATGAATTGAAAAATCGTTTTTCGTAATACAGCCGTTGTAATGAGAGTAGAAAAACGTACAGCACCAATTTGGAAATGCGACAGTATTTCTTACGTCGATACTTAAAGATATTATTTCCATCTATTATAATAATGCATATATTTGAAAACATATGTTTGCGATCTTCAGAAAAAGATCAAAACGCTAAGGACAGGCAACTCAAATTGCACTTATAACTCATTACTTGAAAGTGAAAACAAAAGAAATTCTGGCATTACCCTGCACATTGTTACGCCGTTCCTAATGGTATGGATTAGTTAAATTACTATATAATTAGCCAATGTTCCTGAATGCTGTTGATTTGTAAATCATAATGTCACATATTCCCAAGACGAAAAATACACTAAATGGATATCTATTACCTATATACCTACATTGGAAATAATTTTTATTTATAAAACCTGTTTCTTTCTATCAGGATGCTTCAAGAAATTTGTTTAGGAAGGTATCAAATAGTAGTCCAATTTTTAGCTAAACCCCTAGGTGGAATACGACTATATCAGTAATTGGAAGGATTTTGGCCGCAAATTTGTTCTTGTGTAAAAATGTGGCATCGTTTTGATTTTTTGGACGAACGCATGACCACCACACAAGCGGAAAACAAAATATCGCAATTCGTAAACAGTCCTACTGAGTAGAGACTTAGAGAGGCAAGTTTGTGCTACTTATTTTTTCAATATCACCAGATATCAGGAATATCCGCTTATCAGTAAAATAAAGCAAAACAAATTCCGATTTTCAAAAAGAAATTGAGGAGAAAATCGAAAAACTGCTAAGTGCTATTACACGAATACAGCCACCTCGTTAAAGTGATGGACGTTGCATAACGATGCCACATAAAAGATATCAATACCGAAACAAAAGCAATTTGATTATTTCTGTTTAACCCTAATGAGACTGTAATAATACTTCCCTTTGACGGGGGGTAGGTATAATACTAGGTACTTCACATATTATATCACAAGTAGTGCTGCATATGAACTCTGTTTTATAACAATGCCTTCAAACCACCTGAAACGTACAACTTTGTTTATATTAGCACAGATTTAAATATATTTAAATCTGTGATATTAGTTAGTTCAAATCAAATGTGACTAAACTACACGTTTGTGTATCTGTACATTTCCCATCTAAAATTATCAGTTTCCTCAGAGTAAGTCTGCATGAAAATTATCTATTTCGAGAAATGCAACCGAAAGCAAAAGATACACATGCCTTTTGCTTTCCATAAAGTTGCGCCTAATAGATAACAAATGATGACACACAGGGATTTTGTCACTTATTAGTGGAACATACAGATAGGAAACGTCGTGGTATATTATATAACAAAAACGCTACCGATATAAATACAGTCTGTGTAGTTTTCTAAATTTGATGTCCTTTTTTATCCTTGAGAATATTAGAAAACGGTTTTCACATTCTCAGCCTACCTTTTTAAAGAAATTCAAGAAATTTAACTATCACAAAAAATGTTTCAATTCCTCTTTTTAGCTACATTCCTAACAGGGATGCGATAACTAATGGACGACACTGACAATTTTATTTTTCCCGGTAATACGAAAAGTGACGTCGTTGAAGTTAGCATCAGCTTCAGAAATGAGAAACGAATTTTTACAGTGGACCATATAAATACTTCGAAATTATAATTTATTACTAAAAAAATAGGGTTAAAGGGTTAGTACCCAATTGTCAAAGATATAACTTTGCAAATATTTAAAATATAAGGGTATAATCTACCCTACACTAAAAACAAAACATTAAAAAATTCTTAGAGGGTAGAAAAAAATTTGTAACAAGTTTATACTTAAATTAACATTAGATACTAATATAAGAAGTGCTATGAACGTATAGCTTTGCAAATATTTAGAGTTTAAGGGGTTAATCTACCCTACACTAGTAAAAACATAAAAAAATTCGTAGAGGGTGGAAAAAAATTTGTAACAAGTTCATACTTAAATTAATATTAGATACTAATATAAGAAGTGCTATGAACGTATAGCTTTGCAAATATTTAGAGTTTAAGGGGTTAATCCACCCTACACTAGTAAAAACATAAAAAAATTCGTAGAGGGTGGAAAAAAATTTGTAACAAGTTCATACTTAAATTAATATTAGATACTAATAAAAGAAGTGGTATGAACGTATAGCTTTGCAAATATTTAGAGTTGAAGGGGTTAATCCACCCTACATTAGTAAAAACATTAAAAAATTCGTAGAGGGTGGAAAAAAATTTGTAACAAGTTCATACTTAAATTAATATTAGATACTAATATAAGAAGTGCTATGAACGTATAGCTTTGCAAATATTTAGAGTTTAAGGGGTTAATCCACCCTACACTAGTAAAAACATAAAAAAATTCGTAGAGGGTGGAAAAAAATTTGTAACAAGTTCATACTTAAATTAACATTAGATACTAATATAAGATGTGCTATGAACCTATAGCTTTGCAAATATTTAGAGTTTAAGGGGTTAATCTACCCTACACTAGTAAAAACATTAAAAAATTCGTAGAGGGCGGAAAAAAATTAAATATTTGCAAAGCTATATGTTCATACCACTTCTTATATTAGTATCTAATATTAATTTAAGTATGAACTTGTTACAAATTTTTTTCCGCCCTCTACGAATTTTTTTATGTTTTTACTAGTGTAGGGTAGATTAACCCCTTAAACTCTAAATATTTGCAAAGCTATACGTTCATAGCACTTCTTATATTAGTATCTAATGTTAATTTAAGTATAAACTTGTTACAAATTTTTTTCTACCCTCTAAGAATTTTTTAATGTTTTGTTTTTAGTGTAGGGTAGATTATACCCTTATATTTTAAATATTTGCAAAGTTATATCTTTGACAATTGGGTACTAACCCTTTAACCCTCTTTTTTTTAGTAATAAATTATAATTTCGAAGTATTTATATGGTCCACTGTAAAAATTCGTTTCTCATTTCTGAAGCTGATGCTAACTTCAACGACGTCATAGTAATAACTATGCGATCTAAAATGAGTTGCTGTCGTCGCCTTTGGAATTTTTGTTTACATGGGAGATTATATAACTTATAGTACATAATTGCCTAGGGAGTTTTAATATGAATACGTTAGATCTCTTTAATTCTGCAATTAATTCAATTTACTAGTTAATTTCAGCAAATTATATCAGAGGCTACGACTCTTATAGACTAAGTATACCTACATTATTATTGTCTCCATATAATGACGCACTCGTAAGTTCAGGAGTTTCTCCGGTTTATGATATATCTGATCATAGTCTGATATACTGCAAGAGTCATGGGGGCAGACAAAGTCCTTCTCTACAACTAAAACATTACGAATCTGAACAGAATTCATAATACACGTTTTTGGGAAGATCTAAGGGAAATAAGGTGGTACTACTTATTATTGATTTCGAAGAAGTTCATGACAAAATAGTTTGAATAATAGTCAAATAAATATTTGATCGCCATGCTCCTTTAATAGTTATTCAATATATCGGTAGACCTCACCCGTATAATACCTACCCCATGGATATGATGTGAAACTATTATTATAGGTAGGTAAAAAAAATCAATGGTTTTTCTTTAAATAAGACAATACATGTAGGACATGCGATGTTTTGCAAGCGTTAATTGTCAGTGGGCTCTAAAATGGCGGACGAGCTTGGAGTAATTATTGTCGTTTGCACTGACAAATTTAAGCGTAGCTTAAAATCCATGGCAACGATTACAATGGTTGCCGATTTTAAGCTAAGCTCGGCTTAAATTTATCGATGCAAACGGCCATAAGGACATAAGCCATTGATTAGTGTGTAAAATTAATGACTAAGCTTTTGGACTAGTCTGCTCTGGGATATATAGTAGCTATTTCTTCATTACCTACTAATTGCTATAATCAATATAAGAATTGCTTACATCAAATTAAACTTAGATGTATAGCGAAACGCATACCTAAATCAAAAGGGTACGCTTTTGCATAAATTCAAAACAAAAATACAGAAACCTGTTTAAATAAATTTAATTGTTTCCAACAAACATCCTTTTTGTTTCCAATTACAGTTTTGTTAAATTGTGTTCGAGATGCGCTATCCTCAACAGATGGTGCTGCTAGTATAATTTCTATTAAACATTTAAATTCAAATCTGTTGATATCACATTTGGTCAAAATTCTCATTACTTATCTGGCGGCCTTGCGGTTTAGGAATTTTGTATGTAAAAGACGAGCATCGTCCATTTTAGCTCACTTAATTAATTAAGCTATTTTTATAAGGAGTTTGACATTTTTTACTAATGTAGGTAAGTTTAATTACTGTCATCTAAACCTTGTAACTTCTTGTAATTGTGTTGTTTAAATATGCTACTGGAATTTATGTAGAATGAAAACGCCGTACCGTACATCTAATTTCGACTTTTTAGTGCACTTTTGCGCTCCTTTTTATGTCTGTCTGTCTCGGTCACAAGGGCTCCAGAACTATAGGTACCACTTACAGACTTGGTATTAGTGTCCTTCTATCAAAATTAAAAATGATTTCATGTTTGTATTCTCGTTAAGCCATGAAATGTTCATAAGGGCTATTAACTTTTGCACTGTAACTTTTGAACTAGTAGCCCAATCTTCGAACTGTTTGAAATTATGGATTCTACGGGCCAAATTCTATAAGAAAATGTTTTTTCCCGGTCGATCTCAGACAATTTTTTTTCAAGTCTCAAAAAAGGGTGTGTACCTATAACCTTCCTTTTTTATCAAAAATCGACCACTTCAAAATTTCTCGGGAAAACACTTTTTCTTATTAATTTGGTGCGTAGAATCCAAATCGACTCGTACTTTTTCGATTAGACCTCTCAATCAAAAGTTATGGAGAAAACCAATTTCGAAAGAAAATTCAAAGGGCTGTAACTTTTGATCTAGTGGCCCAATCTTCAAACTGTTTGAAATTATGGATTCTACGGGCCAAATTCTATAAGAAAATGTTTTTTCCCGGTCGATCTCAGACAATTTTTTCTTCAAGCCTCAAAAAAAGGCAGTGTATAACCTTCCTTTTTTACCAAAAATCGACTACACCAAAATTTCTCGGGAAAACACTTTTTCTTATTAATTTTGGGGCGTAGAATCCAAAACAATTCGTACTTTTTCGCACAGTGCACTCTTCGCCTCTTGCTTATAAGCGGCTTAACGAATTTTTATTAATATAGAATTAAAACTAAACCTAAAGGGGTTAGGGGACACTAAATAACTACGACAAGTTATCCCGAATAAGACGAATTTAAGAATTCCAACCATTAGCAGTGCATTTTTCATATACACTCCATACCTCAAACCATTTCCTTTGAATTTCTTCATTAATTTTGTGGGGTATTACTTCTGTGAATGATTTTTGGAATCATAATGGATAAATCGCTGTCACTAATGCCTACAAAAAAAGAAAGTATAACATAATGTATAATAGCCTCATCATCTGTTCCTACTAAATTGAGTCAAGCTTCTGGTTACTAATTACACATAACGTCTCGAGAATATTTAATATTCTAAATAAAAAAGAAAGAAAAAGAGACGATCGAGTATGTTTTTCGTTATGTCGAGAAACATACCTACTGGTTTTTTTGTATTCGAATTTCGAAATGGCGAAACTCATAGGTGAATAAGGCAATACTTCTATAGATTTGCTCTGTGACCAAAATCAGGAAGTAAATGTTTACTACATATTGCACACATTATTCAAGCGCCAATATTTTCAAAAGAAAGTTCCATTAGAAGATTATAATAGTTACCCTTAAAGGTACTGGTAATTCACAACCCCACGCGTCTAAAAATTTCAACTGATGAATCTACAAGCATAATCACGCACATAACGAATTACTGTGCCCCCTGTGGGCTCGGGGGTAGAGTTGACCCACTCCCTCCCTGGAGGTCGTAGAAGGCGACCAATGGGACAGGAGGCGGCTAGTCCAACCGTATCCTGAAATACCCTTAATCTGTTCCAATTCTAAGAATTCCATTCCCCCCTTTCTCATCTCGTCTATTTATCACAAAAGGTAAAGTGTGCTGAGAGGATGAATGGCTCTGCGTTGTTGACTATTCAGTCGCTAGCACTCACGCAAGAGACGTTTATTCCCAAAATATTAACCTACGTTACGTTGTCTAATTTACTTTGTCTCTGTGCTACTTTAAATAAAAGAAATGGTAGATGAGGACCTTTTAAAATAGGTACCACAAGACAAAATTTCTAGCTCTGGGAGAGGGTGATAGTGGTGTAATAAGCAAGTGTGTAATTATCCCTGTCTCACTATACCTAAAAGAACGTTCCATCTAAAGTTATACAAGATAGAATGCTCTACCTTCAGGCGATCTTTATTGTTAAGCTTTAATTAGAGCTTATTTTAGTATGTACCTATTGCATTTGCCTAAAAATAGGAGAACAGAGTGACGAGTTTTATACGCGTTTTTGTGGTTTTTGGTGTTTATGGGTGATTATTTTACTCTGAAAAAGCAATTTGAGAAACACAGAATTTCATACCTAACATAAAGCGTAGATTGCCATGCCGAAGTAATATAATATCTACCTACATCACAAAATGTTTGGAATTTGTTCCAAAACGCTGGCTCGCGCTGTATTTAATGAAAGTACTTTTAGAGCGCATCGTATGTGCCAAACACTACCTATAAAGAAAACCGAGCCCAGTCTATAATTAAATTTCTATATCCTAATTGCGAAACCGCAGAACTGAAGTGTATACCAATTAATGTATTAATATAGCTCCCACAAAACTGCGGTTTGAATTTAAGTGCATTACGGCGCGAATTCCATGTCGATATTGCGATGGTAATATATTACCAAAATGGCGTTTGTCTTTATACCACAAGGGAATTTTAATCTTTAACTAATCTTTTATTATGTCATCAACAATTTAAAAATAAGGGGTTGCGAATGCGCTACTCGAATGTTCCTAAATTTTGCGGCTATTATACTCCTGGGGCGTAAAATGGATCTCTATACACAGCTCATTGCCAAGGAGATATTTCCTTTAGCGTGATGTAAAATCTCTCTTCTAGGTTTCCTTTTAGCAATTGAACTCGAAAAACTGTCAACCTAAAAATGCTCCACCTTCGGTGTCGCATTTTTATTAGGTGGCAGTTTTTCTCGTCTAATTGCTAGGCAACAGATTTTCATTACCTAAACAACCCAAATTTACTCGGTAGGTAAAATACAAACCTCTTGTGCAATTATAAGTGAAAATTGTGAATGAAGGCATAGAGTGGAGTTTCATACCTTGTTATTCACCAAATTTTGGCGGTATTTGGGCAGCAGCTGTAAAAAGTTTTAAACATCATTTACAAAGAGTCCTTGGAAATGAGTTATCTACTTACGAGGAATTTCACACGGTTTTAACTCAGATAGTGTATATTAAATTCTCGTCCTTTAACCACCTTATCCTCTAATCCTTGCGATTGAGAACCTCTAACTCCATCTCATTTCCTAATTGGAAAATCAGATCCAGATGTACAAGAAGACATACAAATGTCAAGACTTTCTAGATTTCAATACTTGCAAAAGCTAAACCAGCAATTTTGGAGTCGTTGGTCGAGTGAATATATAACAGAGTTACAGTTGCGTAATAAATAGAACAAGAAAAATTAGATTTCCATTAAAATTGGTGATGTGGTAGTAATTAAAGAAAACAACATTTCACCTTGAAAGAATTGAGATCTTCACCCTGGCTCCGATGGACATAGTATCAGTTGTGAGTGTATTTTAAAACGTTCACTAAAAAATTTAAAGGTTTAAAGGAGTTTTAAAAAAATTCGGGATATTATACCATCAGAGTGTTTAGAGATTCATGGAATTTCAGCTCGGGCAGTATGTTAAATATTATGAAAAAGTATACTTTGGTTTTTGGTATCGAATGTTTTCTAATTTAATAAACAAAGAGAATTAAAAAAAATGTTAGCTGGGTTTCATTTCCAATATTAACAGTAGGTACTTAGTTGCGGCCAACATAAGGTTTGATGTTTTCCATTCCATTTCAATCGAAAGAGTGTGATGAATTTGCGAAACATTTGCATATCGGATCCGTATGTTGCAAATAGCTAGCGAAACGAATAAGGTATTTTCACAATTTCGACTTCTTGGAGAATTATACAGGGTGATTCCTATAGTACCTGCCACCGTTTGGGAGCGTGTAGGTGGTGCGTAGGGGAGTATTTTGATATAGGACACTTGGGGTCGGAAATCTAAAATAAGGGTGCCAGAGCCAAATTTACCTTCTGGAATTTCGCGCCTGTAGGTAGGCAACCCAACCGGCCGGCGGTGCACACGGAGCGATCTCAGGCGGCGATGTGTGGCTGACACTTGATCAGAATTTTGTTTAAACCCACGAAATCCCGTCTGCAACGACGCGTATCAAGTGAATAAACACTATGGCACGTTTTACTAACACGGAATACGCGGACATGCACTTCATGTACGGATTGGCAAATGGTAACGCACGAGCTGCACGACGAGCGTACGCTGAGCGGTATCCAAACCGTCAGTTACCCTGCAGGCAGGTCTTTCAAGAAGTTCACTTCCGACTGTGCGAGACAGGGCAATTGCAGGTAAGCTGACGGAGGCTTAACTTTACACACAGATTCGTGATGCACATCGATACTTGGGTCATTTAAGCACCCATTTCGAAAAGTTTGTTTGTTTACACCGACCTCCTCCTATTTCGCAGCCCACTAGCGCCCGTGATCGCGATCGCCCGTTGGTAAATGTCTTAGAGGAGGATGTGTTGGAACGTTTCGAGGCAAACCCGCGTACTAGCATTCCGTGTTAGTAAAACGTGCCATAGTGTTTATTCACTTGATACGCGTCGTTGCAGACGGGATTTCGTGGGTTTAAACAAAATTCTGATCAAGTGTCAGCCACACATCGCCGCCTGAGATCGCTCCGTGTGCACCGCCGGCCGGTTGGGTTGCCTACCTACAGGCGCGAAATTCCAGAAGGTAAATTTGGCTCTGGCACCCTTATTTTAGATTTCCGACCCCAAGTGTCCTATATCAAAATACTCCCCTACGCACCACCTACACGCTCCCAAACGGTGGCAGGTACTATAGGAATCACCCTGTATACATTTAATATAAGAAATCGCGCAAACGTTTCTCTTGTAACATTCACCGATACATTTAACCTTTCCATGTTGCATTCTATTGACAGCTTTCTGAGCCAGATGAAAAATCGCAATGAAGTTAAGGGAAGTGATTTATCTTTTTATAGAGCGCAGATACGATAATCTAAGAGCCGTTTGTCGATCTCGTTCCTATACTGGCGGAAACCGCAATGGGAGATCCAGATTCATTTCCTTTCGTTTCTAATAGAAAGCTAGGTACTTATACAGATAAATTTCCTTGAACATCTTAAAACGTACAAAGGCAGCAATTTCTACTTTTTCCTTTATTTCCATGCATATATCTATATGGGAGAAATGAGAGCATCTTTGAATTTACACTAGAAGAGCGACTAAGCGACTCTATAGATCATGTTTGGGCTGTTTGATAGGTGCACTTTTTAGCTTGGCAAAAGGTTTTCTTTTATTAAAACGTTTTGAAATGCTCTTATTATCTAATAGTGCGATTAACTTTAAGTTAAACTTTACATTAAATTAAACTTCTTCCACACTGACACAAATAGTGAACGGTAATAGGTAGGTACCTACTAATTAGAATTAGGTACGCTAAGGCCAGGTACCATTGCGTTCAGCCAATCCTTGGAGTGTAGTAATGAATAACCCTATATGATTCAATGATAACACATAATGTAAAGGCAAAGTTTACTGAATCTCTGCTTGATGTATGACTCCATTGTTAATAGGTCATTGATGAAGTGTATTATTATTGATTATTATTAATAATAGGTATTTCTCAATAATAATACAGTTTACTGAATCTAATTATAGAGTACTATTTGTCAATTGTTTCTAAGAGCCTTATTAGGCACCCTTTACTTTCTACTACTAATTAGCCATAGTTAGGTATTTGACAAGAAATAACCAACAAAAAGAAAACAAACAAGGCACATCATTTTTCATATCTTTGGTGTCAAGTTATTCAACTGTATGCCATTATATTTGAAAGGTGTTCTTGCGTAAACAACGTCATGCAGACGTGTTTTTTGGGCTCGACACGTATAATGATAATAGGCCCACTCTATATGTAAAATATCAGTTTTTTTAGTGTAAAGTTGGTTGCTGGCTTTGAATTAAACACGGAGTTTGTTCTTTTCATCCTAATTTTAAGTTCAACGTTGGTTTGTTAAGGACCAATCGCACCGTCAAAATTAAGTATCCCTTAAAGTTAAAGCATACCTAACTTAAATTGTCGTTGCCAAGTTTGACTTAACTTTAAGCAAGGCTTAATTTTGTTGGTGCAACTGGGGCTAAGAATTGTTAAACGTTTAAGTTTTGTTTAAATCGATCGCCTTGCAATTTGTTTATTTTAACTTGTTAATTTATTTGTAAAAGTGAAATTACGTCTTAAAAGGTAGGGAAATCTCGTCTTATTTGCGGATTGTAGTAAAAGGTTTATCTGGTCGTTCCTATAAGAACATTGTTGTCGTTTTGCGTAAGGTAGAATTTAATTAGTTTCAAGATAGCCGATCACCGATAAGAAAACAAGAGGTGTGCAGTTTATTTTGAAGCTGGCGTTAATCAAATCTGGTTTTGATTGTACGCCAGAAAATTGCAGTTAACCAAGAGATGGATTATTAAAAACCGCAAGTAATTAAGACTTCTTTAATTAATTGTCTATAGATCGTTTGCATGGATGGTATCTGTAAACAGGCCATTGGACATTCTTGATGTATTTAAGTGGGGGAAAAATGGTACATGCCAACATCCACTGTTCATATGGAATATGCTCGGTGGAGAAGTTCTGGAATAATTTTATGGAAGGATTAGGATTTACAAAACTAAAACTAACTAAAGATGCCCTAATATACTGATTACTGTGCCTCCCCTAGATGCGTTACGATGCAGCCAACATACCTGCTACTATACAGTAAAATCATTCCCATTGTTATAATAAATAGCTTGAACAATTCATTTCGCAGCCTTTCTAATGAACTGTATGCAATAATTACCGAAAAGGTTATTTTAATAAATAGGAAGTAATAAATTACAGAGTACGGTTTTTGTTAACATTTCCTAGATTACGTTACACGCTGTAATTTTCCGCATCGAATAACTCGGAAAATTCGCATATAATCGTCCATTGACGCCAAAGTGTGGCACAGAAAATTGCTCCATAAGCTAGAAAACGTAGGTAATAATTTAATCATCTTAATAAGCACTAATTCTATTGAAACAATGTGCTGCAATGTTCATCTAACTTCTCTTTTGCTTTTGTTGTTTTATAATCAACGCTAAACGAGCAATTCTCTGCGCAAATACCCTCAAAAATACCTACCATTTCTCTAATCTCCAATTCTGTTTTATGAAGAAGACGTTTAATTAAGTCGAGCTTTATTGCAATCTATGCATCACCTGCGTGCCTTGCTTGTGAAATGTAGGTAATAATGGTAATTATGGCAGAAAACTGATTTGGGTAATTTATCTGAAAAGATGTGGGAGTGATATAAAAACTTTTTCCGGGTGGAATTCGATTAATTGTGACACTGAGGGATTTGATTCTCCCGTTTACCATAATCCTAAATTCTAGTAACGGATATGAATAAAATTCTCGCACAAGCTTCGACTGTTTAATTGAAATATGGTGTTTTTTAGTGCAAGGTTAATTAAATACATTTTAATTTGAAACGGTCCTTTTGTGCGGGTTTCGAATGAGTAGGTACTGAATTCAATTAACCACGTTGCATTTACAGCATTTATCAAATGGTGGAAACTTATTTCAAATATTTTTTTGATTTCCGGTGTGAGATTCAGTAGCACTTCATAGGAAATCATATCATGTCCAAGTGCTGCTTTTTTAGGGCAAAATCAAGTTCGTCAATAGTAAATGGAAGATTATATTTAGTTAAAAGTTATTTAATTACGTTTCACATCTGGCGTTGATAACGAAGACGTGCGTGTTTTCGGCGTAAGTGGGGACGTGAGACAGGTTCTGTCGAAGTTGGCATGATTCAAGTCTAACCTCTACTTTTTTACGTAAAATTTTCTGGCCCAGTTTGCCTAGTTGAAAACTGCTGCTCGTCACTTTTATAATAAACTTGTTCAGAAGCCAGTTAACCAAAGCGCCGTAAAGAAGCTTAGTACGTGTTGTACGATTTCGGAAAAAGTTTCATCGAGTTGACAAAACAAGCAGTACAGGCCTTTCGTTTTAAGGTTCTCTTCTTATTAAAAGTTAAAAGTACCTACCATCGAGCAGCCTCCGAAAATTTGTTATCTTCTTCATCGGCTCAATTTTTGTTATCTAATTCTGTGTTGTGAAAGTGAAAGTGAAGTTCAGAAGCTGTCAGCATTTGTGAATAACCACTGATTTAATTTTTTCAAAATGGCGGTCATTTAAATATTTAGCTATTCAGTTTTGAAATATTTACGTAGCCACATTTTGGAAAAAAAATGTACACTGAAAATTCACTGCCCCTTTTGTGGAACAATTGCAGGTTTTGTTAATAAAAATGGTTCTCTAAATGAACGTCAAAACAGATTTTGGTAGCACTACTATCAAAGGATGGAAAGTGCGCTAAAAATAATATCACACAGCAGAAAAAGTAAACTGTCCTTTAATTACTCGTAACATGTTTTCTTTCAACAAGCCAATTCAAAGGTTCTGTTATTGCATTCCACTATTCTCATGGTCTTTATAGGTAAATGTTAATGATAATTCGCCACCAATTAATTGTTAATTTTTTTATGTACTTAATTCACCAGCATTGTCTTTTTGAGGTGTATTTAGGCTTTTTGTTAAAATATGTTAGTCCTTATACGCAAATTCACATAGAAACGTACGATTTTCAAAAAACGAACCGTAGATTATTTGGATTATTATGAAAAAACTGTAAGTAATTTAAGATTCCTTATGTTAATTGTCGACCGCCTGCGTGCGTAGTAATATGCCCAAATAGGCTTTATACCTAAGCCTTTCTTTCATTCAGGGATTTTGTTTGAATCCTTTCATGTGTTTCGAAATACATTTTTGTCATTGTCAATCAATTAATTGTGTGTTTATTCGAATCCAAAGTATGTCCCAGAGAGTTTTCATTTCAAATTTTTCTATTCGCGCCTCTTAAACTGACAAATTTTAAGTCAATATTTTGCATTATAGCCGGAAGTGCACGAAGAGAGATTATAAAATTCTTGAATTTTGATATGTTTTAAGCTACTTGGACAGGTGTTTTGTGGGTGGTGTCGTGATCGCATGCCATTGTACACAGCAATACTTCAAGTTGGAAAAACAAAAATTTGGGGCCCAAAAGATGTATTCAATTTTAAAGCCTCAAACCCGCATTCTCTACGGTTTTCCATTATTATTATAGAAATCTTGTGTGTTTGTGGCCGCATTACTCCGAAACGGTTCGAGCGACCTTATGAAATGTTTTGGTAGGTATGAGAATAGGTCCTAAATAATATTTTATACCGCTAGAAAATTATATAGCTTGCCAGGTTGGCGAAGTGAGGCGAAACTGAGCGTATGAATGTCCCATCCTAGAAAACGAGATTTTCCAAAGGCGAGAGGAAGTTTACGGGACCTGCTACTTATTTTTAAAGATACGTGAGATAAATTTTGAAAAAACGAATTTAAAGTTTAATTATTTATAGTTTAAAATGTTGAAGAAGCACTGGATTAGGTTTTTAGGAACGCCATTTGGCCAAAAAAAAAAAAACAAACTGTTTTTTTCATTTTTTCTGAAATCATCCTCATACATTCCTTTCCTTTTCTCCCCTTTTCCAGCACTTCACTCCTGATTTTCTTTACTCTTTCCATTTGTTTACATGTTCAGTTCATAGCATGTAGCCCATATCTTTCTCTTTCTCTCCACAAATTCCGCAGTCCCTATCTTCTTGTTTTTCCCACTTCTCTTTTCTTCTCTCCTCGTTTCCGCGTCTACACTTCGCTAGTAGTTTTCATCCCTCCCTTAATTATTACGGCAACCACTTCCTTATCTGTTCCTTGTACCCACTGTTTTCCCGTGAGCTCTCGAATTTTGCCCTCTGTCGCTGTACTTGTTTATTAATGTCGCTTTTTGTAAATTCATCTTCCCTCCTTTCCTTTATTTCTCCCCTACTTCTGATTGTAGTAGATATAGGAACACTTGTGCCAGGCAGACACGTAGTGACGCCCCAGCTGCTTCCTAGTTCCACCAAAGTATTTAAAAAAAATCGCGATCCTTTTCCTCCAGGTGAATTCTAAGAAAAACTGTTTCAATTTCGGCACAGTAACCGATTAAATTTTCTCTAAATCTCAAGAGATTGATTGGCAATACTAATAAAATTTATGCATTCAGAGAGGGTATCATTCAACGAAGGCAAAACCCCGCTCTTCGCTGATGCATCAAAAACAGGTCTCACTCAGGTTGTGCTGCTTTGTTTTCGTACGACAGCTCGGCGAGTAAGATAATGGGCCGTTTGAATAAAAGTAGGCAAATGCTTATACTTGTAAAACTCAAAGTAAATACTCGTCACTGCCCCTTCATACTGGTCTGTTTAGCATGGTTTAGCAGCGCTGCACTGCGTCCTGTCCTTCTGCTTAGAAGGGCTGCTAAGTCGCCCAGTGCGAAGGAGCACTTACGAGTATTTACTTTGAATTTTGCAAGTATAAGCATTTGCTTACTTTTATTCATACGACCCATTGTCCCTTATCGTTATCCTCAGCTACCTCCAAAATGCAATTCAGTCTCCAATCTTTCAAAACTGCATCGTATTTCGTATATAATTCAGGAGTCATTCTACTGGATATAATTCTTATCCGCCTTTCAACAAAAGTTCGATTGGGCGGAGGACGAACTTCATTTTTCTAAGTCAACGAAACAAGTTCGAACTCTCAGAATTTGGTTGCAAGGTCGTTTATTTCTTCTACGTGGTTGATGGCAACACACGTTGAGACGGTCCTGAGCGCAGAGGGTGTACCTAACAAGGTCCGGTCGAATAAAGTTTCAAACTTTTATTTTTATGTAAAACTCGTCGGTTTCCGGTCAGCAGAGAACCGAAATAGTCAGTTCCTGTCACCATTTCTATGGGACCGCTACCTACCTGTATCCTTTCCTTCAAGTTTAACCTTAACCTGTGGGGTATAGTTCATATAGTTGGTTATCCGATCAGTTCCTAATACTTCCATTTCTAAAATAGGTAGTATCTCTTGATTGTGCTGTAATTTTACAGCAGTTAAGTTCTGGTTCCTTTGATGCTACTCCACTACTCCTTTTCAGTTCAAATAATGGCCAATTGCAATTTTGTCGCGAGGAATTATATATGATATCTGAGATTCCGAATCTACAAGAGCTTGTATACCTTACGGACGTGTGTCCATCTTTCTCTAAGTGGGACTAAAATTGTTGGTAAAGTCGTAGCAACTGACAGTTGGAAGATGTTTCCTTTTCCTTATTTTCGAATTGTTCACGAGTCGGCTGCGCCTCAGTGTTATTGTCTTCTGGTGGGACTCCTCTTCAGATCGAACAGAAACGGTTTACAGGACTCATAGGCAGAACATGTCTCTTCGTACAAACTGGGCAGTTTTCATTCATTTTACAATCTTTCAGTGTATGTCCTTTTTCTGTACATACGAAGCATGCTCCCTCGCGTTTAGTCGCATTTGTTTACGTTCGATTTGTTCATTTTGTTCGTTCATGCTCGTTCGTGATATTTCCAAGATTAACCATTCCAGAACATTTCCCAAACATCTCCGACATCAGTTCCCAGAGCATTTCCAAGTTTCTACACCGTATAAATATAAATCCGAGATGACAAGTTTTACAGACTGCGGTACGAATTATTTGCATGCGAGAACCCATTATGGCCGGGCCAGAACTTTTGATCGCTTTTGGTCGTATTTTAACATCGCTACAAATTGAAATTAAATTGTTAACTAGTTTGCAACCACTGCACCACTGCATTTTATTATACATGTAACTAAATAATAGGTAAAGTTATAACAATGGCGGTAGCAGCATTACCACCCGAAACAATTACACGTTCATTATAAGATTCATTGTGTTTATAGAAATTTCACGCAGTATTTAAACACAGAGCAATAATCCCCTTAAATAACTCGTAAACTAAGCAAACGGGTGGTTGTAAAAGCTGTTCATTTAGTTACGTGGAAATTTAATTACTTTAAACCAATTACGGGTATTGTTTTGGTCGTTGTTAAATGAAATCTAGTGAATTGATAAACTTTTCGAATTTCCCTAAGAAGAACATTATAAGTTGCGAACCGTGTTAGTACTTGTTGAATAGCGCCCTTTGTGCGTTACATACCTACCCCTTTACTTTAACTGATTGGTGGATAATTAGAGCACTTGTTTATGGCTTGTTCTGGACTACAACGTGAGTATAGCTGTCCCTGGCGAAAATTATTAAAACACTTTTCTTGGTAGAGTACTCCTATGGGATGGGTCTTTTATAAACGCGAGGTAGAAAAAAGATTAAGTGAAAGGGAAAGTAAATGAACGAACTGCAAGGCTAGGATTACAACCCAATCTTGTAAATCGCTTTGAGCATATTTTAATTTTGGCTTCCCTTCTTACCGGGCTAACACACAGCCCTTTGAATTTTCTTTCGAAATTGGTTTCTAGTCTATAACTTTTGATTGAGAAGTCTGATCGAAAAAGTACGAATTGTTTTGGATTCTACGCACCAAAATTAATAAGAAAAAGTGTTTTCCCGAGAAATTTTGGTGCAGTCGATTTTTGGTAAAAAAGGAAGGTTATACACTGCCTTTTTTTGAGCCCCGAAAAAAAAATTGTCTCAGATCGACCCGGAAAAAAATTTTCTTATAGAATGTGGCCTGTAGAATCCATAATTTCAAACAGTTCCAAGATTGGGCTACTAGTTCAAAAGTTACAGCCCTTTGAATTTTTTTCGAAATTGGTTTCTAGTCTATAACTTTTGATTGAGAAGTCTGATCGAAAAAGTACGAATTGTTTTGGATTCTACGCACCAAAATTAATAAGAAAAAGTGTTTTCCCGAGAAATTTTGGTGCAGTCGATTTTTGGTAAAAAAGGAAGGTTATACACTGCCTTTTTTTGAGCCCCGAAAAAAAAATTGTCTCAGATCGACCCGGAAAAAAAATTTTCTTATAGAATGTGGCCTGTAGAATCCATAATTTCAAACAGTTCCAAGATTGGGCTACTAGTTCAAAAGTTACAGCCCTTTGAATTTTCTTTCGAAATTGGTTTCTAGTCTATAACTTTTGATTGAGAAGTCTGATCGAAAAAGTACGAATTGTTTTGGATTCTACGCACCAAAATTAATAAGAAAAAGTGTTTTCCCGAGAAATTTTGGTGCAGTCGATTTTTGGTAAAAAAGGGAAGGTTATACACTGCCTTTTTTCGAGACACGAAAAAAAAATTGTATCTGATGTGTAGAATCCATAATTTCAAACAGTTCCAAGATTGGGCTACTAGTTCAAAAGTTACAGCCAGGGGCGGTCTGGCCCGGGGGGGGGGCGGGTGGAGATTGCCACCTGGCCTGTAGGTTATAACGGCCCGTTGGAAATTTATAAGTATGTGCTGTATTCATTTTCTTGCACTTTTAATAAATTATTAACACGTTTCTCTCATTGTCATTGGGGTTGATGTTAGGTTGTTCATTAAAAAATTATGTTTTTATGTAAGTGTTTTACAATCAAATTATCATTTTTTGTCGTATTTTGAAAGTACTGAAACACTTTATACGCGCCTCGTTTGGATTATATATATTTTGTTACTTTTAATTATCAGGTGTAATGTATAATTGATTTTCGAGAAAGGAATAATTTAAAATGAAGCAAAAAATGTTTTTGTGGCGCACCGCAGAGCTCATCCCCCCCCCCCCCCCCCGCCATCATCATTAGACTAATACTTTAATGGCCCGTAACGTATGCAATTCCACCTGGCCCGTAAGTACCCAGTGCGCTCCTGCTAACACCCTCTCTCCTAAAGGGCACATCACTCAGTTTGGGAAGCGCTACAAATCAATTCAAATGTAAAATTTATTAGGATTTCACTAACAATTCTAGGTATAGAATGTCAAAGAATATCAAGGTGAAATTTCAATTTGCGTGGATTTCAGGGGATCCCCTAAATTCCTTGCAAAATTCGGAGACCTGTTTACCCTTCGCCTTTTGCATTATATTGTCGCATACAGTTTGTTCATTCGATCGATTTATTTTATCCCAGTTTTATAGTTTAACGTGAGCGAAACCCATTAAGTTATTACGGATGTTAAATTAGTCTTGCTTTAAATCGGCGTACAAAGAAAATTGAAAATGACAGTTAACATAATACAAGAAAGCATTTTAAATTAATGATGTGTTGGAGATAAATCCTTGCGGGCTGGCAATTTTTCAAACCCACAAGACCCATTAAAATGTTAATTAAAGTTTTTACAATGTCGGTTCTCGGTTGGCTTTAACGAAATTTATTGTGCACAAATACCCCTCTCTTGTAGAAAGTTTGGTACATTTTGTTTGTCTTGAGTGAAATAGAACCTTTTTTTTCATTAACTCACTTTGAAAAAGAACGAAAACGATCATTATATCTCTCCTTTGTAGCCTGTTTTCTTTGTACTTATATTAGTTTCTCTCAAATATCTCAGAAACTAATTAATGTAAAGTAAAATACGAAAAATATATTAAAATGCCGAACTTGAGACGAACAAACGGAGAAATAAGAGCAAATAAGCCAAGTAAAAATGAAAAAGAGTAAATTGAAAATTATATTTTGGAATGTAGCAGGAGTAGCAAGTAAAGATGCTTAATTCTGGGAGTAAGAGATATTATGCCATGGGCTTGGTGGAATTATGGATAGAAGAAAGTAATTGGGAAAAAATAAAGAATGGGGTTTAGGGTGAATATAATAATATGGAAGAACCAATTTGCAAAAAGGAATTACGGAAAGGGATAAGCAAAAGGATGTATGTATGTATGTATGTATGTATGCTTTATTGGTGATTTATACTTACAAGTATTTTCACACGTCATTTTGTCACAGACATAATTGACCATAAATTATCTACCAATACAATATAAATTTAAACCCTATTTTCTTAGACAAGATGACAATTAGGTAAAATGACAAAGGACAAAATAAATATACATTTAGACAACAAAATCGCAACATCTTCACAAACAGAGCTAGCAATCTAAGTCATTGAAACTATTGTTCAAAAATTCGTTTAGTGAGTAGAATGCTCGACGTTTTAAATATTCCTTTACACTAGCTTTGAATGATAGTGAATCTAAGTTTTTAGTTTTCGTGGGTAGTGCATTATAAAACTTCATCCCATAATATGATACGCCATCCTTTGTTTTATTGAGCCTATGAAAAGTTATGTAAATGTGTTCTTTGTTCCTTGTGTTATAACTATGCAAATCCTGTTTTACATGTGTGATGTGTTTTAACAGTAAAAAAGAGGCATATGGGAACGGAGAGAGGACATCAAAGAGAAGCAAGGAATAAGGGAACGAAAAGGTGGAAGTGGGGGGGGGGGGATGAGAGTGATAACTACATACAACAGCGAGGTAATGAAAGACTAAAAATAAAATAGAAAATATGGTACAGGAAAAAGAAGAGGGGGGCTAATGCTGAGGAGAAATTTTATTGCTAGAAAGAAGAATGGGTAGGAATGGGAATAGGAACACAAGAAAGAAAAACAAGAGGGCAACAAAGAGGGAGACGTGTTATTGGAATTATCAGAAAAGATGGAGAATTTTAAACGGAAGCTGGAGGAAGAAGGACGGGCAATTCACATACATCGGGCGAAGAGGGAGGTCGGTAATTGATTGCAAAATAGTAAATGAAAAAGTACTGAAGAAATAGATGAATTTAAGATAGGAACAATAGGATAGAATTGGATCACGAACCGAAGGACTAAGACAGGGATGTTCAACCTTATTTAACCTCTACATAAGAGAGATGGTTTAAGTTTAAGAAAATGTCAAAGTGGTGGGATCATACTCGTAGTGGGAAGAGGGAAAATATCCTGGTATACGCGGACGACGCGACGCAATGGTAATGCCAACAGAGGTAAAAAAGAGAAAAGAAATAATGGAATCCGATGGAAATAAATGTAGAAAAGTCGAAGATTACGAGATTTGGGAAGGAGGATGGAAGGAAAAGGGAGAAATGGTATTCGTCAAATGTTAGTCTGGATGATTCGCATTTTGGTGATTGAAGTGAATAGATTACCCACGTTGTCATAGAAGTGACCAATATTTTATGGTCCCTTTTCAAAAATGTAAATCGTTTTGGCCAAGAATAATCATTTTTGTCAGTTAGGGAAGTCAAAGTTTGTAAAAAAAAGTAAGTGTCCTTTTTTTTACCAATGCCCCTAAAATGTAACATTTTGAATATCGCAATAAGTTTAATCTTCGTACTTAATAAGAGTTGGGCAAAGTTCGTTTCCTAATTAGAAAATTATGGTTATGATAATTCAAATCAAAGAAAAAATCCGAGTTTCGAGTACAGACATTGAATTGAAGAACATGATCCGACCTACGTGATGGTCGCTTACTTAAAAAAACGCGGCGCAGAATAAACGCTCTTTATGTTACAACGCGCTATAAAACGAACACAAACTTAGTTTTGAAAGAAGAATAAACCCATTATCTTGTGACAATTAACGTGAACATTTTTGCATTAATTAAAAATAAGTATACGACGAAGAAACGAAAACTTACTCTTTTTTGAGTAGTTTAGATAGTAGTATTCAATAAATTTTGGACACAAAGTGAGGAAAGTTCCTGGTTAGTAAGAACATTAAAACAACCCCCAACGAGTCGTTATCTTCAAAATTTTTCCCGGAGCCTATAATTGCCAGGCGATTCTAAGGCAGCAACCCTCGATCCAGCCGACATCCAATAACCATAAGAAGTTTCCTGCATTAATTAGTTGCAGTAATTTCATTTCATGCTAACCGGGAATTATCTGTTTAGTTTATCATAAAAATCAAGGATTGAATAAGGTGAGAAATTGTGATTTTTTAAACCGACCGGTCTCGGAAGCTGCAAGTTCCTTGTTCTTAGGCCTATAACGGTTGGGTTTGACAAGGATGAGGTTGAATAGGTTGTATATACCCTTAGGAGTTTAGAAATCAACATTTTGAAGAAAAATTGATAACAAATTTCGTATTTGGCGTAAACTGATATCTCGTTCACTTACACCTGTACTTTCCTAAGAGCAACGTGATTTGCGGTACCAGTAATTAAAAGGCAAATATTAGGCCAGATTTTCCGCATTTCATTAGTACAGCTAATTAATTTAGAAACAAATTATTATAATTAGCAACCACATTAGTGGGATTTAAAGCTCAGAGGGAAAAGAGGTCGACTAACAGGGTAAGAATTAATCAGATTTTTTATAATGGTCGTAATTCTAAAATTTTAGCCTATTTATTTAAAGTCATAGTCCTGAACCAAATTTGAAACGTCAAAGTAAAATACCTAAGGAAGTCACCAGTCAAGTTAGCAACCATTGTTCAACTCTTTATCACCACACTGGATAGCAGCCTCGCGTAAATAAGCCCTTGTGGTTGTTGTTGTTGTTGCTGACCCTAGGCTCATATCTGCATACCAATACCTGTTGATATCAAACTATATATAAAAGAAGCAAGAAGATTATCTATACTCACCTGTGATCCATCCAATCCGTTAATTATTCGTCCATCGTTCATTATAACTATCTGTATTTTAGCATTAGGTCGTTTCTACAGTTAGGTACCTATATTTATCAATTTTACTTAAGTACTGTAATTTTTGGGTGGTAAGGCTAAACGCTACTTGCCAGTTGACAGTACGGAGGGCTGCTGTATTCATCGAATAAATACACTCATACGGTGGTAGAAAACAAAGCGCTTTAGTTGTACAACCCCTAATATATTTCAATCACGACACTCTAGCTATCGTCCGGCCAACAGGGCAAGTTGTCAATATTTGTGTATGATTTCTTGCTGATTTTATTGCAATTGTAGAAGGTCTTGCATCATTTACAATTTACATCCTCCGTTTATACCTTACTTTTTTTTTTTTTTCGTAGGTGGGGAAATGCTCCTTATGCACACTCCAGGTTGAGAGGTCTGGGAGTAGTGTGGGGCTCTCCCTTACTCGGGCATACCCACTAAAACCCCAACTACGTCCATCTTAAAACCAATATTAAGTTTATTTATAACAATAATCCATCTTACATAGAGTTTATTTTATTTTGTTCCGAGTTATTATAATTAAATATAATTTTCGTTTACTTAACATTAAACTTGGGTACTACTGTTGAGTATTAGTACCTACAGGTAATTCGTCCTGGTTACGGGCTTGTCTCGGGGTTGCTGAAAATGCTCATTTGGTATTTCGTTGGTTTATTGTTCTTTTTTTACACACCGACAATCGTCCTAGTATAATGTGGTTATGTATCACAAAGAATGCCAACAGAGGCTGACGTATTTATGACAGAGGGTTGTTTGAACAAGAGTAGGGGTTAGTTAAGTTATACCACAATCAGCTTGTAAGTTCTTACTATAATTGGTACGCGGTGGTTTTTCGTGGTATTACATTTCCCTGGGAGGTGAATATTGCAGGGAAAAAGTTCGGAACTAGATTTATCGGAAAGCCGATAATTTTGTTTAACTTGAGGGCAATTCTTTAAATTCCTTAAGTCCCGAACGTAAATTTTCGTACACGGAGGGTCAGTGATTTTTTAGGCGAATGAGAACTGCTTTTGCGGACGAAAATGCCGGGGTCAAAAGTTCTGTTTATTTACAAGCAATTTTCCTTCGAGCAAGCTTCTGGTGAACGGGGGGATATTCCAGGACAGAATATTTAGAGAGCATTAATCTAAGATGGCAAAGTTTTTTCGACGTAACTCTGCAGAGACGAATTAGTTTTTTTAAGGCAATTTTTCCGAGGGCAAAAAGCTTCCGGGCCCCAAGAGAAATCTTTTGGTTGTAAATCTTCCGATGGTAATAGTTGCCTTTGGTCTGGCAGATTTCAGTAAAAAATAGCAACAATTGCGCATTAGATGAAGAAAGCATGAAACTCACAGGTATTGATCAGAGTATAGTCCTGATGATTTTAAGATCGGGAGGCCTACAAAAAGTTATCAAAAAACAAAATGGCGGCCGTTCAAAGATTAGACATTACTTAATATAGGGAGTGCCTTATTCTGCAAGAACTATGAGTTTTTATGGAAACATGCTTCTGATCTTTTTTATAGCTCTTAAAAATACCTTTACAGCGATATATTACACGACTACTTCCTACTTCCGGTTACCGGAAATGACGTTTTTTTTACGGTACGCGTGATTTTGCGTCCAGGGGAAAATTGGAGAAGATATGTCGAAAATTAATCCAATTACAAGTACTTTGCCTTATGTCATTGGATTAATGAAACAAGGAATCTTTAGTGGATAGTGTACTCCCGAAATGACAGGAATATAATATTTTATCGCGATATTTGTGCCAGGCAGGAACGTTTCTCCATAATCGCCCTTTCAAATGGATTTGTCTTGAAAACTAATGCAATGACAGTATCACACTTTCAACTTTCATTTCTTCTAATTTTGATTAGATAATGATGGGAAATGGAAATCACATGTACAACTTTAAAAGAAACATTGCGGCGATAATATTCAATTATAACATTTTTACCATATATGCACATAAATGTTGCTATGATACTAAGAGAGAAAAGGCTCCAGGATCTTCGTTTATAATTTTAGTATGCAAAGAGACTACCTACAGGGCACTCACTTATCGTCAAAATCTACCATTAAGTAAGTGACTCGTACCTAAATCGGAATTGTTACATAATCAGATTCGGAACACTTTTTGACATTCTCCGGCAAACTTTAAAGTTACGTTTTGCAAAAAAAAAGAAATTATACAAAACATGTAGGGGCCTTCATGGGAAATAAAGATCTTAGACACGCCTAACGCCTGCATGCAAAAAATTGAAAAGTGGAAAGCGAAAATTGCGGAATTACGAAAGAAAACACAGGATACGCTGTTGCCTGAGAATGTGTAAAGATAAATAAAAAGAAAATAAAACGTTCGCGGTCGATTTACCGTGTGAGCGAGCTTATTGCTGTGTCGAATTTTTCTACTGCTATAGTAAACTTGCCCAATCTATTACTACCAATTAGACGGTAGCTCGACTAATGCGCTAGTAATGTAATTTCACCCTTTGTCAGGTATTTGAGTACGAAAATGGAAAAAAGTTCGGCACTGGCTTTATTCCTAAATAAACAGAGCAGTCAGATTCCCCAATAAAATTTATTCGGATTATTTCGGTCATCTATCATTGTTATAAGATGAAAATGAATCGCATTCCCTTATATTAGATCTTTCCTCCTTTTTCCGTTTGGGTAGAGTAAAATTGATGGTTTTAACATTTCCAAGGAACTCCTGTGGTATAATTGCCATATACGGGATGCAAGCGGGATCGTTTAAAAAAGAAATGTACAACGATTAATTGATCGCGATTTGTTTGCATGCCAAACTCCGACAGTGATTTAGTGCAATATGAATATTATAGAGATTTCCAAAAAATGAACATGACAAATTTTTGTTGCGACCAAGCCCTCTCGTTAATGTTTTTTTATTAGATCGATCGTGAATTTTGTGGTCAATGAATAACGAGCTAATTTTAGAGCTCGTGACTAGTGACAATTTCACCATTTTTTGGTCAATTTCTTTACAATCTGCATTATTTCTACATATATTTCATATATAACTAAAGCAAAAATATATGGATAACCGCACATGATTCTAGTGTGTAAACTTTGTCACTATGAAATAGAGATGCTCTACTCCTTAGTTGCAAAGAATTTACGCGCAAACTCCATAAGTTGTTTCCACCTAAATTTACAAATTTCATAACATATAACTTGAAAATGGTACCTACGTCCGCATTGAGGAAGTCGCTGAAGCTTTTGTTACCATGTTTGTTGGCTGCTCCTACTAGCATCCCCACCGATCAGGGACGTCAATTTGAATCTTCTCCCAACATTGTTTTCGAAACAGAATGATTCCGCAACTGCAGTTACCAACCAGTCGCCGATGGCCTAGTTGAACGATTTGACTGCCAACGCGAAGCAAGGATCATGTGCCACCCAGTGCTTCCTACAATGACTCTATGGAGACAGTGTGGTCATATATGGTGGTGTTAATTTCTATTGGCAGTTGGGAGATCCGTTATATGTTGGCCAAATACATAGGATTGGTGCAAGTTAACCTGGAAACCAAGGTGATGAATTTATCTTGCTGAATACAATTATGGCAGTTTAAACCAATAAGCTCAATGATAACTTAAAAAAAAACATGGTCCACATGGAGTATTATGGCCACGCTGTTTTTATACAGCCACTGTAGTGCTTCCTGGCTCGCTCCCTATCGTTCTGCTTGCAGCTTGGAACCTTCTCGCTTCCTCAGCCGAGTTTGTTTACGGCCGGACCTTTCGATCTGGATGGGAAACCTTGTAACGATTTAGGAGTTCAATTTGCAAGCGAAATAATATATAGGGACAAGGGCTCGAATATAACATGAAATCGGATAAGTTAGCTAACACAAAGTGTTGACTTAGTACTTATCGTTACTGGAGTGAGCAGACATTACCTAGAATTTAAACTGAAAATTATATAGAATCGCCTTTCGTTAACAAAGCGTAAGTATTCTCAAAGGTATTTGCGAACGAAAGTATCGCAAGAATGCAAGGGCACGTTTTTCCCTCTCCCACTTCCTGTAAAGAAATTTAATGATGGCAAGCTATGTAATAGCAGCGACATCAATACAAAGGAATCCCAAACATTTAGGGAACGATTATTAATAGGAAGCGTAAGATTTAAAGTTTAGCGTCAGTAATTTCAGTTTTACACAAACTTCGAGGAGTATAAAAAATTAGGTACTCCAGGAAAAGCTAACGAGCTTGATAGGATATTAAGGTAAACTCTAAACTTTAAATTAGTTCAACAAGTGTTAGGAGTATCTCGAAAGCTTTAGTGAGCTGTGATGTAGGCTCCTAATTACTGCTCTAACATCGATTTTTATATGTTGTGAAGTATACCAATTAATCTATTTCAGCCAGCAAACTGCGCGTTATTTTTTTGAATGATTAATAATGGCTACGCAAGGATTAAAATTTTTATTGTACGCTAAAGTATAACTCGGAAAGTTTCCTTACGGATAAATTAGGAGAAAGTCCAAATAAAAAATTCCTAAAACCATCCTCCAACAGGTAGGTAAACGTGGAAGACGTTACCTTTGTGCGAGTATATTTTAGCTTGGATCTTATTGATGATGGAAAACAACACCTATCTTTTCATCATACACCATAAATAGTATTCTATCAGAAAAAACCAATTGTATCAAGGATCTTGGTGTATACTTTGACACAAAAATGACATTCGTAAACCATATTAACAAAATAGTAAATACTGCTCTTAGAACGTTGGGTTTCATAAAACGGCATTGTAAACAATTTACAAATGTAAATACCTTAATTTTATTGTTTAATTCGTACTGTAGGAGTAACTTGAATATTGTAGCATAGTTTGGTCCCCCAACTACAAATACTTGAAGCATAGTTTGGAAAAAGTGCAATACAAATTTGTGAAATATCTTTCCTATAAAACTGGTCATGTCTCTTTGCCAAACTCATATTCAATTATCACTTCGACATACTCAATTTTATCACTAGAAGATCGAAGAACAATATCAGATATTTTATTTGCAGCAAAATTATGTGGTGGAAAAATTAAGTATCCAAATTTACTATGTTTAATTGAGTTTTCATTACCAACAAAAGGAACAAGAAGTAAGACCATTTTCAAAGTAGATGTAGTAAATAATAACTATTCATTAAATAAACCCTTTGTCAAAATACCATCTCTATGTAATAGATACAATGACATAGATATCTTTTTTTTAAATACCAAATGCATCACGTCTACCTGAAAATCTAAATTTCTATTATAAATATAACCTAAATATATTATAGTCATAAATTGTAGTTACTAATTGTTGGTTTTTCATTGCTATTTTGTAATTTATTATTCTGTTATTTATATCATTGTTATTGTGTAATTTTTTATTGTATTATTTATTAATATCTATATCTTGTTATTAATACTTATTAAAATAATATTGTTAATTGTGAATATTGTATGTATAAATTGGCTTGGCCGTCAATAAATATTATTATTATTATTATGTGTCATTTATAATCTGTGAAATTAGATGTTAAACATTTGAAATTTGCGATTTTTTAAAAATAAATTCCCACTAGGCAGACCTTTTGGTCATATGTCAGTGTTCAAAGTAAAAACTAAAGCTCTGAGGTCTGGAAGACAAGTATACTGACCAGGGAAGAAAAAGCTGTTGTATTTGTGAATATCTAATTAAGGCACGATTGTCCTCGAGTCGCTTCAAATATCGTTTGACGTCAACCAAAAGTAATTAAAAATTGAATGGCATTTTCGTCTTGTATTTGCTTGTAGGGGCACTTTAAGTATAAACGGCGATATACGACTAAGGAAGCAAATATATAGCGTGTATTTCACAAGAAATTATTGACAAATGAGATCAGGTTTCTCTCGAAATTTTCTTTTAAATCGTATTTGCCTGTATGCGTATACAATAATTAAGTAGGTCAAATATATGTATTTCATAAATTACATTTCTGACAAGCAATTATTGCCAAATGAAAACGTATTCGAAATATTCCGAAAATATTCGTAAAAATTCGCCCTTAAAAAATTGAGAGAAAGATCTTAAAAAATTTTGACTTTTAAAATAAGAGGGGATTAATGTTAATTTGGTTGTATTTTAGCAAAAATATCCTATGTATGTGACAAACTACACCCCTTGCATTAAATTATTGTGCATGAAAAGGCATTTCCCTGGAAGATTGGGGAAGGTTTAAATTTGTATTTGCTTGTATAGGATGGCTTTGGACGGCAGGGTCTCTTAGAACATTTCGTAAATTTAAAATGGGGAAGTTAAAATTTGTAACAGGTAATTACCACATTTCTCCCTTATTAGATCTTTATAACTACTATTTCTGCGTGCACTCT
Source organism: Photinus pyralis (assembly GCF_008802855.1). Classification (NCBI taxonomy): domain Eukaryota; kingdom Metazoa; phylum Arthropoda; class Insecta; order Coleoptera; family Lampyridae; genus Photinus; species Photinus pyralis. The sequence goes on from NW_022170663.1 coordinate 36,944,753, forward strand.
CTATCTTCGCCCTCTGTTGTGTTTGTGCATCCAGATCCATTTTTACTAGCTCATTTTCCATGTTTTTCCTACTTCTCTCCTTTCGACCTCTGCCCGTTCCCATCCATTTCTTTCGTAATCTTTGTTCTTCTTAAATTCCTTTAGCGTTCTTCCCCGTTGTCACCAATTCGCTTTCTCCATCTACGCCCTGCGCCCCAGCGCTATCTTTATCTTTTCCATTTTTGTTTCTTCTTTTAATCTGAAATTTGGTATCCTGCCCATTTATAATATTCCCATTTTATAATATCTTCCTTGTACTTCCTCCTCTCACCATCTCATCGACAGGTACGTTGTTGTTCTAAGAATATCCATAAACCCCCCTCTCTCCAATTTCCCACACATGTATCATTGCCCCCACCCCCTTTTTTCTTCATTCTCTTATCTGCGCATTTACTCCATTTTTTTTGCATTTGGACCCTAAATATTTAATTTCTTTTACTTCTTCGATTCTTTCCTTTCGCCATTTCCTACCACCTCCCTTTCCAAATCTCATCATCTTCGACTTTCCTACATTTAGCTCCATTCCTTTCCGTTCCCAATACCTATACCTTTCCATTCTTCCCATCAATTCCTTCATTTGTTCCACATGTTGCCATGATGACTGCGTATGCCAGGGACCATATCTTTCTTGTTCCCACTACTATCCCTCAACAACACGATTTCCACGTCTCTTAAGTAGTAATTCCCTTCTTACCCTCAACGTTTCCATATAGTACTTTTGTCCTTTCCCCTTTCCACTCTGTCAAACGCTACCTTTAAATTCATGAAAACCGCGAACCCTTTTTTCCAATTCATCTTACACCAATTTGTGTAATACATACATATTTATTTATTTATTTATATTATTATATACTCGTATACAGTCAATCGTTCCCTTCCCATTTACTGCAGCCCATTTGTCTTTTCTTCAACATCCTCTTCTCTCTTTGAAGACCATCACCCATTTCTTCTATTCTTCGGGAAAAAAACCCTCCTTTCCGTACCTTGTTTCCTAGATTTTTCATCATTTCCTTGACCCTATCAGTCTGTGGCGAAAGTCCAAGCCACATTACACCTATCCCGTCTCTTCCTGTCGCTTTTCCTTTCTTCAGTCGTTTTAATTGCTGCTCGATCTCCTCTCTTGTTATCTCTTTCAACATCCTCTTTTTTTACTTCTTCCATAGCCTCTCCTTCTCCTCTTGTATAGTAACAAAATGTAATTTCTATTTCTATTTTTTTCTCTGTTTATCACCTTCAAGAAATCCTGTTGTGTTTTTACTTACTTCTATGATTTGCTCTTCGTATGTTTCTGTTTCTCTACCTTTTTTTCTTGACATTTTCTTTCTGTTTTTTTTTCTATTCTCTCGCCTCTTTCTCATCTATTTCCCTTCAACTTTCTCCATAATTTCCCACTTTTAGTTATTTGTCTCCACGTTATAGCTTTATTAATACTCTCCTATTATTCCACTCCTCTGTATTCCCCCCTACTCCTTCTCCTTGTTCCACTAGTATCCTTCTATACATCTTGTCCATAACCATATCTCCCTTCGTCTTTCCGTTCTCCTCCTTTTCATCTGCCATATTTATATTTTATTTTTTAATTCCTTCGTTCCTTCTTCACTGCTGTATATCGTTATCACTCTCACTTTTCTTCCCTCTACTCCCATTCGTCTGATCTGAATTACTCCCTACTCTTTCGTTCCCCATCCCCAACCCCTTTTTCATCTTGTGAGACTCTTTCCATCTCTACTCATTTTCTTTTAATTCTTGTTCTGGTATCACTTCCGGTATGACCGGAAATCGATGCAACTTCTTTTTCAAATGCAATGCCTATGTGTGTATGTATGATATTTGAAAAGAGCAATCAATTCGCTGTACGACAACATCAAAATACATACAAAAAATGTTCCAAATTCCTTTTCTTCTTCTTCTTTTGGAAGAGTGTCTGTAAACAATGGCAAGTGCAGGGAAAAAATGAAAGTTTACTATTGTAGAATATAAGAATATTTAATAAAAAGTAGGTTTCTATTTGAAAAACTTAGTTGCCCTACATGATCCTTAAGGAACAGTTATGTGAAAATATGCATGGGATCATTAAATGGCCCCCTCCATATGAACAATATTTTATATAAATCATTTTTTGATATCTTGCTACTCTCTGCAACTATCTCAAGAGAAATGGAACACCCTGTATGTAAATTAATTAAGTGATATTCAAATATAAGAGTACGGAACTAATAGTCGCAACTAACAAAAGAAATGGCCCACCCTCGGCTACACCCCAAATTCGTCTTGCTTTATTTTGCATCACATCTAGTTTTTTTATCTCAGAGTTAGTCACTGAACCATATAAAATAAATCCTTAATCCAACAAGGGCCGTATGAGGTTTCTATACAGTTTTAATACTCCAACGCTTTGCACAAAAGTCCTCATAAGGCTCTTCTAACATTTGACGACTAATACTTCTATACGGCTTTTCCAAATTAATCCCAAGTATTTAGCCTGTGTTTTAATTGGAAATTGTTCATCTGCTAGGCGAACGCTATTGGTAGGGATGTTTCTGTGTCTAGAAAAAACTAATACTGCGGATTTATTTGTTGACAGACAGAGTGAGTGATCGGAATTTAGATTGCTCTTTGGGCCCTTTCAAGCATTTAAGTAAGTGACGATATGCGGCTAAGAAAGCCGTTATAAATTGCACCTTTCGCATTAGCAACTGAGAGCAAATTTTCATCGAAATTTTAGAATGGAGAAGGGCGCCTTAAAGAAATTGTACTTTTAAAATCGAGAAACGTTAAATGAATGTGGGTTGCTCTTGGAAATCCTTCAATCATATTCGGCCGTGTACGATTAAGGAGCGAATATCCCCTGCACAAATTGCTTCACTCGCAATAAATTATTGGCAAATGAGAATCGATTTCCCTTGAAGTTTTATTAAAAAAAGTTGGGGAGGGTTTGTTATAAAATTGTCGTACTTGTAGAAGGGAAAGGGATGCATTTACATGCATCGGATGGCATAAGTGACGGTGTGTGGCTAGGGAAGCCCTCAACTTTCGCAAATGAGAGCAGAGCTGTTCCAAAATTTGTGAAAGGAATCTAGGAAGATCTAGGACGATTTAAGATCTGTGCCTAAAATAATGTCAGAATTTTAATATTTTATGTGCCTTACAGAAAACAATTCAAAAATATTTATATTCAAGGCAGATGACGAGAGATCTCAAAATTTTAATTTGAAACAGGGCACGTTCCTCGCTGGATAGTATTTTTTGGCAGTGAGGTCGCTAGACAACTGTTGCCGGTAATTTACTGGCAGCTTTCATCGATACAGTCACGTTTTTTATGATGCTCGAATAAACTGCCTACTTAGAAATTCCAGTTTTTGACATTTCGATTTGCAGTATATCGTTTCGATCTCCTGGATATAAGTTTGTGTTTTTGAATATGAGTATAAGGAAATGACACGAAATTAGTGTCAATATAGAAGCAGGAAACTGCTATTGGACAGTGTCAGTAAAAAGATGCGTATAACAGCAATTATTGCGAAACCTCTCAGAGTAAAATTTCAAATTTTATTGAAAACTATCCTCTACGACTTCTACTATCTATAACCGCAAAGCACTCACGTCAACGGCTTTAGGATGTCACCATTACAAGAAGATGCTAGAATTCCCCTGAAAAGCGAAGATATCGGTTTTAATGACAGCCATTGCCAATCGAATGAACACCCTTATGCATTAACCACGTCCGCCGCTGAAAGCCTTCCGATATGAATAAACTTTTGGTTTTATTTTTATAGAAACGCAAACTCACAGAACCGATTGAAAGGAACACGGTAAAAGTTTTCTTGTGGCTTTCAAAGGAAGTGTGAATCCTCCTTTGTTATATTTTTTATTACTTTTGATGGTGTGCAAACTATGTGTGCGTCGAAATGTCATTTATGTAAATATCGTTCCTTTACATTCATAAGCCTTACTGCAACCGTATCTAAACTTGGCAACCGCGAGTAAAATTTCGTATTCCATTATTATACTTTGATGCCTTCACCTTATTCCACTGAATAGTCGAACAAGCACAATGGAGTGTCGGTATCGATGCTTTGTAATTTAAAGGATGGCAGATGCGTTACGTCGTTCGCGTAAAATATACACACACGAAATTCAAATGATACGGAAAGGACACGCATTGGTTTGATTTAAAAAAACACGACGCGTTTTACAGGGATATCGTTGCTTATTCCTTTCCTACCACGTTGGTGTCACGTAGTTATTGTCAAATGTCAGTTTTCCACCATCTCAAAATTGCGATCCATCAGTTGTAAGAGCAAAGTTGTTGTTAAAGTATCGTTCTGATGTGATTCCATTGGTAATGTGAAATTATGTTTTGTAAGATGTAAAAACAAAACAAAAACATTTAACCAAAAATTATTTCAATAATTGTTTAGTGTCTACCACCCGCACGAAGACAAGCTATTGATTAAATCATTAAGAGCTGCTGGATATTGATCAGTAACAAGTTTCACCGGGGGAAACACATTGGAAACACATTGATTTGATGCACAGGAGCTAAATTTTGCGCTCTTCCGGTCGTTCTCTCATTTTGGTTAAGGTGGTAGAGCAAAATCTTCATTTATTTGGAAATTTCGTCGCGAAAACTGCAAAATGCAGTGCTTTATTAATGCAAAAAACTAACTTATGTATTGTTTCATCTGTGAAAGGTGTTGTATAATGTTGTTGCCCTTGTTTAAATGTCGCTGATCATATTCAAACAGCGAAGTATCGTTTCGATGCTAGGAGCAGAGAAGCGGAAAAGCGGCAGAGAAAGTTTATTTCTTAGCCTCTTAGGGCTGATAAAGTGAAACAGATAATTGTGCATTTTGTGACATCTGTTGTTCTTATTTCAAATGGAACGCCGGAGCATGACATCAAACGACGTCCACAACATATTAAAATGTTGTTGCTATGGAAACCATCGCGACGGCAGAACCTAAGCTGGCTATTTTTGACGTCTAAATTAAATTAAAATTTTTCAAACGCTTTACAATGATTAATGTGGCTTCTGCAATGAAATAAAGTTTTGTATTACACACGACGATAAAGGGAAACTAACTATCTCGTGAAAGTTAATTCACTCAATGACTAAAATATCCCTTTGTAACTATTAACTACCCTTGTGTAATACAATTCAACTAGATTACTGATGGTCTTACATAGTAAGTGATGGCTTGCGTTTTCGACTGTTAGAAATTCCCCAATACTTCGGCATGTTGAGAGGATACCACGCGAATGCGCTACTCGTTACAAATTATTTTCGGGGACCAACTCAAAGAGACTCAAAGAGAATTATTTACGGGAATTTCAAAGGAATAAGTAAAGGTGTATAACGCTTATGTTTAGTAGGCGCAAAAAACGGGAACATAATTAAAATTACTTTAGGAAGCACGGCCATTGTTTAGAAAGATTAAAGGAAGAAATCAAATGAAGCTGTGTTTAGACAAACACAATATAAATGAATTTCACTTCTTATTTATTTATTATTTATTTATTTATTTATTCATTCCAAACAGGCGTACGCCTAATTATATGAAATGTAAACTAACTTAAACAATTGAGAAAGCCTAAAATCAAACTGTACTATTGTATGTGACTATATTGCAGAGTCCCAAGGAGTTTTAATTAGACGAATAGTAGACGATAACAAGTTTTGAAAATTTTTTAAACGGCAACGATAAATCAAGATCAATTATTGACGTTAGCAACTGATTCAACAAACGCAACATAGCTAAGAGGGGTGAGTGGAAGCGAAAAGTAGTCGTCGGAATGTGGAACATATCAGTTGAACGTGTCGTCCTTAGGAACTTTAAGAGTCATTAAGGATAGCAGATAGCTTTGGTCCACTAGATTATTCCATAGTTTATGACCAAACTGTACCAAAGTTATGCTTCTGCGATTAGCAAGACTTTGTATTTCAAATTCATGCCTGAGATCTGCAGATCTAACATTAAATTCGGGGTAGGTGTTATTTTTTTTTAAATATAGGAATCTTAGAAATCTATTTTGAACTTTTTCGATGCGTTTTATTTGGTAAAGTGTATGGGGATGCCAAACTACGGATGCATACTCTAGCCTGGGTCTGACCAGCGTGAAGTACAAGATTTTTAACGTACGAATGCATTTAAAATTAGCAGATTGTCTAAGAACAAAACATTTTGTAAGCGCTAGTAGCAATGTTTTCAATGTGTTTATTAACGTTGAGAGAAGAATCATACACAACACCAAGGTCTTTGATAGATTCCACTCGTTTTAGTTTTGTTCCAAACATTTCGTAATCGAATCTTATATTGATTCTGGTGCGAAATATAGATAAAACTAGGCATTTGGAGATATTTAGTGGAAGTTTATTGTTAAGGCTCCACTTAAGTAGACGGTCTATGTCCTTTTGAAGGAGGTTACAATCCTCAACAGAGACAAGCTCAGAATAGATTTTTAAGTCATCTGCGAACATAAGTGAGTTTGAGGTAATTATGGACATACGCAAATCGTTAATAAAGATCAAAAACAACAGTGGTCCTAGGTTGGACCCTTGAGGTACACCTGAATTGGCCTCAAACTTTCCTGAAGTATTACCATCAAATTTTACTTTGAAGGTGCGATTTTTTAGGTATGAAGCAAAAAAATTTAGCCAATGGAGAGTTAGTCCATGTAAATACAGTTTTCCCAGTAACAAATCGTGATCCACTTTGTCGAAAGCTTTGGTAAAATCTGTATAGATCACGTCAACTTGTTGTTTGGAGTCTAGAGATTCCTGGACGTGATTAGTGAAAGTTAATAGGTTTGTTAAAGTAGATTTGTGGGACACGAACCCGTGTTGGGAATCATCTAATGAAGGTTTTATATGAATAAACATTTTTGTGTGCAATATTAGTTCAAAAAGTTTAGCGGGCGCTGAAAGTATTGCTATAGGTCGGTAGTTTTCAACCAATTTCTTATTCCCGGATTTGTGAATTGGTACGACAATCGATTCCTTCCACATATTGGGAAAGGTTTCCGTCTTAATTGCTAGATTATATAATGAAGTAGTGGTTTTTCGAGCCATTCTGAACAACCTCGTACTATATATGGAGGAAACATGTCATTACCCGCTGCCTTTTTTGGTTCTAATTTTTTAATAGCATTTCTGTAGTCTTCTGCTGTAATTTTATTTTGTGTGAACATATCGTTCGAGATAACTTTACGGTCATTCGGAAAGTTGGTTGCTTAAATGCTTTTATCATTGCAATAGACCGAGTTAAAATACTGGCTAAAGGAGTCAGGAGCAACTGAAAGTATGTTACAATCCGATTTCCTTTGCTGCTTAACGTAAGTCCAGAAATGATTTATGTTGGTATTAATATCTTGCTCTGTTTCATATAAGTAATTCACATAGGCAGTCCTAGTCAATGGCTTTAATCTACTCCTAGCCTCTCTAAAGTTTATATCATGGAGAGCGGATAATTTTTTAAATCTGAGATAGTAATTTTTTTTTGGAGAGTATTAATAATCTCATTAGTAAACCATATTGGATATTTGGACATGTTTTTCTTTCTTTTAGCAACTACGCGATTGAAAATTTTATACACAACATCATAAAAGCAAACAAGGGCTGCGTTCGTGTCCTTTGTACATTCAAATACTGCTTCCCAGTTGGCATCTCTAAAAGCAATGCTTAATTTATAAAAATCACAAGATTTAAAATTGTAGTATTCAAGTTTGTCGTCACGGTATATATTTTCTTTTCCCAAACGATCGATTACGATATTTAGGGTTGGGTGGTATAGGTCTTCAGCAAGTAGAGGTCGCGTTATTGGTTGCTATATCTTGAAAATACAACAATTAGGTCAACTACCAAAAATGACATAAGTCATGTTTATTAATTGTAAGTCATTGTAAAAAATTGCGTTATTAAAACTAAAAGTTCCTAACATTGTTTAAACTTTGTTGCTGCAATTACGCGCACAAGCAGAATCGGCATTAAAACCGGTTGCTTTACCTGTTGTGTAGTTTAGGTTTAGGTAGAAAACCATATTTTGTAATAATAACTTGTTAGCTCCCGTGCGAGCAAGATGTCAATGAAGCTATTAAAGACAAGTTAACCAATTACAATTTTTCTATATATTTCAATTTATCTACAGTCCACAACTATACGAAACATTTTGGTCCATCGAGCAAATTAATAAAAAGTGTAAATGAATGACAATCTATAAATTCGTGAGTGAACACCGGCCATTGCAGTTCCTACAAGACAATTTGGGTTCAGCGCGGTATTTAGCTCAGCATTCGACGTTTACATAACAATTAGTGAAGACTCCGGCCATTGCAGTACCCGCAGAAAAAGCCAGGTTCAGCGCGGAAGTCGACAATCTATCCTAATTAACCGTAAGTCAATCCTTATCAATTATTATTCTATTTAAATTTGTACGATCTGTGTTTTGCTTTCAATTTTCGAAATGACCTTAAAACAGCAACGAGGTATTTTAAAGGCTCAATTGACTCGTCTCAACGATTACTTTAATAAATTAGATCATAACAATATTTCTAGTAGCACGATAAGTGAATTACAGCTCAGGTTAGAAAAATTTGAACCCCATTGGAGCACATTTAATACAATACAAAGTTCTATTGAGGCAGAGTGTGTGAATGAAGAGCAACAATTGGTAGAATTAGATGAACGCGAGAGTTTTGAAAATGATTATTTTTCTATTATTTCAAAAATTAAAAACCTTGTAACATCTTACAATCGCCAACACTCTGGTTTTTCGTTCAATTCAAATACCACCTTCAATTCAAATGGGTACAATGTAAGTTCCGTAAAACTTCCCACTATTAAACTTCCGTCTTTCAAGGGCAATTACGATAAATGGCTCGAATTCCACGATGCATTCAAATCCATTATTCACGATAATATTGATCTTTCAAACATTCAAAAATTCTATTACCTGAAGTCATCTTTGGAAGGAGATGCCGCGCGTCTTATAGATTCTATTGAGGTATGCGCCGACAATTATCTTATTGCATGGAAGCTTGTTACGGAGCGCTTTGAAAATAAACGACTTATCGTTCATAACTTATTAAAAGGCATTTTTGAAATTAAAAAGATCAACAGAGAGTCACATTCAGAATTGCGAAACCTCTACGATACAATTAATAAAAATCTACGAAGTATAAAGGTGTTAGGGCGAGATAGCGATAAGTGGGACGATATTATGATCTACCTATTTAATTACTTCAAAATTAGATTTGGTCACATTACGGGAATGGGAATCAGAATCACAGCGGTTCGAAAATGAATTTCCAACTAGGCGAGAAATGAGTGAATTTTTAGATAATAGGGTAAATTACTAGAGAAAGTTCAATTCAATAAAGATATTAATGATCTAAAGCCAAATTATTCCAATTTTTATAAAGGTAAAAATACTTCAACTGTGCATTTAAGTAATGTTAAAAAATCATGTCAATGTTTTTACTGTAAAAAAGACCATGTCATTTATAAATGTCCTGAATTTTTAAATATGTCTCCTAATGCCAGAATTTCAGCTATAAAGAAAAGAGGATTGTGCATGAACTGTTTATCAGCAAATCATTCAGAACGCATTTGTAAATCTTCAAATTGTCGTACTTGTAATAAAAGACATAATTCTCTTCTCCATTTAGAGGATTTATCTTTAGATTTGGAAGACAATAGAGATATAACCCATCAATCAACTTCTTCGAATAATGAGACAGCAATTACAATGCATTCCATTAAAACTAATGACCTTGTTCTATTGTCAACCGCATTAGTGTTTGTACCCGATAAGCACGGCTATTTACATAAATTCCGGGCCCTACTGGACAATGGCTCACAGAGTAATTTTGTAACAAAGAAGGTATGCGATCAATTAGGCTTAGAAAAACAAAAGGTAAATTTTGCAATTAGTGGAGTAGGTCAATCATTACAATCAATATCAAATCAAGTTACTATTTCTATTACATCGATAAATAAACAATACCATACTCAAGTGAAATGTTTAGTCATCAATAAAATTACGGAAAAACTGCCGAAACAATCATTTAATAAAAGACACCTTAATATACCTAGTGATGTTACACTAGCCGATGAAAAATTTAATGAAACTGGTCCAATAGACATTTTATTAGGTGCCGCTATATTTTGGGAAATCATTAACAAAAATACCATAAAGTTAGGTCGCGATAACCCTGTCTTACAAGATACGAAATTAGGATGGATCGTGGGAGGTAACATCACCAATGATTCTAAAGCAATTAAAAACAATTTAACGCAAGAGATAACTATTTGTACAAATATAGAACACAATTTAGACGATTTAATAAGCAAGTTTTGGAATCTTGAAGAATGCAGTAGTGTTAAAAACCATTTGTCAATTTCGGAAAAGCATTGCGAGCAACATTTTTCTAAAACACATAGGCGGAACGATAAGTCCGGAAAGTTTGTTGTAAATATTCCATTCAATGATAATTTAGAGTTGTTAGGTGATTCTAGACAAATTGCTTTAAGTAGGTTCCGAGCAATGGAAAGGAAACTTGAGTTGAATCAAGAATTGAAAATTCAATATCATCAATTTATGCAAGATTATCTCAATTTAGGTCATATGTCTGAATTCGACGATACTGTAGTAGAGAAGCAAGGGTATTACTTACCGCATCATCCGATTATAAAAAACAATAGTATCACCACTAAACTTAGAGTTGTTTTTGATGCTTCTGCAAAAACAACCTCTGGCTATTCTTTAAACGATGTCCAATACACCGGTCCAAACTTACAGAATGATCTTATGGCAATTCTACTTCGATTTCGACAATATACATATGTAATCACGGCGGACATTTCGAAAATGTACCGTAATATTTTAGTAAATCATGATCATAGACGTTTTCAAAAAATATTTTGGCGTTTTAATACGAATGAAGCAATAAAATGCTATAAATTAAATACTGTTACATACGGAACATCGTCGGCTCCGTTTCTAGCAATGCGATCGTTACGTCAAGTAGCTACGGAAATTAAATCAAGTTTTCCCCAAATTAGTGATATTATCTCCAATGATTTCTATATGGATGATTTATTAACCGGTAGCGACAATCTTAATGAATTAATTTCCATTCAAAACGATACTTACGATATATTGGCCAGGTACGGTTTTGAACTTCGACAATGGCTGTCAAATAATCCAAATTCCTATGATCAATTTCGCACAAATCATAAGTTAGAAGCAAACATACTGCAATTAGGGGAAAACGAGTGTAATAAAACCCTAGGAATGCTATGGAACGCATGTAATGATTCAATTCAATTTTCGATCAACGACAATTTAAATAATCAAATTTCTAAAAGAACCATATTATCGACTACATGTCAAATATTTGACCCTTTAGGATTGCTAGGTCCCATCATAATCATAAGCAAAATTATTATACAAAAACTATGGCAATTAAAGCTAGAATGGGATCAACCTATTCCGAATTCGATTTCAACAGATTGGGTTAAATTCAGATCCGAGTTGTCAGTCCTTAATACTTTAAATATTGCCAGACACGTAGTAACTCCCGATGCATTATCTATAGAAATGCACGGATTTGCGGATGCATCTGAAAAGGCATACGGTGCTTGCATTTATGTAAAAAGCCGAGATAAGCATAATAATTATCATTGCAATTTACTATGCGCCAAGTCAAGAGTTGCACCTCTCAAGCAGATCTCATTGCCGAGATTGGAACTTTGCGCAGCGGTTTTATTAGTCAATTTAATAAAAAAGGTGCGTTGCGCGCTTACATTAAATATATCAAATATATGTTACTATACTGACAGCACTATAACGTTAGGTTGGATTAATGGACCTCCTAATAGATGGAAAACGTTCATTGCTAATCGCGTAAGTGAAATTCAGGAGCATACAGAACCAGATCAGTGGTATCACATACCCCCTGGAGAAAACCCAGCAGATTTTCTATCTCGGGGTGTCTTTCCTAAAAATTTGATAAATTCAACTCTTTGGTGGCACGGTCCACATTTTTTGACTTTAGATAAGCAAATTCCACAATCACCCCTAAAATATTCTGATCATGTTTTACCAGAGCAGCGTACAACGTGCTTAGTAGATGCAATACCATATGATGACGTAACCGCGAGGTATTCGTCAATTGATAGATTGCAACGAGTGGTTGCATACTGTTTCCGATTTTTTAGAAATTGTAAATACCCGAAACAAAAAGAATTAGGACCATTATCAGTAGATGAGCTACAACTATCATTAAATAGGCTAGTTTTATTATGCCAAAAAGATTCTTTCCGCGAGGACTATTTCAAATTGGAAAAGAACCAACAATTGTCCAGGAGAAGCAATTTATTATCGTTAAATCCATATATTGATCAAAAGGGTCTGATTAGAGTAGGAGGTAGATTGCGAAATGCTCAATTAAACAGTAATCAAAAGCATCCAATTATTTTACCAAAAGGACACAATCTCACTATTTTAATAATGACAAAGGTACATAAGCGATTAATGCATTGTGGAGTTCAACAACTATTATTTGCAATTAGAGAGAATTATTGGCCCTTAGCAGGTCGAAATAATGCAAAAAAAGTAATTCGCCAATGCACATTATGTTTTAGACATAGCCCTACGACGCAAGAACCAATAATGGGTGATTTACCGGAAATGCGCGTTAATCAATATTCGCCATTTCATAATACTGGCGTGGACTATGCGGGTCCATTTCTTATAAAGGACAAAAAAACCAGAGGTTGTAAATTGATAAAATGTTACGTCTGCGTATTTGTTTGCCTATCTACAAAGGCTATTCATCTCGATTTAGTGACTGACCTTACGAGTGAAGCCTTTTTGAATTGTTTAAAGAGATTTATTTCACGCAGAGGCAAACCATTAAATATTTACTCCGATAACGGTACTAATTTTAAAGGAGCCAATAACATTTTAAGTGCATTTTTAAAAGAACAGTCTAATCCTATTATTGATGCAATGGCCAACGAGTCAATTAGTTGGCACTTCATTCCACCTCGTTCACCTCATTTTGGGGGCATTTGGGAAGCGGGTGTGAAGAGCATGAAAAATCATTTGAGACGAGTCTTGAACGACACAAAACTAGTATTTGAACAGTTTTATACTGTCTTGACACAGATTGAGGCAATTTTAAATAGTCGTCCCTTAAGTTCCTTATCCAATGATCCTACTGATCCCACCCCTCTTACTCCAAGCCATTTTCTTATTGGCAAGACATTGACTGCAATACCAGAACGAAGTTTAACCGGCATAAAAATAAATCGACTGAATCACTATCAACATCTGCAAGTTTTGATTGAACATTTTTGGAATCGGTGGCATAAGGAGTATCTCAATGAACTTCAGCAGAGGAAGAAATGGCAAGGTGACAAACATCAAGAAGTTAAGGTTGGCGACTTAGTTATATTAAAGGAAGAAAATACTCCTCCATTCAAGTGGCCTATGGCGCGAATAACAGACACCCATCCAGGAAACGACAACAAAGTTAGAGTGGTCACAGTGAAGGTGAAAGACAACTTTGTGAAACGTTCGGTAACAAAAATTTGTGTTTTACCGTGTAATTAAATAATAATGGACAAGAACTACATTTTGTGTTGAACTAATTTAGTATGTAAGTTCAAGGCGGGCGGCATGTTGCTGCAATTACGCGCACAAGCAGAATCGGCATTAAAACCGGTTGCTTTACCTGTTGTGTAGTTTAGGTTTAGGTAGAAAACCATATTTTGTAATAATAACTTGTTAGCTCCCGTGCGAGCAAGATGTCAATGAAGCTATTAAAGACAAGTTAACCAATTACAATTTTTCTATATACTTCAATTTATCTACAGTCCACAACTATACGAAACAAACTTTAATAACTTTCGTTCTACATAGACACAGAAAAACGTCAGTTACACAGCGAGGAAAAGTAAATTAAATTTTCATATTTTTTGTTTGTAAATTGGATGAAAAAATGTGAAGTAAATTTCCGCCAAACGTCGCGTGAAATATTAGTGACGTGCAGCTATAAATAATTAAGTTCAATATTGCAACATAGCTCTACTCAGCATCCCACATTTATTGACTGAAACGTTTGTAAGCACCAAAGTAAAGCATAACATTCGTATGCACTAGATCAGATCGGTGACTCCACTATGTATCCCTTTTGTTTTTACTCCCTATCGTATGAATCGGCTATGAATAGTTATCCTTGTGCCCTTCCTCAGATTTCTTTTTTTTTTTAATTGGTTCGGGGAACTAGTATACATTGAATTGCCGATGAAGTTTAATTTATGGACCTTTTAAATTTCGTGTAGGTATGCGTTTCAGTAAATTAGAAATAAAATTAGATTCATTGCTTTATATTGAAGTTTTATTTGGTTGTTAGACTCTATAAACCTAGCTATAAACCTAAGTTTTAATGATAAGAAATAGTTCTGATATAGGTTAAACTAACAAAAAATTTACGTCGACCTAGGTTATAGACAGGTGCCAATTTAGGAATGCAGTTTCTCAGGCTCTCACAGCATAATAATAGAACATTTTGATTAACTGAGTCATTGGCAAGTTACAGTATTTTTTATAGCTTCATTACAATTTAAACGTAGGTAACAGATCGAGTCGTTCTACTAGCCGTTCAAAATCTTCTACGTCTGGAATAGTACTAGCGGTATAACGGAAATTCTTGAAAGATACTGCATTTTTTTATACCAAGGTGCCACTTGGTACAGTTGTTCCTTAGAGCCATTTAAACATTTTCCCTGTGGGTAGATTTTAGAGGGGGTGGGGGTGATTTATTGTGGGGGTGATTTATTGTAACATTTTTTTAAAAACTAAATATGGCCTAGAGACGAGATCTGGGTGTCGATCCCGTATGATTTTAACCCGAGGAATCCAATGGTAGCGCGAGAAACGTAATCCGTTTTTGGGGTCAGGGAATTCATTTATGATAACAAAAATAACCTACTGGCATCGGAACTGCATGAGAGGCTTCCCTACTGCACTTTTTGAAGACGTCGCACGCGGTGAAACCCAAGATATTCCAATGTTTGAATAAGTATATAAACTTATATTATTTTATTTAATAAAAATACACATTAACAAAACATCAAATATATTAAAACATGGGGTAAAAAATGTATAAGCCTATGAAGAATCACCAAGTACATCGCTGACCTCCTCTGAGATTGCGTTATAACCACTGAAAAGGAATTTTACATATAGGTTCGGTAGTAAATTATATCGAAAGTATACAATATTCTTACCCTTTGTTTGGGCAATCTCCCACACATTTTTGGCACGCATGGTAATCCGTGTCGCCGCAGCACGAGTTGGAGGAGCACATAAGGAGGGCGGCGTATGTCGCTGGTCATATCTGGGGATGTGCAAACCAGGTGATGAGAAGCTCTACAAGTCCAGAAGGATGGGGATGGACTCTTGAAGCCAAAGCCTGGAAGGTTCTGTAGTCCAAGCTACCACAAGTATGGAAGGCAGTCCGTGCTCTGGACAGGTGTGGCTGCGCGACAGGCGGCGAGACCCTTCGGTGCAGCTGCCGGCGACACGGATTGCCATGTTCCCCTGCATGCCAAAAATGTATGGGAGATTGCCCAAACAAAGGGTAAGAATATTGTATACTTTCGGATATACCTAATTTACTACCGAACCTTTAATATTTATACCGAGTGAATATTCCCAAAACGAACATAGAGAATTAACATGGGAAACGGGGTTTTTGTAGATAGTTGCTCCCCATGTTAACTTAGAGGGTTGATCATGACACCAATCGAAAGAAGATTTTTTTCCTCGTCTAATGATATACGAATTAGTTCATTTTCAGGTGTATTTCTCACTATATTATCAAAAACTTGAGAAATCCACTTACCAAAATCATGTTTAGCCATGACTAAGACAAAAAGCAGATTCAAACGTCGAAATCAATATCAGTATATGACAACTGGCATTAATTTTTTTGTAAAATGCGGTTCACTGAGGAAAAAATATTTATAATAAACAACGTTTACAGCGGAAATATTTACTCTAGTACGAGATATTTGTTTTCCGTGCATGTGAAAACCTATTTCAATTCGTTAGGAAATTTCCATGGCTTAACATGATTTTGCTAATTGGATTTATTGCCGGATTTTTGATAAAATAATGAGAAATACACCTGAAAATAAGCTAATTCGTATATCATTGGATGAGAAAAAAATCTTCTTTTGATTGGTGTCATTACAAACCCTCTAAGTTAACATGGGGAGCAACGATCTGCAAAAAACTTTTTCCCATGTTAATTGCCTATGTTCCGTTTTAAAATATTCACCCGGTATGTGAAATTCCTTTTCAGTGGTGATAACGCAATCTCAGAGGAGATCAGCGATGTACTTGGTGATCCTTCATAGGCTTATAAATGTTTTACCCCATGTTTTAATATATTTTATGTTTTGTTAATGTGTATTTTTATTAAATAAAATAATAAAAGTTTATATACTTATTCAAACATTGGAATATGTTGGGTTTCACCGCGTGCGACGTCTTCAAAAAGTGCAGTAGGGAAGCCTCTCATGCAGTTCCGATGCCAGTAGGTTATTTTTGTTATCATAAATGAATTCCCTGACCCCAAAAACATAATCTAGTCACCTTACACGGCCCGGTGTGCCTTAGAAATATAATTCGATCAAAAGTCTGTCATTTTCTAAAAATGGCGGCTTTTCACGGACTTCCTGTATCCGGATTACATTTCTGGCGCTACCATTGGATTCCTCGGGTTAAAATCATACGAAATCGACACCCAGATCTCGTCTCTAGGCCATATTTAGTTTTTAAAAAAATGTTACAATAAATCACCCCCACCCCCTCTAAAATCTACCCACACGGAAAATGTCAAGTGTTCTTCGGGCCAAATCGTCTAAATGGCTCTAAGGAACAGCTGTACCAAGTGGCACCTTGGTATAAGAAAATGCAGTATCTTTTAGTATACCGCTAGTACTAGAACGATTTTCTTCGGCGATTCTGCCGATCTAGAATATTAACATTCAACTTGGTTTTCTGCCCACTGTCAACCTCAGCTGCTTTGTTTCACCGTAAGTATACCGTATATTTTTGGGTGTGAGAAATAAAAAAAAAATAAAGCGGGTTACGTGAAAGCATCCTCTTAAGCTACTACAACGAATTGTAGTGCAATAAAACGTGCTATGTAAATATAGACCAAGGACGTACCGGTTAAAAAAGCCGAGATTCTATTATCGCGAATGACTTCTTTATTTTCTGTAAAGACAATAAGTGCTTACCCAATACCCATTATAAACCAGGTGTCAAATTCTTGACAGAATAGCTTCCTAGCTGAAACCAAAAATTGCCAACATATGTACGCACTTACCCATTTCCCACAGTTTTACTGAACTCCATATTTGCCAACTTTCTTATTTGTAGAGATATTTCTTTGAAATTTTAACCACAGATGCTTCTAGTAATGGCAACATATCGCAAATCGTAAAAATCAGGTGTGCATATGCGCGCAAACTGCGCAATGCCAACTTTTTGGTGTATCACAACGATGTTGAGGTAACGCTTATGTGCTTGTGTTTTCGTCTGTCTGTCTATGTCCGTCCGTCTGTTCCATCCAGATCTCGGCCCCTGAGTCACCAAGAGACTTCAGATTTTCGCTAATTGATAGCTGCTATGGTCTATATTTGCCCATTACTCATCATTTACAATGTGTTACGCGGCAATACCCACGAGTGGGTTTTGAAACATTTTTTGGTAATAAAACCCGACACAATTTTTGTAGGTTGTACACAGGAAGATAAGATCTTCCAAATAACTCAATAAAAATTTCAGGTTACTATTTGAAAAAAAAAGTTTGATGCCATTGCGGCGCTCCAAAATTTTTTTTCAAAAATCCAGCCCGTTATTTTTCTGTCCGGTATGCCTAATATACATATCCGAAATTTGAACAAAATCCGTCGAGTCGTTTTCTCAGAAAATTGCCAACAAACGTACGTACGTAGGTACATACAGACGGAAAAAATAAGAAAGGTGCATTTTTCACGCATGCATTTTGTTTGCTTTTATTAGAGGGACCTACCATCCAAATTTCGTTAAAATTGCTCCATAAATAAGAAAGTTGGATGTTGCACATGCGCAACTCGATTTTTTGCGCATGCATTTTGTTTTCTTTTATTAGGAGGACCTACCATCCAAATTTCGAAAATTGCATTTCTGCGCATGCGCAACACGATTTTTGCGCATGAATTTTGTTTGCTTTTATTAAAGGGAAATTTCGTTTAAATTGCTTCAGAACACAATTTTTTGACTTTGACAATTTTTTTCTCCGTTTTTTGATAATATAACCCGGCCCAATTTTTGGTAGGTTGTACACAGGAAAATAAGGTCTTCCAAATAATAGAATAAAAATTTTAGGTTGCTATTTGAAAAAAAAAGTTCGATGCCGTTACGGCGCTCCAAAATTTTTTTCAAAAATCCGGCCCGTTATTTTTCTGTTCGGTATGCCTAAAACATATATACAAAATTTCAACAAAATCCGTCGAGCCGTTTTCTCAGAAAATTGCCAACAAACGTACGTACGTACGTACATACAGACGGAAAAAAATTTTATTCTTTAAAAGTTGCTTAAAATGGTCTAAAACGTCGACATTTGACGAAATTTTAAAATGTTCAAAAAACGGCTATCGCAATAGCTACCTAGCACATGCTAGGAAGCTAAAAATTATTAACATTATTTATTGAGCTATTATACCTAATTGATTCACATATCTATGGATTTGTTAAACTATTGAACCAAAAAGTTATTATAAAAATGATGGATGCATATGAAGGTCTTGAGGATCCTTTGGTATTCAGTTGTATCGGGTTTGGCCTTTTGGGTTACAAAGTTGATGACAAACTTACATGGAAAAATCATTGCTGTCGAAGGAAGGTACCTACCTATAAAGGGAAAATGCAATATTGCAGAGAATTTTTCTAAGGGATTGATTCTTCTTGCATTATGTAGCGTAGATTTTGAACGTGCGTCTGACGGCCGTTAAATGTTTATGTGTAATGGGCCCTCTCCCCATTAGTCGTGTACCAAGCAGGTTAACATCGATACATATAGCATGTTTAAAAAATGTGCGTTTTGTGCACAATTTATAAAACAAAAACGTGTAAGGCAATACGGGGTCGCCGATAAATTTGGAAACGTGGATTATCGGGGAAAATATACAAGATATCGAAGAAGTTTCATTTCTTCTTTTAATAAGGAAAGTTGTTAATTTCCTTTTTTTTTCTGAAATTGCGATTTTATTTTTTGTGTAAGCGCAAAAGAACACAAATCACAAACACAGCACAATTTCCCACAAAAGTTTGTTTAAAATCGGCAGCTACCATGCTAAGCTCCCAAAAAATTGTATGTCTTCTACAGAAGTATAGCATGAAAAAATAAATTCGGGGGTTGGAACATATTGCGAGGGCACTACGTTTGGATTGGTTGAAAAAATATTTTTCAAAATCCGTTAGACTAATAGTACCTTCTATTTGAATCCAAAAATCTCCTACAGAATTCAAGTAGAATGCAAATAATCACATAAATGAAAATAAGCTTAACTAATATTCTGCCAATTACTAACTGTTGAGTACTTTCTATTCTTTTGTTAAAATTTAATTACATTCTAATTGATTTTCGAATTACAGACCGGGACTGTATTTCTCCGCTGCAATCATTTCATTTAAATTGGAAAGTCACAACTTTCTGCTAACTAAATCAATTAGGAGATTGAAAATTATAATTTCTTCCTCATTCGCATAAAAAAAGTGAAAAGCTGTTACAAGTCTTGCATTTCACGCCGCCTCTGGCAACTCAGGATCTCCTCCATTGGTAGGTGCTGTAATTTTTTGCTATTTTCACATTTTTATTTTGGCATTAGCCTAAAACCAGGTAACATACTTCGTTGACACAGGCAAAGAACCTCCAGAAGGTGGAGAGAAATTATACAAGGTTAAATCAAAGAGATATTGGATAATGGGATTATCGTACCTACAGTACTCCTATCATACTATTCAAAAATAAAACAGCGTCGATTACCGAAAATTAATCTTCATCACGAAGAAGAATACTTACACAAGGCCAAGGGCTGTAGGTACCTGCCCGCATTTATTCTCTGGCTATTTGTAATGTGGAATGGGTCCTGGAAGTCAAGATCCTATTACCGGATGGGCTGTCCAAATTTTCCGAGATGCCCTTTGGATTAGGTAATTTAACACCTTTCATGATTAAGGCAAAAAAGAGAAAAAAATAAGCTTCCATTCTTAATTCTAAAGCTACCACCCGTTACTGCTTTCAAACTATTATCAAATAGCTTCACCTTCTCCTTCAGTATATTCGGAATAAACTGGTGCCAAAGGGGGAAGCGTATCTTCCTGCATCAATTTACATAGGTGTGCTATAACTCTAATTGCATAATTGGCACAGAAATGACAGTGTTGCAAAGTTCCGAAGTACTTGCAGCTGTTTTTTTGAGGGCTGATTTGTTAGCTTTGAAGCTGACATGCTGAAAAACGCCTCTTAGACCATTCGGCATTCACCGTTATTGGGGCAAACACTTTTACCTTTTATTTAGTTGTTAGCTAATAATGGCATGTCGAAACGTGCTCCAGCGTCTTCGGCATCCTTTTGGTCGATAATATGTTTTCATATAGACACCCTGACTAAATATTGGATTATATTATCGATGCATGACAATATTATCATGCAAAAGAGCAAACAGATGAAAAATTGAACTGCGCGTCGCACGTTTTTATGCCCCGTTAGCCTTGTGTTTTACGACGAATAAACTTTGCAGAACGAATGTAAACGGACTAACCGTACTTGTAGCACGCTTCCAAACAGTAGCTTGTTTTTCCGCTTGAACAGCTTGGATTTGACCAACGCAGTGTAGCTCACGATAAAAAATCGTGGGCACAAAAAGTGCGAATAGCGCAAAAGATTCATGGCATAATAAATATCTATTATGAAAGGATTTACAATTTCATCCCCTTGAAAACGCAATGCCATCCTAATTTACGAGCTGAGTGTAAACTTACTCAAGCCCATCTTGATTAATATCGGCAGAGCAGTAGTGTAGTTTTAGGGTATTTGTAACCTGCGTGCTTCTGATGAGATTTCTGTAGTGTCCGACATTTACATACGACTAATTTTATTTCCATCCGAGTTTGCGAAGTCTTCATTTGAAAAGTCGCGCAAGAAGATTTATTTTTTTAATCTTGGTAATTTAGTGTTCTACCCGCAGTCGTTATCAAACACGTAATTGGTCACTTTAGTAAAAGTCCCACTAAGACAATAATTATAAGAGGGATTTATGCTGGTGATTTTTCATTGCCGTTAAACGACTTATTAGCCATTTTGTCATTATTGTCATTATTGTAATTTAATCCTATAGATTTCCATTGAATATTGCAACTTTTTATGGTAAAATTAGGCATATACGAGCAATGCGGTTCGTTTGTCAATTATATCATTCATTAGTGATAATTGGAATAATATTCAAACGAATTTCAACGTAGAGAATCGTAATTAATAAAGCCGCAGATAGAAAGCCAAAAATCTATAGATGTGGGTTCAACCCAACCAACTTGAGCATGAGATTACTTAATCAATTACGGAGGCCCATACGACATTGCTTAATTTAAAGGGTAGATCTAAATGAATGGACATATTTCAATAGTGCAATTAGAGAGATGGATTTCTAACGGGTAGGACTAGTAGAACTTTTTGAAAACGACGACTAAGTTTTAAAGTGGACTCAATGTTGATATTGCCCTGAATTCGAAACCAAAAATTTAAACCAGCAGCTCTTTGGATTGTTCATTTTAGGCCCGGTGCACTAGAGATACAAATTAATCGGGATGCCTAGATTGCTTTATATTAAGATAGTCGGAAATACGTTCGGAGTAATGGGGCAATGCACATGGGACGCCGACACCTATCGGATACCCTGCCCTATTACTCTCAACGTGTTTCTGACGAAAACAATCTCGGCGTCCCGATTACTTTACAATGTGTGAGAAATAGTTTCATTCTAGCCCGATTCAGAATGAAATTGCTGCGGCCCAGAAGAATAAAATCATTTGTTTTTATCACACTTAAGAAGTACAACTGCGCAATGTCAATCATTCTTATTTATTATTTTTTGAGATCTCAACCATAGATACTTCTAGTAGAGGCCAACATATCGCATATTGTCCAAATAAGATGTACCCATGTCCCATAAATAGTCCGTTACATTAGTTTTGCAATAAAAGGGGTTCTTTTCCTTTTTGAAATCAAAACTTTGAGTTTCCAAGTAAACTCGCAAATTCTATAGATATGAAATATGACTACTATGATTAATTCATTTATTGAAGATTTCCCCTCTTTCTAGTTTCTTGAAATTTGCCTTCAATAGGCCATTTTTCTATGGGTTTGCTCCAGTTTACATTACACTTTACAAGGTTTTTTATTTAAGATTATCCCTATCAATTTAAATCTACAAAATCAATTTTGTGGCCACATCTTTTTTTGGAATTAATATAGAATCTAATGGAATATACAGTTTATCTAACCGATACGTTAGAATTTATTTACTTCAAACTTTTTCTCTTTTAACGATAACTACCGGAACTCACCAAATACAAATACTGTTCGCGACGGTTGTCCAAATATTGAATTTGGTTCAAACCTTATTTAGGGTTCCGCACCACTAGCAACGGCTTTCCAAGCGCAAGTCTTTTTCAAATTTTACTAGGAAACCCGTGATACTATCGACTGTCTTGATTAAGGCGAATTTATGAACGACTCTAGTTTTCGGACTACGCATCGATTACCCTGGTAGTCAAAAGTACGAATCAAAATCTACTCCAAAACTAAATTGCGCTATATGTCTTATTTTTAGCGTATTTTTGCAAATTTACTTATAAAAAGGATTTTGGCCGACTTACTGGCCGGCAGCAAATGAGGGTCCGTAGAAGAACGCCTGTAGAAAGACGAGGAGTGTATGAGTACCTACTGGGCCGTGTAGAGAAATTTAGAGAAAGAGATACATGATGTGGGGCGACATCTCATCTGGGCGCCATCCCCGAGTGTGACGGATTTAGATAATAAATGGAAAGATACGTGCCATACAAAACTATAGAGATATATTTGATAAACTTACTCTGCGACTTTCATTTTACAATATAACTGACTAATTGAAATGCGCTAAAGTCCCTTCGATCTCGACGACGACTTTGATAATTTCTAAAAGGTATCACGTGCAATAACTAGGTCCGCCATGTTTTTTAGTTGTGTCAATTGGAATCGTTATATTCGCATGGACGAAAAAAGGTGGAATCAACTATCAAAATATTACTGACTAATCTCCTACTGATCAAAAGAGTGACCTGATGCTAATCTAGCAATTGTAACCTAATAGCACTAATGAAGCAGACAAAATCACTGTGTCTCCATGGCATAATCGAATTTTATATAAGGTAAACGCTTAATTTAGACGGGATTTTTTGTTGGTTTTTGGGTATTTTACCGAAACGTAAAGTCTTTTGCCTTTGGTGTTTTAACAGTATTTAAATCTTTTGATTTCTGCTTTTTGCACCTTTTCAAACTACGTTTCGTAAGTACCGTAATACTGAGCTTTTCCGTAAATTTATTTTGCATTCATTTGCTTTCTCATCAAGTTTACCGCCTCATCCCTCTAGCTTTTGCTTTTTCCTGCACAGTAATTGCTATTGATCCATTAATTGCAAGGTAAGCTTTTTTGCTACTTTCCGTTTCATTAATTAAAAGGGGGGGGGGGATATTGCTGTGGGCTTTAAGTTTGTTTTAGCATTCATTCATTTGCAATGCATACAGCATTGTCACTACAGCTGGAAGCTACTGCAGTTAAATTATCTAAACTGGATTATCATCCAGTGTACTCCAACTCGCTCAATTAAACCATAGTGTATCTGAACTGCAGTCCACGATTTTGCAACAAGGCGAGAAAATCGACAAATGCGTACAAAACATTAACAATTTGAAGCAAGAAAACATCCGAGCTTGTCCAGGAAATGCATTCCTGTATAATCCGTGAAAAAATATGATTATGTTTGAAATTACTGAAGCCGTCCAAGAGGAAGACCAGATTAACGAAATTTTGAAGGACATTTCCCTTGGTCATATAAATTTTGAATATGCGCTTAGGGTAGGAACCGCTGGAAAACCCAGGCCATTAAAAGATATTTTCAAAAATGTCAATTAAAAGTACTAAAATCTAAAAGCAAAATACCACGCAAAAATTTCCTGTTCTCCAAATTAAAAATGGATAATCACTCCTGGTATCTGACTGTTATTAAGATTGCTTAACTTCTTCTGCACACTATATTTCGAAACCGACCGTTTTTACGGTAATTCCAGTATGTAAGAGAACACCACTTCCACTATAAAATAATCTTCTTCTTTAGGATTTTCAAAGCCAGTTAGCTTCGAAGGAACGCGTCCCCATTTATGCGGAAATAACGCGCGCATTTTGGTAAAACACATGCATCTTCTAGCAGCGATCAGAACACGCGCTATAATTAAATTTTGTTTGAAAAAACGCCTTTTCTCAAACGACCAGATATGTCTAACTGAAAGCATCTTATATCTTAATTGAATATATTACCAAAGCGGTAAAAATGTAAACAAGAAGATAATTCTATAAAATAGACACTGAGACAACAAATTCAAGTAAAACAAACCAACTTTGTGCTTATGCGTAAATCATCCTCCAGATTTACTTATTTGTCATACAAAGGATGTCGGAAATACAGGACATTGTTTACACAACAATAGATAAGTTTCAAAATAAATAGGTACAAATAGGTTTTTATAATATTTATTGAAAACGTTTGTCAATGTGTCAAATCTTCCTAAATTTTAACATTTAGTACCAAATCTAAATATTTTTAGAAGATTCTGTTCTCAGATTATCATAATTAAATTTATTGTGTTTGGTTTAAGAACAATTTTATTTTATTTAGAAAAAAATTGAAATGCGGAAAGAGTGATGATTGTTCTAAACGCCGGACGGTCTGATAACATGTCATTCAGGAAGGCGAGTAACTAAACAAAAATCGTTATTCGCAGGTTTATAGTTTTCTTAGGGATTCTTCTCAAGTTTTACACCTACGCTTATATCTTGTGTACCCTTTGTAGTATAAAATTCGCCTAAGCTCTACTAACAAGAAATAAATTTTTGGCGACAACAAGCCATCGCTAAAACTCGATTAAGAAATAAGTATGTTAATATTTTAGCAAAATGTCGGTTTATTTTATGCTTATTTAAGTCGGCATAATGTTTTTTTTATGGGCGACGTAAAGGTTTGATAAACGATGCCTTCCGAAACCTCTTTTTGCACAAATACATTTTTTCTTCGGCCGCTTAAATATCGAAACCATGAATTGAATGAGCCAACTTTAATGGACTTTCATAGTGAAGCGAAATGTTTCTCTGTTCGTCGTTCTTTCCACGTTAATTGCTTTTATTTACTTTGAAAGTTGTAAGGTTAGCTTATTTGTTGGCACAGAAAAATACGTAACTTTGTGGTAAACTTGAGTAAAATTGAAATTTAAACAAACCAAGAATACATTTTTTGTATTGAGCTGTGTCTTCTACGACGCCTCAGTTTAATACAATTTGTAATTTAACACTATTCATATTAAGGTAGTAAGAAAGAGAAGAAACTTTTTAATGACGATGACCTGATGGCGGTCGCACTCAAAGTCACGTATCAAAAAATATACCTACATGAAATAATTTCAAATGAAAGCGTTCTAATTTTCATGTCTATATCTCATACGGTTTGAGCGTGACAGATTTGGTTTCATCTAATCATATCTGTATATTAATTCTATCACCCATAGGCATGTATGATTGAGAGAAGGTGATTAAGACCTACGTACTCAATAATAAGTCTTTCATCGTTGAGTGAAGGATAAACCCTTCCCTCTACGGTTTATTTTGATATTCAGCTCGAGTGAACATGAACAGAATTTATAACTAATTAAAAGTCAGTATTAAATTAATTTGGTAACTTTTACAAAGCAAAAATGAGACATAGGTTTACCGTGAGCACGTTAAAAACGTACAGAAAGTGACACATCAATTATTTAAACACACACTTTATATGTTTAACATGTGAATTATACATATTCGCAAACATTTTCCTTTTAATGCTTGGATGTGCCCTTTAGTTAATAAGTTAGTAATCATATTTTCTGCAAACAAATCTTTTATTTTTGTAATATGAATTTAAGGATTGTATAAAGAACAACCTTTCACACCTTATATTGTGAAATACAACCGAGGAAAGGGCACTTTCCACTCGTACTTCTAGTCAATGTTGACAGTGAGTTTTAGATTTTTCCGCGTTTGTTGAGGTCACCTACCTGAATCCAGTAATGGATTGGAAAACACTTAAAATCTCGCTCCAAATCTCATCCTTGAGACGATACATTAAAAATCCAAATTATAATACTTATAGTTTTACGTTTTAAAAGTATTTAAATACGAAAGGCTTTCTAAAAATCAAATATTCAATACTTTTTTAAGCAACATAAACAAATACTAAATACATATACTTTAAAAAGTATTTAAACATTTTGGAGAACTATTTAACTACTTTACAAAGTAACCTGAACTTTGGAAATTAGACGATTGCTGATTGAAATAATATTTTATGTGGCCCTTCACCACTTCGGACCTTGTTGCACCTTTCTTGTAATCCTCACGGTTGCGTATCATTATGCAACGGGTTTTCATTTTAAGGGGGTTGACCATGATTTTTCTGCATAATGATATTGACTTTTCAATAATTAGCTTTAAATTTTTTTAGCAAGTTTTGCAAATGATCCACGGCTGGCCCTTAAGGCCTTAACATAAATTTTTAGAGTGACGTACTTACTAAAAACCTCCTTACTTATTTTTTCTGAAAATTGGCTTCAATTTTTCTCATTTGTTTGCTTACAAAAGCAAAAGTTTTGGATATTCCAATTTACAATTATTCCCTTTATAAGTTTTCCTATTTTTGGTTTTCACTGGTAAATTCATATAACTAGAATAATTTTCGGGGTCACGGACATTGTGAACTAGGTAGGTACTCCTAACTTAATGCCAAACCCAACAACAATATACGGAACAATTTACCGTATAAATAATCATAATGGATCCGAGCTTGAATTTTGAACGAACAAACTTTAAACGAAAAATTGATTTTTTTCTGTCAAATCCAATTCTAATGGATTCAGAAATACATGCAATGCAAAGAGCTTCAAATTTGCCCATAGGTGGATATCTTTAAGAAATGATAGATTAGATTTCTCTTAATCAGTTTTTTTTTTTTTATTTAAAGGAATAATGCCTGAACTACAAGGTCTTGTGGCATTTTTGCTTATACAGCAGATAAGATTTACATTTACATGGCATCGATTAGTTGAATGTCTTTTAGGAAACTTATTACGTTCTTTGGCTTTGAGAAAGCGGTTCCTAAGTGGTTGCCGATGTTAAAGTTGTTGCGCTGCTTCGTGGTCCTAGGACAGTCACAGAGGATGTGTCTCACAGTTAGTTTGATATTGCATTGTTGGCAAGTTGGTTCTTCTTCCTTTTTAAGCAGGTAGTCGTGGGTAAGTCTTGTATGTCCTGTTTTCAGTCTTGTTAATATTGTCTCTTCTCTTCTAGTGATATTGCTTTGGGATTCTGGGGGTGTGTGTTTCGGTTTGTAGTAATTTTTTGTGTTCGCTGTATCTTCCCATTCCAAGTTCCATGCTTTGGTGATACGGTTTTTAATTATATGTTTGGCGTCGGTCCTTGTGGTGTATGTCGTGCTTGGATCTTTCCTGTATGTGGCCTCTTTTGCTTGTTGGTCTGCTCTGTCGTTGCCTTCGATGTTGATATGTGATGGAATCCATAGAAAGTCGGTTTCTTTGCTTTGTGATTTGAGTGTTTTCCAGGTGGTGTGTATTTCATATATTATATATATTATATATATTCATGTTGTGGGTACATGTTGTTTAATCCCTGTAATGCGCTGAGCGAGTCCGTTACTATTAAAAATTTATCGTACACGTTTCTCGATATATATCCGAGTGCTTCCTTGATGGAATATAGTTCGGCACTGTACACACTTGGCGCATCTGGTAATTTGTATTGGTAGGAATTGTCTTCGTGTATAAACGCGCATCCAACAAGATTTTTAATTTTTGAACCATCCGTATATATTATTTGTCTGTCATTATGTCTATTAAGGATTTCTAAGAAGAGGTTTTTATAGATTGCTGGATTTGTAGAATTTTTTGGGTGGTTGGTTAGTTCAAAGTTCGGCTTTATAAGAGGAGTTGCCCAGGGTTGCTTGATTTGGGGAGTATTCGGTAGTTTAACTTGTATTTCAAGGGATCTTAATAGCTTTTGGCCTCTTACATTAAACGGGGGTACTATTCTTTTTGACCTACCGAACAGATTTTGAAATTCCGGTTGTAAAGTGACTTTTTGGTTCGGATGGTTTGGTCTACCCATGACTTGTACCGTGTAGCAAAGTAGTTGTTTAGAGAGCCTTGCTTTTAGGGGTAGTTCATCCGTTATTGCATAGAGGCTATCTACTGGTGTTGTGCGATGTGCTCCTGTAGCTAAGCGGAGTCCATGATGATAAATAGCATATAAGGATTTCAGAATGCTGCTGTTGGTTCCTCCGTAGATGCATAGGCAATATTCTATTTTCGACCTAATTAAAGCGTTTAATATTTTTATTATTGTATTTGTATTTGTTCCCCAATTTTGATTTGATATAACTTTGATTATGTTTAACGCTTTCCTGGCGTCTTCTATGGTTTTTTTAATATGAGGGATCCAAGTCATCTTGTTGTCAAGTACAACTCCCAAATATTTGATTTGATTTGTGTGTTGGAGTACGATGTTATTGAGTTTAAGTGAGGGATTTCCAATGTTGCGTCTTCTAGAGAAAGTTATGCAGTGAGTTTTATTGGTCGAGAATTGTAATCCAGTACGGTCAGACCATTTTTCTAAGCGGTTAATAGCTTTTTGTAGATACCTTTGAGTGTCTTCAAGATTTCTGTTAGAGGTGTAGATTATGAGGTCGTCAGCGAAGAGAGATGCTTGTACATTGTTCGGGATTTTGCCAATTATGTCGTTGATTGCGATTAGAAAAAGAGTCACGCTAATAACGGAGCCCTGAGGAATTCCGTTTTCTTGGATCAGTTCTCGAGATGTCGTATTTGCAAGACGCACGATTATGTTTCGTTCTTCGAGGAAATTTCTAATATATTGTACCATTCTTCCCCTAAATCCCCATTTTAGAAGAGTCTCTATTATTGTACGCCGCCAGATGGAATCATATGCTTTCCTGATGTCGAATAGCACGGCTGTCATATTTAAATTTCAAAGAATAAAGTTGTAGATTGAAACTTCCCATCCCCTAAATCCTCCGGTAATCTTGCCGGTTAGGCATAATTTTTTATTTTTTATGGGCAAGCAAAATTTTATTAAAAATTAAACCATGTTTTCCAATTGTGGGCGATAAGAACAATTTTATGATTACGAATTCCCATAACAAAGTTCAATCACCCTTTTTTTAATATTGTTGCTTACGCGCCGGAGTAACATGCCACTGAACGTAAGCAATAGCCCTTTTTGTAGCGGGTAAAAGTATGCTGCAGCGCTTAATTAGTTTGTTCACTCATGAATAAGGTAATCATTTTGTTGGCGGATAATTCATCTCAAGTATTTTGTCGTCTTTTTTTATACAAAAAAAATCTTGTTTTTAGCATGAACAAAAAACTGACAGTAAATGCACTGAAGCAGTAACATCATAGATCTGCATACTTGACCCCAGTAGCAGTGTTTGAATTTACCTAAATTTATCTGTAATATGTACATTTGAACTTTGATAATTTACACCTCACGAAAGCACAATGTGCCACTATAGTTTTTCTCATTCAATAGACATTTCCTCCGCTTGCCGACTGTCCTGAAAGCCTTACACTATATCCTAGTTAAGTGGCAACCCGAGCATATAAAACCGATAATAGGTACTCATGGAGTCGGTTTATGACGACTCACATTCTATAAGAAAATTTTTTTTCCTGATCGATCTGAGACAATTTTTTTTTCGGGGCTCAAAAAAAGGCAGTGTATTTTTTACCAAAAATCGACTACACCAAAATTTCTCGGGAAAACACTTTTTCTTATTAATTTGGGTGCATAGAATCCAAATCAATTCGTACTTTTTCGATCAGACTTCTCAATCAAAAGTTATAGACTAGAAACCAATTTCGGAAAAAAAATTCAAAGGGCTGTAACTTTTGAAATAGTAGCCCAATCTTAGAACTGTTTGAAATTAAGGATTCTGCAGGCCACATTCTGTAAGAACATTTTTTATGGGTCGATCTGAGACAATTTTTTTGCGGGCCTCAAAAAAATGCAGTGTATAACCTTCCTTTTTTACCAAAAAACGGCTGCACCAAAATTTCTCGGGAAAACACTTTTTCTTATTAATTTTGGTGCCTAGAATCCAAAACAGTTCGTACTTTTTCGATCAGACTTCTCAATCAAAAGTTATAGACTAGAAACCAATTTCGAAAAAAAATTCAAAGGGCTGTAACTTTTGAACTAGTAGCCCAATCTTGGAACTGTTTGAAATTATGGATTCTACAGGCCACATTCTATAAGAAAATTTTTTTTCCGGGTCGATCTGAGACAATTTTTTTTCGGAGCTCAAAAAAAAGGCAGTGTACAACCTTCCTTTTTTACCAAAAATCGACTGCACCAAAATTTCTCGGGAAAACACTTTTTCTATTCTAGTTAACGTTACCTAAGGATGTTCTAAAGAGTAATGACATCATGAACCATTAATGTATAATCTCGCCCCTATTAATCTTTACAATTATTTGGAAGACGTAGGGTTATATATGGTTCAAAATTTCCTATAGCTATTGTTGTGGCCCCTAAACTTCGGACCACATAAAAATAAATGCCAAAAAACTGACAGTAAATGCACTGAAGCAGTAACATCTAGATCTGCATACTTGAACCCAGCAGCAGTCTTTGAATTTACCTAAATTTATCTGTAATATGTACACTTGAACTTTGATAATTTACACCTCACGAAAGCACAATGTGCCACTATAGTTTTTCTCATTCAATAGACATTTCCCCCGCTTGCCGACTGTCCTGAAAGCCTACACCATATCTTAGTTAAGTGGCAACCCGAGCATAATAAACCGATAATAGGTTCTCATGAAGTCGGTTTATGACGCTTCATGGATTCACAGGATCTTTGTATAAAGTGGTCTTCCTAATTGGAACACTCAGAATGGTGAGATAAATAACACGTACCTATTACATTATTGGATTGACGT
The DNA here is from genome assembly GCF_008802855.1 of Photinus pyralis. NCBI lineage: Eukaryota > Metazoa > Arthropoda > Insecta > Coleoptera > Lampyridae > Photinus > Photinus pyralis. The sequence continues at coordinate 36,976,238 of NW_022170663.1, forward strand.
TTATGTTCGCTGCAATAATTTTCTTGATGTTTTATTTACTTTTGGTAGGGTGTTTACATTAGACACGTGTCAATTTGTACTACTGTTTTCCAAAACAAAAAACCCTGTCAGGTCCTCGTATTTAACTGTCAGTTAATAAATACATATAGGTACGGTAGTGGAAGTTTAACTGGAAATAGGAGGCAAATTGTAGGTACTAATGAGGATAGACGCTCAATTTCCAGCACATCGCTAACGTGATGATAAAGTTTGAAAGCCAGTAGTAACACAAGGCAGGCGCTTGCCAGCATCTCATCGCCGTACCAAGGCGCGTGGAACAGTTGAAATTTATAGCGAAATCTGGCTCAATGACGCTTGCGCAAAAATTGAAAATAACAGACGCTTGGAAATGTTGCCTTCATTCACCGTCGCGACGCTCGTCGTTTTCGCAGGGAAAACCGCCGCAGTGTCCGATCGCAAGGAGACGCAACCTCCGCCGACTTCAAGTTAAAAAGTTCGTTCTTGAGGAGGAAGAAAAATTAAACTCGTCCAATTTGAGCTCTTCATCATTAACTAATCACATTTAGCAAACTCACCCATTTCGAAACTTATAATGAAATAGAAATTACATTTTCCAGTTTCCTCGAAGGAAGTAGGCACCACTTGTTGCGCGTAATTGGAACTGGAGAGGGTGAAGCGCAATTGCTGCAAAGCGCCAAGTACGAGACGGTCATTCTCGATTACGTAAACTTCGATCTTATTGCTTCGCTATAGTGATTAATTATATGTTCAGACATTCTGTGCATTTTGTGACTTTTTAAAAAAAGGGGCCCGTGCAGAATAATTTCACAATCTCTGGTAAGTGCTCAATATTCTATGACTACTACGGCGGTACAATTTTTCGAAATTCAAATGAAATTCAAAGATTTACCACGCTTAACTATGATACCCGAAACGAACACATTGTAATATGAAAAAAATTAGAAGTTCATTGGATTTCGTGGCCATTAATTAAAATTATTAATTTAGTCAAAGGGTGCTCCAATAATTTTTGTGTAATTTACTATTAAATGGATATGTTGGAGCATTCTCCAAGTGGATAGGTAAATTGAAGTAGGTTTCTTTACCTTAAACTGGTTAAGGAAATGGTTCAGTATGTATTCAAGAGATTTTCATGCATCGTATTTAGCTTGAGAATAACAATTCCTCCAGAGTGAAGTATTTTTTTTAATCGTTTTTAGAAGAGACTGTACATGTACGGACGTGTATGCGTTTCACTTTGATGTACCATTACAATTCCATAACACAATTTAATTTGGCACATTACCGACATTACAATAGTTTGCATATTGCCGGGATCGCCGCGAAAATGTATAGGTAACTAAAAATATCGAATACATTTTTTTAATAGTGTTCAAATTACCGGACCGAATGTCAATGATATTAAATTAAGGGGTATTAAGGATCACTATGCAAAAAGTTTTAGTGTACAACACATGTGGAAAGTGTCTTTTTTTCACGAATTTACTTTATGAAAAAAAAGGATCACTTTCAAAACTAGTTGTACAATAGTTACGTAAAAGGATCTCAGTACCAAAACCAATTTCTCTCAATCAACCTTTATTTTTAGTATTTTATTTAATATCTAGTATTTTAAACTTTAAATAAAATGTCAAATTTATAATACTCCTGAAAATATTGTATTTTCGGTTCATATTTTGCAAGTATATATGAAAAAGTAGGACCCTGTGCCAAAATTAACAATGTTTACATCAACAATCCAAACCGACAGCCGGAACACTGTGGCGGTGTTGGGCACCGTCCCAAAAATATATTAGGAATAAACCCCAATAGGGGGCGTGAGGTCCGCAGGGGGACAAAATCTATTGGATCAAATTTAATATACTGAAATTTGAAAACCTGAAATGCCAATTTGCACATATATCGAAATCAATAATAAAGTAAATTTAAAACATCCTCAGAAAGTTTATTAATTATCCAAGTAAATGAAGTAAACGTTAGTAATAAAAACTAGTTAATATAATTGAAATGAATATTTGATCGAGCTCTTTATCAGCGCTTTAATTTAAATTTGAAAGAAAATGTACCCAAGGGCACCAAAGCAAACTTTACAAAATGGCGTATACGACTGTGCACGGCGAGATAAGATAGTTTGTTAAGAACTTGCAACTATACTTGCGATCGCATGACTTGCACTGCTGCGATAATGCCTTAAGATGGTGATGGCGGCTAATTAGCTTGATGGCGATACGTAGGTCTAGCTGACTGCCGACCCGCTACCTGCTGTTCGGTAGTTGACAGTGGTAAAGGTGCTGACTGCACCCAATGTCTTATCGATGACAACCAATCTCGCTTATGACGATTACAGATTACGCCGGTCGCTCCAATCAGGACGCTTATGACAAGAATTCCAATTACTCCAATTATGATTCCAATTATACCAATTTGCACATACACGATGGATGTTTTAAATGCAAATCATTAATTAATATTTATTAATAATATCAGAACATTACATTTCTGGCTTTCAATGTCGTTGCATTCGAGAAAGAGACCGGTTCACGTATTTGGCCAAACGCTGGTTCCCATATCTCCAATGACATGCGCGCTTGTTTTGTAGTGCGATTATTCTGTATAAACAGGGTGTACCGTAACAACACTGATCAAATACCTGCCTTTTTAATTAAAGATTGCTCTTGTATTCTAACTAACATATCATTAAAAATTTTGTTTAACTTATCTTTAAAACAATGGACTTTTCCAGTTGTTTTGAAAGTTACTAAGGTGTGTCCCATATTAAAAACAGGTTTGGCATCTAAAGTTGGAAATTATATGCAACTTCTCCAAAGTTTTTGAAACGGTACTATACAAAACATCAGGGGGTGGATGGGGAACCATAACCCGGCCCGTGAAATATACCTATCTATTGGCCCATTTAGCGAGTGGGGTAGGGGGTACCCAATGCGCCCTAACTTTAAAACCTTAATGCTTTTTCTAACACTGATTGTTGATAATTATTTCCCAACAACATAAATGCTTCTAAATTAGTGTTACACAATCTGTTCCTTAATCGATTTTTTATACATTTCAGAATTGCGAAAGAATAAATTAACAGGTACTGATAGGCATTAGCGAGTGCGGAATATTGAAACGTAAATTTAAGTACGTAATTTATTTATTCACAATTAATTATTTAATCAATTAATCAATTTATAAGTCTTAAAATGGATTAATTTATAACAGTAATTATAAGCGCGAACTATTCATTACTTCGGCGTTGAAATTGGAACTGACGCAATTCGATTTGCTTATATAGCAAACGCCGCTCCCGAGTATTCTAGAATGTTCTCGAACAAACACGTCGTATTTCTCGGACAGATTGCGTCACATCTGTCTTCGCTCTTTATCGCCGATTCTTCTACATTCTTTTTTCAAGAAATCCTATTTGTGTTGTGGTTGCCCCCGACAAGATCATTAAATGGTAATATTTTTTTCCAACGTTTATCCAGTAGATTATTGGGTAATACTTCATTTTTAATATCAGGGAAATTATGTGAATTTAAAAAGGAAAGATCCATACATAAATCTATATATTTTGTGAAAATCTACCTTTAATCGATTCAATGGCTTGATTTTAAGAGTCTGAACCTACCAATTATCAATTATCTTCCAATTTACTCATTTAATCTTTATTAGTTATTTCGTTTTTTTTGCAAATTTATGTGTCAAAGGTAGCTTTTAATCTCGCTTGAGCCGGCTGGCTAGCTGGCTGGCAGCAATTACGGGCCTGTAGAAAAACGCTTGCAGGAAGACATGGCAAGGAGTGTACATTGATAAATGCAATGTAGTAACTTTTTCACGCAAGCGTGGACTAATCCCATACACTCCTCAAATTCAGAATACTTACACCATTAAAGAGAGACACTCAAAGAAAAGATTTAGGGGTTCTGTTCAATAACATGCTAACATTTAGCTTACACATTGATACAATTGTTAGGCAATCTGTTAAAACATTAGGTTTTATTATACATATTGGTTATGATTTCGCAAACTTGTCAATTATTATACTACTTTTGTCTACATTTGTACGAAGCAAGCTTAAAATATGGCGTACTAGTATAGAATCCGGCATTTAAAAAACACGAATACCTAGAACGTACACAACGTGGCCTTTTAAAATATCTAGTTTTTCGAGGTGATAGCTACCCTACGAAAGGCTACCCACAAAATCTACTGCTAGAAAGATTCAATCTTTTACCCTTAAGTAGCAGACGTAAAAGAATAAGTATGTCGTTCTTGTATAAATTATTACGGAATGAAATTCATTGTGTCACATTACACAATTATTTAAATTTCACTGTATCTCGTTCTTCTTCTACTTTTAAATGACCCTATTGCAGAACAAAATTCACTAATTTATCGAGTGCGTCATAATTAGTTGTTGATATTTTTAACACTAATTTAAAATTCCTCATAAGTATGATCCAATAATTTTTGTCTTTATTTGCTTTTGCATTTAACTAATACAATTTCTCTTATTTATCGACATTGTATTTTGATTTATGACTTTATTTTGTTTATTGTATAACTCTATTAACAATTTTCTTTCGCCTTAGTCGTAAATCTATCATTATAATTAATTTTGTTCAATTTTTGTTAATTTTTCTATATTTCTGCGCGGCTTTTATTGAACAATATTTAAGTTTGTCCGTAGTTAGACTGGATACTGGATAGTCTGTTTGGACAATAAGTTATTATTATTAGGTATTTAAAAAAATCATGATAGTGTTGTGTTCAAGTGTCTTTTATTTGAATCTGTAAACATACCAGGCGACAAGTCCCAATTCAAACTTGGGTTTTCCAAATTTCACTTACATATTATGATCTCGCTCTTATAAAATAATAGTTAACGTTGAAAGTAATTTAACTGACGGATCAGTGCTGAATTTTTCGATTTCAATCCAAAAACTTGAAATGATTCTGTATTCTAATTAATTCCTACCCATCATTCCATGTAAACGAAACAAACTGCTATTCTATCTTCAACATTATTGGACAATAAACCTCCCCCATACTTTTTAAAATTTGATTGAAAGGTTGTAACGGGAAAATTGACAAGGGGTTTAAAATGCCCTGCGTGTTTCCGAGTTTTTTAATCCGGTCGATTTACTCCATCTGGTGTCCCATCAATCGATACGAATTACACCAACTTTTTTCGCATTGTATTGTCAGACACACGCCGTCACTAAATGTTTTGTTTACAAATCGTCGCAAATTACATCGACGATTATATTGTTGCAAATGTTTTATTAACGATCCTCCTTTAAAATGGATGAATAGTACCGACAATTCTGTGCCTACGGAATGAGAATAAATATAGAAGCCCATTTGTGCCAGTTAATGAATACTTTCACTTGCGTACGTATAAAACTTTTAAGCTGTACGAAGGTACAATTGATTTAGATGCTAAATCGAACATTTTCAATTTAATTCCCCCATTTAAATTCCGTGTATTGTTGAATGCTTGAAGCGCAGGATGTTTTTGTGACACGTCTAAATTAAAATATATGTAAAGCTCATACATTGTTGGTACCAAATTTTAATGCAAAATTCTACTCTCGGGTCGGGTTGACAAAGATTTCCCATTATTTATTTTGAAGAAAAGATATTTCTTTTCTTGTAAGAAATTTTGGAAAATGTACGCCATACAAATGACGGTCCAGCTTTCATTTCGAATATACCGTGGATTCTTGCAAATTTCGTTGCTAATGTGCTTTATGTAATCGTCCGTACACCACAGAAGAGGAAACAATAATTAATTATAGGAAGTAGAACAGAAACACCAATATATCACAATTGTCAACAGTGAGGCTGTCATCATGTCATCATTTATACTAGTTACAAGTGAAAGTTTACGAGCTCTGATGGATCATTACGAGTATTCATTAGGATGCGTTTATTTTTACGAATCTTTAAACTTTCATAATACTCCCAATTCATGATTAGGTACTACTTACTTGGTGAACTAGGTAAATATCGTCATTTGTCAACATGTGTGGCACCAATAGATTTATCCCAACGATTATTTTTGAAGTGCTCTTAACAACGAATTTTAAAAAATCCTTTCCCCTTTGTTTTACATCATGGATTCCCGATTTTTCCTTCAAATCTACTTGGATTGCTTAAAAGTGTTTGTATACTGCCTTCTGAATTTGTAACAGTTTGTAAATTTAATTTGGAAAAGATTTTAAATAAACTCTAGAATCTGGTGCGTGAGGGATAATTGGGTAATGTAACATATTTCTTATCTAATTTACTAATATAATAATAATGGTAATCTAATTTACTAATATAATCCCCTAACGTTGTTACATTTTTAATCTGCTTCCTTAGTCTATGTCTTCTAATTAAGTTCATAATTAATTCTTCGGAAAACCCGTTGTATGCAGCAATTTCTTTGACTGCGCGTAAATTTCACGTAAAGGTGGAAAATTAATTAGTCTGTGAACCAAAAAGTTGAATGATTCATGTTTATGCTGTCATAACTTAGTTATGAATATCTTAGTTATCCTTACGGTAAACATCGATATCTAAAGGTGATCCACTTCTGGAACAACAAGTTTGACCCATACACAGCTCGGTTAATTTAATCAAATCGTTAACTTCGGCATCTTTACGTGCAAACGAAAGGTTGTATTGATAGAAAGGTTGCCACATGCCCAGATTTTCCGGGATTGTCTCGGAATTAGCTGCACTGTCCCGGATCCCCGGTTTTTCATATATAAATCCCGGAAAAATAACGTAACTCCTTTTAATTTTTATAGGCTTGTGTTCCCGTTTCCTGCGCATATAGAAAGAAAGAAGAAAGTTTATTTTTTTCCAAAGCACACAAAAACAGAAAGAAAGAAAAAAAAATACATTCAAGTTGACAAAAATTTGTTGTTACAATACAATAAAATAAAATTAGACTTAAAGTGAGCTATGGATAGGTACTTACCTCCTTAACATTGTTGTATGGAGGTTATCCTCGGATGAGTCGGAAATTATATGGAATGTAGTGATGGTGGAAAGCATCCCATATTAGAAGGTAGGTATACAATAACAATAGCAAAAAAATAACTTGTACCTAAATAAAAAAAATGTGCCTATTACAAACAATCTTGTGTCTGCTTGTTGCCGGATAAAGTACTGCAGATAATGAACAATGATGATATTTGAAGATGAAAAAATTTATTTAAATAAAATTTCAATGTTTTCTAAAGTAATAAATATTGAAGATTTTAATTTTTTTAGAAAAAAACGATTGTTTTTTGGGAAGTCACTTCAACCGGGAGTAGGTTGAAAAATGTTGCTGCACATGCACAATATATAAAAAACCGTTTATATGCTTCTAATTTTGGAATAGGTGTTCCAACACGGTTATGAGATTTAAGCCCACTCGAAAATACTCTATACTACAAATATATATCTTAGAGGCAATATTTTTAAGTTATGAAATAGGGCAAGTGTATGCTCTCTAATTTTCGCACCTACTATATAATCTTAATAATTTTTTTTGGGTTATAAAAATCGGACAGATCGTGGAATATGTCCCTACCCAGTAGGGTGGATCGAGATTTTTTTTTCTCTCAATTTGATTTTCCTGTATCGTCGAAAGTTGTGTACGTAAACAAGAAGTATTTGTGTATTTCTATTTTTTTTTATATATTATCCCCTCCACCGCCACAGAGCCAAACTTTTTTTTTATTATTTTATCACTTTGTGGCGGTGAAAAACGTTTTCCAATTTTCTTTTCCTATCATTAAAAAATGTTTGTTTATCATGTACGCAGCACATGAACAGTCAGTCTGGTTGAATTTCTAAAAATAGATATTTCTTGATCTTTCTTTATTCAAAAAAGAAATCAAAAGACCATTACAATGGTTAGTTTGCCAATTGCACGCAAACGCTCCCTTTGTGGCATCTGATAGAACATTTAGATGGAGTTACTTCTGGTCCTCGAGGATTTTCTGGACCTATTGGGAAACTGCTTCAGGGCTGTGAGAACCTTCCAGTCATCCACTTCTCGAGGATTGAGTCTGCAGCTGCACTTCCTGTAATTGACAGAAACATCTTGAGCACAGACCAGAAATATTTACATGATATTGTTACTCTTGTAACGATCGGAATTTGTTTTGAAGGACTGCTCAAACGAGATCCCGGAAAGATGGTTCATTCCCGGTGGCTCACTACCGTGCATCGGATTCTCCGCTTATATGTTGCTACTGAGAACCCGTCGCAGAACATGATGACATTGGCAAGATTCGTTGCGACAGTTTATGCACCAATGTGGTTTACAATAAAAGTAGAGAGTTCATGCATCAAAGGAGCGAAACATCTCTTCCAAACTATACAACTAGCCAATTATCTTCCAGGCCAGCTGAAAGATGTTTTCCAGACGATTCAAAGGAATGGGTATTTCGGGCATCCAGAGAATACCCTTCTCTGCATGCTTTGGGATGATCGCAAGCACATCAGACAGCTTGCTTATCTGAGGATCATGAAAGCCAGAAACACATCGGCCGACTCAACGGTTAGAAAATTCTCAATTCCGTAGTTCAATTATGAAGCCAGGGAATATTACGAACTTGTTGAGGTTGCCGCCCAAAAGATTCTGTGGACTGAACCACCAATAACAAGTCGTTTTTCTCTGGATGATTTGAAAAACATGTTGAAGACCCAGAATCGTCCGATCTTTCATATATCAAGAACTTACCTTGCCATACGCAGGCTGTTGAGAGAACTGCGAAAATTGACTGATTGTTTGTTGATGTTTGTTAGTTACATTTTCATGTTTGTTGGTTGATCGTTTTTTAATTATTCAACATTCAAAAATTTTGGGCGTATAGTCAGCCCCCCCTAGTTGCAATATTTCAGTTTTGTTAGTTGTAATCGTTTGTTGGTCGTTTGTATTTGTTGGGTATTCGTTACCGTTTGTTGATTTGGTTGATAGCATCTTAAGAATCAATTTTGTAAGTTTTGGGCGTGAAGTTAGCCTCCGACATTCACATTTGTTTTTTGATCGTTATTTAATTATTCAAAAATTCAAAAATTTGGTGTTCATGTCGATGTAACGTTAACGTTTTAACTTTCAAACCACATCCAAGCTTTTTATTTGAAATTTAAAAAATCTAAAAACACAAAATTCCGTTGTAGATAGATTTACGAATTTTTAAATTTATCAGAACATTAGTGCTTTAATTTGATAGTTAATACTTCTTTACTATGCTATTAAAGACTTTGCAATTACATTTGCCGACGAAGTGTTTTTCGACGATGTGGTCATTGTAGGCGTACGTAGTGTCCGTCGGCGCAGCGTCCGTCGGTGTAGTGTCTCTTGTCGGCGATATGGACTACAAAAAATCGTGTCGGCGTTGTGGGCATTCAGCGAAGTGTCCTATACCTATAAATCAATGCGTACGACATTAGATATCACCAAAAAAAGGAGCAAATCTTGGTTTACGGAGGCTTGGTGTCCCGGAATTCAACGCGGTCAATGTGGCAACCCTAATTGATAGCGCCCTTTATGCAAAAGTATTCGTATTAAACGTGGTTTTTAAAATGCCGTAAAGAGTTTCTTAACAAATTAGTCCAGGCGCATTAACCATTTTTTAGGAAAAAAAAATTTTTTAATGGAGCTACGTGAGCAGGGGAGTGGGACTTATTTTTTCGGGAGGGTGAAAAGGGGTGAAAATCGTATGAGCTCAATTTCCGGCAAAAGTTGAGATCAAATACAAACGTTTCAATGGAAAAGTTGTAGATACTAGATCGTGAAAAAACTTTACAGTTAATTTCTCATATAACCTCAAAATAACCGAAACAATCGCGGAAAACCGTGTTTTTTGTTTTTTTATTGTTAATTTCCGTTTTCTTTTAACGCGACTTGGTTGAAATATGCTATTTTATGATTTAAATAGCCACAAATTGTCCCTCAGAGATTTATCGTATAGGAAGTTGTATTTGGAAGAATTGAAATTTGTCAAAAACTGATTTCAGCATTTGATTCTACGGGAAAAAAATACAAAAGAACCAATTATTTCGGTGTTTGAACAGACACTTTCTTTCTTTATAGTTATTCAATGGTAAAACATAAGATATTCGTCTTTAGCTATGTGCCTGAACGATTTCGTTTTGTAAGATTTACAACTTTGAACATAATTTCATCTCGACGTCATTAATAATTGTGGAATTTTAAAGTAAAAATTAAAATTTAACTTTTCCGTTTTAATTGAGATTAATTTTTCTCGTGTGCAGTCAAAAGTTCTGCAAGTAAACACAACTTTTTTATCAATTACTTCCCACGCGTATGAAATTAATATCGGATCAATAGGATTATAAAATATGAGAATTTCATTTTCCCTTCTAGAAACATGATAATCGGAGATTGTTAGTGCTGATTTATAGGCAGTATAGGTACCTACTAATTTCAGTCCTTCCAAATTTCTGTGCTGAAGACATCCTGTCGTATGTTTATTAGAGCATTTCTACTTTTTGCTAATATATCGAATTTATGCCGTTTCGACACATTTTGCTGAAGTAGTAACCGCAACTCTACTGCCACCTACTATTTTGTTAATATAGCTCTTTATACGTAGGTATGCATTTATACTTGGTCAATCATTATTTTTCCACTTCTGTAGCTTTACGGGTATAATTTGCCATTTTTTGTTTGTAATTAGGGCACAATGCGCCGACAAAGCTCGCTCCGATTTCGCATTCTATACATAGGTATATACGTTTACAATGACAATATTTGTAATACGTTCACTTAATTCGTTATGGAAACATATACGAGCACAAATTCAATTATTCGTTTATTTGTGCTTAAAATTAATACGGACATTGAAACTCGTGCAAGTGCACAATTGAAATAACGTAACAGTCCTGGTCACAGTTTAATATTTTTTTGAATAAAACTGTAATAGCAAAATGGAAGTAAACACAAGTGGTAAAAAATATAGTAGGTAATTTCACTTCGCCAACATGAATGTTGTGCGCTTTGTTTGACTGGTAACTATAGTTCCCTTGCTAATTTCTGTATAGACATTTGGAAAGGAAAACAAAGACCGAATTACAACTTAATTTGCACATCAAATAAAGCCGAAACGGTAAGCTCGAATATTGCTATTGAAAAACGGGTATCTTGATTCATCACTTTGCAACTTTGGGACATTAAGCTCCCGTATTTTCCATTTCTCTGTGCAAGACGCTTATTACATTCCAGTACGCTACGATGATGAGTTTTGGCAAAATTATTTCTAGTTTCAATTACCATACAGCTAATTGGACAAGTATCATAATATCGTAATAGAATTGCGGTTATTACTTTCAGTTGGTTTGCCACGAGCAGAATGGCTCGAAACGCTTTGCCAATTTAAATGGAATTTGTGGTATAAATTGCATATAGGATATAATCAAGCATAATAACGATGAATTAGTAAAAATGCTCTTCGAAATCCCATTTTTCTAATTATAGAACTTGATGCCAGTAACAAATAAGGATACCTATCATGGGGATAGACATTTGGGGTAGTGTTTATAAAGCACGAATAACAATTTCAGATTAGCAACAGTCCAGTTTAGAAGGGAAAATGTGACATTCATTGCTTTCTCTCGTTCTTTTGGACTGAAATTTAAAGTGTTGTGCGTGCCTACTTCATAATCCTACTGATCCGATTTAAATTTGGTACGTGTGGGAGCTAATTGATAAAAAGTTTTCTTTGCTTCCAACACTTTTAACTGCCAATGACAAACATTATTCTAATTTAAAACGGAAAAGTTTAGCTTTAACTTTTACTTTAAAATTCCATAAATATTAATGATTAGGGAATAACAAGGTAAAATTTAGCTGTAAACCTTACCTTAGCAAGTCGTTCAATCAAAGATGAATATTTTAGGTTGGCACAAAATTGTCACCTCTATTGTATCAGCAGCTAAATTGGTGACAACTACATGAATTTCCAAAAAATAATTTGATCAACTAATTCAGCTTGAATTTGACATCTCGTTTACTTGTCGACAAATGCAGCGCAAGAAAGACACACGCGTATTTTTACCTTCGCATTATAAGTACCTTGTGCAAATATGCCTGCTTTTCTATTTTAAACACCTATAGAGTAACAATATATATTATGTACACTAAAAAATACTTACTCTAGCATTCTTAGTTATATAAGAGATGAATAGTTTAATTTAATTCGTGTTTTCTTTCTGTTTTTTTTGTTTTTTGCATCTTTATAACTTTATATCGGATTCACTTATGTTAGTTACTTTTTTTTTCTTATTTTTTTTCTCTCTCTCTGTCTTAATAATTCTTTAATATCGGTGAATTTTCTTATTATATTATTTTTTTATTTAGATTTATTTGACATTTATGTACACTACCTATTATAATGCTATCATTGTCCTATAATTGGATTGAAAAGTCTGTAGGACAATAAACTCTATTATTATTATTATGACAGAATTATTTGGTACCTAGCAAGAAATAGAGGAACAGAGCAGTTATAGTTGATCAAAATATATGAACCTTTTTAGGTTTTTTTTAGAAATTCATTTTCGATTCGATATAATGAATGTCAATGAAAACCCAAGATGTCAAATGGAACGATGCGATTATTATATGATATTATCAAATAAAATGAAAAAGTGGAAATATCAGTGAAAAGCGCATTTTGATATATGTTTCCTAAGCAGAAATATGGCAAAAATGCGCACATTTACAAAGTTGACTTTAAAATAAAGCACACAAAGACCACTCGGTAGAGACTTTTACACACAATGTGTGAAATATGATTACACGGAGAGAGTTTTGTCCAAAAAAACTAATTCTGTGGAAATCGGTTAAACTATAAATGACCTAAACCGAAGTTATATTCAACTCCTTAAAGAGTTATTCCTCTTCCTTCACCCCTCTTACTTTAGCTAGAGTAATATGTGCTGCAACAAAATGATGCAAAATTGATACAAGATTCCGATGAATGTATTTTTTGAGCAGATCTTTGTATAACAGATGTTTAATTAGGTACTTTACAAGTTTCTCCAGAACAAAGGGATTTTCGTACTGAATTTAGGTGAAAATTCCGACTCTATATCTGTTCTAATTTACAGGGTCAGTAATCCATCCACCCTATCCATTCGCATGGGGTTGAACACGACTGACTCCAAGTGGAAGGTATGCGCCCAAATGGCCTCCAGCACAAGACATTTTGAAGTTTTTGCGCGCGATAGTTATTTCTTGAATGTTTTGAATTTCTCCGAATTTGGTTTCAAGTTAGTAGTTATACTTTCGATAATTTCCAAAATTTTTTGGAATTTATGAATTCTTTTGAATTTATTGTGGTGTTCAAATTTGTGAAAGTAACTTTTTTAACGATTGAAATATGAATGTACCGGACGTTTAAAACATTTTTTTGTATTCTTTGAATTTTCCGGTGATCTGATTTTTTTAAGAAAAATGAGGGGAAAATCTATTTTGAATTTTTGTGTACATTGTACTACGGACCTCTCCATTCTTTTTGAAATTTTTCGTGGTGCTGTGAAATATTTATGAATTTTCAAAGCATTTTTCATTTTCATTTTTCGAATTTTTACCGGGAGAAACCTTTGTAACACGCAGAAATTCGTTTATATTGTACATATTTGAAATGTTTATACTGAATTTTTGCACATTTTTTGTATATTTGTTCATGTTGAAAACAAAGGAAGAACAGAAAGAAAAAAACCCTAAATGAAATAATCCATGTCAATTGAATGTTAAATATTAAATTGCATACCCTCAAAATGTGTGTTCGATGAAGCGAGCAATACTACACTAAAGGTATAGCTTCACAAAAAATCTAAACCGCCAACAAACCCCTTTAGGATATGACGGACATCGTCAAAGTAAAAATATGGCAGCGTTATGTTTTACAAGTAAACAGCAACTGTCCAGTTCTTCTCTTACAAAAGAACATGGAATTGCACAACTTATAATACCTACTGCTTATTTTAGATTAAGTATTGCAAAATTCGTGAACTATAATCCTGACCGACCTCTGTTCAGTTTTCGCTTGTCTTTTATCTTTGATTCATGTAATCATTTTATAGCCGATAGTGGGGTAGAATTCGTATTAACTAAAATTCATACTGGTTATTCTTTTTTTAATCATTATTTTTCATTTCGCAACAATATTGTGATCGTGATCACTTTCTAAGTGTAATTAGCAGTACCGGAAATTAGTATACGAGTCATTCGTACAATTTGCTATACAGTAATTATTATAATATGTACGCAAAAATTAACTGATAAATACTCATTTTTTATTTTTACCTAGCAATAAACGTTATTATTACTGGTACAATCCTAGTTTTTTAAGTAATGTTACCTTACTTATCATTTTTATTTACGCTGGCTAACCAATAAGGCAATAACATAAACAATTTGCCAAATGTACCCATTGTTAACGGTTGTACTGTTTTACAGGTTGTCTAGCATTTATAGGATCGAGGTATGAACCTTTGAATGCCAAATTATAAAGATTTATCAATATTTTGCCTCTGTTCTCAAAATATTGAGATGACCATAACATCTCCAACCAAACAAAAAAAAATTTTAAGGAAAATCGCACAAAAATTGCGGATAGGCGCACAAATCTTCACAAAACAAGTACTAAACAATATACATACTTTAATGGGGCCCAAATCACCAACCTCCGAAACGAGAGGCGTATACAGTACAACACAAAATTATGACGTAGGTTTCAAGTCGATCCGATTGTGAGGGGTGCTGAAAAAATTTGAAACTTTGTATTTCTCCACAACGAAGGGCGCAACAAATCAGCATAAAACTGTAATATTATAGTGTCATGTTGGTACGTGGATGATGGCGTTCTAGCATTAAGTTGGACATCCAACGGAACGAAAGGCGCACAAAACTTCTCAATTGGAACACAAATCGGCACAATATTTTGGAGATGCAGCAAATCGGGGTTCCGATTCAGGGGTGCAAACTAAATCCACAAGTTGTTGATACAGGAATAGTGTAGGTATAATCATCATCCCCAATGGAAATACTGTGAAAGCTTTTAAGCAGACACAGTATTTCACTATTTCATGTCGTGATTATTAAATGCGCCATTATTTTCTCTAACGCCAAAATGAGATACTGTTTCCGTTAAGGTACTGATACTACAGCCCTTTGAATGTTCTTTCGAAATTGGTTTCTAGTCTATAACTTTTGATTGACAAGTCTGATCGAAAAAGTACGAATTGTTTTGGATTCCACGCACCAAAATTAATAAGAAAAAGTGTTTTCCCGGGAAATTTTGGTGCAGTCGTTTTTTGGTAAAAAAGGAAGGTTATACACTGCCTTTTTTTGAGGCCCGCAAAAAAATTGTCTCAGATCGACCCGGAAAAAAATTTTTCTTATAGAATGTGGCCTGTAGAATCCATAATTTCAAACAGTTCCAAGATTGGGCGACTAGTTCAAAAGTTACAGCCCTTTGAATTTTCTTTCGAAATTGGTTTCTAGTCTATAACTTTTGATTGAGAAGTCTGATCGAAAAAGTACGAATGGTTTTGGATTCTACGCCCCAAAATTAATAAGAAAAAGTGTTTTCCCGAGAAATTTTGGTGTAGTCGATTTTTGGTAAAAAAGGAAGGTTATACACTGCTTTTTTTTGAGCCCCGAAAAAAAAATTGTCTCAGATCGACCCGGAAAAAAAATTTTCTTATAGAATGTGGCCTGTAGAATCCATAATTTCAAACAGTTCCAAGATTGCGCTACTAGTTCAAAAGTTACAGCCCTTTGAATTTTCTTTCGAAATTGGTTTCTAGTCTATAACTTTTGATTGAAAAGTCTGATCGTAAAGTACGAATTGTTTTGGATTCTACGCACCAAAATTAATAAGAAAAACTTTCCCGGTATGTAATATGGAGTGTCATTACAAAGGCAAATAAATAAGCCTGAAGAAGCATTAAAATTACTTATACCTATTTTAAATTAAACCGGCCTGATTAATTGTGCGGATTTATTTTGCCCATACCTTTTGTATTAGTGCTCATTGCGATTTAGTGAAATTTATCAAAAATATAGAATTCGCTACAATCCATGCGGCCTCTTCTATAGCAATGTATTCCATTTTTAAGTTCAAAAATTAGAGTTGTTGTTTGAATCGAGGAAAGGTTCGAGCAAATTTACTGACTGCATTTTGGACAAAGATCAAATATACCTAAGGAAAATAAATACGCACTGGATGACTTTTTATATCAACTGGTAAACGTACAGTGCAAATTAAACCTTCGACAGGTTTCGTTAAAGGTGAAGACAACCTAAGTTTCCATAGAGTCCATTTGTAATTATGCTCTTAGTCCTTTCTAAGTTTTTATCTAATGGAAATCGCGCAGCGGCCTGTCTTCAAAATTAAAGCAAGATTTTATATTCCCGCGTTTATCACATCACCTTGAATAAGAGTCGTGTCGGTTTTCTTTAGAATGGATTATACCTTCAGTAGAACCCCTATTCATATCATTTTCATTTCAATATGCCATTATAGCTAATATCCTACGTTTGTCAAAATTCATTTCAGATATGCTTGCATATTGGTTTCACTATTTCAAGATTTGGCTCAAAAAATAAAATTACTTATCTTTTGTCAGTATTTCAATACACATTTTAGTAAGTACCGCAATTTTATAATTTGTCACTACCAAATTTTGATGCGAAATACCGGAAACTTTCTTATTTCAAAATAGACGATTGATTGTCACGTTTTAGCATCTTATCGATTTATTTGTAGAATATAATACAGATAGAAAGCACTAATTCGTGGAATCAAATGACTTTACCCAACTATTTGCAGTATTCCTATCTTGTATAAAAACGTTAGGTATACTCTGGAGTATCCGAACTCTGGGGAACGAAGTTTAGAATTTTAAAGTACCTATGTACGTTTTCAAAATACAACCTTTTTGCCAACTTATAAAGCTAATAATTTCAATGGTGGTATTCTTTCAAAGCGGCAAAGAAAATGATGGCATAGGGACTTTCTTAGGCCCTCTGTACCTTGCAATTGTAGCATACGGCTTTCAAGAAAGAGTAACTTTTTAATAATGTTTCGGTATTCTGGAGATGGTGGTTATTTCCATTTACTTACAATGTCTTGTTGATATTTTATAAAAATCATTCTCATTTCATGAGTGTGCTTGCCGAAAAAATTGCTGCATCAAAATCAACTTGTACAATGCCTTTTTCTTCTTGGAAACATCTTGGTGAATCTTGGAGAATAAAATTTTCAATATTTCGGGCACCATGCTGGACGCCATATTGAGTTACTCTAAATGCTCAACTCTGGCAGAGTGCCATTAATCGATTGTGAAATTGACATAAAATAAGCTATCAAAATCAGTCAGAACAATTTAGTCATACCTCGAAACAAGCTTTTCAAGATGGCACCCAAATGAAAATCACCTTACTTGACAAACAATTTATAAGTAAACTTTAGTGTAACAACTACTTGACGAATTTTGAGTTGTATAACCATTGCAGGCCAACAGAATGAGCTTTTCCGAAAAACCAGTCTTTTATGCTGGTAGTATTATTGAATGCATTCCTACTACTTTTAATATTATTAATGGTATTAAACGATCTGTACGACTGAGGAAACTAATACATTTATTGACGATATTAATTTAGTACATAGACATCAGTTTAAATAGAACTAAACGATTTTCATCATATATATTTTACTAACGAAACAGAAAAATGCCAAACGTTGTAATGTTCTGATACAACCATTCCAGAACATAATTATGCAGTAGGTCCAATTCCAGCAGAGTCGATCGATACATTCTAACATTACAGTGTGAATAGTTAAAATTTATCGACTGATATCAGCTATTACATAACAAAGGAGCGGTAAGGATGAAACGGGGAAAGGTTGTCTTTATTTACATGAGGCAATAAATATTTATCGTTTATTTTGCTTCTAATCCCCATAGACTCCATTTAGATTTATAAACTCTTTTCAAGTTTAGAATGGAAGAATAAAGAAAAACGCAATTCTGCATTTGTCTCTGAATAAAAAATTATTCAAGGATAATGGTTATTGCAAAATAAACAAGATAAAACAAGGGATGATATTTCATCTTGTGCATTTTTAACAAATTAAGATTTGAAAAGTTGCTACCTTTTTAACAGACTTCTATGTTACACCCTCTATAAAAGAATTTTTACGTATGTACACAGAAGAGCACAATTCTGAAGCCAAATTCTGGTGCAATCGGAAATCTTAACATGTGAAACCCCAGATTAAATTTTAGTGTTGAAACAGGATGCTAGTTTCGAAGTTCTGCGTAACGTTAAAATGAAACGCTCACGTTGGTAATAAGCAAAGAGCTAAGTACTTATAAGCGTTTCTTAGTACACAACTTGGCCAAATGTGGGTGTAATTACAAGTCCGTTCGTCTGTCTGTTAGCACGATATTTCGAAAACGAGTAGACCGATTACGATGGAATTACGAGTGGATTCTTTATCAATTTTGTACATCGAAGTTCGCGAATTGGCAATGTAGGGCGAAAAATTTGACATCTCCGTTAATTATGAACGGAATTGCATGAAATTGATTATGGGAATAGTTCTAGTCATATAATAGTCAACAGTTCGCAGTGCCCTTTTCGTATCTCGACCATGTCCCAACCGAATTGCAAATTTTTTTAATTTACGAAGGTAAATGAAACTTTAGGTATATCTAAACATTACGAATATAAGTAAAACTAACGGCGTTTTCAAAATATTGTTTCGCGCTTGCGCAATGTCGGCTTTCTTATTTACAAAAGCATTTAAATGATAATCCACGTTTAAGAACTCAAAACCTTCCCCATAAAATTCAATTGAAAAAATTGACGGGGAACACTCCAACCGAGCAAGTTAAAAAACCGCCTTCCTAAAGGGAAGACTAACCGAAATATTAAATTAAGGAACAATCCATCAAGTCTTATCTAAAATTTAAAGGTTTAAGTAACCTATTTACCTAATTACATACTTACGGGAAAAATATTTATTAAATTACATTTAGACGAATAGAACGTAACGGAACAAAATCCATATACAACAATTAAACGGAAGAGATCCCAGACGGGGAACACTCCTAAGGCAAATTAAAGATCAGCCTTCCTAAAGGGGAATACTAACCGAAAAATTGACAAGACTTAATCCATCCAAAAGTTAGAAAAACCTAATTGACTAATTACATACTTACGGGGTTAATTACATTTAGACTCAAATGTTCAAGATTTAAAATGTTTAAATGAAATTTGATAGATATGCACCTGGAATTTGTGTTTTACATATTATGGCGTTATCTGCTACTGTGAAGGTTTGTTCTAGCTATTTGCACATTCATTCCTATTGTTAGCTTCCTAGCTTGAGCTAGGTGGCTATTGCGATAACCGTTTTTTGGAAATGTTAAAATTTCATCAAATGTCTACGTTTTAGATCGTTTTATGCGACATTTAAAGAATAACATTTTTTCCGTCTGTCTGTATGTGCGTACGTTGGCAATTGTCCGAGGTAACGGCTCGACGGATTTTGTTCAAATTTTGGATATGTATATTAGGCATACTGAAACGAAAACAACTAACCGGATTTTTGAAAAAAAAGTGTGGAATACCGCAACGGCATCAAACTTTTTTTTCAAATAGCAACCTACATTTTTTTTAAGTTATTCTAAAAACCTTATTTTTCTGTGTACAACCTATAAAAATGTTGCATAGAATATATTGCATTCGTTTCAGGAACAATTTATGGGGGTTTAACTGGATACACGAGACGAATTGGGGTGTATCCGAGGGCGTATAGAGTCATTTCTTTTGGGCTACCAGTTCCGGCATAGTGTAGGGCAACTTAATTTTTTGAAATAGAAACCTGAGTATTCTTATTCTACACCGGAAAATAATAAACTTTCGTGTGAAACAGTTTTGTCTAAACTTATTATTTTTTGAAGACACTCTTCTAAAAGCGCTATTTATGGATTGAGCTGTTCTGTCAAGAATTTGGCAACTGGTTTCATATCATAATATATTTTGTGGCAATATATTGTTTAGATTCGGTCATTAAATAACGAAGTCAGATTCACTCAACGATTCGATACAAAATTAGGACTTCGTTTCAATTATTTTAAAGTACCACATTCTCATATTGCTGTTTTATTCGTGTGCCACGAATGTTAAATTAACTATGCTATACCGTAAAAGCTGATTTATGAAATATTCCTAAATTTAGAACTTGAATTATTGAATAAATTTAATTTGCAAATCCCTTATTTGATTTCTTCCCTAAACGCGGAGGCGTGTATTTCCCATACGTCTTCGTTGTGTTAACCGAATCGAACAGAATCCCAACTAAGCAAACGAACAGGTATGGAAACTCCCGTATGTCGAGATGAGGTTGAATCGTCTCGTCAGCGGAGAATTCGATTTTCTTACAATTTTACAAAACCGGACATCACCGGACTGACATTCGACGATAGTTTTTTCGCATTTTTAAAAAGAATTTATTTCCTTCATTTTCGGATCGTAACACACTGAAAGATAATGAGACCGCAAATCAAATTTCACGTGAGTGTTGAGAAATTGAGGATTACGTGTTATAAAGGGCGGTATATAAAAAAGAATGGAAATTACTATTTTGCACCCCGAGGACTAAATCCGCATGTGTTGTCTTTCATTTAATGGACTAAAGTCTCACTTTTCCTCCTTCTACTTCCTTGTATCATATTTTATGGTCTAATACCGTTTTCCCCATATATTTTTGAATTTGGAATATCAATATCTCGTTCTTCTTGCACAAATTTCATCTTGCATTTCTCGCATACATAAATATTGTGTACTTAGCCATACTCGGGGCAATGAAAAGAACGTTTGCCATGCAAAGGCGCTGTGTGCGGAATATTGTAAATGCTGGCTACTGGGAGGACTGTCGCAATATCTTTAAATCGTTGCAAATTCTAACAGCTCCATCACAATACATTTTTGACTCAGTTTTGTTCGTTCATAGAAATAAATCAAATTATATAACGGATAAAAATGTTCATTCTTACAATACTCCGAACAAAAATCAAATATATAATGATAGATTACAATTAAAAACGTCGCGGCACATAATTATTGGAGCCCTGTGTTGTATAATCGTTTACCTTCTTGTTTCCAATCTCTAAATGAACAACTGTTTTCCAAGAAACTTAAAACGCGAAAATCCAATATATAACATCCAAGAGTTTTTAGATAACGACCTCAAGACTTTAACGCTTTAAGTTATTTTTTGTTGTTTGTATTTTTTTTTGTATTTAATTATTTTATTTCTAAATGATTTTTCATGTTATTTAATATTGTTCTATATGTTTCATGTATTTTATGTTTATGTGTTATACGATTCGACGGACGAGTGTAAGCATTTCTTCAATGTACCTATTAACACAATAAATTACTTACTTAATTACTTACATTTCTGCAAATATTTCCCTTCTGTGGTTTTCCCAATTAACTCTCTATACGTATTTTTACTTTATTTTTCGATTCTTTCCGTCTAAGTTATAAAATTGTTTGCCATTATCGTATGACGTTATTGTTGGTAAAATTTGACACGCGATATTTCACTCCTCCTCGAGTCACTTTGACATGTTTATCAGATTATCTTTTCCTTTCATATCACATTGTTGGTCCAACGTTGCATTGAGCCGGGCATCTTATTTTCAATACCGATCATCGCTTCTGTTATTGCGGCTTCAGCTTCCCTTTTTGCAGCTTTCTTCTTCGCTTTTGAGCTTCGATTTGTTCTTTCTGTTTTTAACAAAGCGTTCGACTAATTCAGCTTCCCTTATTTGTTTAATCGAGCTGGTTTTACTAGTTCTAGTGCTACTATTTTTAGCAAATTGCCTCACCTCAGGCTTTTCTGATATTTCGCTAATTTGACTGGTGTTTTCCGATTGCTTTCGCGCGATTGATATGATTTCTAACGCTCCTACCCTTGCCCTATAACCTTTTCTTTCTGCTACAATGACTTGAAACCACGCGCGATGTAGTAAAGCTCGTAAAGGACCAAATGTAACGTCTAAAGACGAAATAGAAAGCCCACTACCCAAGTATACAACAGCAAGGGTGGCTACTACTAGATTATCGTTGTATGAGCTCGTCCAGTGGCAGTAAATAATTCCTAAAAACTTCTGCGCGTTGCGCCGTCGTTTTGAACGCCACGTAAACGGCCAGCTAGCTCAGGATTGTAAAAGCAAAAAAAGGCTTGAATTCTTTACAGCGAGTTTCCGTTGAAACTGAAACGTTAGGGGTGTTTAGTCACCTTTGGACGTGAGATACTTTATACTTTGGCTGCCCTTATATATAAAACCTTTATATAGATGCTAAATCGAACTTTTCCAATTTCATTCGCTAATTCAAATTATTGGTTTGGTGAATGCTTTCAGGCGCAGAATTCATTTGTGCAATGTCTAAATTAAAATTTAAAGCGGTTAGGTATATAAATAAAAATGAATCGTCGAAATGTATGTGGAGCTTTTAATCGAAAATCCTACTCTTCGAGTTAACAAAAGATTCCTAGGCTGACGCTAAGGAAATGAGTATTTATTATTCATATAGAACATGTAATCCCATCAAATGTTTTCCTATTTGCCACAATGTTGTTTGTAAATTATGCTATGCGAGTGAATATGCCAACGTTTCTGGTTGAGCTAGTGGAAAACTAAGTTTCAAAAGTGAGTTGGACCATTTCCGAATTTTCTTCAATGGCCACGCATTATTAGTAAGAATCCAGTTTTCCGCCGAGACTATATCCTGACAGCCCGCGCTCTATATCGGAGAAACGCAAGAACGTGTAAAATTTATCAATTCGTGTACTCTCCTCATCGGGTGTCAATAACTTATTTGAATGCAATTTCAAAAAGAACAGGAATGGGAATTTGTGTCAGGAGGATCACATTAAGCAGGTTCCTGAATAAATTTTTGCGTTTTAATTATCGTAACGTCACACAACTTGCGAAGAAATTGTAACAGTAGCACTTAATTTCAATTTGTTTTTTCGATTTTTTTAGAAAGTAGTCATTTAGGGGATTATTAAGAGGGCGCATTGTTTTAGGATTGATTAAAGGAAAATGTACAGGGTAGTCGAAGTGTAGGCTTCGTAATTTCAAAATGTGAGTTATAATATAATAAGATAACAGTAGAGTAATCTTATCTCAGTAGGGTTTTGGTCGCAAAAATACTCGACATATAAGCTACGCAACTATGAGATCATTCTCCGCATTGGAATTCAGCAAAAAATAAGTACGTAGAATATTTTTCGTGCACTTTAAAGGGTATCGTAATTCCCTTAAGAAAAAATGGTTCACCTAATGACGCCATCTTGAAAAAGACAATAATAAATTATTTTAAAAAATAGGTAGGAGATACTCTGGAGTAGTTGTGGAGGCATTCGTTAGCGGGTCACTGCGTCAACCGCGCAGCTAATTACATTTTCTTTAGATATCCGGCTGTCGCGAAAAAGTTCGTTCCGAGATTCCCAAACCGAAAGTTGCCATTTTTTCAGGCATTGGTTTGAAATGTTAATTTCTCGCGAGTTTTCCGAAAAGCTTACAATTAAAAAAGGTACTCGAAGCAAAAGAGACTTCCCCGATTAAGGCGGCGTGCGCATCGTAGCTGTAAATCAGCTGCCCCTTTGTCGTAATTCTTCGTTTTTAATAAATTAACATTGCCGCCCATTTACCATATGTTTTTTTAAACATTTAAATTTAAATGTTACAGTTCCTTGTGTTTCTAGGTCCCTAATACGATATTACTGTTGAAGAAAGCAACTGAATTTTGTTTTTTCCCAAAATTAGATCAAGTGAGTTTTCAGTTTGTAAAAATAGACACTTCGTGATTATTGTTGTTCTTCTGGTAATAAACTTATTAATTACATTAAGTTATGGGCCTATCTTCGCACATATGCAAGTACCTCAATCCCTTGGACAATGATCAGGACTGTTCCAGTTTATGACAGAAAATAACTGTAGGATGAAAGAACAATGTGTTGGAAATGTCAACTTGAAGGATGCTCTCCATCCGTCTGAGATTCGCATAAATTTGCTTTCAATTCCAGATTGTGAGCTACGGACGTACGGTTATCTTCAATAAGCAAGGATGCAGAGTTGTTAATCAGAACGATGAATTTATTGCAACAGGAAGTAACTTTGGGAATCTGCTCAAGTTTGATAAACTGAGTAGAGTATCATATGTATCAATGGAGATATCAAGAAGCTGATCTTTGGCACAAGCGTTTGGGCCATCCTTGTCACAGCAATATGAAGAAGGTTGTATGTTGTATGCTACTTTCAATATTTCTGAGTACACTGCATGTTTATTGGGTAAGATTCTTCGATTACCATTCAATAATTTTGGTTCAAGAGCAACATGTTCACGTTGATGTTTGCGGTCCCATGGAGGAAGTTTCATGGAACGGTTCAAGATATTTGCTTGTGATTGTTGACGACTTCTCCCGAAAAGTGTGAAAAGTGTTTGGGCGTTTCTTTAAATGCAAAAGTTTGGTACCAAAGAAAATTGAACATAGAAAATCAAACGGGTTACAAAATGAAAATTCCAGGAACAGACAATGGTTCAGCAAAGTAGCTGAAATCACAGATTCCAGTGGCATATTTATCAGAAGTCTGCACCATATATGCTCCTGAGCAGAAAGAATGAACAGGACCTTAATACAGAAAGCAAGCTCATTCCCATCTTGGGAAGAAGGATTGGGCCGAAGCTGTGGATTCTGCGTTGTATTGGGTAAATAGTTTATCATGTAAAGGATTGAAAAGAAGAACACCAGAAGAAGTTGCGCGGAGGCGGAAACCAAATGTGAAACAATTGAAAGTTTTTAGATGCAGAGCAGTTATTCATACTCCAAACGAAAAGAGGCAGTGGAAGAAAGCCATGGATCGTGAAATCGCTTCGTTGAAGGAAAACCAGACTTGGATTTGGCAGATCTTTCACCTGGTGCGAAGGCGATTCAATGCAGGTGAGTCTTCCGACTTAAGAAAAGTCCTGACGGTAGTAATCGACAAGTACAAGGGGCAGTCAGTGTCATGGTATCGTTTACAGTGAAACTTTCAGCAAGTGAAAACATGCATTTGATGCAATTAGACCGCATGCCTGTGCTTGAACTTGAAGAAACAGTTTTCATGGGACAGTCCAAAGGATATGAAGATGGAACCAACACGATTCTGGAAGAAGCGTCTGGGAGTTTTCTTCGTGAACATGGATTCAAGGTCAGTAATGCTGATCCATGCTTACTCATTCGAGAGAGGGATGAAAAAACTTCAAGATACAATTACTTTATTAAATGAAACTGCTAACAAAGCTAGTAAAATCCAGGTTACAATTTCTTTGGCACGTGAATGGGCATACAAGTCGTGATAAAAGAGAGCGTGGATGAAATTGGTGGGCGCTTTCACTAAATTACGCTGGTTTGTAAATACAAAATATTGAATTGCTTATATAATGGTATTATTGAGATCATACAAAGCACAAGTGTAATTAATTTTGTTGCGTCAAACTGAACAAAAAAGATCATAAATCAAAATGAAAGTAATCGTGTTTGGCAACGAGGGAGTTAGTAATTACATCGGCTTTGATTTTTAATATTTACGAGGCTAAAGATAGTGGGTTAAATTAAAGTTGGGGTAAATACGATTATTTACGATTTGTGATAATGAAGGGAAGCGCTGTGACCGTACTTTGTTTGACAGTAATTCCAAATGAAGATATGTACTGAAACATATTGTTTTGTTATGAGGGAGTGCACGCGTCTCTTGCTAATTACTAACTTATGCAATTGAACGGGCAGAGTCAAAGCATATGCCAAGTATTACGCAATTGATTCGCCATAAAGTGAGGATGGGGAATATTGCATAGTGTTAGGTTAGTTAATTATACTTTGGATCCTAATTGCCTTAATTAAGACCGAATTGTTCAAAATTGGCGTGCTAGATGCAATATGTTTACGTAGAAATGTATGCGCCCCAGAAAGGTATTACATGTCAGTTCAGCTGTGGAAACTTCATTAAACAAGCTTAAATGGAGAATAATTATTGTTTATTGGAAAGTACTCGTACTGAATTTGAGTATATACTGAGTTTTCACAACATTAATTGCGATTAATAAGATCGGTAATTTCAAAATCCAGTGTTAATTAAAAATATTGTTACGTTTCGCTTTAATCATCAAAAAATAAAGTAAATGAATCTTCAACCCCTGGCCAAGCTGTTATTATGTTTATTTTTTAACGATTTTAATTATTCAAAGCTAAATTAAAAATAAGTTCTAGGTACTTGCTGTATATTTTACCAAGGTCTTTATTATAATAGAAAATGGGAAAACTTTTGTCAACAATGCGAGAAGCCCATTCCCCAGCTTATTATAGCTTACGAAATTGACATTTCAGTGGTATCCCAAGGAATGTGTTCAATCTTCCGTTACTGTCCTCGTTTTACTAAAATTTGAAGCAATAATGGAGCGCATTTTTTTTACCTAAAAATAGAAATGCCAACGACGGTCTTTTCAGCAGAGAATTATTTATTAAATCTCGTTTGAATTCGTTGAATGTGTCGACGAAAGAAATACGGAATATAAATTTTGACGTTTCTTTAAATCGAGTCGATCGCGCGCTTAATTGCTTTTCTGTTCCAAAATCAAAATTTTACTACGGAAATGATGACTTCGATTCTACTAATTTAATGTCGCATTTGTGTTACGGTCGCTTTATTATGCTGAAAAAGAAATATTAAGGTTTGGGGCATTATTCAGTGCTCGATTCGTTTTAAATCTACCTTCGTGAATGATTAATCGACATTTTTGCATACCTACATTGCCACTTTTTGCTAGTGCTGTAATATATTCCCTCGCATAATTTTGCCTCCCCAAATATCAGCACGTAAATTTTCTCTGTGACGGTTTAAGATAATAATAAAAAAGCTCCTGAAAGTAGGTACCCCGTGTTTTATCACGCAGACAACATTTAGTTTATGGAGGAGTAATGCTCATTGGACTCAAAACGGAAAGGGGGTGGTAAATTTAGTATGAATGCATCGCCATGCTGCAAATAGTGAAACGGAGTTGCATAGTAAGGGATTTTTTACTTAAATAATCGACACGTTCAAATGTTAAAATCAGGGTTAAAATAGATTGTCTCATTTGTAATAATAGTGATAATGTTTAGGGCAGATATTTCCCAGGTAAATATGGAACAGTGATCATGCATACGCTTCGTCTCCAGCACTGATGTTTTGGAGGTGACAGTGAAACCAGTATTGGTAGGTATATTATTGGAGTCGTTGAGGGCTTATATCGTATTTGCACATTCAATTTGTTTAGATCAATTCTGCTCTGAAATTACATAATGCTTCCTAGTAGTATGCTTGCTATTATTACTTTATACAGATCACCTAATGGTGTACCAAGTGTATTTTTGGAGCATTTGGAGGAAATATTAGCTTTTTGTTACACTAAGGCAAAGTCGATTATTGTCACAGGCGATTTTAATATAAATTTTATGGTAAAGTCAGATTTTTTAGCGAATCTTAAGTCCGTGGCTTATTGTTGGTTATTTTTTACTGTCGTTGAATAAAACGAATATATAGAATTTAAACTATATTTATTAGTAGTGGACTGTAGACGCGATACGGTGGCAAACACGACTGTTTACCTTGAGTAGCAATAAGCTTCTGGTCTATTTACCTGTCCCTTTAGGTACTCTTACAATACCGGTTTTGGTACAAACAATACAACTTTTCGGAGGGTTGTTGAAACCTTAAACACTTATTCTTTTGGCATGGAAATTTTAATTGACTATTATACTAGAGTTACTGCAAGTTCAGCTACATGTCTTGATAATATTTTTGTGAATTTAATCCATGTTTATCAGATCACAATGGCCAGTACTTAATATTTAAAACGCAAAACTAAATTAATAAAATCCTCCGCACGATCAGATTATACTCATCTTACAGCATTGAAAATTTCAAACGCGATTTGTCAAAGGTTGATTGGCGCATTTGTCAGAATAGTCAAAAAGATTCTAATTTTTTAGCAAATTATTTAGTATCCGCATTCCAGTCTTTAATTCCAGTTCATTTTCCCGTTCGCTTGCTAAAAAGTAGTCAAAAGAAAAATCCGGTTAACTGGTTTACTAAAAAATTGAAAGGTAGGTATACGTAACACTCTCAAATGCATCAAAACTATTTGTGATGTCAATAAAGACTACCATGCCATACTGTCTATAAGAAGCGATATCGTAGTGCAATTTCTGTTCAAAAAAAGAAAGCATGCGATGATTTCTTAAATAACTCAAATAAAAAAATTAAGGATATGTGGAATTTAGTTAACGTTGGAAGAAACAAGGCCCATTCTAAAACAACACAGCTCCCATTTGCTGATGAGAATTTTAATAATTACTTTGTAAATATTGCTAATGACATAATGACAAAACGAGGGGTAAACCGCTAGCAAAAATTTGTACACCAAATACCTTTTCCTCGAAAAATTCCCTTTAATTCCTTTTAATTCCTTAATTCCTCCTAATTTTTTTATTTCCTATTAATACCTTAATTATAGCCATGAACTCCTCAAAACATTTTTATTTCCCACTAATACCTTAATAATGCTCTCAATTCTCCACAATTTTTTTTATTTCCTACCTACATTATTGCTCTGAATTCCCCACAATTCTTACAACAGCTCTATTCTCTATAATTGGGTCTACAAAGCCGCAGGACGGGTGTTCGAACCTGGGCTGAGGTAAGAATTTTTCATTTGTATCAGAGATAGGAATTTCCTTAGATCAGTTTCAAACATTCTGCCGGCTACTTCGAATTAGGTTTTCCTGCCGTTCCCCTAATTCGTAAGGTAAATATACAGGAGTAGTATAGAACCACTTTAAAGCATTATGCGGGTCACTCTGTAACTGTGCGCAAGCCTGTTGAGGTCCCGGAACAAGAGAGGGGCAATAAATAAACAAAATAGATAAAAAAATAGACTAATACCTATCTTTATAACTTTATTAAAATTATTTATTGAACTTATTGATTCCTCCGTACTAACATAAACGTTTTAAAATATAAATTTATTTTTGGTTTATAATGAAGCGAATGGTGAAGTTTAAAAGGAATTAATAGGTATTTTGAGAATTACCGAGGAAATTAAAGGTATTATGAGGTATTAAGTGGGGAACTAAAAGGAATTAAAAGGAAAAGGAGGACATAAATAAGTTTGCGCATGCGCTAATATACATCAGAATTAAAATGACGCATCGTTTGACGTCAGTGACTGGTATAGTGCATACCTCGGTGCATACTAGACTAGCTGTAAATTGTGCCGTGCCGGTATAATATTTGGTATAAGATTTTATTAAAGATGCTTGTTTGTATTTAAATTTTTTTATTACTCTGCCTTGGGTTAAGTATTTTTTGTTCGTTTTGGTAATAACATTATGTACTGAATAAATTAATATTTTTTATGGAATTAATATTTTTTTTCTACTCATATGGGTTAATGAATACATTAAACGTTCCAATTTTATGAAGTAAGAGTATAAATTCTTCACATTATTGGATAACAGCAGTGAGTAATAATTAATCACTGGGCATGGCTTTAAAAAAACTCACCGCAGCCAGCCAATGAGAAAGATTCATAAAAAACAAAGAATCGATCTGTCAATTTATCTGGTTGTAACTTCCCTTTGTATCGAAATATAGGACTTGCCCAAATCTAAGAATTAGATTTAATAACACAAAAAACAAAATGTGAATGCAAAATTGTATAATTGAAAATCAATATTAAATTAAATAAAACATCCCATGCTAATTTAGACCGTTTTTAATATAAATTAAGTTGCTGAATTGAACTCAAAGGAAAAGATCACTGTATTACCGACGCATCGAATTTGAAAGTGTCAAGATGGGTAGCGAAAATGAAAATAATGAAGTTGTACGCCGCCGCCAAATATAACAGAAACGGCAAAAAAATTATGTTTAAATTTATAGCCGGAAAAGTCTAAATATCTTAGATCGATCTAAGCTAAATATAAATATGAAAATTTGAATATTTCACTCGCATTTTCTCGACTTAAAAGACAACTACTTACTACTTACAAAAGGATCTTCAAAGTGTAAAAATGGGAAGTGAGGTTAAGTATTCGTACAAATTCTGTTACTTCGTAAGTCGCACATGCCTGTTATTTTGTCGTAGTTTTGGTAGTACCCGCGTTATTCAATGTTTAGGCGATTAGCTATAATTACATATAGCAATAAACCCACAATTTAAACGATCAAATTTTAAGAAATGAGAAACGAAAGCTTGGCAACCTTTTGACATCTCTGATATCATTTCAATTGTCACACTGTCACAGTATGACCAACTTTAAATATTTATAAAATAACTCAACTGCAGTTGGTTTGGTAACAAATGTCAAGTTTGAATATTTTCATTAAAGTTTGCCAAGTATTCGTAGAAAAAGTATAGTATTCTATTCGCATGTAATGGCTATTACTCATTCGAAAGAATTACGGCACTCGCCTTCGGCTCGTGCCGCAAACACATTCTCATGAGTAATAGCCACCATTACATGCTCATGGAATAATATACTATTAATACCTTCAAAATACCCTAATTCCCTCTTAATTCCCCCCAACTTGTACACTATTTCCTCCAGCGATTTACCCCTCGGTTCAAAACTTGTCTGGCAACATTAATAATTTAACTGTTACGGCTCAATTAAACTCCAAAAACGGCTCCTTTTTCTTGCATCCAATTTCCGAAATAGATGTTCTTCAATCATGCTTGGCTGCAAATCCGTTAAGGTTCCACTGTACAAGCAACCAGATAACAAATGAAATAAATAACAAATTAGCCGTAAGGCACTACAACAAATAGAATGCGTCCGTAGTTCGCGAAACAGAAAACGTCTTCACAGTCAGGCGAAGTTATATATGGCCGATTCTATAAACTCAAAAATTCACTAAATGCGAAAAAGTCACTAGGTTTGAAACTCTGCTAGGGATGTGGTCGATTATAAGTCCCAAAGTGCGAAAAATTCACTAGAAATGCTAAATCAAAAAGTCACTAGATTTGAAAGTAACTAGGTTTGAAACTCCGATACGCCTTCGTTATGTAGGTCCGATTGTAACTCAAATAATTACTAGAAAGGTAACTAGGTTTGAAACTTTGATAGGACCCACGTGTTACATAGGGCCGATCCTAATTAAAAAGTCATTGGATATAAAAGTAACTAGATTTGATACTATGCTCCGGCTGCGTAGAATATAATTTTTGCTAGTACGGTTATCTGAACTAGGATTTGTCATAGTTAATGATTATCTATTTCGGAGTCATAGGCTATTCGAATGCTCCAAAGAAATATTGATTGATTATCGATTTCGGGGGACGAGTCATCCTTGAGGCCTGCGCTCAGGTAGTCGTGGTTCTTTCCTGAACTAAAGCGACTTCTTTTTATTGATTTGAATGGCCCTGATTTTCCTCCTACATTTAATTGCAAATTTACCTACGGAGTACTCGTTCATGAAATATTACCCCATCCTTTGGAATATATCCCCAACGAAAGTCGTCCTCAATTAAAATTCTCCCACTTGACAGCATGCTGAAAACAATTTTTGATTAGTTTCCACGAGTGCATTTATCTGAGAGTGAAAACTTTCGGAAACAAATTTACAGTAGTGAAATTTCCAACAATGCATTAAATAGAGCTTTCCATTTAATAATCTCAAATTCGGGTCTTCATTTATTCCCTCACGGAAAATGCACACTCGGAATACCTACTCTCTTACGGAGTATTTTAGTCCAAAATAAAAGGACATTTCCAAACAAGCAATTAAAAAAAGAGAGGAAACCAAAGTAAAATAGTTAATATTGGTGTTTGTTGTTTATAACCCGTCGTGATGCTTTATCCATTTAACCAGAGATCATTTTGATGCGGGTTCATATATTTTATCCCGTAATTCGATACCTCATATTTCTCCCTTAGGTTGTTATCGAGCAGGAAGCATTAATATTTCATAGGGTGTCTGCATTTCGATATAATTTGACGAATTTTTAGTGGTTTCGGTTAGATGTCGGTCGAATTATTAATAAAGTACTTCATCAGGCTCTCACAAAATGTCCGATAGGAACATTTTAAAGCACAAAAATTAGCATCACCTAACACAAATTCACTTTATTCGCTTGTAATGAATTTTAAATCCAAGCTCAATACCATAGAGTAAATAATTACTCTATGTCAATACTTTATATTTGTCTTTCTTGCGTTCCTTTTGTTCTGCCATATACACATTTTGGTAGTAGAGGAACCATTTATAAGGTTAAATGGGGGTTTTTATCTTGGCTCTTTCTTAGGAAAAAGCGTGGGAAACTGCATACGCAACAGGCTGTAAAACGAGTTGTACTTGCGTCGATTCCATATATTTTGCTAATTTAGACAAACCTCGATTTTTCGTTTGCACGCACCTTTGTAAACTAAGATATAGCAAAGGCTAATAAGTGATGGGTGTGAAACTGTTCGAAGTTCATGAGAAGTTTTTTTTTGCATTACGGCGTTTTTCTAATGTCACTTCCGAAACGTAAAAACAAATAGATCGTTATGTGAAATGGCAAACGGTTACTAAAACCACCCACATTAACACTTGACTCAAATGTGGTGAACTCCTTGTAATAAAAATTGTGACTATGGCTCTTTGGTGGTGGATGCTTCAACTTAACGACCACTTGAATAACCTTTAAAAAAACTTCACTCTTTGAATTCACGCACTGTTTTGTCCTGTTTACGTAAGAATTTTTTTACTGAACGGAAAGTCCCATTTTGCCACTTGGCATAAAATGGTCTGAGAAGACTTAGATGGCCTACCTGCCGTTGGGATTTTATAAACAATGGCATTCGACAAATTTTCTTCAGTGTAGTTCCTGTAACTCCGAGTTTCCGTATACTCTCATCATATTTAATCAGTTAGCACTTGTAACAATAGGAACTAATGTCTGAATTCCGTCATTTCAAATTGGGTTGGAATATTAAGAACACTCCCCAATTAAATTTAATTGGGGAAGACAACATCGTGTGTTCTTAATAGGAACTAATATTTTAATAAATAATGATCGTAGTGTCAAATGTGCCCCGTGGTGTCAAAGTGGCCCTGTCTTCCGGTACTTCATAATGATAATCCCACTTGGGCTTATAACCTCCGGCCAAATATATGTATAAATTCGAGGATTATGTTATGTGCATGCTCAAATTTCCTACAATTTTAAATTGTATATTGTCTCAAAGGATTAAAACTTTTTATGGAAGTTACGTTCCGTAGCTTAGCTTATAACTCATAAATTATGGCATATCTTTGTGGGAAATTGTATTATTTATTAGTTGTATTTTACCGAAAATACATCGTTTGTGCCATCGTGCGAAAACAAGGTATAAAGTATACCAATGCGTGTTTCAATTTTTGTTTGTTTTAGGTAATTAGATTTTCCACTAACGATTATATACTCCGCAAAATTACTTTTCCAGGATGGGCACATGCGTGCTAAATTGACATAGTCCATTGCATCGAATTTTTCACTAATTTAGTGGACAAGTTCTTGTTTGTTTTCGGTGTCGCTTAATACCAAAGTGTTTTCCTTACTTCTACCACAGACAACATATACTATGTTGTCTGTGCTTCTACTTCGTCACTTTGGAAATGTGTTGACCAAATATAAAAAAATAAATACATTTAAGGAAGAGAGGCGGCCATAAAACTCGTCAGTAAAATTAAACCTAAATTTTTTGGTACGTGGTGGCCGAATTACGCTACTTTATGGAGTGAATTGTAAAGGCGGTGGTGTTTTCGAAGTCGTTGAAATTGGTATTATAACTTTGGAGGCGCCACAATGGCAATTACCGAAAACTTAATTCCGTCGTAAACATAAATTTAAAACATACGAAGTAAACCGTATAAAGCCAATTTCGAGTAATTCGCACTGGGAAATAAAAGCGAGGATATAATATTCGAAACTCGTAAGACATGAAACAAAGGGGATTTTTCAAGATCTTTACTTATTAAGTCGCATATCTCTCGGGAGCAACACAAAAGTGCAAAGTAGTAGCTAATTGTCAATTTTCAGTGAAATTACAAAGAAATTAGAATATCGCTTCACTCCTGGTCTCACTCAACTGTGATGATTGGATGTTCGAGGGCGGTTATTAAATATAAATTAGCATTCATTATAAGCTCTGTTTTAGTATTGTAGGACCACTCGGTGTTGAGATGGGATTATTCAGCCGTCATTCATTTTATAATTTTGTATTGCTGTCTGTCTGTCCGTCTGTCTGTTCGTCTGTCCGTGTGCACGATAACTTTGTGTAGACACGTCTGATCGCTTTGAAAATTGATACCTATACACATGTTCTTTAGGATATTAGGAAGGTCGCTATTGTTTTTCGGCTACGGGCCAAACAGCTACAACCGAAAAACTGCCCAAACCTCCAAAAAGGGCTTCTTTTTAATTCTTATTACAAAGAACATATGAATATCCGGGTTGCGTACTGGCAGTACCATTATACAACGCGTAGGTGCGCTCAGTCGTGGTACGCTATGGCGAACAATTTAAGCATGATTACTTTAGACATTAGGTACCTCGTTGTAGCGCAATAGCTTCAATACATTGACGGTCAATGCGAGGGATGCGGAAATTTACAAATAGGACCGTTTTTTTTCAAACTGAATGTATGATTTGTTAAAATTTCAATTAAAACGTTAACTGATGTCTGTAATTGTTTAAGTATTATTATAGACTTATAAATTGTTGTATATTGCGACTATCAAACAAATCAAAAACGGCTGGTGCAATATTATAAACATTTATTTAAAAAATATCTATTGTACAATAATAGTCCATTTCTTGTATGTTTCTTTTGCATTTATCTCTGCATTATTGACACCTACATCTAGTTTTAAAAGTTCTATTTCGCCCTTATAATACCGTAAATTCCTTACCAGCAATTTTGTTGCGTTCATTTTGCTTTAATTACAATCCAGACGCGTGCAACTCCAAAAAAACAACATTAAAATGTGACAAGTATGCTACGGTGCGTTGTGCAGCGGTATGAATTGTCCATTCATAAATGGCGATTTACGGAAAACATAAGATAACACGGTACAACGCCGATTTGCCATTACGCGTCCGGGTTTCTGTGTTAGTAAATATTCTTAGGCAACAATGCAGATGAATAAAAAAAATTGTAGTATCAAAGAGTGGAGAGGGGCGAAATCGGGCTGAGGGTAAATTACCCATTATCGCCTGAGACAAGGCAGGAGAAAATCGAAACCATCGTAAGCATTGATGCACCACCTGTTTTGCGAGGGTGCGGGCCGAATATTCTAGAATTTTCCAAGCAGCACTATACCCAGCCAACACACTTATGTTTAATAAACGGTTTTAAAGCGTTTTGAAAGGATAAATTTGGTATTGGTAGTATGGTATACGTTTTTATGTAGACCAATTTTATTCCCTATGTTTAAAATACGATGTTTGTTCGTATATGTAAGCCATAGAGTTCACGTTCTACGTTGATAATGTGTATATAAATAAACGCTCTTTTAGCAATAATTGGATAAACGTATATAATACCACTTTGATTTACAATGTTGGAATATTGGTATATTTACTTCCTCAAAAATACGAATAAAATTTAGGCATATTCTACGTATCAATTTTACGTATTATTTATGTCATAATCTAACGAAACTGATATAAGAAACGTTAAAAATAAGTAGATAAATAAACGTTTTTTAGTGTTAATCTGACAAACGTATGTAATACGTTTTTAATTTACCATATACCTACTGGAATATTGAGATTGGTATAAGGAATACGTATTTTGTACGATCGCATTTTTTCGTATTATATACGACCTTATGCGTCAATTTATTTTCATAGACATTATAAAACTGTTCATTTTGCACATTCCTTTACACTCACGTACGCATTTGCTTATGAGTTGTGTGATAGACGATAGTTAAGTTTATTTAATGAGAAGAACCTGCGACATCCTCACAAGCTTGGTTACAGCTACTTTCAATAGACTGTAGCTGAAACTTGTCTTTTTTTTATCATGAAAAGGGACGCTTCTACCACGCCAAACGGCACCTTCTTATGTATGCGAAGACGACAACAATTGGAAACGACGCTTCTTGAACGTGAAAACGCGTACAATTTCAACGTAGGTAACTATAATACTACTTTCAACAAATGTAGTCTGAATATGTTTATAACTTTCAATTTAAGATTATTGACGTTTCGTTGACGGTGCGGTGACGGAACGGTGACGGTACGTATAGTATGAATCGCGCCTAATGCGTAAGGATATTACTAGGTATTCCGTATGCGAAATTTAAACGTACATCTTCAGTAAAGGCATATAAATCGTATATAAATGGGAATAATAAACGCAATAATATTCTATAAGAATATAGCAATATCCGCCGTACATTTATGCGTACTATATACTACAGTATATGATTACGTTTTTTAAACGTAGGGTTTTAATCTACTATAAACGCGTTATATACGGAACTGTGTTGCTTGGGATCACTATTTTTTAAATATTGTTAAAATATCTTCTTTTTTTCTCGGCAAACTTTGTCTTGAGTTGTGTATGTTCATAGTTTCTTGCGTTTTTATGAATTAATAGCGCCAACTCTTATTAAAAAATAGCGATATTTACATTTTTGAAATCAGAAAAAAATGCTCTATCCTTTCAAATAACACAAAAAGTAAAAATGACTTCCAAAAGAAAAAACAAAGTTAACCGGAGATGAAACGTCATTTATTTTGAAATATATTTTTGAACACCTTCCACAAAAAATTAAAACGATTTTACAAATTCGAAAGTAGTCGGAATTTACGTATACGTACCGAGGTTTTTGACTCTTAATGGCTTCTGATATAGAAGCGTACCTAAAGAATTTAAACAACCTGTTGCCTTTTTTTACGGTGTATGAAGACAACACAATATTGAGTTTATTTACCCAAGCTGGTGTTAATTGAACGAATACCTGTAGGCCGTGTGTTCTTTACAACTTTAGGTACACTGTCGAAAAAAATTACACCACAATCAACCTAATATGTACTAAACTTAACCAGGCGTTTTTTATGCTACTAAACCAAAAAACATACTTAATGAGCAACAACTTAAAGTCGTGTATTACGCGAATGTGCACTCGGTCATCAATTATAACATAATAGTGTGGGGTCAATCATCTCAAGTTAACAGGGTTCTTATAGCACAAAAAAGAATTTTAAGACTACACTGTAAAAAGTTTCGTGTAAAAATCAACACGGAAAGTGGTCGATATACGACCACACCAGGAATGGTAGACTGTACCATATCCATTTTGGTAAAATCTACCAAATGATAGTGGTAAAATTTTACCCCGCGTTGGTGTTGGTATTTTCACACGAAGATGTGTAAACTTTACACACAGTTTTCGTTAAATCACGGTCAAGGTAACCATTTGCGGTGTAGAAAGTGTGTAACCTTCCTTTTTTACCAAACATCGACTGCACCAAAATTTCTCGGGAAAACACTTTTTCTTATTAATTTTGGTGCGTAGAATCCAAAACAATTCGTACTTTTACGATCAGACTTCTCAATCAAAAGTTATAGACTAGAAACCAATTTCGAAAGAAAATTCAAAGGGCTGTAACTTTTGAACTAGTAGCCCAATCTTGGAACTGTTTGAAATTATGGATTCTACAGGACACATTCTATAAGAAAAAATTTTTTTCCGGGTTGATCTGAGACAATTTTTTTTTCGGGGCTCAAAAAAAGGCAGTGTACCTTCCTTTTTTACCAAAAATCGACTGCATCAAAATTTCTCGGGAAAACCGAATTTTTGTGTTACTATAACCGCACTCCAGTGTTTCTTTTTTATGAATATAGAGGAGGGTGGAGGGAAGTGAGCGAAAACGTTTGCTACTAGAACTTTTTAAATAAACTAATTTATTTAAACAAATATGTATATATTAGTACATATACATAGACAATATAAAACAACCGAAATACATATAACTAACTTATATGTCTGTATAGTATATAAACAAAATTCTATATTCTATACCTAAGGGCCAGCCCTAATACCATAACATCAACTAAACTGCACAGTATTTTTTAAAAAGCAAGATTTTATGAACCTTCAATTAACTAAATAGGTGTATAACATTACCTTTATCTGCAACTACATCATATAGGTACTGTCCTCCGGGATCATTAACCACTTCACAATGATTTTGTAGTTAAATTTAATTGCGTTCATATTACTTTCACCAGCACAATAAAATTAATTCAAAATTGAAGTCTTATACAGATAACTGCTTCTAAGGTACCTATACTGAATGTAGGTGCAACTGCAATGGCATCATTCAAGAGATGTGAACAACCGACTGAAATAATAATGGTGACTGACTCAAGTCGAGACAATTGCACAATATTGAGTCTATTTGCACAATCTGGTGTTAATCTAACGAAGAATCCGTGTATTCTTTACACTGACGAAAAAATTCACATATTTCGCAATACTTGCAACCATCGGAGACATTGGAAATAATAACCGTATAACCTATAAAGTCATAAATAACCCTTCACACGGAATAATCTTGCTCCACTCGCTCGCAAGCTCGCTCGTGTCGCAAACGTAAGCTTTCTGAATAATAAGCGGCGTAACTTGCTTGTAATACTATCACGAGCGATGTGCGACAATTTTCAATTCGAATTAACAAAACCCCTGCGCACTGTTAAGTAAGTACCGTATCGACAGTATCCGCGACTTTTCCTGAATCTACCGATTGCAGTCGAGTACGGTACAATCAATACTGACGCGACACCACTGTCTCTTTTTCTACTCGGCAAAACCGGTAAATTCATACCCATACAAAACATAAGCATTTCCAATGCTAAAAATTACACCACATTGAGTACTTTTACAAGTTACGGTGAAAGTCTTATAGAAATTCTACACAATTGCTTTTTACCAGTCGTCTCATAGTAAGAAGGTGTAAATCTTACCAGATTTCGTGTAGCATTATACACGCAAACAACATTCACTTTACATTTTCAGCTTTACCCCAAAAAACTTTTAACTGTGTATTTTGAAAGATCTGGAAACGCCATTCTTTATATTTAAATAAGTTAAGTAAACTGGGAATAGAATTTACAGTGACAATCAAACAAATAGCGAAACGTTAAATGAAGAACGGGTTAGGAAGAAAGTAAAGATGTTGCAAGTTACCACCCAGTTCTTGATTGTAACACCAATTATACCACATCCAGTAGCTTCTTCATGATTCTTATGCAAGCTTCTCTAATGTGAATTCTCGATTTGGGAAAAAGCATTCCAGGGTGCGAACTGTTCGCAGACGGCACAATAGTTGCGGATTTGGTACACTTTCTGGTATGGGGTCGACTACTGGTTCTTTTTGTAACTGGTTTATAATTTTTTGTATCGATAATTTAGTACTTCACCTTCTTCATATTGGATATTGAGTTGACCCACTAAATGAATTTATATCAGAACTTTGTCCTTTTTGTAGTACCACTTTATAATCCTCGAAATTGACGGGATCTCCTCCAACTGATTCGTTGAACTGTAACTATAAATTGTTGGAAGTTTAATATCATACCGAAATCCTTATATCGATATATTCTTTTTAATATATTAGGGATGGTGATTTTATACAACCCACCAATGTCTGATACATAATATTTTAATAACCCAGCGTCTTGCGGTGCGTCAATTATGTGGAAAACCATTTTCCTCTGCAATATCTATCACTGTCATTTTATAAATTGCTCGCTTAGTGCGGAATTTGCACGTGTTACTTGTCTTAACGATCCTTCCAGCTGCAGTTTTGCACATCTCAGTGAAGTCTGCGCCGGTTAAGGTAAATTGGGCAATTTCTATAAAACCGTAAAGCTGAAAACAGCGTTAGTAAATTGACGGCATTTATTTTTGTAGAAACTGTAATATAGCAGACAATTCAATAAAGGTGTCCCTTTATTATGTTGGTAGTCATGCCAGATATTGCTTTCCGACTTATTTTTAACATTCTTAGTAATTTTTATGTTTTAAAAGAGCATTATGTGGAATTTACTTCAGTAAATTGTGATTTGAGGTTTGATGGAAAGGCGAAGCTTCATTAATCCTACTTCAGAGACATACGTAATTTATAGAGGAAGTGCATTTGCTTAGACTCTGCACTACCTCCACACTGGATTCATTACTGGAAAGTTCCTAATGGATCCAAAATTACTTGCTTGACTTCCGATCCAGAAATAAATGTTACAACACTCGATCAATGTCGACAAATTTGTTTAATTCGTTTTTCTGCTCAATTCGCGAGATACGAGTATATGCGCTTAATACAAAAGCTGAGAAAGCCGCGGGGAAACTAACCTGATGTACGGCCTCGTTTGCGTTGTACTTGGAAACATCCAGATATCGTCAAATTTTCATTCTCTTTTGTATCGCGTGAGAAATGGAATTTGCAAATAAATTAGTTTTTATCTCGAATCTTGTCGTTTCTCGAAGTATAACATAAAGCTGTATTAAAAGAACATAAATATGCATAAAATGGGGTGGGGTTTGAAAATGTTAACGGAAGTAAAGCGCAGTCTTTCGATTAGAAATTTAAATGAGTGCCCTAAATCACTAAATCGAAATGTGTAAATTCGGTCAGTTATTATCGTTAATTTCTGCCGATTATTCGGCGATTAGTTATCAAATTACTTTTTATGATAAAAGTAGTTTAATGTAAAGGTAGGGTCAAAAGCACCCTCCAAATATTTTTAACGTCAAAGCTAATGGGAACTAATGCAAAGTAACCCGGTTGCTGCAAAAATGCGATACAGATCTGTGCAGGCACGTATTATATTACTAGGCAATGGTGTCTGCAAATTAGTTGCCAGTTTGAATTATGTTGCGTATTTTCTCGCAAAAGATAGATGCGTGCGTCTGCACTGCAGGTTTTTTTTAGATCTTCCCTTGCGATGACTGTAATGTTGGGTCGACCATTTAAACGCAGCTCAAACTCAACAAATCTACTGTGCAATGACAAACGTCACCAAACCACGCACAAATACACCTGTCCAGCTAACTCAATTCAACGCAGGTACTAAGGAAACCTTTAAAAGAAATAATTATAATTCTAGGTACAAAATTGGAAGATGATCGTGAGAACTCTAATTTAGGTCGTAATTTGGGCTCGATTAAACACAAAACTAAACATTAATAATGAATGTTAACCAAACTGACAGCATTCGTTCATTCTCTGAAAAAAATGCTTTTAATAGAAGAAGATGTACTGATGAGTTAACAACGCCTGCACTGAGAACTTTCAAGATATCTACTGAAGACTTGCGTGATGCGGGTTCTGCTTTTAATATTAATGATATAGAGGAACAGAAAATTTCAGAAACTTTTGACAAAAGCCTTTGTTAGAATTTAAATGTTATAACAGGATTTACACGAAAACTAGCTTAAAGAAAGGCCACTTTTCAGCGAAAAACGTTCGATAACCACAGCACTCCGACTAAACCTTTTCGTAAACGGGAAAACACGTCTCCGTTTAACTCGACATAATGCTCACTTTTACCACGACGGCGACGTAAAGAAATTTCTATAAACACTCTCTAGCTTTTTTTACACAACTTTACAATTAAACAAGACAGGCTGTCCTTTCCAATACTCTCAAATACTACGTTTCAAACGTTCACCACCAAAAAAGGCCCAATTCATGTCCGGATCGCTATTTAAAACAATATATAACATAATAGAATAATATAACAAAAAATACATTTTATTTTAAAATTAAGCAGACTATGGCAGACATAAAATACCCCCTCACTACGAGAGTATTTCTACGTAACTGTTATTCGTTCTACTTTTTTGATATTCCCACACACAACTAAGTTATAAAACAAAAACTTTTTATTGCATTTTTGAACTTCTGCGCTGTTGCCACGTTCGCGCAAGTCATACGTAAAAATTGACATAGTCAATCTAGCAGCTTTGAAAAGTAAGATGTAAAGATGTGAAAACTGCATAACTCTGCCTCTTTTAGTTCTCAAAATAATCCACAAATACATCGGAAACAAGCAATTCGACACACCTTGTACAATTTATTTGTTACAACCTCAACTTTACGCCAAAATTTTAGTTTTTCATACTTCCTATTAACTAGAATATTTGTA
Organism: Photinus pyralis; assembly: GCF_008802855.1. Taxonomy (NCBI): domain Eukaryota; kingdom Metazoa; phylum Arthropoda; class Insecta; order Coleoptera; family Lampyridae; genus Photinus; species Photinus pyralis. The sequence goes on from NW_022170663.1 coordinate 37,018,585, forward strand.
AATTTCTCTCCTTTAGGCACATTCATAAAAGGTTTGTCTTAATAACACCCTGTATAAATATTTCACTCAATAAAAAATTCTTCTTACTTCTTAAAAGAAACTTTCTGTTGTTTATTTTATTTATACCGTTTCATGTTTAAAAAATCGCGCTCACAATGGGAAATATTTTTGTTATATGTATACTTGGTAAGCGGCTAAAGTCAAATATTTTATGACTGTTTAACCCCTATTACAAATCTATTTGTTTAAACAAGAAAGTATAATAGCATTTACCATAAAGTTTGAGAAAAATATTGCTAAAAACTATAATACCTACGGCTCCCGCGATTTTTGGAATTTTTTGGAGACAAATCTGTATGACTACAGATTCGCATTCACTTCTTGCTAGATGATATTACACGTGACAGGAGTATATAGTTTGGGATTCGTAGACTGTCATGTATACGGGGCGTTCCATTTGAATTTTGCCAACAAAATCAAGTGATAGAGGAGAAACACACATATGTTTTTAAATAAACTCACAATTGCATTCGCAAATGATTTTCAATTTTTAAAAATGCTTCCATTCTGCACTTTTTTGGAATTGAAGCGGTCGCGTATTTGAACGCACACAAGAAATTCTCACACTAAATATCCATTTTCAACAAAATCGTAATGTTTATCCTCGCATTCGTTTATGGGGTAGGAATGTTGGGAACGTTTTGATAAAATAGAAAAGGGCGTACCCAATATCCTATCTAAAGTTGTTCTTCTTGATATATCTGACTTTCCAGAAAAAAAAACTAGAAAAATTCAATTATTATCCAAACGAATTTCTTGCTTGTAACTAGTAAAAAAGAATAATACGACAAACATGTATGAGATCCGCTTTTTCAATGACTGGTATAAACTGAGCTAATCGTGGTCTCAATCTCGATAATTGAACAGAACTGAAACAAGAAACCGACTTGAATTATAAACACCCTTCGTTCGTTATGAATATGTTAAGAACATGGTTTGTTAATATTCATCTATTCGAATGAGATACAAATTTGCAATTTGGTATTTACGTATACCTAGTAGATTAAATTATAAGCTATAGGGGTGGTAAAAAGATGGACGTTGTTTTGTTGATGAGTTATTTAAAACACGAGCGGGTTACATTAACTCGAACAGCAAACTTGTTAAAAGGGTCTCTATTGTGGGCTTAAATACATTTATATGCCGCGAAATTAATGACCATTTTCTAAACTGCGAGTAAATGCATGCAGAGTAAATGCAGGTATAAATCGCTGTGAAGTGACAATTTAAACTTTAATTGCCTATTTTATGACTAAGGGGGTTATTTAATATTTATGCGATACCTTCAACCTCGATTTAGGGCCAGTTACACCTATTATGGATTACTAATGCACAAGGTGTGGTGTATAAAGCTTGACTACGTAAATCGTGCGGTAAATCAAAAGCATAAGAATTACATTAGCAAGTGTTTAGATTTCAAATTTCTAAAGTAACTGTATCAGGTCTTTTTCTGCATCGCGGCCCATAAGTTACGTTAAAAATCTGTGGTCCCTAAATCAATTTGAAAGTTCCGGACTTCAAAGCTCTATACGCAGATTTTAAGTGAAAATCTAACACAAAAACCACGTCGAGGAAAAGGTTGGAATTTAAGAAATTAAAATTCCTTTCGTTAAAGCCTAAACTAAATAATATATAATCTGTACGCTTCAATAATTACTTAAATAATGGCTAACTTAATAAAATTTATAGTTTCTCTTTGTTACTGATTTATTTAGGATTACTCTTAGAGCCGATGGATGTACTAAATTAATTATGTTTGACTACTAATTTAAACACTTCTAGCAACACTTCTTATTGAGACAACTTTTTTATATTTCAAAATATCTGTATACCTATTCAAAAACAATAGTTGAGTACCAGCATTTTCAACAGAAGAAAAATTTTCTTTGAAGTCAATATGCAAATTCGCCATAGAAACATTATTAAAAATATTCTTCGCAATATGTCTACAAATCTTGATTTTTTTCTTAACCTTTTGTTGGTGTCCCCAGAACAATTAAAAAAATTTCTTAAGTCTCTTCATTATTTTATTCCAAAACTCAATTCAACAAAGTCACCTGAAATCATACTGAAGTCGCCCACAGTCGTCTCGAAATTATCAGCAGTCAATTGAGTCTTGGAATAAAAGTTACGACGCGACATCGGAATGTTCAAAAAGAGGCTTAGTCTTTAGGAGCTTTATTTGACATCATTTTCGGAATATTTTAAGGGCTTTATTGTAACACTTTGTTTAAATCATCTTAGACATCCTAAAGCTTTTCTAGAGAATTTAGAAGTATTTTTTATCTCGGATGTCTGACATGGAGCCATTTTGCAAATATTCTGGAATAATGTCTGCTAGAAAAACCTTCTAGGAAACTTTGATCTTACAAATTTCCATTGACCTCTAGAAGTAATCCTCTTAGAGAGTTTTCGAAGGGTTTTGCTCGCAATTTTATTAGTAGCGATTTATTAAAACTTCATAAATGTTATGTTGGTGTTTTTGTTTCAGTTTTTGTTACTTTAACCGCTTAAAGAGAAATATTGGAACTTTCGAAAATGTTTGTTTGTCTTTCATTTTCTTGCTTTCTAGGATAAAGAAGGTCACATTCAGAGTAGCGAACATCTCGTAGTTTCGCTCATTATACGTTCGCTGTAGTGGCCTTTATGTAAATCTTTTAACTTGCCGGACAGTAATGGCTAGATTTTTCTCGCGATTCTGTAGATATACTTAACTGTCAGTTTGTAATGTATTGACATTAAGGACAAATTGCGGAAATGCAGCGTGGTTATTTTTGAAATCTATCCATATTATAGTTAAAGCTTTCGGCAAACCACTGTTGTAGTCTTCATTAAAACCAACTAAGTATCATTTCAGGAGTATAAAGTGATTAAAGGCAACTTCTATGGAGGAATTGGAAACAATGACTTAAATATTCATTAATTACTCAGATAAAAGAGCAAACGTTAAATGAAATGACAATGACCAAAAATTAATTGGGATGGAGTTTATTTTTTAAAGGAATGGTATTAGAATAAATCTTGTTGTATAAACAACGCCATGTAGATTTTATTTCGATCTAAACACCAAAAATAATTACTTCCTGTATGTGAGAATATTTCAATTTATTAAGTGTAAACTTGGGGGATTATTTACATGTAAGCACTAAGGTTGGTTTGTTGTATTTGAATTGGTGTCTCACTGTTGTTTTTCTTTTTAAGAATTATTTAATTGCTCAATTTTAAATTTATTCGCTTTTGTTAATTTGTTATTTAGATTTGCATATTTGATTATATGACGTGTAATTGCGTGTTAAAATTTAGGAACATCTGGTCTATTACCATAGGAAGTATTGTTATATTGGACACACGTGTTTTTATCGCTGTTGGGAGATAACGGAGAACGTTATTTTGAAAATGTCCGCGTTTTTTCGGCGTAAGTGGGGACGCTAAAACGGCGTTACAAATTAAAGCAAGTTTTTACCTTCTATTTCCAACTCCTAGAAAGGGAATACACAGGTCCGGAAGCTACAGTTTCTCGTAAAGAAGCGCCAGGTCGAGTATAAACTCGGATAACCTTCCATATGCAAAAAAGGGTGTTTCGTTACAACAATTTTTACGCGATTTAATCGAATAGGTAGAATAGAATCTTTTCATTTTTTTTCCATGCTTAAAGAGTGTGTGAATAGTACAGTATCATTTTGCGTTTGTTCGGCACCCTCAGTATAATTATAATAATTCCTATTGTTTATTGCTGTTACAGGGGATCCTTAAATTTGAGACATCCTGTATATTAGCAACAAAAGGTTCTGTCGCTCAAATGCGAATCAATTACAATTTTTTATGGGCCTAAACTGATCGCCCAGTTGCTATATCGCGAATCCCTTGCTATTGTACGGTTCCTCTCTCGTAGTAACAGTAAATAAAAAAAATTCCCCAAGACTCATTCCCAATATTCTTTTCACTAGGTGCTACTATTTTTTTAAAATATCATCTGTAATAACTCCGCCATGCTTAAAATTATAGCAATTGGAATCATTTGTTGTGTAAAATGTTTTGTTTGGCTTCAGCACCTGCAGTAACGATGGGGTGCCTTGTATGTCTAATTTCAATTGTTCTTAACGTTAAATGTGGTTGTTTATTGGAGATTGAAGCAACTTTCGATCACATCAGTTGAATTCGAGGACAATGTTGATGATGTATCAGAATTATTTAAACATTTGATGTGTTTAAATAATGTTATTCTAAGACGGAGCATTATTTTGTAAAGGAAGGAAGGTATCAAATGGAAAGGGATGGAAGGTTTTAAATAAGTGAATCCGACGTTAGTCGTGTTTTTCGTTTTTTGAAAAACGTGAATCGAGTTTTTTGGACGTCGAAACGTAGCCGTATTTGAGCGTTTGCAAAACAGCTAATAAATCGTAGGTTAGGTATATTGGTAGCTTTTCAAAGTAGAAATAACCAGACAGAACTCGGGGCCATGTGAAGTCGGAGAGAAAGTACATACCTAATTTATCAGTTTACAATCGTGGAATGAAAGGACAGGAATATCCCTGATCAACTTTTGGATTATTTGGGCGAAAATTTAAATTTGAAAAGTTGTAACCTAATTTTTTGTCCTTTTAAACTTATGCTGCAGATTGCATCACATGTTAATTTCGTGTTCGACTGCCGGTGACTAAATTACTAAAATGCAATTGAAATGAAATGGGAAAGGTACCAATTTGTGATAAAATTAAATTACTAGGCGTATAGGTATGTCAAATTTACTAATTCATTAACTAAAATATGCCTATGCCTACGCGGCAGCCAGCTAAATTAATCATTCAAATTTTGTGGTAGTAGTAGTCTTCCATCTATAGACAGTAACGTTGTTACAGTAAGCGGAATGTCATTTATTTTACTGAGGTTTTAGGGAGATGTCTATAACAAAGCGGTATGCTCTCTGTAAAATAGGTCATCATCGCTTAGTGATTTGTGGTTATAAGCGCGGCATTACAGTTTTGAAACAAGCGGCTTTTACATAAATTGGAAGAAAATTTAATTGGTAGCTTTCAGAAGTTGGAAATATGAGTTTTATTACGAATAAAACTTTATGAAAAATATAATTATCTCAATTTAATTTCAAGTCGGGTTTTGACAGTTAGTTTTAACCTCGGTTTTAACGATGTTGCAACTCTAGTACGTAAAAAAATATATAAAATACGTAACTCTAAGGCCACGCTTTGATTCGAAAAAACCATTTTCAGAGAGCACAAACAAAACGTCAAAAATGATAAATATTTTTTGTTGTAATAAGCGAGTGTAGTGAATTTCGGAACGCGAAGATATTGACAGTCTTCATTCATCATATTATTGACTGAGATGGTGTATTTTGCGATTATAGCGACTATTACATTTTAACGCACTGTAATTTAATTGTTAGAATCCATTAGTAAAATGGGCGAAATTTAATCAAAAGTATTACTGCTTCTCAAAGGGAATTCTCACTTCCGCATTTCCGTGGGGAAACTTACGTACGTTTATTTAGCAAACGACTCATCGTGTCGCAATGTAGGGGAATTCGAAAATGCTACACACGTTATTTTTTGAATAAACACCGGCATTCTGTCACATTTTCTAGTAGTATCTCATTGGTTCTAATTGAGGTGTCAAATTTAACTATTTTTATTGTTGCTAGTGAAAAAACGGTACGAAGCAAGTCAAAGAATAGATTTAATTTTATAAAACTGTCGATTTGACCTAAATTGGTAAAATTAGTAATAGTAAATATATTTCATAATTTACAGCAAGCCGTGCATAATATACAACAGCGATATAATAATAGCGAAAATCTTATACAAAATGTACATGGTCCGTCGATGACGGATATAGTTCCGTTACAAAAATCCCAATTGCATACGGAATTCGGTAACCAGATACACAACCCCAAATCGTCAACTACATTTGGGCACAATAGAGGCTGTATTCGGAATAGGGTCAGCATAATAAAAATTACTGCAATTAGCGTTTATTCATTAAGAATTACATAATTTTATTAAATTAAAATTTACCCTGTTGACAAACGATTTGAAGTTATATTCTTAAAGTAAAAAAGATACTATTTGCCTTTAGGTATACAAAATTTCAATACTTCCCAAATATTTAAGTAGAAAGCAATTGGACTTTCAGTTACTATGTGGTTACCTCTACATTTAGTTGGCCTGCAGGTTTCCATTATTAATGAGCGACATCAAACGAGTTTATGATTTTGGAATTTCTGTCTGTCCGTCCGTTCGTCTGTGTATATGATAACTCTGTAACGCTTTCGAATTTTTTGATTCGAATTTTCCAACTTTAAAGGTTGATCCGCTGAATGCAATACAAAAATTTAAAATCAAAAATATTTCTACTATTGAAGAGACGCACAAGTTACTTCCAGGTACTCCGGTATTAACGAATATGACAATAATAACGAATTATGAAAACTGCAGAGAATCCTAATTCGGAGTGTAAATGCTGAAATACACATTTTTAATTACCTACCTACTGCGAAAATGCCAAAATGAGAATGGGTAAATGGCAAAAGCGTATAGTCCGGGAGCCAGCTGCCATTTTTCATGACCAATAATTAGGGGTACGTAAATTTCGCAAATAAAAAACCAAAATTTCGCATTTATTTCGCATAAACAAAAAAAAACAATTACAAGAAAAAATTTAATTAAAGGCTAGCATTGTAGTGGTCTCCACATTATCGTCTTTTAGACGTTGCCTCCGATCATTTATAACAATGTTATACATACTAAAATACCTTTCCGCATCCACACTATTGCTTGGACTATTGAGGCTTTGAATAGCTGCTTTCGCAAAGTGAGGGTAGCACAATTTTGTAGCTATTAAAATCTGCATTACATCAACAGTAGTTCCTTGGCTGACAATTTGAAGCAGTTTCCGATGAAAATGAGTATACCTACCCATCTATCAGTTCTTCCTGTGGTACATCTTTGAAGAATGGAATTTTCTCGAAACTTTCCGATGTTTGACTTGTATTCAAAGATGATGTGGACACGACCGCTGCTTCAGATGGACAGTCGGTCGCACCGCACGCGCCGCGCCGCCTCCCTCTCCCACTCTCTGGAGTGATCAAAACAAGGCGCGATAATTAAATTTCGCAGTTATCGCAATTATGTACAAATTTCGAATTTATCGCTGATATATTGCAAATTTCGCTTTTATCGCGTGTATTTCGTAAATACGAAATTTACGTACCCCTACCAATAATAAGAAATTGCATCAAAAAAATGATGTTGCGCTGCCTTGCAACAATTTGCCTTCAACATTTAGTGCGGAACGACATAATTTTGTTTATTTTCTTCTTTTTTTCCTGAAGAGAAATTAACAAATTACCGTGAAAACTAGTTGGCAGATAAACTCCTGACTTGACTTTCCGACTACTTTTAAGAGAGTCATTGCAATTATCTCTGGTTATAGCATTGATTATACACGCGTCATAGTATAACATTTAGAAAATGCCCTCTAGCGCCTTTATTTTGAACCCGACGCAAAACGTTTAGGAGAGTTTTTTTGTAGATCTCATCAAGACACATATTTTTTGTAATTAACATTTTTCACTCTGATGCTTACCTTTAGAGGAAAAGGCAAATTTAGAAAATAAAATAAAATACCTAAACATTTTTCGCATGTTAAGACGTGAAGCTGATGTACAACCCACCACCAAACAGTCAGCTGACTACTTTTTTCCGTTTATTTAGATAGTAATCAACCTACAAACCAAATCTCAGCTTTCTTAATATTGGTTTTTGTTCATCATAATTATACATCTTCGGATGACTGCCGCGACTACACCCACCGCTACTGGGCCAGCTGACGATCACTACACTTATTAGCAATACTAAATGAACCATACTACAAAATTTCAGCTTTCTTATTATTGGTCATGAAAAATGGCAGCTGGCTCCCGGACTAGTAGATTCTTTATTAAAAAACAACGCCACAAATTTCATTTCAAGAAAATCTCCCAACGGACAACTAGTAAGACAAGGGAGCGAATCTACAAGTAAATTTGACGAGAAAATAGAACAGCTAAAGAGCGCTTAAGTTTAACCCAAGCGGAAGATGACGGAAAGGCATTAAGTGCTTTGATAAAAGTAAACGACAAAATCACTACTAATTTTTTTTGTAACTTGTCAAAGAGTAACGAATTATGTGCCATTGTAAAGACGAGAAATTGTGAAAAGGGACCAGACCTTTTCGCCAAGTACAAACCAGTGGTTGATTATGGATTAGTTAGTATAATTCAAACTATAACAGTTCCCTTACAATCACATTTTAATACCGTAACAAAACTTCGCCAAGATATAAGTTATCAAATATTTTAGGGTTGAAATGTTAAAGAGGAGTGTAGTTATGTAGCAGCGTTGAGTGAAAAATTAAGATATTCAATTGTAGCAGGGAGTATTGTGCGACCATATGAGAATCGCATTCCCATACTTTTTTATTTTTTATAGGGAATGCAATACCGGGATAGCGGGATCCCGAAATACCGGGATCTCGCAGCATTTTTGCGGGATTACTCCCGTACAAAAATGGAGCGGGATGCCGCTGGATTTGCGGGATTGAGGAATTTGTCGACCAAAACTCTGTTTACTTTATTAATGAAACGCATAACGCTATTTTCAAAATAATCGTTAACCTTTTTTTTGAGTTTTAAGATAGGCTGAAGGTACTTTTCTGTTGAACGTTGTGGTAATAAGCGATTTAACTGCACAAAATTGCTTATTTGGCAATTTATTTAAAATTTTGCGGGATCCCGCAAATACCGGGATCCCGCGGGATTAACATCTAACGATCCCGCAAATATCGGGATTGAGATTTTGCTGCGGGATTGCATTCCCTTAAATACAAAAGAGCACGAGGTGAAAATTGGAAATTTCAAGCCTGACAACTGAATGATCCTATTTTTATACTTATAGTTCGTGTAGATAAATTGGTAGGTTTACTCAAAGAGTATTTTGAGAATCCATACACATTTTCATGGTGGCTCAGTATATCAGTGGATAATTTTTCTTCTGATCTTACGGTATTGGTAGTAAAATTCCGTTTTATTTCCTATAATAAGGCAGCATTCAGTTGTTTTTATTTCATAAAACAATTGAATTTTTTTTAAATGGCAGTGCTCCTTTTCATTAGGATCATTTGATAGAGATCTTTTTCTCTTTCGATGATATGACATGTTAGTATCCACATTTAAGGAAATTTTTCAAAAAAATTTGTTATAAATTAGCTCAATAACATTAATCCAGATGTCCTACATCAAAATGAACGTGTGTGTTTCTTATTGAACCTTAAAGACAAAACGGAATTAGCACTAAAATGGTATTCATCACAATGAATGTTCAACATGTTCACCATTAACTGCAAGGCAGGGGCATAATCTATCACAAAAAGTTTGGAATAAAAATTAATTTCTTCTACACGGGTGCTAACCGATTGCGTCATTGGAAAGAAGAAAAAGATCTCTATCAAATCAGCCTAATGAAAGTGTGCATTGCTATTTAAAAAAATGAATTGATTTTCGTTATTCATTTGTTTTCTGCAATAAAAACAATAGACTGCTGCCTTATTATGGGGAAAAAAATGTAAAACAACTTTCATATAGAAAAATTGTGTAGGTATACAGTCAATATTTACCAAGGTATTATACTATATTCCATACATAATGGGCACCCTGTATATATGCTCCCAATCTATAGCTTACAGATCGTTGTCAAAGTTGGTAGGTAATGCAAAAATTACCATAATCTCTATATGTAGGTATGATAAATGACTTTATCTATTTTAAGTAAATTTATAGAAATTTTGCAATAAAATAAGTGATGATCGGAAATGTGCAAGGTTAAAGTACCACATTCATTTACATCCACCCCAGAAATTACAATATAGCCTATTACTGTACTGTTTGTTTGTGTAACTCGTATGGGATCATTACTATTTGCCGGTGATCAAAAGTATAATATAGAATAAAGACGATATTTGTATTGTTTTGGTATCCGTACACTTCAGGGTAGTCTATATCGAAATCTCCTGTGTATACGATTTATTTCCGTACGTTATTAGTAAGAAAAGACATTCCTGTAAAAAGCATTAAACAAATCAGCGCATGGAAATTCTTGTCTTCTGTATATACCACCTGTATAGTGATGTAAATTACACGTTTTTTTTAAAGTGCGTAATATTACGTGTAAAATTACCCATTGTTTATGTGTTTTATGTATTTTATGTAATTTATGTAACTTACCATTTTTTAAAAAAACCGTAATTTTACAGTAAAATTACCAGTAATTTATGTTTTTTACGTAATTTACAAATATTTTTGTAAAATTACCTGTCATTTATGTTTTTTTATGTTTTTTTAATATTCCATAAACCTTTTTGAATTTTGTGAGTGTTTGAAAACAAAAAAACACTTGTTAAATTATATATTTTGGTGTATTAAATAAAATACCCAAGCAGTAGGTATTTCGCTATCACGCGTCGTTTGGAGGAAGAAGTTCCAGATCGCGAATTAGATGCTGTATCATCTTCATTAAACCAAATGATGGTCTGTGGTAGTACCGATCAAAATGTATCAAATAGGTATTACACTTATGTAACTTACAAAAATTACGGTTTTTAAAATAAAAAACGTAAGTTACGTAAATTTCATAAAAGACATAAATTACATAAAAAAACCGACCTCTTGTAAGTTACGCGTAATATAACCGTTTTTTATGTAACTTACAAGTCGTTATTTTACAATCCACATCACTACACCTGTAACTAAACTTAAATCTGGTACCTTTATTGTCCCTGGTTCGAATCCGGGATCGGGGATGGATATTTGTAAATGTATATAGTGGGTTGGATTGGTAGAGCAGACTTGGCTGAAACCCCGTCCACTCAAAAATAAAGGCAAAATAAAATAAAATAAAATATTCGTTAGAAACCTGGACACAATTGTACGACAGTAAAGTGATGTTTTTTTAATTAATTAAACATTGCCCTGCAGACAACACATACAATGAACATTTACAGAGTACACTACACATATTAATGAAAGAGATTTCAACATTTTCAAACAAGCGTTGTGTAGTGCGGTAGGTAAATATTCACCACCAATCCATGAATATACGTAAGCTCATAAAACGTAAAATATGTTTGTTGATAGAAGGAATATTTAAAACCCTGTCGTCAGATAACACTTTCCCTCAAACCATGATTATTTTTCTCGAATTTATTTTTAGCTCTTTTAATAGTTATCCATATCGATCGGCCTTACTTTTACTAAATAATGGAATCGATTGGAAAAGTCTAGTGTACAAAGTGGATCGTATATTTTATCATTCGTACTGTAATAATCTCGACGAAAGGGGCGCTAGTTTACTAACCACTCGCACCCTCAAGCAGCTTGATTGGTTTTTTTAAGATGACAAAACTGATCAATGAACTGTGAAAATCTGAAGTTACTTTTGTGGCAATACTTTATGTCGCGTTTGCCGTCGTTCCATAAATTCCACTACATAATGTCGTTTTTCATTTTCATTCGGTTTGTTATTATTTTGGTAAAAGTGAAGAATGAAAAGAAGAATTTAAACGGAGATTGGAAGAGCGCTGCGATTTATTATCAACATTACGTTAAGACGTGGTGCACCCCTATTACTTTGGTTACCTATGGCGGCTATTTAATTTACGCTCCATTTAGGTGACAGAAAGTCGATAAAAACAAAATTAACTACAGGATAAATCACAAATCCCGTAATAACATCTTTTCATTCCTTTTTAAGTTCTTTCAGCGAGAAAACAAACATGACAGGTTTGAGATGAATGCGCCTCACCGATTCCTTGTTTATACTGCGGGTCATAGTGAATAATTGAATCAATACTTCTCAAATATTTATTGGTTTCGTGTGTGAATATGACAAATAAACGTATTGAGTCTGAGATTTGAATTAAATTCCTTAGGTTAATAAATAATGTAGGGTCCTTGTCAAATGTGAGGAACGCCGCCTGTCTACATTGTATTCCGAGGATATGGCGGTTTGGCAACGAGCTCCCATACATTTGTAATGGAAAGCTTTAGTCAAACATTCCCATCTAAACAAAACCAAATATTAGAGCCGTCTACTTTTTCATTTTGCGCTTTTCTTATCAATAACAAACAGACGTCGAGTTCGGGCGTAATTAAAATTTGAACCGCAGGTCAATATTATAACAGAGCTTTCAAAAATATGTAAATTCTTAATGACACCACACACTATTAAATCCCCTGACTGCTTTCATCTAATGAACCAGACGTAACATGCAAATGGTAGCTCGAAATGTATTACTTAATTCGATTGGCTTGACGCAAGTCTAATTTCAAATACTAATTACGCAATTCCAATGAAAACGAATTATAAGCTTCGTTTAACGAATGTACTACTGAATATCCATTTGCAAACTGTGTAGCTGTAGGGGGTAGAAATGTAGGTAACTTTTCTTCCCCGCATTTATGAGTTATGACATTTCTTAATAGGGTTCTAAATCAAAATATTTTCCTTCTACTGACTAAATTTGAATAAAAATGGGATGTGGGAAAAGTTCCTTTATTAATAGATTGATCATTACAGTAACAGGTCGGATATCCTCAAAGTAGTATGGCCTCTCGTTAATGATCCACTTTACAACTTCTAGACAATTTCATAATTCCTCCAGATCCAGTTTAGCTCTCCCAATGATCCTCTTCATTAAACCTTTAATAGAACGGATTAATCGTTTCCAAAATCCGCCCCACCAGGCTCTAGTTTCAACGCTAAATTTTCAACAATTTTGTTTGTACCACTTTCCCTTTCAATAAAAAAATTACTTCCATTGTCAGAAAATATGGTACTGGGTCCAACCAGCGTAGGTATATACAAATCGTTCCAGAGAATTTAAAAATCTTCCAGTATCCCAAGCTAAGCTATGCGGCTCTTACCGAAAAGAAATTGTACTTTTATTTCTTTTTCATTCATTGTTTCGATAAAACACATACAATCTGCTTTAACTTGATAAGAGCAAAATAAACAAATCCTTGAACAAATCCAAGTGCGTCAAAGCTTTTGTGACATAAACAGTTCTCATTTGGTTCTCATTGGTATTTTTACTTTTCAATCTTATTCATGTCAACCGAGCCCACTTTAGTCTCGGAACTCCCTTCTTCCCTTCTTCTGACTCGCCCGTATGCTCCCGAATTTTCTATCTTCGGGACGTAGCGAGATAGTCTATATGCCTTTCGCTTCCACTCCAATTTCACCATCCATAAACTTCAAGAGTGACGAAGGAAGATCCCCAATTAGTCAGGACCTTTCAACAGTCATTTCAAACTCGGTTGTCCTTTTTCTTTACCAAAAACTGGTTTAACTGGAGTAGTAAGGCTCTCCTTAAAAACAGGATGATGTGGCAGAAAATGACCATCCAAATTTTGGTCTGGAACTGCTTCTATTATACCTTCTTGCAACCATGACTGTACTACGTTCTGATAGTTTTCAAACTTACTCTTCTTTTTTAATCTTTTCGTTGTGGAGTACAGCATCCTCATTCAGTTCTTGTAATTATTTGTAGTAACTGATTTCAGATTTGGGTTAATCCAGAGAAGTGCAACTTGATTGAATTCTTTGAATAATTTGATCGCTTCGGCCTCCTGCTCTGCATCTGATGAGTGATTGTTCTCTTGGATTCCAATTTTGTACTTCTGTGGGAGGAAACAGTGGAAAGAAGTTATCGCAGTTTAATCTACCTAGATTCTATGGAGATTTAAAGGATTTGCTTTGTTACTGAGGGCAATTCGAAGTTTTGCATGAGGGTAATTAAATCAGTACCTTCAATCCATTAGATGTCGATGGTGGTTGGAAGTGAACCAGCACCGATTGTGGATAGTCACTTCAAAGTAGGAGAAGCTGGTTATAAATCTGCTGTTGAAGAATTAAAGTATGGTCGTGAGGATCTTCTTTTCCAAGTTTATGCAAGAGAGTTGCTGACGATGGTGATCTCAAATTGTTTGGTAAAGGTATTCGGAGAGGAAAATGACTGAATGTGCTGGAAATGCAAATTCAAACAAATTGGAAGCACTTATGGAATTTTTAAAAACGGAAGCTCGTATTAAACAGCAGAACGGGATTTGTCAACACCAAGGAAGGAAAGAGATCTTCCCAAAAAAGTAATGGAAGGTTCAGCACAAGAAGGGAAGTCGATAATGTCCACCAACCTATTCAACGGTAGTAGTGAATCATGTTTTTTATGTTCCAAAAGTAACCATGAACCTAAGGATCGTTTATAGGAAACCTGGGGAAACCTGATCACTGGAAAAATGTTCAAGTTAGAACATAACTTAACTCGTGGGTTCATAATTGTTCAGGGCAATTACACAGACACAGATTTTTGGGGCATGGAAGAAGTAAACAATCCGATTATTCAAAGAAACAGTACCTCGCGAGGAAGACGAGCGGTATCAACCGTGGATAAATCCGGAACTGAAATCAGCTATTACAAGACATAGACAATCAAAATTTTTAGCTATATATTCTACAATGGAATTTGAGTAGATCTTGATTAGTTAATTAATAAATAAAGCTAAAATTCGTAATATTCCGAAGTAAACCGTCATCAAGCGTTGAAAATTAGAAAGAAGATGTTAATAATGAACCATTTGAGATTCAATTAGCAAGTTACCTAGCTGGAGTATAATTTTAAATAAAACTAGTTTTATGGACGCTGATCATTTTAACTAAAGCGTGAATGAGAAAATGTTTATTGACAAAGCAGGCAGAAAGGAAATTTCACAACTACAATTTAAGATTTAAGCGCAGGTGCTTTGCCAATTACATTTTTCAAAGGATACTGTTTAAACAGAAGAGCTGAGATTTAATTTGAAAGGTTAGGATAATTTTTTATTTTGGGGATTTAACGAAATCTGCCACCATCGGTCGTTGGTCCATGTTTCAGTTAAGCTAGATAACCTCCTATGTAAATTTGTTTTGTGGAAAACTGTCATATAGACTAACGGCACATGAAAAACCGGCCCTAACTGCTATAATCTATGACAAACACAAAATTCACGCGATATTTCAGTTGGGCGAATATCCTATTTGAGTTCTGACAAGACTAATAGCCCGACAGTTTTTGTCACAATTTTTAAGGCGCAAAAGTGGAAAATTAATTAATCTATCTACTTAAATTTCAGTTGAGGGTAGTATTTTCTTAGCTGTTGTCACAATAAGAACCGGCAGGGGTTGGTAGAGATTTTCGGAATGTTCTCTTAACGCGATTGCATAGTATAATAAGCTCATCTCAAATTGAGGAGCTCTGGTACTGGCAGATCTGTTTGTGTCGTGACGTAACTTTAGTAATAACGTTGCTGGTCCACAACTTGAACAAACACGCACATTCCAAATCCAACATGCTCACAAATAATGCATGGTACTCGGGGCTTTTGACAAGGGATCAAAGGGATTTCGGTAACTGACACCTAAAGTAATTTGCGATTAGAGAGACACATTCATTCATATTTCGAAATTAAATTCCAATTATAACTTTTAATGTAGGCCCACATGAAAATGAGTTTGGCGTTATCATTTTCAAATTAACATATATCTGCGGGTACAAAATCGCTTCGACGAGATCGGGCAGATTGGACCAACAGTCTTTGTTCCATATGAGATTAACTAATTCTCTTTGGATTAGCTTTTACAATTAGTACCGCATTCAGTTTATTAAATTGGTTTTCCCGAAATGGTCATGAAACCTTAATTTTCATGCCTACCTTACCTACTGTTTTTTTCCATGTCAATAGTCGTAACACTTTACCTGACTATTTTTCCTGCCGCCTGTCTAGTTAAATATTCGAAAAAGTCCCACCGTTAAGATTTGAGGGTAATTTTATATTACTTTTTGGTAACCGTTCGACCTCGCTAAGACCGAAAATGCCTATTGCCAAAGCGAAATCTCAACCGGAAGTCATATATTAAAGAGGGCTGCGAATTTGCCACTTTTTTCGTAATTGAACATTACAGGTGGCTCTCATGTGACTTAGAAATAGCACCAGTTTGACTAAATATACATTTTCAACCATGATGAATCTAGAAATATAATTAATAATTTATTTCACTTCTAAACCGTGACAGAAATTGGTATCGAAGCCTTAAAACTAAAATTAGGTACATAAAAGAAGATTATCATTAACAATATTGATTTTACTGTCTTATTTTATTTATAAAATAGCTCTTCAGGTTTCTGTACATCGACTTTGGCGTACCCTCCAATCCTGCTTCTGGAATGGAATTACGGCACTGAACACTGCTGTAAATAGGGGAATCCCGACCCTTTTCTGGTCTTGTATAAGATGTTCTTAGATAGTTTTTGTTTCGTACATTGTAACTATGACTGTCTTTGGTCGGTCAAAAATATCTTAATATTGCGCAACAAACAAACCTTACGCCACTCTAAGGTTTCACAGCCATCTTTTGATTTTTTGAGGAACAATCGCATGTATGGTGCATGCAATTCATCATGCCTAAAATTTTCTTTTTCGTAAACCATCACAGATAGCGATATTCATCAAGGGACAAAAAATGCTTGCAAGTAAACTGTCCATCAGTGTCTAAAAATTCAGAACCGTCAAAATAGTAGTTAAAAAGTTTTAGACCTCTTCAGATGTGGATGGTCAGTATTTTACCACCTACGTAGCAACTACAATCAAAACGATGATATCACAAAGACCCTTTTTACATTAGACATTCACATCCCGAATTTCATTTTAATCGGCAAAACCATTTTCCGATCAAATAAAAATAACGATTTTTTTTTTAAATCTTTGGCGGTAGATAGCGCCTTACCGAGGCACTTTTGGATAGAGGTAAGTTGGGTTAAATCGTCCTATTTTGATACCAAGAACCCCTGGTAGCGCGTTGTACAGACCTTTTAGGGACACCCTGTATAATGGCCCGTATGAATAAAAATAAGCAAATGCTTATACTTGCAAAATTCAAAGTAAATACTCGTAACTGCCCCTTCATACTGGTCTGTTTAGCATGGTTTAGCAGCGCTGCACTGCGTCCTGTCCTGCTGCTTAGCAGCGCTGCTAAGTCGCCCAGTGCGAAGGAGCACTTACGAGTATTTACTTTGAATTTTGCAAGTATAAGCATTTGCTTATTTTTATTCATACGGGCCAATATTTAAGAATATTTACTAACACAGAAAACAGGACATTCATATGTTCTTTGTAACAAGAGCTGTAAAAGGAACCCTTTTTGGAGTTTTCGTAGAGTTGATGCCTGTCCATCGAGTTGACAAAAGACCATTTTAATTTAATTACATCATTCAGGTAGTCAGTATGAATATTTATTTACGTATAGATGACAGTATTATGTCGTAATTTATTAATAATATTTTGGAAATATTTACGGGGAGGAGACAGAAGCGCGAGGCGAAGTAAAGAAGAAGCGATGCGATAAAAAGCAAAAAGGAAAGGAAACTATATCATGAAGTCCGCGATAGATAAAAAATAAATATAAGGAAATGGTGGAAAATGACGATCCCTAGTCATAAAAGGAATTAAAAGGACTAACAAACTCGCTCGGCAACGGAAATGGAGGGGTATAAGAAAAAAGGTACCAGGTATAAAGATCGTATAAAGATTGAATACACAGACAAGAGTCTAAAATGTTTCAAAAAAGATTAACAGGTAGATACTTCTTGGGAAAGTAATTAAATCTCAGATTTGGCAGAATTTTAAAAATATTACTAAAAATGGCATTAAGAGAAAAAACAGAAAGAATACGAAAAGCATATCAGGGACATAAAAACAGAAAAAGAATTTTTAAAGGTTAGAAAAACATGAAAAAAGGAAAAATTGAACAAGAGGGAGGGAAATACAATTAGATGAATCGAAACAACATTTTGTCAAACTATTACCAGGGAAGCAAGAGAAAGAGTAGCCTACGCAAGAGGTTAGAAGAGAGGATAATGAAAGAGATTAGATCGAGTAGTAAGTGAAAAGACTGAAGGAAAGGAAAGCGACAGGAAAAGAGACGAGATAGATAATGAGGCTTGGATTCGTCAAGGAAACGATCGGAATCTAGTAGAAAAGGTATGGAACGGAGGCGGTTACCCGAGGAACCGTTCTTCAAAATGGGGATGAGAGATTGTGTGGGAAACTATAGGGCAATTACTATGACTATGACCAAGGCTTTTAGAATCTATGCAATGATACTGAACAAAAGACTAGAAAGGGAAATGGAAGAGAAGACGATGTTGGAGAAAACACAAAAAATAGGCTTCAGAAAAGCGAGGTTTTTTTTTTTTATTAATAATTCTAACTAGTTCAACATATTACATGTTATTCATAGTTTGGATGTTAGTTAGTAATTAGTTGTAGCCTTAGATACGTAACTAGATTAACTAGGTAACAAGGACGTTATCCTAAGATAATAGCACATCTTGCGGAAGTCTTTTTTTAAAGTCTAGTGTGTTCTGACTTGTTACCGAGGTTATAGTGTACTGCACTCGCGCAATCCGGTAGGTTGAGAAAGAACTTATTTGCACTTTGTTTAATATATTGTTCGATTAGAGGGATTTCCAGTTCCCGGTGTATCTGAGTGTTTCTCATGAACCAAGGTGAGTTTCTTATTATGCGTAGAACTTTATTTTGAAAAGTTTGCAATTTACCGATGTGGGTTTTAGATGCAACGCCCCATACGACACAGCCGTAAGTAATAATGGGTCGTAGAATAGCCAAGTAAATCAGTTTGCTACATTTAATACGTAGGGATGATTTTCTGTTGAGTATTGGATATAATAATGACAGTCGTGCGTAGGCTTCATTTAGTTTATTATTAATGTGGTATCCCCAGGTGAGGCGTCTATCAAGGTGTAGTCCCAGGTATCGAACAGCTTGATCAGGTGGGTTCCACGGTATTGAGACATTATCGATGACTATGTTAGGTGGGTTTAGCGGTCGCCGTAAGGTAAAGATTTTGCTTACGCATTTGGTGGTATTTAATGTCAAGCACCATTTGCGTAGCCAACTTAAAAGCTCGTCTATTGATAGTTGTAGTTGAGCAGCGGCCGTTAATATTTCATTGTGTTGTGTTAGAAGTATTGTATCGTCTGCAAACATGGCTAGGTTACTAGATTGCGAGGTGGGTATGTCTGCCGTGTATAGGTTAAACAGCATGGGTGCTAGGACTGAGCCTTGCGGGACTCCACCCTTGATCGGTTTTACGTTTTGAGTATGTGGCGTTGATTCTGACGTAAAAGGTTCTATTATGTAGAAACGAGTGTATAACTTTTAGTAAATATCCGGGAATTTTCTTTTGTTTAAGTTTGTATAGCAATCCATTAATCCAGACTTTATCAAAAGCCCGTGCGAAATCTAAAAACAATATGCACGTGTGTAACTTGTTCTCAAATCCGTTAATAACCACTTCATTGATTCGTAGTAATTGATGTAAGGTCGAGTGCCTAGGTTTAAACCCAAACTGATGATGCGGGATTATCTCCTTCTGTTCTACAAATTGGTGTAGTCGAATTTTTATAATTTTTCGAGTATTTTTGAGATTGTGGGCAATAAACTAATAGGTCTGTAGGAGTTGGGGTCACTTTTATTTTTTCCTGGTTTATGAATTAAGATTATTTCTGCTTTTTTCCATGTTGTTGGGAAGTATCCTGTTGAAATGCATGCATTAAATATTGTTACAAGGTTTGCTATTAGTTTATCACTAAGGTTTTTCAGTACTATGTTGGGAATCAGGTCGTGTCCGGGTGATTTTTTTGTTGGGAGTTCTTTTATGAGTTCCTGAATTTCACTTGGCGATGTAAGTTTTATTTGATTTTGCTTAGTTTTAGAGGGGGTGGGATACAGGTGTATTTCGGCGTCTATGCCTGCATAAAACTGTGCTTCAGCAGGATGTTTTTCCGGTTCGAATATGTTTTCTAAATGTGTTGCCAATAGGTTACACTTTTCCAATTCGCTGCAGTAGTTTCTGTTGTTAAATTTCATCGGAGGCATCATATTCGGTTGGTTCAGAATTCTCTTGGTAACTCTCCATAATGATGAGTCATGCGTCCCTAAGTCCGAGATGTATCGCTGGTAGCATACTAACCGGTGGTTATCAAGCTCCCATTTCACTCTGTGAGTTAATCGATTCAATTGTTGTCTGTGGTGCGGCGTTCTATTTCTCTGCCATAGACGTCTAATTTGGTGTTTTTCCTTGATAAGGTTGAGGATGTGTAGTGGTAACTGCTTATGTTTGTGGGTATTTTGTTTAAGTTTCCTGTCATTTGTAGCCCTATGAACACTTCGTACTACTGTCCTTGTGAACGTAGCTACAGAATTTTCAATTTGTTCGTTTGTGCATAAAGAACGCGGTTCATATGGTTCTTTGTCGAGTAGCTCTCTAAAGTAGTCCCAGTCTACTTTACCAGTAATTAGTCTCGGTCTGGCTGTATTTATTTGAGGTGATTGTAAGAATGTTGCCACTATTGGTAGATGGTCAGAGTCGAGCT
>NW_022170663.1:37039282-37039857 GCF_008802855.1 Photinus pyralis
GAATTGGCATTATATAGATACAAAACATCCTAAGATAAAACACTAAGTCCTACTATAAGAATTAAAGGGGTTTTTACCTTGGGCAACATTCGGGAGACGAGAAATTTCAAAAGCTAAATAAATATTTGATCAGAACTACTGTTTTAAAGAAATTTAGGTAGGCATTGCACTTAGATTTTTTAATGTTTTAATTTTCAAATTGTGTGAGCCAACTTAGGTAATTTAGGAAATGGTTTAAATTTAAATGTATCTATGTACATACAATCTCTGTGACTGAAGAAAATCTTTTCTTACATTCCAAATTTTATTTTTTTAATTTCAGTTTAGTCAATTTTTTTACTACTGCGACTCGACCGATTCGCAAGTAAAATGATTGTGCAACCTGTCACTTCGGAAAAGGCAATATTTCACAAAATTGAGTAAGGTAGCACCCAAAACTTTAATTTCACAAATGGTTGTTGGTACTTTGCACAACTAAACGCAGCCTAAGCAACCGTACAGCGAAAACCTGCAATCAATAGGTGATCTAAGAGCAAGGCTTTACTGTGCGTAGACAGACAAATGAACGGACAGAC
>NW_022170663.1:37039957-37250043 GCF_008802855.1 Photinus pyralis
TACCAAATTTGGAAAATGGCGCTACATTTGCTTTTGTTCCAAGTGGCTATGTATCAAATTTCATTAAAATCCCTTCATAAATAAGAAAGTTGGCACTGCGCATGCGCAAAACCAAATTTTGAAATTGGCGTTAAATTTGCTTTTATTCCAAGTGGCTATGTACCAAATTTTATTTAAATTCCCAATGGTTATATTTCTTCCATACGTCCCAATCGCCCTTTGTAGGTACATTCCTTTGACAATTCACTCTTAAGATATAAGGAATTATAACCGATCACGACAAGGGATCGAAGAGGAAGACTATGGTTAGTATAAATTAATTCCTTTCGTTAAGACCTTTCATTAGAGTACCATGAAGGATAAAACTAGTTCCACTCCCCCCCCCTCCCCCTCCAGCCCGTACTTTGATAAGAGGACAGAAAGAAGGGCAGATTTTGTAGAAAACTGTTCCTTTCGTTGAGACCTTTAATTAGAATACTAATAATTAATTTTTAACCCCCCCCCCCTCACCCCCGTCACTCACTGATCTCGAAAAAGAGTCGCACGGGAAAGTTATAGTTTGTACAAACCAATTTATTTCGATGAGACCTTTCATTAGAATACCATGAAGGGTAGAAAATGTGTTTACCCCCCCTTTTTTTTTTCTTAAGTTTTTAAAGTTTAACTTGACACCACTAAAGGCATGCGTATGCAAAATCTGAGACCAATTAGTTGTCGTATTTAAAAGTTATGCACGCTTTACTTTCTAAAACAGCATCTCAGGAAATAATTCGGGGGGGGGTCCCCCTTTTAGACCGCGAAATTTGATGGTACACCTTCAAGGTATAGGCTACCTACTGCAAAAAATTCCAGTTCTTTAGGACCATTCCCCTAGAAGCAGTTCAAAACGGTAGAAGTGGGTCCGGACAGACAGACGGACGAACAAAACGCAAACAATAGCACATTTTTTAAAAAATGCGCTAAAAATGAAGTTGATGATGGTTCCGCAAAGACGAAACGTCGGATTGAGACAATTAACAACGCCAACTTAAAGAGCACTGCTGTGCTGACGTCGAATATTAACGCCAGAAAATCCCTTTCGGCTCGGCCAACCAGGTGTGGGTACTTTAAAGTGTCCGCCATTTTGTTCCAATACGGCGGATTTAGCTGATTCACGAACTGGGCCGAGATATTTACGATTTACACCAACCCTTAAAGTTTGGTCGAAATCAGCATAATTGGAGTGTTTCTTGGAAGTGATAGGAAGTGTTCCAGGTAGAACGCACCATAGGGAAACGGCCTTTTTGGTTACTAAGGCTCCTTGTTCTCGGGTGACGACTTAATTGCTTCATTGGTCGCGAGAGTGTTTACAAAAAGTTTACTTTTCGGCAAAGTCGTAAGTGCGCGGTCCGTATTACGGAAAAGTCATGTTACCGGTTGGATACCGGCGTATGTGGAGTAGTCATATGGCTAGCATATCACTGCGCCTGTATCATTTCACATGGAACACAATTAGTAATATTTATCAAAGTGTATATTTTATATTATTATTTCAAAATTATTAATATATTGAATCAAAATTGTTAGAACCTACAATATTTATTAATCAATTGTTTAAAATTAAAATTGAAGAAGTTTCTTTTTCCTCGTTCTCACATTATTTTTTGGTTGGTGCCCCAATTTGGGTGGTGCCCTAAGCACGTGCTTAGTCTGCTTATGCGTTAATACCACCCTGGAGGTACGCCTGAAAATGGTGGACCTACAAATAATCAACGAAAAGACCTACATGATGACAAGAATGCCAGGAAACAACACCCCCAGTACAAAGAAGGAGAGAAGATCATAATAGCAGGGAAGGAAGGATCAAATATCTGGGAACGTACATAGGCAGCACACTCAGCAGGCACAACACAGTGAAAGACAGAATAACCAACGCATTCAGAATCACACACGGAATCTGGAACTTCTTACGAGAGAAGAAGATACCGGATAGCTTGAAAGTGATGATTTACAACACGATCATAGCACCGACAATCTTATACGGAAATAACACTTCAGCGCTAACAAGGAGCAACAGACGAACACTGAGGAGGGCGGAGTGGAAGGCACTGATACTGATGGAAAACAGCAACCTCACAAGAAGACAAAGAAGAGAACTACTAGAGGGAAAGACGATTACCAGGAGACTGAAGATGAGGCAGATGAGATACTGGGGACATACCAACAGGAGGAACAAAGAACATATCATACGGGCTGCCAAGAATCTATGGGCCTCGGAATGGAAGGTAGGCCGACCCTGCAACACATGGAACACCACCATAGACCAAACGGTAGAGATCTCGGGTTACCATGGGAAGATGGGAAGAGTAGAGCAGAGACAAACAGCAAAGGAAGAAAGAAAGCAGAAGAATAGTGAAGGTGGAGGAAGAATCTGACATAAGCACAAGTAGCCAAGAGGAGGAGGAAAAGAGGACAGAAAGTAACGCAGAGAGAGGACAACAATAAAAAGGGGAGGAACACGAGGGAAAACAGGGAGAGGAACGAGATCAAAGGATAGGAACATCGGAAACCAATGAACGCCCGGAGAAAAAGCTATCGCCAGAAAGCAGAGGCTAAGGCAGATTTATACCAGTGGCGAAGTTGGGGCCGTACCCGTTCGGGTCGGATATCACCCAGTTAGCCCCCCCCCAATCCACCACATTGTTTGCCATATGTCGCGATGGCAACAAAAGTAGTGGTGAAACACCCCTGATAGTGCCTACCAGGGACGCATCCCCACAACAGTTCACTAAATCCTGGAAGAGGCGGCGACGCCAGGCATATGTCAAAGTATCAAGTATCAACTCTGTTTGCCTGTGGTGCAACCTGGGACACACGGTATATAAACCTATAAATGTACTGGTAATTACAATAGAAAGCTGCCTAAAATCTCCATTTCTCTCACTTAGCCAAATTTGCATCCTTTACCGTTTCTAGAATGCTCATAATGGCCCTCCTTATATTGGGCACAGTGTATATTAAAAAAATCGAACGCCTTTCGACAGCAAGTTTGTCATCATCAGTGAATTTCCTTCCTTGCTATTGAAGCGCGTTCAATATTGTAATATATTTTTGTTGTCTAATGGTGTTTTTGTTGTACTTCAACGACCACAAGGAGCTCCGGTGTTTCCAATTAAATGTACGTTATAATATTACACAGTAAAAAGCTCTTCTACCCACAGTCAACAGCCATCATCAATATCTATAATAAATTAAACAAATATAGCCAACGAGCTCCTGGGTATGGCTATAGCATGTGCAAAACCAAATTTTAAACCTGATGTTAGTTTTGCTTTTATTTAAAGTGGATATGTATGAAATTTCATTTAATTGCTTCCATAAATAAAAAAGTTGGCACTGCGCATGCGCAAAACCAAATTTGGAAAATGGCGCTACATTATTGCTTTTATTCCAAGTAGCTATGTATCAAATTTCATTTAAATACCTTCATAAATAAGGAAGTTTGCAATTCAGTCTGTAAATGGTCGAGATGCGCAAAGGGCACTGTGAATGCTGATCGATTAGGCTCAACTTTTCGAATTGTGTTGTATACTAAAGCTATGCGCATAATGAATTTCATGCAATTCGGTTCATAATTAACGGAGATATCAAAAGGGCCTACTTTATTTTTTGGTCTACATTGCCAATTCACGAACTCCGATCAATAAATTTGATAAATAATCCACCTGCAAAATTTCATCGTAATCGGTCCATTCGTGCTAACGGACGGACGAACAGAGACCGCAAAATTATAAACTCGCTAGGAGCCCGTTAATAAACTAAACTTCACTTTCACGTATTTATATTATCTTTGTAGTTCAATGGTAGAGCGTTGGGCTATAAAGCTGGAGGTTGGGCGTTCGAACCTAAGCTGAGGTAAAAATTTTTCATCTGTGACAGAGATGGGAATTTCCCTAGACCAGTTTCGAGCATTCTGCCGGCTACTCCGGATTAGGTTTTCTTGCAGTTTTCCGAGTTCATAAGGTAAATACCGGAGTAGTATAAAACAACTTAAGACCTTAAGTCATTCTGTAATGGGACGCAAACCTGTTGAGGGCCCAGAACAAGAGAGGGATAATAAATAAATAAATAAATAAATTCGTTCCATACAAATTACCTTTCGCTCTAATTAAACTGGAAAACTTAGTATTCGAACCATATCATTAGTTTTTGTTGCTTTAATGCATAGCAACGTAGAATTAGAGCTTAATGTACAAATCATTATCTCTTGAATAATAAATTAGATTTTCCTTTTAACGTCTCATTTTGTCCAATTATCCGACAAATATAATGTTCCACACTAAGTATGCATTTGGTTAGTAAGTTGTCCGGTGCCCTTTCGACTTGTAAAGCGCTCAGAAATGCCAGCGTGGTGCTTTGTTGTACTGCTATGTGTGGTGACGCAATACGCGAATAGTGACGAAATTGCAAAATTACAACCGAAGAAGTTAGTTACTGAGTGTATTGTTGAGGTATTACAGAAGGTTTTTCCCAAGAACGTATCCTTTGCTTATATTTTTAATGATCATCCAGAATATTTTCCGAATAATTTCAATGTTCCTCGTGTAATCGTCAACATTAGTCGCACGATACACGGATATTATGGTAACTATGAAAATGATTACGTTATAGAAGCGAAAAATGGCAATAAATTAATAAAGACCATCCAAAAATTATTTCGAAGTCCTATTTGGGATCATGGAAGGATAAACCGGGGACGTTTTCTTCTACTCACGGCGGAGAAAAATTTAACTCTCACGTTTCGTGTTTTTTGGAAAATGCATATGATAAATGTGGTCGTAATTCAATACACAACCGAATTTGATGGAAGAAATGCAACAGTTATTACAGGCAATCCATTTGACGAACGAAATGGTTGCGGGAAAGTGCCCACAGCTTTCCGCTACCAACAGTGCGATTCGAGATTGTCTGTTATATTTGATGAGTACGTTCGAAATTTTGGGAGATGTGAAGTAATTACAGGAGCACTGCACTACGGATTGAAGAAACCATTCGATCTACCAGATTATATAATTTTGTCCATGTTAGAACTGGTAGAAGAGTTTTTAAATGCAAGAGTAATACGCTATATTCGCATGACCATTGACAAATTTTACGAATTAGCTCAACAGAACGATATGGTAATATTGATGGCCCAGAAAGGACTGACTGATAACTTTGACATGAGCGATGAATTTTGGACGGAAAGTTACATCTGGATGGGACCAACACCAAAAGTTATATCACCATGCGTTACATATTTTCTACCATTTAAGGGTATCTTATGGATAATTGTAATTGTTACGCTCATTGCAGTAACCCTGACATGGTGGCTTATGCTCTACAAGACCGAATCTTTTAGAACTGTTTCGGCTATCTCTGTTGATGTGATAAGCCTACTTTTAGGCGTGTCCATATCCACCGAAACGCGTAGAATTGCTCTAAAAATTTTGATTATCTCCTATCTAGTATACGTAATCCACATTCAAACAGCTTATACATCAAATTTGATCAATATCTTGGTATTGCCTAAGTACGAGGACTCAATTAACAACATGGACCAATTGGAAAAGAGTGACATGGAAATCTACGTCCCGGAATCTGTATACAATCAATATTTAAAAAACAATCTTGAACATTATGAGAGAATCAAGGACAGGCTGACTGTAATCGGAAATGACTATGCTCCTTATTTAACAAAGTTAAACCATACAAATTACTTCGTAGTAGCAAGAAGGTCACAAGTGACAACGCCCAAACAACATGCATCTGTTGTAGCAAACTATTTAAACGGAAAAGGACCAAATTTTTTTTGTGATGAATTTTCAGGTTTACTTCATCAGTTTTGCTTTGTCATGGTCAAGGGTAATTACTTTCTTCCCAGCTTAAATCGAATAATATCTTATTTATATGAATCTGGTTATCATAGTCGGCTTACGAATAGCGTTGACTATACCTACAACGTAGAACCTGAAGTCCCAAGCTATGGTATAGCTAAAGTAGACCCCGAACACGATTTCCAAACAGGATTGAAGTTTATTCATGTTAGCGGTGCTTTTTTCATTCTTGCTCTTGGATATGGAATTTCTGTTGCAGCTTTTCTTATGGAGTGTATCATTTATCGTGTCTCGGCGAGAATGCAACGAATAATTGTGCTGTAGATGTATTTTACACTTTTTAGAATTTCTGACGCTCTTTTTCAGTAGACGTGGCGCACCTGTGACAATTTTGAGCAGAAGGATTCACATAAATGCAAAAGGTTCATAGCGAACCAGCATCTTGCAATCCTTTAATCTAAAAAAATATAGATGTGTATTGTTAATCTTATATGAATTATTAAACTGATTGAAATCTTTTCTTGAACACTATTACACAACTTGAGATGTATCAGTACCTACCTATATTACAATTTCTGTTTGTAAATCGGATGTAATAAACTGTCAAATTGAAATTAAATAAAGAAGTAGCAAACAATGTGTGTAATATATATAGAACAATTTTGCATTAGGTAATTTTGCAATTTTAGTCTTCTTTGATATCGCTAATTTGTCTCCGAGTGTTCACTAAAGTTTGCTTAGACATGGTCACTGAAAAACTCTTCTATTTCCAACCCAGACCAAGTTTTGTTTCACGCCTTGAACAAAATTTCTTGAAATTCTCTCTATAAGGTGTATTGTGTGGTACAAGGCGGGGCAGTGAAATCGGTGATTTAGAAGAGCGCAGGAAAAGTTAGGTAAAGAAAGGAGGGCGTTTTTGACAGTCACCGTGGCACTACTAGCTCAAAGTATTTTAGTAGCCATCGAATGTTCAACGTTGGACCAACCAACAACGCCATCACGGAACATTTTTCATTCCTCGCCTAGCCCAGTACGCCCTGAATGAAAAACAATGTTTACAGCAAGATGGAGCAACGAGCCAAACAGCAAGAGGGAGTATGAACCTTCTCAAATATGTATTCATCAACATAATCAAAACATTCGCGAAGAGATTGTTATAACATTTCAGCATTTATGCTACTAGACGTTATGGATAATTTTCGGACGCGCCTTGATGAGTACGTACTTTTTCAGAGAGGGAGGTCTTCCTGATATAACGTAATCTTTAAAAACTGAAACAGTAACTTTACTTTAGTTAGGGCTTTTTTTTAAAACGAAGTAGCGATTATATATTTACTTTGGCTGTTCAGTCGGTCGATCAGTCGGTCGGCTGTAAAGGTTTTTATTTCATTTGCCTATTATATGTCAATTATATCTGCCATATCTGATATATACAGCAGTCTATTACGCCCAAGGGCATAATGGATTGTCATCTCATTATGCCCTCAAACGGCCTGTCAAATTGATTGATGGAGTTATGTTATGTAATAAAAAAAGATGCAACTTGATTCGTATGAAGCACTTTAATGTTGGGAAAACGATAATGATTACATTTGTACCTATATTGGAAATGCATTCTTTGGAACGATGAAAAATAAAATGTTGTATGCACCTCAGGCATTACTCAATATTTAACCCCCGGGCGACTTACAATCTCTCGGGCCGGAGGCCCTCGGGCTCTGTTGCCCTCGGCATAAATACCGCCTTAATGCCCTTGATGCATAAATAACTATTTAAGTATACCTTGTAACGTTTCAAAATTAGCGTTTAAACTTCAAATATAAATTGAATTTGGCGGTGAACGAGTTTTATGAGTTAAGCGATAGTGGGAGCGGGTTTGGCATTTTTCTGGGAAGACAGTCAGAGATAGCACAAACGAAAAGTCGAATAATAATTGTTAGAGTTTTACTTAAGAGCGAACTAATTCAGTACTACGGACTACATTAAGATAATTGCCGATTCATGTAAGGCTTGTTACGAAATAGATTCTGGACCGCATGTATCTATCAAATGAATGCGATTGGTATTGTGCATATTTAGCATTCAATTTATATCTTGAGCCGTTTAATAACCTGAAGGCTCTCTGATCTCCGATTTACGATTCATTAATGGTCAAGCGATATTTCTGATCTTGAAGAGTAGGTAGCTGCCATTGGGATTGGACCATTGATTGGCAATCACGGAAGCACGCCATTTTGCTATCGCCATTCGACCTGTGTGCACCTGGTTTCCGCTCGAATAAACAGCTAAGGATAATCACCATTATCACTATCATTCACACGCATTCTCTCATAAACACTCAATCTAATCTCATTCCAAACGTTCATTTTGTCTACGTATTTATATAAGTTAAATTAATAATAATTAATAAAATTGCGATAAGTAGTCGTTACTAGAGTAGAGGTACCTCCGCAAATTACATCATCTCAAAATCGGCCGGAGATGCAGGGAAAAGAACATTGACTGCTATAACTAAACTTTGTCACTTTATGCTAGACGGTAAAGTACTCCCAGAAATTTTGCCAATACTTTACGCCCTTCACAAGAAAGATGGAGGAATACGTCCTATCGCAATTGGCAACACTTTAAGACGCCTAGTTGAGCACACAGCATGCACAAGATCAAATGAGAAAATCCAAAAACGCCTGGCCCCACACGAAGTTGGAGTAGCAACAAAACGTGGATGGGAAAGCGCGGTTCATTCTATCAGAACCTATGTAAACAACCCAGCAAATTCCGAAAAAGTTTGACTCAAAATCGACTTTCGTAATGCTTTCAACAACATCGAACAAGATAACATGCTGGAAGAATTCAAGTCCTTTGTGCCCGAGCTTTACCCTTTGATGTATCAGTGCTACTGCAAACCCACGTTGCTCTTCTACGATAAAACCACAATTTTATCACAACGCGGAGCACAACAAGGCGACCCATGCGGACCATTGGGTTTCAGTCTAACCGTACAACCATCTTGTAGAACAGATGACTTCGGAACTGAACGTATGGTATCTTGATGATGCCTCCCTTGCAGATAATTTCAAGACTGTGTTGGCTGATTTTATAAATCTATTGAAGCTTGCTAATGAAAGAGGATTGGAAATTAATACAGGAAAATGTAAACTTTTCTTTTGTAATGGTTACGTGAACGAGATTGTATTACGTTCCTTTCTACAAATTTGCTCAGGTATCCGTCTAGTAACTTGTCATGATCTAGAAATTCTTGGTTCTCCAATCTTCGAAGAAGCATACTCAAACTGCTTTATGAAAAAGTTACACCAACTCCAATGTTTAACGGATCGCCTCTCAGGAACTAACACTCACATAGCGTATTTCTTATTACGTAACTGCCTTTTCATTCCGAAATTAACTTACTTCTTACGTACATGCGCAGTGTGGAATTTTCCACAAATGTTGATATCATTCGACGACCTCCTAGCTCCTTTACCAACGTCCTCAACATGAATATCAACGATGACGAATGGCGACAAGCAACTTTACCTGTAATTGACGGAGGAACTGGCCTTCGAAAAATATGCGACATAGCACTACCTTGCTTTCTCAGCTCAACCTACGGTGCTCAGACTTTGGCGTCTCAAATTCTTCCCCATATGGATGGCCAATTTCCTGTCCACCTTCAGGCTGATGCTTTAACGGCATGGAGTTATTTAAATACTGAGATTGCTGCAATTCCTCATAGTCAAAAATCCTGGGATCTAATCAACATCAAGCGAATTTAAATCCCAGACAAATACTGATAATGCACGAT
This sequence comes from Photinus pyralis, assembly GCF_008802855.1. Lineage (NCBI taxonomy): Eukaryota > Metazoa > Arthropoda > Insecta > Coleoptera > Lampyridae > Photinus > Photinus pyralis. The sequence goes on from NW_022170663.1 coordinate 37,049,615, forward strand.
TCCTTGCAGTTCAAGGTGCACTATCTGGAGCTTGGCTCCAATGTATTCCTTCTGCCAATATTGGTACCATGTTGGATAGCCAAGACTTTGAAACCTGTATGGCTCTCCGCCTTGGCTGCAAGAGGTTTCAAAAGCACCAATGCAACTGTGGAAAGGTTGTAGAGGAAAATGGGCATCACGGTTTAAGCTGCTTATCTAGCAAGGGAAGACTTTCACGGCACACAGAGCTGAATCACATCATTCAGAGAGCTCTTGCGTCAATTAAGATTTGTTCAATTCTAGAGCCTGTAGGTTTGTCACGCGACGATGGAAAACGACCGGATGGAGTCACTCTAGCACCATGGCGAAGAGGACAACGCTTAATTTGGGATGTCACCTGCGTGGACACTGTTGCAGCATCATACATACATCAAACATCAATAACCGCCGGATCAGCTAGTGAAATTCAAGCAAAGAAGAAGCACGAAAAATATTCCGGTTTGAAATCTAACAATTTTTTCTTTGTGGCTGTTGCTTTTGAAACCTTTGGCCCCTGCAGCTCGGAAACAACATCATTTTTGAAGTGTATTGGACAAAACCTCATAGCAGAATCCGGAGACAGCCGTGCTAAAAGTTTCCTATTCCAAAGAATATCGCTTGCCATCCAACGTGGAAACGCCGCTAGCATTAGGGGCACCCTCCCAGATCATCTAGGAATGGACGAAATATTTTCATTGTGAAAATGAATCATGGCAGAAAACTCAAGTGGATACTTGCTGAGCTCTCCAAGCCTTCTACTGACGCTACTTGTTTGTAAGTTATCAAAAAAAACTATTAGAAAAAAGTAAAGGTGTCAAAGAAAGTTAAAAGTGTAAATGTAAGTAAGCCTGCTATTCTTCAAAAAGTCAACAACGAAAATTATTTTAACTTTTTATTCAAGTCAAAATTAGCAGGATATTGATACTGCAAATATTAAATGTTTCTAAAATGCCTTGTGACAAGTCAGAACACCCTCAATTCATTAATCATTTTAATAATATTTAATCTTTTGAAGAACTTGCTAATCATTACTTAAATTAAAACAATTTTCGTGTTTGGATTTTTGGTAAATGTTTAATAATAATTATAGCAGAGTTATATTTTTGATAACTTCCCCGCCGCTTCTGCACTTGGAGGTAGCACCTTGCTGCATGATGGGCTGCTGTATCTTCCGTCGGTCGGTGACAAACGGGCGAGATTTATGCTCTTTGAAGTGACAAACGTCTTATACCTCAGGAAATCCAAAGTATCCCTCGCGATGTCACCTCCATATAGAGCCACAAAACACTTGATGCCTGCTTCTCTCACGGCTTGTAGGGTGGAGTCTGGCCGAAGGAAGACCTCCACTTGCTCAGCAAGTAGTTCGCTCTTGCTCAGGAGGGTGCTGATTTTGATCTTTCCTTGACCAAACGGTGCGGAGGTGGTATCGCAGCCGGTAAACGCGTGGGTGAATAGTACCGTCCCTGGTGATCGGTGGCAGTCCTGGTGCTTGTAGAGGTCGTAGAGTAAGTGAGAGCAACCACCTTATTGCTACAATTTAATGTAATATAATATTTGACGTGGGATTCGTATTTTAGAAGATATTTTGCAAAAAAGTGGCAATTTTGAAAAAAAAATTCCTATTTTCGAAAAACTGTATCTTGGGAACCAATGGCTGTATAGACTTCGCTCTAGTTTCCAATTTTATCAAATTTAGTCTACTTTAAAAGATTATAAATAACTTTACCGATCAGACCATTCCTTCACCGAGATATTGAGTAAAAATTGAAAAAAGTCCGATATACCGCCGATCGCACAGCACTTTGGAAATTGTAAATCTGGTTTTTTATTGTTGGTTTAGGTACTAACAACATATAAAAAATTCACAACGACTGGACCTTTTGCAAGCACGACCCCCTTTTCATGTTTAAATTTACCGGGCTATCTCGCACAAAATTTTAAATTAGCACAAAATGAGACCAAATTAATGCAACAAACAATTTGGAAATACCAATGTTGACACTACAGCGCGAAGTTGTGAAGTGAGTATCATCAGAAAAATTTGAATTACTCATTAACCTGACGAGCACAAAATTTTAAATTAGTAGCACAAATTAGCACAAAATGAGCACAAAGTTATAGTAAAAGAAAATTTTGAAAATATCAATGTTGACACTCCGGAGTGAAGTTGGAGTGTCATCAGAAAAAGTTGAATTACTCATTAACTTGATGAGCAGACAATTTTAAATTAGCGGCACAAATTAGCACAAAAGGAGCACAAAATTATGAGATACTTGGAACTTAATTTCTTTCAAGTCGACACTCCAACTTCACGGACCCCAATTTTCCTGGTTCGTAAGGTAAATACCGGAGTAGTATAAAACAACTTAAGCCCTTAAGTCATTCTGTAATGGGACGCAAACCTGTTGAGGACCCAGAACAAGAGAGGGATAATAAATAAATAAATAAATTCGTTCCAAACAAATTACCTTTCGCTCAAATTAAACTGGAAAACTTAGTTTTCGAACCATAGGTATCAATTAGTTTTTTTTTAATGCATAGCAACGTAGAATTAGAGCTTAATGTACAAATCATTATCTCTTGAATAATAAATTAGATTTTCCTTTTAACGTCTCATTTTGTCCAATTATCCGACAAATATAATGTTCCACACTAAGTATGCATTTGGTTAGTTGTCCGGTGCCCTTTCGACTTGTAAAGCGCTCAGAAATGCCAGCGTGGTGCTTTGTGGTACTGCTATGTGTGGTGACGCAATACGCGAATAGTGACGAAATTGCAAAATTACAACCGAAAAAGTTTGTTCCTGAGTGTATTGTTGAGGTATTACAGAAGGTTTTTCCCAAGAACGTATCCTTTGTTTATATTTTTAATGATCATCCAGAATACTTTCTGAATAATTTAAATGTCCCTCGTGTAATCGTCAACATTAGTCGCACGATACACGGATATTTTGGTAACTATGAGAATGATTAGGTTATAGAAGCGAAGAATGGCAATAAATTAATAAAGACCATCGACAAATTAGTCGAAACTCCTATTTGGGATCATGGGAGGACAAACCGTGGACGTTTTCTTCTAATCACGGCGGAGAAAAATTTAACTTTCACGTTTCGTGTTATGTGGGAAATGCATATCACAAAAGTGGTCGTAATTCAATACAAAACCGAATTTGATGGAAGAAATGCAACAGTTATTACAGGCAATCCATTTGACAAACAAAATGGTTGCGGGAAAGTGCCAACATCAGCTTTCCACTACCAACAGTGCGATTCGAGATTGTCTGTTATATTTGATGAGTACGTTCGAAATTTTGGGAGATGTGAAGTAATTACAGGAGCAGAGCAATACGGATTGAAGAAACCATTCGATCTACCAGATTATATAATTTTGTCCATGTTAGAACTGGTAGAAGAGTTTTTAAATGCAAGTGTGATACGCTATACTGACATGCCCGTTGAGAAGTTTTACGAATTAGTTCAACACAACGATATCGTAATATTGATGGCTCAGAAAGAACAGACTGATAACGTTGACATGAGCGATGAATTTTGGACAGAAAGTTACATCTGGATAGGACCAACACCAAAAGTTGTATCACCATGCGTTACATATTCTCTACCATTTAAGGGTATCTTATGGATAATTGTAATTGTTACGCTCATTGCAGTAACCCTGACTTGGTGGCTTATGCTCTACAAGACTGAACTGTTTCGGCTATCTCTGTTGATGTGATAAGTCTACTTCTAGGTGTCCATATGCGCCGAAACGCGTACAATAGCTCTAAGAATTTTGATTATCTTCTATCTAGTATACGTAATCCACATTCAAACAGCTTACAGCTACATCAAATTTGATCAATATCTTGGCATTACCTAAGTACGAGGGCTCAATTAAAAACATGGATCAGTTGGAAAAGAGTGACATGGAAATCTACGTCCAGGAATCTCTCTATAAGCAATATTTAGAAAACAATCTTAAACATTATAAGGGAATCGAGGACAGGCTGATTGTAACCAAAAATGACGTTATTACTTATTTACCAAAGTTGAACCATGTCAATGATAGAAATTTACATTTCAGTTATTTTTATTATATGAACAATGTGCACTATTAAATTGTTTACATTGAAGTAAACAACGTCACGGTATCACCTTATGCGCAAACCTGGATCTACATATACAGTGAATTTTTTTAAAATGCGAACATAGGAGTTTGTATGCAATGTAATTTCCCTATGTTCGATTTTTAAAAAAACACATCAATCTATTGAGTAGTTCAAATGAGTAGTAGATACAATTGACAGCTGTCACATTTTTAAAAATACCGCCGTTCAATTTAATTACGAAATCGGTTAGGTTATTGCTTAGAATGTCAAGGAGGGCACTTCGAACATTTATTGTAATTGTTTGCGTTATTTATTTTCTTCATTTATGTATTGAATAAATAAATCAAATTAGTAGAATACCAGGTGCACATGACCTACAAATAATTCAAGGTTGGTTCACAATGAATTGTGATGTCAGCGCGTGCCATGTGAAGTCAAGTTATCGTAAGTTTAAGAAAAATTTATCCTAAAGTTGCTATGGCCTCACATGGCTTAATTAAAAGAATCTTACCGAGTGCTCTTCATCATAAAGACTATGAGTTGCTGTTCATAGTCACACAAATTGCCCGTTTTGGGAATGTGAACCGCGCACATCTCATATATTGATGTGTTTTTTTTAAAATCGAACATAGGGAAATTACATTGCATGCAAACTCCTATGTTCGCATTTAAAAAAAACTCACTGTATTTGATAGAGGGGAAATTCAAATTACAATTGAGGGTTCTGACACCCCCTCTTAAATTTAATCACCGATCAGCTAAGCAAAAAAAAAATAAAAATAATAATAATAATAATAATAACTTCACCAGACACAGACACTAATCGTTACTTGATTTTAATCCGTGCGATTAGTTAACCAGGCTAGACCTGAGTTCTCACAAGAAACACCGATAATAATAATAATAATAATGCACAAAATTTTAACGTGTTCAACAGTGGTCAGATCTAGATCGAATCCAAGCTGATCATATCATCATTCCCTACAATACATTTGTGTAAGCCTAAACCAGATGACAATTTAAGATGTGCGGGTGAGGGAAGAGATTTGGTAAGAATATCAGCAATATTTTGGTCTGAGGGTACATACCGACCTGCGTAGCTCAGAAGAGCTTACGTTAGAACCTCTAACTTTGGCTACAAGGGTCCTGGGTAAGGCATGGCTGTTTGTGATTGTATAGTGGGTTGAGTGGGAAGAGTAGCAAATTGCTAACACTCCGCCCACTATAAAATAAAGGCAATAAAATTAAATTAAAAAAAAATAATCCAATTTGTACAAGTTACTCAGTATACAATCTCTCACAAAATGATGCTTTATATCAATGTGCTTGGAACGATTGGTAACAATAGGATTGGTAGACAGCTTTAGGGCAGACTGACTGTCTGTGAATACTTTAACTACGGGGACTTGGCCTACGATTGACGCATAGAGAGAGACAAGAAATTTGCACTCCTTTGACATCTCTGCCATTGCTATATATTCGGCTTCACATGATGACAATGCCACAGTCTTCTGTTTTCTTGATTCCCAAGCAATGGAAGTGTTGGCGAGCATCAAGACGAATCCTGTAGTTGACTTGCGGTCTGAGCAGTCACCACCCCAGTCACTATCAACGTAGCCTGTAATTATGCCGTCTTTAGACTTGCTGAAGTCCCAAGTTAATAGTAGATTTGAGGTATCTCAGGATGCGTTTGGCGTGTTTCCAGTGGGTTTCGGATGGTTTGCTGCTGTAGGCTGCAAGCTTGTTGACTGCGAACGAAATATCTGGTCGAGTACATGTCGCGAGCCAGATAAGCGATCCAATGAGTTGTCTGTAAGGTACCTTAGCAACCTTATCAGGTGTGGTTTCTTCAAATTTGATGCCACATTCCATTGATGTAGCGATGTTCTTGCAGTCTTGCATTTGAAATTTTTTAAGTAGGGAATGGATGTAGTGAGCTTGGTCTACTTTAAGTTGATTGTTTTCCCGTTGTACGTTTAGACCTAAAATGTGACTGACACTTCCAAGATCCTTTGTCTTGAACTTATTAGTTATTTCAATTCTGACAAATTTTTCAAGAAGTTGGTCATTACTTAATACAAGGTCATCAACCCAAATTCCAATTACGACTAAGCTATTTCCTTTCTTAAGAGTAAACACACAGGGGTCAATATCAGAGGATTTAAAATCTACTGATAGGAGAAAATCTGTAAGTTTCTGGTACCACCGACGCCCTGCGTTCTTCAAACCGTAGAGAGCTTTGTGCAATTTAAGCACTCGATCGGTTCCGTCTTCGAAAGTTTCGGGTTGCCGCATGTAGACAGGCGATTCAGTTCCCCGTGTAGGAAAGCACAGGTGAAGGAAAATTAAACGCCAGTTTCAAAATTTGGTTTTGTGCATGCGCAGTGCCAACTTTTATATTTATGGAAGCATTTAAACGAAATTTGATACATAGCCCCACTTGGAACAAAGGAAAATCTAACGTTAGTTTTAAAACTTAGGGTTGCGCATGCGCAGTGCCAACTTTCTTATTTATGAAAGCATTGAAATGAAAATCCTCTTATAAACTGAAATTGAAGTAGCACGTCAAAAATGGATTGCACCTATGCAACGCTATCTTGCATATTTGGGGCCGGATTTTTACGATGTTAACAGAAGCTGCATCTTACAAATGGGAAATGAATGCAAGTGGAAATGCGCTTTTTGTAAATCGTTTTTTGATTTTGTCTATCAAATCGCATACTTTTTCAATTAATTAGATTGATTGTTGCAGTGCTGGTGATGGAAGGTGACGATTCAATTTTAAAGATGGTAGCGATTCAATCAGTAATAATGGATTTGTGTTGTGTCTTTAAAAACATGCCAAGGTTTCCATGATAATCACAGATATCTTAGATCTGGATCTAGATCCTTTTTAGATGATGATCTTGTATTTAGATCTAGATTATAATAGATCTTCCACTAGTAGATCCAAAGATCAATTTTAATTTATTTATGTTATAAATGTTTAACATTGGCGGAGTAAATCGTTTCTATATTTAAAGAGTAAATGTGTACCATTCAAGTTTCTGGGATTTACCAGCCTTTTAAGAGTAGTTAATAGTCATTAGCATAACGGATAGTTTAGCTTAGGGGGGGGTATCGATAATTGTTTACAGTACAACTGATTCATGGGCATGTCGCCGCTGGTCTACCTGAATTATCCGAAAAACACGTTATTGTTATGTAGGTAAGCACACCACTTTCAACTTTGCCTTAAGTAGTAATTCCCTAAGCAGATTTAGGATCAATTCGCGCGATATACACCTAGAATTACACCCACTTTTTCTTGAAATTTCTAAATCCGTGTATTTTACGGCGGGTACAGGTAAAGAATTAGACTTTCAGCGTTAAAAGAAAGAAAGGATGACACGGGATAACATGATTAGATCCCAAAGCACGGAAACCGAAGTGCAGTACAGTATAATTTACAACTGTTGCGAATTCTTAAAAGGATGTAGGCGGTTATAATAATTTTCAAGGAAGGACTTTTTCACAAGAGTTTACGCATAATTTTTTTTGCTGTTTTGCGAATTTTGCATAGATAAAAGTAAAACCGGAGAAGGGGGTTACACAGAATGAGATACCGTCGGAGATACCTAAGCATTTTCCGAATAATGAATCAAATCCACCCATGTAAATCAGATTTACCTATGAAGGATCTAGATCTAGATCATTTTAGGAGGATCTTGATCTAGATCCTATCTCCTATCTCGGATCCTCTCTTAAGTTCAGTCCAGTTACAACTCCTTCTTATGTCGCTGCCACCTGTGTGGTAGTCTTGAGTAGACACTGGTATTCATGTGGTAGTCTCTGGTATTCATTGGTAGTCTGTGGTATTCATGTGGTAGTCACTGGTATTCATATGGTAGTCTCTGGTATTCATTGGCAGTCTCTGGTATTCACATGGTAGTCTCTGGTATTCATGGGGTAGTCTCTTGTAGTCACTGGTAGTCCTATAGTAGTCTGTGGTAGTCTTTCGCAACTGGTAGTCTTTCGTACAACATTTTGCCCATGTGTTACCCCCTCGGAATGAACTGTTTGAAGTCTTTTCTTGAACACTATTATACAACTTGAATATGTATCAGTACCTACCTATATTACAATATTTAACTGTAAACCGGATCAAATGAACTTTGTCAAATTGAAATGAAATAAAGAAGTAGCAAACAATGTGTGTAATATAGAACAATTTTTTCATTAGGTAATTTTGCAATTTTAGTCTTCTTTGATATCGCTAATTTGTTTCCGAGTGTTTACTAAAGTGTCACTGAAAAACTCTATTATTCCCAACCCTTAGACCAAGTTTTGTTCCACGCCTTGAACAAAATTTCTTCACTACTAGCGTCTGATGACATGATTATTAACCTTTTTTCCACTTGTAAAGTAGGCTTTCTCGGCATTTGTTCAAAGTGGTTAATAATTTTTTATTATTAACTAGTAGTCAATAATGAGAACTGTCACGCTGTCACTTTTAGAAAACACAACCCGAAATTTCGCTCAATGAACGTTTAGACAAGTTCTCTAAAACGAATAATTGCCACCATTCGCAATTTCCAGAGAAATTACATACCTAAAATTATCACATTTTGAAAAAATTCGAACGAAATTACTCTTTGAAAAATCTCAATGACAGAACAAAATACGGCCTGTTTGACTTGTACTTCCACGTACTTGATTGACATGTTAAATTAAGAAACAAACAATTCTGTCCAACCGTTAACTCTCTTATCAATATAATATGTTAATTTAGAGGATTTCAAGTGCTAGTAGTGAAAAAAATAGTATATATACCACGGTAGAGAAGTCTATTATTGCCTTCGCACCTTACACCCCTCGGCGCAAGCGCCTCGAGATGTAATCTTGGTGCTCAGGCAATAATACTATACTTCTCTACCTTGATATATAATGTACTATTATAGAGCATTCTTTAATTTTTGACAGTTGTTTTAAAATCGCCCATTTCACTGCCCCAAATTGAATTGTGTTTAGTATTAATTTTAACCGAGGTCTTAACACTGATATGAAGTGGTGAATAAGTACGCATTGGCGTTATAAATATATCTGCAAGTAAGTGATAAATGTTGAATTCTTATAAATCAATCTATTTAAGGATCATTCATAAATAATTAAATTTATATAAATATACCAAGTAATTAAATCTACTTCCAAAAAGTAAAACAACAACAATGCATTGTGTCCGTGTGATAGAAAAGGACGCAGCGGAACAGCTGATCTTGGTGTACGCATCGCTGTAAAGGTGCAAATAAACATGCGAGCATGCCGCGAATCAAGCATCGAACAAGCGGTTCGCGAGCGCAATTCGCGCATTAATCAGGGGTTTTGAGCGGCGAACGAGCTATTCACGAACCGCTCGTTCGACGGTCGCGGCGATCCATCTCCTGTCGGTTTTTTGAGCGAACACAAAGGGATTCGTATTGCGCTCGCAACGCCGTTTGGCTTATTTTTGCGCGGTTCGAAGCTGGCCGCTTAATTGTTGAGATTTCAAGTCCAATATCAGCTCGTCACCAGTTCGCTTTTTGTATAGAATCAGTGCGACCCCAACGTCGTTGTCTTTTCTTTTTCGAGCAACAAACTATCACTATAGCTGCACTACTCATAGCTAACTCACAATAATTTACCTGCAAAGACATAGCTGACAAATGGTACAGGTTTGGTCGCTGTTCGCAGCGAAGTGGGTTTATCCTATGGCTCGTTGCTCGTTTCTCATTGCTCGTCGAAATAAAAACTTAAAAACGAACTAAAAAACAGTTCGCGAACCGCTCGTTTGGTGCTCGATTCGCGACATGCTCGCATGTTTATTCGCACCTTAAGAGAGAGAGCGCATCCATGTGATAGAAGCAGACAGAAATATTAATTACATTAATACATTAATTTAAATTGAGGGTACTCTGGACTTAATTAGCAATTATAATAGACTTCAAATTTTCACTAAAAGCTTTCTGTTATAGTGTAGATGTGCAGGCTCTAGTCTATTTTGAGTTAAATTACTCGTGAGATCGATAATTTAAGAAAATAATTTCTGTATGGTTTTCGGAGGTGGTATAATTTTACAGTTAGATAGCGCTACAAGTATAACAACTTAATTATTAGCGCATTTTTGAAAAAAAATACGCTATTATATTCGTTATGGTTGGCTGGCTGGCTGTGGGGCTGAGATCTCAACAATTACAATTGCTAGAGACCTTAAATTTTCACTAAAAGCTTTCTGTTATAGTGTAGGTGTGCAGGCTCTAGTCTATTTTGTGTTAAATTACTCGTGAGATCGATAATTTTAAACTTTGCTAATGAAATACTGATCTGCATTACCAAAAATGCGCTTTCATCATGCATATGATGATTTACAACTTGTTTATTTTCACGCACTGAAATCGTAAATATCTATGACGATGGAATCGCGTCCTATGTAATTGAGATTCGTGATAATGCGTTGACTGATGATAAACAAACAGGTACGTTTGAGATCTTAGATTAGATTAGCAAATCTAACACCAGAATCAAAATTTAGTTTTGCGCCTGCGCAGTGCCAACTTTCTTATTTATGAAAGCATTTAAATTAAATCGGATACATAGGTACTTGGGATAAAAGCAAATATAGCTATACCGAGGAGCTCGTTTGAGGGTCCGTTACACTAGCCCCTTCCGTTTCGCCAAACCCTCCAAAGTTTTAGCACTATAAAGGGTATACCTAGCACCAAAGTCATAGACCTAGCACCACACCAGATGTGTGTCTATGACCTAAGTAAACCGGGAGGGGCTATTGTTACGCTTGCCCCTCCCGGTGAAGGTACGACCCTGAAATTTTGGCACCGGGAAACATATCTAGCACTACCTAGCACCACACCAGGGACGTTTCTACGACTTAATAACCCTGTATTATTTATGGCACGACGTTATGGATTTAGTAATTTCGCTGTCGAATCTCGTATTTATACTTAATACTTAACTGACAAAAAACTATAAATCTGTAGCTAATATTTGTACAACTTGTATATTATACAGGGTGTCCCTAAAAGGTCTTTGAAAACATTGTGTTCGTTAGACTGAAATTAGCGGGTTTAATTATACTTACCTTAATTCATAGTTGCTTAGTTTGGGCGAAATAGGGCCCTGAAGTGAAAATATTGAAATAGTTTTTTTTAAATTAAATTTGGTGCAAATTTTTCAAAAACCATGAGAATAATCGAGTCTTATCAAAATTACCTTTTTTAAATAAGTAAGTTGGCTAATCTAAATTTTATACCTAAACCTCTTTCCTTATAGTGCCGTAAAAAAAATCAAGATCTATGCCCATGGTTTGATAGTAATCATAATTTTGAATATGTTTTTTTTGTCGCATTAAGGTATGGCAACATTTTAAATTTTGGCAAAGTCGTATAGACTGCTTTAAATTCAATACAATAAAACCGATTCCAGTATTGTAACTTCAGGGTCGTGTATCGGCCAAACTCCGCGTTGAATAGGAATACAAAAAATATGTCGCGTCACACTTAATTGATATATTATGATTGGTAAAAGGGGGAAATTGTCAGGAACTAAAAATGTATAGTACGATCTGAGTGGTTGATCCAATCCACGTAAAACTTTTTCCAAATCAGTTTTTTGAGATACGCCATAACGTACTTCAATTTATACAAACTAATTGCAAACTAGACTACCCTCTTTAGGGATTTCGCAAAATGTCCAGCGTTCAGGCAAAGTGAGAATGCTCTGCCATTTTCCAAAGATTGCGCGTAGGTACAGCGCTGCCAAATGGAAATCTGTCGCGTTAGTAACTTCCCTCGTCTCATATATTCTCAACAGTAAATGCAACACACCGTAAAACGTGACTCGACAGAAAACCCACAGAAGGAATGCAGAATAAACATGAGCAATCGTCGAGTCGGCGGCTCCTAAATTATCTACCTTTTCATTAGGTGCAATACCACTATGACCTTTAATCCAGTAGAATTTAACGTTAAGGTTCAGCTGGAGTATCTTAACAAGAATTTGAGAAATTATAGGGTCTGCTTGTAGTCTGCTGGGCCTATTGTAACCTTGCAGCGCTTTTAGAACACTAACACTGTCTGACATAATCGCCACGGTTTTTATTTCAAGGTCCTCACAGTGAAGTATCGTCTTCCATATTGCATATGCCTCCGCTGTGAATATTGATGAGAGGTCGCTTAGTTTGAACATTTCTGACTGACTATTGGTGACGTTAAAATATGCGCATCCACAACCAAATTCGCCTTTGGATCCATCCGTGAATAATAGTGTGCGATCATGAAGCTTTGACTTGATCGTGTTGTGGTGTTCCATTATATGACGGGAAATGAACCTCAGGGCCCTCTACATACCAATTGTAGTCAATGATCACTACCTCTTGTTGCAGATATATGCTTTCCGGTGCTAACGTTTCAAGGCCGTATCTTCACAGGGAGGGGCAAGCGTAACAATAGCCCTCCCGGTTTACTTAGGTCATAGACACACCCCTGGTGTGGTGCTAAGAGACTATTACTTTGGTGCTAGGTAGTGCTAGGTATACCCTTTATAATGCAAAAGCTTTGGGGAGTTTGGCGAAACGGGAGGGGCTAGTGTAACGGAACCCTCGTTTGCTATATTTGTTTACACATTTATTATTCAGAAGGTCGACCCAATGAATAAAACTTATTTGTGTTTTACATATTATGGCGTTATACTGTTATCATTATAGTGATAGTGAAGTTTACTTTATTATAGATACATACTTATGATGGCAGATGTCTGTGGATAGAAGAACCTTTTACTGTATAATATTGTAACGTAAATTTAATTGGAAGCATCAGTGGAGCTCCTTGTGAACAAAAAGTAAAACAGAAACCATAAAAAACAACAAAAATATATTAAAATATCCAACGCGTTTCAACAGTTGCCAACATCAGGCATCAGCATCAGGCAACAAGGACTGCCTTGCTGTTAAACCACGTTGTTTAGTGGTGTTTTTTTTTTGTTTTACTTTTTGTAAGGCCACAAGGAGCTTCAGTGCTTCCAATTAAATTTACGTTACAATAATATTACACAATAAAAAGTTATATCCACAGACATCAACCATTATTTCAATATCTATAATAAAGTAAACTTTACTTTCACGTTTTTATGACTTTGTTCGAAACAAATTACCTTTCGCTCTAATAACTTGGAAAACTTAGTATTCGACTTTGACCCCATATCAACTTCTTTTGCTTTAATGCATAGCAACCATTGAATTATATACTGTGTTTTCATTCAATGATACTAACGTTGACTAGAGCTTAAAGTACAAACCATTTCCTCTTGACCGCACTGAGTATGCACGTGTGGTAGTTGTACGGTGCTCTTTCGGGTTTCGACTTGTAAGGTAGTCAGAAATGCCTACGTGGTGCTTTACTGTACTGCTATTTATGGTGCCGCAATACGCGAATAGTGGCGAAATTGCAAAATTACAACCGAAGAAGTTTGTTCCTGAGTGTATTGTTGAGGTATTACAGAAGGTTTTTCCCAAGAACGTATCCTTTGTTTATATTTTTAATGATCATCCAGAATACTTTCCGAATAATTTCAATGTTCCTCGTGTAATCGTCAACATTAGCGGCTCAATTAACGGGTATTATGGTAACTATGAAAATGATTACGTTATAGAAGCGAAAAATGGCAATAAATTAATAAAGACCATCCAAAAATTAGTTCGAAGTCCTATTTGGGATCATGGAAGGACAAACCGTGGACGTTTTCTTCTAATCACGGCGGAGAAAAATTTAACTCTCACGTTTCGTGTTTTTTGGAAAATGCATATGATAAATGTGGTCGTAATTCAATACACAACCGAATTTGATGGAAGAAATGCAACAGTTATTACAGGCAATCCATTTGACGAACGAAATGGTTGCGGGAAAGTGCCCACAGCTTTCCGCTACCAACAGTGCGATTCGAGATTGTCTGTTATATTTGATGAGTACGTTCGAAATTTTGGGAGATGTGAAGTAATTACAGGAGCACTGCACTACGGATTGAAGAAACCATTCGATCTACCAGATTATATAATTTTGTCCATGTTAGAACTGGTAGAAGAGTTTTTAAATGCAAGAGTAATACGCTATATTCGCATGACCATTGACAAATTTTACGAATTAGCTCAACAGAACGATATGGTAATATTGATGGCCCAGAAAGGACTGACTGATAACTTTGACATGAGCGATGAATTTTGGACGGAAAGTTACATCTGGATGGGACCAACACCAAAAGTTATATCACCATGCGTTACATATTTTCTACCATTTAAGGGTATCTTATGGATAATTGTAATTGTTACGCTCATTGCAGTAACCCTGACATGGTGGCTTATGCTCTACAAGACCGAATCTTTTAGAACTGTTTCGGCTATCTCTGTTGATGTGATAAGCCTACTTTTAGGCGTGTCCATATCCACCGAAACGCGTAGAATTGCTCTAAAAATTTTGATTATCTCCTATCTAGTATACGTAATTCACATTCAAACAGTTTATACATCAAATTTGATCAATATCTTGGTATTGTCTAAGTACGAGGACTCAATTAACAACATGGACCAATTGGAAAAGAGCGACATAGAAATCTACGTCCCGGAATCTGTCTACCAGCAATATTTAAAAAACAATCTTGAACATTATAAGAGAATCAAGGACAGGCTGACTGTAATCGAAAATGACTTTGCTCCTTATTTAAGAAAGTTGAATCATACAAATTACTTCCTAGTAGGAAGAAGGTCACAACTGACAACGCCCAAAGAACATCCATCTGTTCTAGCAAAGTATTTAAACGGAAAAGGACCAAATTTTTTTTTTGGTGAATTTTCAGGTTTACTTCATCAGTTTTGCTTTGTCATGGTCCAGGGTAACTACTTTCTTCGCAGCTTAAATCGAATAATATCTTATTTATATGAATCTGGTTATCATAGTTGGCTTACGAACAGCGTTGACTATACCTACAACGTAGAACCTGAAGGCCCAACCTATGGCATAGCTAAACTAGAGTCTGAACATGATTTCCAAACAGGATTGAAGCTTATTCATGTTAGCGGTGCTTTTTTCATTCTTGCTCTTGGATATGGAATTTCTGTTGCAGCTTTTCTTATGGAGCGTATCATTTATCGTGTCTCGGCGAGAATGCAACGAATAATTGTGCTGTAGATGTATTTTACACTTTTTAGAATTTCTGACGCTCGTTTTCAGTAGACATGGCGCACCTGTGACAATTTTGGGCGGTAGGATTCACAACAAAAGGTTCATAGCGAACCAATCCTTTAATCTAAAATATAGATGTGTATTGTTAATCTTATGAATGAACTGTTTGAAGTCTTTTCTTGAACACTATTATACAACTTGAATATGTATCAGTACCTACCTATATTACAATTTGTGTGTGTAAATCGGATGTAATAAACTTTGTCAAATTGAAATGAAATAAAGAAGTAGCAAACAATGTGTGTAATATATATAGAACAATTTTGCATTAGGTAATTTTGCAATTTTAGTGTTCTTTGATATCGCTAATTTTGATTCCGAGCGTTTACTCTGAAAAGTGCTTCGACATCGTCACTGAAAAACTCTACTATTCCCAACCCTTAGACCAAGTTTTGTTCCACGCCTTGAACAAAATTTCTTGAAATTCTCCTTTTATTGTCTGGTATATAAGTAAATTGAAATTGAAGTGATGAATAATGAAATAAGCATTGGCGTTATAAATGTGCCTGCAAGGTAGTGGTAAGTAAGTGTTAAATTGTTATAAATAACTCGATAAATAAAGAGGGCCACTATTGACATTCTAGAAAAATAAAAGGTACAAATTTGGGGGAATGAAGAAAGTTCCCTTTTAATTCGTGAGTGGTTTAACATCCTTTATCAACCTATTCCTATTGTGGGAAGTACTGTATTTAGTTTTTTAGTTTCATAATTTACCGCTTATGGAATTTGCTGGGTGATTTAGAACGTACTAAATAATTAATTTATTGTATACTACTACTTTTTATAAGATAAGATAAATAAAATCATAAATCTATTAGTCAGGATAATATTACTCACCAACGCTGTGTGAATAATGTCTGATAAATACGAAATTCTGAAAAGCGCAACCCGATTTTAAAAATGCAATTCTATTTAAGGGTTGGAAATACATCTATTATGTTTACCGTTAACGCTAATCGCTTGTTGATGTTAATACCCCTCTCTCATTTTTCTTTGTTTGATCTTATTGCAGATTTGGCAGACAGCGCCCTTCTGAATTCAGGCGGCTGCGACCAGGACTTAAAGGTCATATGTTAATCTCCATTATTCCGGCGAAAGTAGATTTCGATAAAAGTACGAGTTGATCCCTTTTTGTAAATTACTTTTGAATTTAAATTTCATTTTGAGTAAGACTCATATATCTCAACTCCTATTTGTAACCTTTGGAAACCATTTGTTGTATCTTACATTTTTTGACCGAATTCAGTTGTTCTTTGACTACCGTTATTATGTTCAACCTATTCAATTTTTTCTCCATTGTAACTTTATCAAGACCAGAACAAGGATCTCTTACTCTGACTTGTTCCCCCTCCATATTCTCTCCTTTTTTATAAGACAAAGTAGCGCCTATTTGATTTTTGACTAGTCGTAGAGGAGAAACTAAATTGAGCCATGGGTCACAATTTCAAACGTAGGTGCGCAAAAAGGCAACAGTCAAATTTTAACAGTTCCTAACAAGAATGTCAAGAGCTATTCCTTGACCTTTTCCAGTGCGTCCGTTAGGGAAATTGCCTTACAGTCAAGAAATTTGGGTCTTTATTTTCCAAGATACTGTTCGCAAGTAAAACCTCAGGGATGTTTTATTTTAAAAATAGTGCACCGAATTTTCATCAAGTAGATAAAGGATTAGCCACTGGGGATAAGGCATAAAAGCGGATGTGACTCTTTCTTTCTCTAAAGTATGATATAGGTACCTCCTAGATTTCTTTAGAATTCCTTGCTATATAAGCAAATGAAACTGTATTAAGTATCAGTCTTAACATCGATGTTGAAGTGATAAACACAAATTTGCGCTCGTGTATTAGCATAATAGTGAAAAGAGCAGGACACAATGATCCCATTAAAGGAAACCAAAAGAGCCGGGGACAAATATCTTATTCGTCTCAATTAATCCCATTTCCATATTAAAATACAAAAAAAAGCGCTGTATTGCAATTTCAAGTTGACCTGAGAAATCAGCGTGAGGGCGCACCGATGACAGGATGCGGAAGCGGAATATCGTTAAATATGAAAACATCACGCATTATTATGGCTCAGACGATCAGTGATAACGATATACAACAGAGAAGGAATGAAAGACTTACACAATAAAATGGAAAATATGGTGGATGAAATGGTGGAGGAGGGGCTAATATTGGGGGGGGGGGGTTACTCGAAGAAGGAGCAATTGTGCCAATCTTCAAAATGGGGAACAAATATTGTATGAGAAACTATAGGAGAAGTGCTATAATGTATCTAAGTATGGAATTATACTGAAACTAAGGCTAGACAGAGAACAGAAGAGGATCTTAGAGGAAACACAAATGGGCTTCAGACAAGGGAGGGAAAGGATCGAATGCATATATGTGTTATACAGATTATAGTGATCGATTTAAAGGCAGCGTTTGACAAAGTGGAAGTGGGAAAAGTGTAGAAGATGGGAAAAGGACAGAATTAAGGCACTATATGGAGAAACAATATTGAGGGTAAGAATAGAATGAAATGAGTCTGCGGTGCTTTGGACATGTAAAGGACTGAGACACTCACTTAGCCCATCCTTATTTAATCTCTACTTAAGAGACATGGCAAAAGTATTAAGACAAGGTCGAGGTGGAGGGATAGTAGCGTGGTCAATGGCATACCCGTACGACGCGACGCACTGATCACGGCGACAGAGGTAGGAAAGATGAAGGAAAGTATGGGAAGAATAGAAAGATATTGGAAAAGGAAAGGGATGGAATTAAATGTAGAAAAGTAGAAGATGATGAGATTTGAGAAGAGGAGTTTCTACTCCTCTCCGTAAAAGGCAGGTAGAATTGAAATCGAAAGAGGAAAGAATAGAAGAGATAAAAGAATTTACATATGTAGGGTATCAAATGGAATCAAACAATGCGGCAAATGCGCAGATGGGAGAATTAAGAAAAAAAGGGGACGGTGGTGATTATGGGTATGGGAGAGGGGGGGGGGGGTCAGGAATGTTTTTATAACAAGAAAGTATCTGTTCGATGCAATGGTTAGACAGGCACCTACTTATGTACTGCACAGAGATATGACAGTAGAAGGAATGGGAGGAACTGCAAGAAGTACAAAGAAGATATTATGAATTGTACTCGGAATTGCATATTAGAAGAAGAAACAAAAATGGAAAATATACGGACAGCATCGGCACGCAGCACATTCTAGGCGATAGGGAAAGCGAATTGGCGAAAGAATGCTTAACAACGAAGGTGAACACAAAAGGAATGTGGGAAGAACAAAGAGTGATGATATATTTATAAATCCCTTAGGATTCCGTGAAATAAGTTGACTGATTTATTGAATAATGTCCATGAACTTGGCAGGCCTACTACAGCAGACCATGGTTCTGCTTACTCATATCGTTAGTGTTCCGTTAGTGCACGTTAGCACTAATACTTACCGGTCGATTAAAGTAGAAAATCAAACAGATTTCGTTCGTTGGTCTACTGGCGTGAAGTTGGCAGGTCCCAATAAGTCAAGTTTAATTTTGAGGTGGTCTGGTACCTTTTTGGTGCGGATCCCTTGCAGCACTAACGTTCGCATGTGAAGCACTAACGAGCACTAACGAGCCGCTTGAAATTCGCATTAGGATAGAACCAATTTGACAAATGTGGGTCTGCTGCATGAAGTTAGCAGACCCATTTTTACAACGTTTTGAGCTGTTACACTTTGAGCACTAACGTTTATATTGGCGGCACTAACGAGCACTAACGTTGCTAGTTTAACTAATGTAAAGAATGCATCGATTTTCTTAAATGGGTCTGCTGGCATGAAGTTAGCAGCACAAATATTTTTTAAAAATAGTAAGTTTCCTTTTGTGCACTAACGATTTCTTCAGCGGCACTAACGTGCACTAACGGAACACTAACGATATGAGTAAGCAGAACCATGGTCTGCTGTAGTAGGCCTGCCAAGTTCATAGACATTATTGAATGTACTTTAATAAGTATGGTCACTACTATACAACTTGTTCGAGGTCGCGCTGTATACCTTATCCTACACAAGTCTGATGGAAACTGAAAACTGGCGAAACCGATACTCTTTTATAAAGGAAAGAGCGCACAACATTCTTTGTTGTTAATTCTAACAAAGTGGAAAATATTACGAAAGGAATGGATGCGGACGGGTTGTGGTCGAAGGGAGGAGAGGAGTAGATGGAGGAAGATGGAAAATGAGCTGGCAAAAAGGGATCTGGGTGCACAAATACAATACAGAGGGTGAAGATAGAGGTCGCACGCGGAAGGATAAAAAATATTAGAACTATAGCAAGATTCTGATGCGGAAACGAAGAGAGAGCGTAAGAGGAATGGTGACAAGAAGAAGAAACAAAATGTAGAATATGCGGAGAATGATAGGAGGTGATAAAAACACATGGTATGTGTTGTACTAAAATCTTTAAATTTATGTTTGATCTAAGGTATTAGTTTGTTGCTATATACATAATTTAGAGTTTGTTATTAGAAACCGATACAATAAAAAACGTTGTTCATATTGATGTTTAATAGCAGTTCTTATTCAATTTAATACCATCAACATGGTAGCAGAGCGTGGTTCTTTCTAAATCTTCGTTGGTACGTCATTCAAAGAAAATCTTGGTTGCTAGCGTGGAATAGATAGCGCAGCGGATCGATAAATTCGGAATCAATTTTTTTTTGACAAGAGACGACACGAAAAATGGAAATTCAAGGAATAGAAAAACTACGAGGTATTGAAAATTGGAGTATTTGGAAATTTGCTATAAGAATTTTGTTACGAGGAAAAGTGGACGCGTATGAAGTTTGCATCGGGGAAATACTGAAGCCAGAGCAATTAGCTATTGAAGATAAGGACTTTAATCAGGCAGAATACGATGCAAAATTCAAGGCTTGGGACAGGGGAGATCGTGCAGCAAGTCAGATAATTATTAAATCTCTAGAATCAAAGGTTATGGCGTTGTTGGTTTCATGTGAAACGGCACGGGAAATTTGGCTCAAATTTCATTCTATTTTTGAGCAACAACCCAACCAAGCTGCGCATACTGTTCAATTTTAGTAAAAATCCTGCAGAAAATATGGTGACTCACATTGCTCGATATGAGGAGCTGGTTCTGCGCATGCAGCAGCTGAATGTGAAACCGGACGAGTCTTCACTCGTAGTAAAGATGCTCGATTCTCTCTCAGATGACTACGAGGGCCTTCAACAAGCTTGGTGGGCGAGATCTGAACAACAGCAAACATTTGCGAATTTGGTTGAAGTGTTGACATCGGAAGAAAAACGTCGGTAGCAGAAAACAGGAGGAGTTAGTCGCACTTTTTTCTAGTAAGGCCTACATAAAAAAGAAATATGCCAATAATGGTGGCAATAATTTTAATAAAATTAAATGCTACCGGTGCGGACGTGTGGGGCACATCCGGAAAAAATTGCAAAAAGGGCAAAGAAGACAGTGAAGAAAAATCGAAAGACGAGGCGTTCGTATGTGAGGCTCTCAGCGCGGAAGATGGCAATGTTTGGATTGTTGATTCCGGAGCTACAGATCACATAACTCGTCATCGTGAGTGGTTTTTGTCTTATGAGCAGTTTGCAGTTCCCTTAAAAATTTATGTCGGCGACAAATCAACAATGGACGGTCTCGGAAAAGGAAGTATAAAATTTCAGGCTTATTAAGAACATAGAATGTCACATGGAAAATGTTCTTTTTGTGCCAGGGGCACGCAGAAATCTTTTTTCGGTCACGGGTGCGTTGGACAAGGGCATGAAGTTCAGATCTTCCAGCGAAAGGTGTGAATTCACTCGGGATGGAGTTGTAAAAGCATACGGAGTTCGAATGGGTCAATTATTCAGGATGGTGATCCAAATAACATTTCCGAAAGATTATGTAAATGAGGTCAATCTAACGACGAAAATTACACTTCAAAATTGGCATGAACAATTCGGACATCAGAACAAACAACATGTCAAGAAAATCTTGAAAAACCAGAAAATCGACTTCATCGAGGACCAAACGTTTTGCGGAGCTTGCGTGGAAGGAAAACAACACCGGAGTACTTTTGAATCACGAAATCAGCGTGCTACGATGACTGGAACAGTACTACATGTTGATTTGTGCGGACCAATGGAATGCACTTCGTTGGGGTTACTCTCAAATCATTTCAAAGGCGATTTGGTTAATTAGTTTATTTCAGATAAGGTTGACGAAACGTCAAAAAATGTCACAAATTCTCAAAGAAGTTTATCTAAATATTCAAACATCTACGAATTAAAACGCAAAATACTTACATAAGAAACATTACAACGCATATAGATTTTCTGAAAATTAGTTTACTTCCCTATAAATTTGTATTTTAAAGCAATATTTTGGGTATTTATATTCAGCGCACGGAAAGAATCAAAGGGATCGGGAAAAGTTTTTCCGTGCGCTAGCCTGGAAAAGGCCAGATACCATTATTTCTAATACAGGTGTAAATAAGCTGATTTCAATGAAGTATAATAAAAAATATTTTGCGTGTTTTACTTGTGATTATTCAAGAAGGCGATTTGTTTATTTCCTCAAGGAAAAATCAGAAACTGCTGGAAAAATTGTGAAGGTGTTACAAATCATAAAAACTCAACTTGGTAGATCGATGAAAACCCTGCACTGCGATGGCGGAAAAGAATTTGACGACAGCGAGGTTCGAAAAATATTGAAGTTGGACGGGGTGAATTTGGCGGTGTCAAATCCTTATACGCATGAACAAAATGGATGCGCTGAACGAACAAACAGAACGGTGGTTGATTTGGCTCGAACAATGCTTTTGGCTAAAAAATTGCCAAAATATTTGTGGGCGGAAGCGGTCAATACTGCTGTTTACATTTTGAATCGCAGTGGACCAAGTGGAGTTGAAAACAAATCACCTTACGAACTTTTCACGGAGAAGAAGGTGAATTTAAATCGTTTCTATGTTTTTGGCACAGATTGTTTCGTGCACGTACCGAAAGAAAAGAGAAATAAATGGGACCCAAAAGGCAAACGAGGAATTTTTGTCGGATATTCTGACAATATTGACGGTTTTCGTATTTGGTATAAATCGGAAAATCGCATCGTTCGCAGTAAATGCGTTGTTTTTGAACCAAAACAGTCTGAAAAATTATTGGCATTATTTCCGGAGAAGACAAGAAGCGCAGATAGTCAAGGTCCCGAAACATTTCAAGGAGAAGATTTCATCGATCAAGGGAATTTGCAAGGTCATGAAGAAGATTTTGTCGATCAAGAGATGAGCACACCAACTCAAGAAAAGGAATTGGAGGGTAAAGCATCGGAAGAAATCTTGGAAAAACGACATCTCAGAAATCGGAACGATCTCAAAACACCAAACAGATTGTTATATGCAATGCTTTCGGAAGTTGTTGAACCAAAAAGTTATAACGAGGCCATAAAATCGGCAGAAAAGCAGAATTGGGTGACCGCCATGAACGAAGAAATGGCATCATTGAAAGAAAATTCGACGTGGAAAATTGTTGAACTGCCGGAAAAGCGAAAAACTATTTCTAATCGCTGGGTATATCGTGTGAAACGGGATTCTTACGGGAATGTTTCTCGGTTCAAGGCACGTTTAGTTGTCAGAGGATTCAGTCAGCGAGAAGGTATTGATTATAATGAGACATTTAGTCCTGTGGCACGACTTGATTCAATTCGGATAGTTTTGAGTATTGCAGCGAAAGAAAAATTGAAGCTTGCTCAATTTGACGTCAAGACTGCATTTTTATATGGAAAAATTGATGAAGAAATTTACATGGATCAACCTGAAGGTTATGAAGATGGAAGTCAGCGTGTTTGTAAATTGCAGAGGAGTCTTTATGGTTTAAAACAATCCCCAAGATGCTGGAACGAACGGTTCAAGGAAGTTTTAATTTCATTTGGTTTACAGGAGAGTACAGCTGACCCATGTTTATTTTACCGTATTTCCAAAAATAAAAAACTGATAGTCGTTATTTATGTGGACGATGGATTGGTTGTTGCCACAACAAAAGAATCTATTAATAAATTCATTGGAAAACTCGAAGAAGAATTCAAAATGACAGCGGAGCCAGTCGGATGTTTTCTCAATATTCAACTTAATCAACATAATGATGGAACAATTTTCATTAATCAAAAACGGTACGTTGATGACATAATTGAAAAATTTAAAATGACAGAAGCAAATTCAGTTAGTACGCCAATTGAAAGATGTCAATTAACAGGGGAAGAAATGAAATTTGAATTGACAAAAGCCCCTTATCGAGAAGCAGTAGGGTGCTTAATGTATTTAGCAGTATCTACTCGTCCTGATATCACGTTTGCTGTAAATTATGTTTCACAGTTTCTGGAAGAACCAAGGGAACAGCACTGGACAATGGTAAAAAGGATCATTAAATACTTGAAGGGCACAGCTGAAATGGGAATTTATTGCAAAGAAGTTGACACTCTGTAATGCCCCTTTTGTCCCCGAATTGCTTCGGAACAAAAGTGACCGATAGCTGTACCCGCGTGCCCACGGAGGAAAATGCCAGGGTTCGCAGTTTGTCAGAATTCCAAAGGAAGATATCACAGCTAACAGGATTTATTCTTTATAATAATTATAAACAAAAGTATTTGGATTTTTATAAATAAAATAAAATGTCTTCTTTGAACGCGACCCAATAGATGTGGTCGCGTCTATTCTGTGGTATGGTGGTGCCGCGCCGTCGCCTTGTTAGTTGACCCTGGACTTGACTTGATGTCTCGTTTATAGTGCTCTCTGTAATTAAATGTTTAATGGTATGGTGTTTTAACATATGACATAAACAAGTGGTGCTATTGATAAATGATAAGGTTTGCAGTAAACAGCATATGGGTGGTCACAATCGTTTGTACTTGGTCCAAGGTTACATACAAGCTGACTACAATCGCAAAAGAATGCGGCGGAGATAATCCAGTCCGGTTCACACCAGCCTGAACTACTTCAACCCTCCAGGTACAACACTGGCTTGCGCCGTATTTTCCCTGCCCTTTAAAATTGTAGGTCGTTTTAATACGAGCCGGTTTTCACCAACCAATATTAAAACCACCGATTTCTGCAGAACCTTGTAAACAAAAATAGAAACGAGAAGTGACGTTTGGGAGCTTAGTACAATCGTGAAGCGAATGAGGATCAGTCCGTCTCCTCTGGTGAATTCGCCTTTTATTTCCACCTAGACCTGGAGGTGGAATTGGAAGGGCTGCCTGCGTACATAGAATGTGCGGTAACTGATATGGGGATTAAACACTAGCACCACCTGTTGGTAATAAATTAAAATTCCTCTTAATGGAATTAATTAAATTACAGGTCCCTTACAACTCAAGTTAACGAATTAGAGTCATACAGCGACGCAGATTTTGCAAGTGACCTCATACAAGACGGTCTGTCAGCGGTCTGGTTTTTAAATTTTGTGGAGGTGCTATCGTCTGGGCAAGCAGGAAGCAGAAAAGTGTTTCCCTATCTACCACAGAGGCGGAATATGTGGCTGCCAGCGAGCAGCTAAAGACATTGTATGGTTAAATCGTCTTTTTGGGGAAATTGCACCATTAGAAAAAGTACCAACGCTTCGTGTAGATAGCATAAGCGCAATAAAACTCGCTCGAAACCCAAGTTTCCACAAGAGATCGCAACATATTGATGTGCGGGCGCATTTTGTACGGGAACGAGTTCAAAATAAGGAGATGAACATAGTGCATGTTGCAAGTGAAGATCAAGTTGCGGATATTTTAACTAAGCCAATTCCAAAAATTCAATTTCAACATCTTAGAGAAAAATTGGGGATGTTTTCAATGTAACATAAATGAAAGTTTAAAGTTTGAGGGGAAGTGTTGTACTAAAATCTTTAAACTAAATAATTCATTTATGTTTGATCTAAGGTAGTAGTTTGTTGCTATATAAATAATTTTTTGCGCGATCGGTCATTTCTGACTATTTACCATGGGTGTTTCCATGACAGTAGGTAGAATTTACCAGTTGCTATGATTACGACGACGTCAAAATTACTTACCGATCTAAAAACAGAACAGCAATAGTATATTAAAGTACAAGTGTCATTTGACGAAGATTGTCGCACGAGGCAGTTTGCCGCATAAGCCGCGTAGCGGCGAATGCGGCAAAAGCCGAGTGCGACAAGTAGACAAATGACACGTGTGCTTTATACTATTTTTTCTATTTCGACTTTTATTTTAAATAATAAATTATACAAATTATAAATATTGCCTTTAGGCGTTGTTAGGTAATTTTAAACTATCATTCAGTGTATGTTGGTAATAGACACAATTCATTTATTTTCACGTTGGCTAACCTGATTCCTGTATTTTCAAACTTCAAACTTTTAATTAGGTATTTGGTCATAATTCCATTTTGCGGCAGTTACGATGAATACGGATGACAAACACGTCTCTTGTACCCCATCGGAGATCCAAGAGATTGCCAATGAAGCGACGTTAAATTTACTGCCTGTAAAATCGAAAGTAAAGTACGAGGAGTACAAAATTTTTGAAAACTGGCTCACCGAGAAGGGGAGTTCAAAAAGTAAGCTAGAATGTACTGCTGGCATATTTTACTACGCTAAGTAAAAATAAAAAAAAGTTCTACCCTTTGGAGTATATATTCAAAATTAATCGGAATTAATACAATCGGTCAAGTTCCTCGTACGTTATTTACACTTTACAGGTTATGTTTAGTTTTGATTTGACGGATACCGTTGACAGCAAAAAAGCAAGGGGTACCAATCCAACAAAATAAAAAAAATAATGCGTTTCTATTTCTTTCGGCATCATTTCTGTCTAGAAACGCACGCAAACTGGGCCAATCAAGTACGGTTTCGGTATTGTTTCCACATCGAAATAGAAAATAAATACTTACCGACGCCTTTTTAAAAATCAACAGTCTTACATTACATTTAATCTTTAATTATTGTTAGGTACATTAAACGTACAATTTGTGCTGTTGTTTCCTATAGCAAGACGCTCATAAAGTCATAAAGGAAGTGCAAAGCTAGTAAACTACATCAGACACATGCACATTTTTATGAAATTATTAACTTCAATTTTGACAAATAAACTGGTTACCTAGTGATGTATACACCATACCACTTCGATCATTTCGATTTATTCTGCTCGTTAATTTCTTAGTGCATATTTATATTGGTTGCATAATTTTAATTTCGATCGCGCAAAAAATGTTATAAGCACGTCGAACGTTAAGGGTTACCGTTCTCAGACAATAATTGGAGTCGTCGCTTCGCTCCTCCTCCAAACAATTGTCTTCGAACGGTAAAAATCCCTTACCGTTCTCCATACTTAATATACTATAGAGTTTGTTATTAGAAACCGATACAATAAAAAACGTTGTTCATATTGATGTTTAATAGCAGTTCTTATTCAATTTAATACCATCAACAGTATGGATACGGAGGTGGAAATGACAGGGAGCAGCAGAAGTGGGGTGCTGGATGAGCCGGGAGAAGGTGAGAAGAGAAGATGACGTAGGTTTTAAAGAAAAGAAGTTATTGTTTTATTTGTAAAAAGTTTTTCCAAGCTGGCGTCCAATAAAGATTGATTGGTAGAAATTATACAGAGCAGTCTACACAACAAAATGCTCTTGAAAAATGTAGGTAACTAACCCTGCAACTATTTTTAAAATAACTTCTAAATTTAAGCTGTGCAAGCTGCAAGAGATGCGCTACATTTTTTAACTGCAGCAATGCCGAGTGGGCGTCTCAACAGAAATAACGAGCAGAAACGCTTGATAATCGAAATTTTATCTCCCTTTAGGTACGCATGATTTACTTGGAAACTTTTAATTACGAACCGATCGCTTGTTACAAATTGGATTAGCTAACGGTAATGACAGCAACGACGTGGGCAATGGGACAAAGAAAAATAGTAATAGACCTTCATCCCTTTTACAAGATTAATCTGCAATGGCGGTGAGTCATCCATCAATTCAGAAGACCGACGGACCTCATGCTTTTACAGCTTTCCGGTCGAATTTGTTTGAATAGCACTTGACATATAGCAGCTTGCCAGCCGACCCAATGTCTATAGAATTAGTAGGTCGTCGACGTCCCTAATTTACAGTTCAGGGCCGAAGTGCGCAATTAGACAATTTTGCTATATAAGTAGTAGACAGCTGCTGAAAATTTGGCGAAATTACAAGCAGACTGAAGATGTGGTAGATTAGTGGGCTAATTACAGTTATTATGTCTATGGTTTTTTTTTTGTAGATACCTACTTGGTTAGGTCGGTGTTTGTGTTTAAGTCAAGGGTGCGACGACAAGGCAAAGATTCTACGAAATTCCTGCCTCTTGGTACCTAGGGCGACGATTGACGGTTTTGTTGAGATGATCCTTTAATTTTTAACACGAATCCTTCAAGTAGAGATCTATAGGTTCAAGTAATCTATTCAATACGATAGTATCTACTTGAGCAGACATTTTCCCTACTTTTTTAATAGAATAAATATGACTATCAGAATACGGAAAAAGTGGAGAGTTTCTGTAAAGCAAGCATTAAGAGGCTTATATACCAGCGCAAAAACCCTATTTTAAAAGTGTTTCGCGCCATGCCTGTTTATTCTTAAAGGAAATGTAATATTGCTAAAATTCAGTGATTATGATGTTTATAAAGGTGAGATCTAGGATTGTATCTCATTGTATTTTAAATAGTAACTGTTCAATCACAGATTAATTTGGGATTAATCTAGAATTAAACAATATTAATTAAGTAATTCTAATTCATGTAATAAGTAGGTATTAAGACATCATTATTATGCATAGATATAAAGCAGGTCAATTGAGTAAGGCATGAAAATGCAAATAATAGAATAATAGTGTCGCTGACCTAGGTAAACAAATGGTAGAACTAGGACAACAATTTTGTATATAAACGTGTAAATTTTATGAATAAACCAGTATTATAGCTTAGGCTGTTCTTACTCATTTGGGGTGTAAGGTTCCGAGTCTATAATTTGGCACAGTGACGGGTGCCGCCTTACAGTCTACCCCAAAACTATCTTAATCTCATACCGAGATTAAACATGGTCCTTCGAGCCGGATTGAACCAGCGACCTATGGATTCTGCGATGCTTCCAAAAAAGCGTATGGAGCTGCAGTATACACCAGACCAAAGGATGGAGAAGTAACATTACTCACATCAAAGACAAGGGTAACAGAAGTACATCCCGCAAAAGATGGGAAGGTACAGGTAGTAAAGATCCGCAAACAAGAAGGAAAGAGCAGTAGAAGAAGTATACAGCAGCTAATAACAATCCATTCAAATCCAGCAAGGCGGCGGGAAGAAGAAGACGGCCGAGCAAGGAGGAAACCAATACCGTCTCAAGTTCTTCAAGTGGCATTGGGATTCCTAACATGGTTAACGATAGCATCAGCAAAGTTTACAATGGTGCACCCACAGCCTGGCCTTTATGTAGTATAGGGCACGCAAGAATCGAAAGAGGCATATTTCGAATTGACCTAAAATTCAACAAGAACGCCATGGAAGAGGACTTACGGAACGCCATTAACACCACAAAACAGTTCAAGGAATTATGTACGAAAGCCACGGCACTATCAGACAACATACACTGCCAAGAATTATCACATCACATCGATGAATTGGGCAAGCAAATTGAGTGGTTACAAACAGGAATACATGGGATCATGCGCACCAGGCAAAGAAGAGGAATATTAGGAAACTTATTAACGTCAATTTTTGGAGTAAACGATGAAGTGTACAAAGATATAAACGCACTCAACAAAAATCAGCAGGAGCTAATGAAGATAACCGACCGTCAAACAAAGTTCATGCTGTCAGCACTTTCAACGTTTAACCACACCGAAACCAGAATTGATCAACAACTCGAGAACTTCAGGAAGAAGCTAAACAGAGGCCTAGAGGCAATCATCAAAATGGAAAAATGGTACAAAACCATAGATGAAAATCAGATGGACATACACATACTCAGCACCTATCAGATAGCAAGCAACCTCATCAACGAAGTATATGCTTATTACTCTAGACTATTAGACATAAGTCGAGGTCGAGGAAACTTTAATAATGTAATAACAGAGGCACATGTGAAAGAACTTATAGCAACAGCATCTAAAAAACTACCATCGGACGTGGAAATATTAGCACATCCAATAAGGAAGATGACCATCAAGCAAGACACTAATCAAATTCATATATCAGGATACTTTATAATAGCAGAAGTCGCGCAGTACATAGTAATAAAGGTAACTCCAATACCATTAAGGATGCAGAACGAGACATATTGGGTAATGGAGGTTGGGAACGGAGTCATCGCAGTTGATTACAACACACAATCATACTTCCAGTTGGGTGAAGAAGAATTCAAAAATAGTATTTCAAACGGGGAACACACAAAAATCTGCACACCGACAGTAGTCAACAACATCGAACAAAGTCCAAACTGCATACTAGACCAACTTTATCAACGAACCACCGAGAACACGTGCAGAATAACAAAACAGCACGTCAAGACGATAATTTGGAAACAGATGTATATGCCTAACACCTGGATGTTCATCGCTAAGGACGTCAGTAAAGCAGCAGTCATATGTAATGGAATCAGGCATGACATAACACTGAATCAAACGGGAATCATTCAAATCTCGCAAGAATGCTTTCTAAAAACAAAGCAAAGCATTCTGAGTCCAACGCGACAAGACATAGTGTCAATAATCACAAGCTACCACAGGACAGTAAACATAAACATTACGTCAGCATTAGACCGACAACCACCCATGGACACCATACAAAAAGAAACAATATTGAAGACAACAGATCAGCTCAACACCTTAAGGCAAGAAGAAGAGTCGATACAAGAGGAACTAGGTAACGCATCATGGACCAAGGTTACCTCACACTCCATCTTAACTAGCAGTTTGAGTACTACTATAATAGTAGGAACAATTATATTAAGTTACACGGTATGGAAACTAAAAAGGCGAGTTCAAAAGAACAGGGAAACTCCAGCACGAGCACAGGAGTCACAGATGATGGAGCCACTGTACGCCACCCCAGGTACCAGTCAGCCGTCGCGGCCGGGGCAAGATGTTCAGTTGTCAACTGTACATACACCATTGCGGCCGGCAGAATGTTCAATCACAGATTAATCTGGGATTAATCTAGAATTAAACAATATTAATTAAGTAATTCATGTAATAAGTAGGTATTAAGACATCATTATTATGCATAGATATAAAGCAGGTCAATTGAGTAGTAAGGCATGAAAATGCAAATAATAGAATAATAGTGTCGCTGACCTAGGTAAACAAATGGTAGAACTAGGACAACAATTTTGTATATAAACGTGTAAATATTATGAATAAACCAGTATTATAGCTTAGGCTGTTCTTACTCATTTGGGGTGTAAGGTTGCGAGTCTATAATTTGGCACAGTGACGGGTGCCGCCTTACAGTCTACCCCAAAACTATCTTAATCTCATACCGAGATTAAACAGTAACTTCAAATCATACGATACATAGCGATAAAGAATTGCTATTTTAGACAATATTCAAAGGGTCGTAGATCTTAAACAAAAAAAATATTAGCAAAACAAATTCGATACAATCCTAGCTTTAACCTTCCTATGGTAAAATCCATTCACAGCAGTTAAAAAAAGTTTATTATGTACCAGATACCAGTAAACAGACACGGCCCGGGACGCTGCAACTGTAAAATTCTAGCAAAATTTTATTAGGAAAGTGCTGCCACCTCTTGTGGAATTCAAACTTAAGTTACGTGTTACCGCCCATTTGATAAAAGGAGGAGTTCCTTATTCTTATCTTTCCAACATATTTTTAAATCTACCGGAGTTCTTAGCAAAATAATTTTCTTTGAGTTTTAACATGAACCCTTTAGGAAAGTAGGCACTGTAGAAGCTTACTTACAACAATTGAAGTACATCTCCTATCTCTTGTAGACCCTATAATGCAACAAAATATTATCTCCGATTTTCCGTCTGTCTGTCCGTTCATTTGTCTGTCTACGCACAGTAAAGCCTTGCTCTTAGATCACCTATTGATTGCAGGTTTTCGCTGTACGGTTGCTTAGGCTGCGTTTAGTTGTGCAAAGTACCAACAACCATTTGTGAAATTACTCAATTTTGTGAAATATTGCCTTTTCCGAAGTGACAGGTTGCACAATCATTTTACTTGCGAATCGGTCGAGTCGCAGTAGTAAAAAAATTGACTAAACTGAAATTAAAAAAATAAAATTTGGAATGTAAGAAAAGATTTTCTTCAGTCACAGAGATTGTATGTACATAGATACATTTAAATTTAAACCATTTCCTAAATTACCTAAGTTGGCTCACACAATTTGAAAATTAAAACATTAAAAAATCTAAGTGCAATGCCTACCTAAATTTCTTTAAAACAGTAGTTCTGATCAAATATTTATTTAGCTTTTGAAATTTCTCGTCTCCCGAATGTTGCCCAAGGTAAAAACCCCTTTAATTCTTATAGTAGGACTTAGTGTTTTATCTTAGGATGTTTTGTATCTATATAATGCCAATTCCTCTCTTCTTCCTTTTGGGGGTTTTCGATTGATGTTCAAATGTTCACAAATTATTGCAATTCATACATTGCTTTGCAAAAAAGTAAGTTATGTACTTACTTAATTTCCTATCTTCCTACAAATGCTCATAAAAGCAGAAGGTTTTACAGGTACTATAAGATAAGTCATGTATAATTTGGCTGATATACCGTGGGTCCTATTTTGGTTGAGACTGCAGTGTATTTGAGCTGTTGTCTGTTGCGGTTTTCGCGACCATGTGCCACTTTTTGTGAAACTTTTAATACCACAAATCAGAATCAATCTATAGCTAGGTCTGTGTCTGAGATACAGGGTGAAAAGTATGACTTTTTGAGATGTTATCATAAATCTTACTATATAGGATAGAAAAAAGTAAACACTGTCAAGTTTAGATATTTTTACGTTGAATGTAGTGGCGTAGTAAAAAAATGTGCGAAGCAGCGTTTCTGAGATTTGACCCAAAGTTCATATTTTTTAAATGCAGCACTCTGTATATATTAACGTTAATCGTGTTTCATTCTTTTTTCTGATTACATTGATGAATCACAAATTTTTTTAAATTTAAGCTATGAACCAAAAATAAAAACCTTATTTTTTACGGTTTTTAAATGGTAGACTATGGATTCACGGAGATTTATCCTAAGGTCTTAAGGTCAATTTTTTTCAGTCCTTTCCTGGTTACATTTATGTATCACATCCTATACTTTTTTATATGATTATGTATCATATTAGATATTTTTCAAAATTTTGAAATGACATGCTTCTACCGCTAGCGATTTTTATCGAATAAACAAAACAAAATCTCCCTAAATCCTACCTACCATTTAAAAACCGTAAAAAATAAGGTTTTTATTTTTGGTTCATGGCTAAAATTTAAAAAATATAGGTTGTCAATGTAATCAGAAAAAATAATGAAAAACAAATGCTATTAAGATATACAGGGTGTTGCATTCAAAAAATGCCAACTTTGGGACAAATCTCAGAAACGGTGCCCCAAAAATTTGCTGTGGCTAGTACAGATACCACCCGCACACCTGTACATGCGCGATTCTGCCCTTTTATGTATAAGAATATGGGTACCAAATTTGGATCCAGTCGGTTTAGCCGATTAGCCGGAAATTTGACACACTTGCGCATGCGGGATTCTGTCCAAAAGATTTTCAGTTCTTCCTTTTATGTTTATGAATAGGTGTACGGCAGGCATGTCAAACTCATTTATCATCAAGGGCCATTATAAAGTTTCCACTTATAGCTGCGGACATCATAAAACCTCCACATAAAAAAATTTTTTATTATTAACAAAAAAGTATACAAAATAATACAAAAAACGAAAAAATGCAAATAATCATAAAATCCGAGGGGTAAATCGCTAGGCAAAATCGTGTACACCAAACTTCATACTTCACGCACTTCATCAATACTTCACGGACTTCACCAATACTTCATGGACTTCATCAATACTTCACCGAACTTCACGGACTTCACCGACACTTCATATATTCCACGAAAAACCTCACGGACTTCACTGATACTTTATGAATTTCACTGATATTTTGCACTGGACAAAATCCCATCCTTTTTTCTAGAGTTCTTGCAATTAAAACAAAGCACTCAAAGCAGTAAAAGATGTAGAATGTATTGATATAAATGATAATAGAGATAACAAAAACGAAACGGTAATATAAAGTAAAATAAAAACATACTTTGTTTATACATAGAGGTAAGTACATAGACGAAATTGAAATGAATCAATTTTTTTTAAGAAATTAAAAAAAAATGTGCTTTTGTTTTGCCCGTCCGTCGGGCCCACTTCTGCGGTTTTGAACTACTTTTAGGGGAATGGTCCTAGAGTCCTGGAATTTTTTGCAATATGTAGGCTATACCTTGAAGGTGTGCCACACGGCCATCAAATTTCGCTGTCTTAAGGGAGTTGGTCTCCATCAATTATTTCCTGAGATGCTGTTTTTGAAAGTAAAAGTAAAACGTGCATTACTTACTTACTACATACGGCAATCAAATCGTCTCAGATTTTGCATACGCATGGCTTTAGTGGTGCAGTAAAAATTTTGAAAATGAGGGGGGGGGCGGGGGTAAACACACGTTCCACCCTTCATGGTCTCATCGAAATCGATTGGTTTGCACAAACTAGAACGTTACCGCGCGACTCTTTTTCAAGTTCAGTTCATGGCGGGGAGGCGGAGACGTATTTTATCTTTCATAGAAGAGGGTACTCACAAAGGGCGATTGGGACATCTTAAAGAAATATATCCATTGAGCGAATATCTCGAAAACGGTTTATCGGAGGAAAGTACTTTCAAAGGCAAAATCAATCGGGAGTGTCGGAGGATTTTGAATGTCCTCCCATTAATCATCTATTAAGAAAGTAAATATCGATAACATGCTACTACCTTCTAACCCAACCATTTACTAAGCTATTTCGGTTTAAAAAATGACCCTTTATCTTTATCTGTACAGGAGTTGTGATTTTATCTTATCAAATTTCTGTTAGACCTATGCAGTTATACTAAATGGTTCACTTCCTATTAATGTAATGGCGAGTGTAATGGGTCCTGTTAAAATATATCTTTGATTAACAGATTGGATATCTGGCTCTTTATACCATATAAAGGTGTCCAATTCTTCTTTTAAAAATTTCATTTCAACAAACAAACAAAATAAGCGGGAAAATATTGCTTAGGTCTTGTAAAAGGTATTGTAACATATTACCAGGCTGAACCCAATAAGCAACTCTTAATCCTTTTACAACAGGTTGCATTTTTAGGGGATTATTTTCAAGAATTATGCTAATGGTGTTGTTTGTGGGATAGTATTGACCTCGGGATTGACGTTATAGTCGTAAATAACTCAATGGCGTGGCCAGAAACTTGATTTGGAAGGGGCTGATGTACTAAGTTGTGGAGGGTGCTGAAATTTTAAGGAAAACAAAAGCCGCTATCCACGTGACAAATTTTCCGTCTGTCGATTTTATTTTAATATACCTAATAAAAGTGTTATCGAAGTGTTATTTAGCTACCTGAACCTGATGGTAATAAAGGAAAGGATTTATTAAATTTTTAAAAGGAAACAATTTACGATCTTTGTACCTACACATAAATACGACGCAAGGACTATCAGTACGTCTACGAGTCGCTGTCTCATCAGGGCGTCTGTCGCCTGTGTAACTGTCCTTTTGTTTTGTAGAAATGGTCATAGTTAGTCATTCATAAATAACTGCCATACTTTTGCGGATAAAAAACTTACCTTTAAGCGCTTTCCGTTTTATTTCGCAAAAATTTATTTAATTTTACAGTGGTTACGACCGTGAGGATTTGATTATAAACTTCGCCACAACCTCATGCATTTTTCCAATAGTTCGCTTAAACTTCACTGACTTCACCAATACTTCACGGACTTCATCAGTACTTCACGCACTTCAACAATACTTCACGAACTTCACCAATATTTCATGGACTTCACCAAAACTTCATATGAACTTCACGGACTTCATCACACTTGTACACCATACTTCACCAGTGGGTCACCCCTCGATAAAATCATTAGTACGCACTCAAGAAAATGTACCGTGTGTCCTATGTTGAAGACTGCAGTGTATTTGAGCTGCTTTTAAAGATAAGAGACTTGTGGTTTTCGCGACCCTGTGCCACTTTTTTGTGAAACAATACCACAAACAATCAATCCAACTACGTTTGTTTCTGAGGTCTGAGATCTCGTCTGAGATATAGGGTGAATATGAAAAATTGGACTTTTTGTGATGTTGTCATATCTGACTACCCATGTCAGATAGAAAAAAAGTAAAAACTGCCTATCTTAGGTATTTTTACGTAGAATCCAGTGACGTAGTAAAAAAATGTTGACAACAGTTTCTGAGATTTGACCCAAATGCGATATTATTTAATTGCAACACCTTGTATTGTATGTTAACATCAATTTTGTTGCATTCTTTTTCGTGATTACATTAATGTATCATCCTACATTTATTTACCATTTTTATTTTATTTGTGCACATTAAAAGAGAAAATACTCTCGGTCTACGTGTGGTGTCATTCTCACCTATTTTTTATTGTTTATAGTTAGCAACAAATTCGATTTTGCATTAATTATTGTTAAATACAATGGAATGAACAATTGTAGGTAATAACTACTTTAGAAACAAAATATTTAGGTGATTCAATTTGAATTGTGCGTTCCAGTCGGTTGACGTGCGCATGGCGAATATTGTTGTAGCGCTGTCAGAGAGCAAACATTACTTTTGATTTAATTTTCTTAAAATCTTTAATATAATAGTTATTGATCTTCTAACGAATCCTTTTGTAACTCAAATCATTTAATGGCGTTGGCCCTTTAAAGTAACCCTTAATCGAGCCCTTAATGTATAATGTAATAACCTTCGGTACAACAATAAACCACTTTTCTTTGCGAATTGCATGTCATAGTTATTGTTACTTTACAGCAACAAATTAGCACCAAATTAGCAACAAATTTCTGCGAGACATTCGCCCGATTTTTTGCACGCAATTTTTTTTTTGGGTAGGTCCAGTTTATATTAAGCTGGCCCCACCCACTAATTTTTTAAAAACGGCCGTTTTAGTTGAGCAACAAAATTTTGAATACGGTAACAAATTAGCACATAATTAGCACTAATTTTTAGAATTAGATAGATTTTTTTTACGGTTGGTGGAGGGGCCAAGTTAATAGAGGTGAAGAGGACAGCTATTACGATAAAGCTCAAAGAGTTGGGAAAATCAAAGAAATCAGTTGAAAATCTCAAGCGACTTTCGACAAATCAAAGAAATCTATATAAAATCACAAATCAATTTAAAAAAATCACTCAAAAATTTTACTAGGGTAGTTTTTGAATCATCAGTATTCAGTGCTCTTTCCTTAATTGCCTAAACATTTTGTTTTAATTTCCCCCATTTGCTTATCTTTCGTACATCTGCCCCAATTATTCCTCGTAATTTCCTATGTGATCGACATCAGGAATTTGTTTCACTGCGAGTTTCACTGTTTAAAAATGATGACTTTATCTCCCCAAAGCTTCTCACACTGACTTAAATTTCGTAAATACGTATCCTTCTATTTTCTTCATTTCCCTAGAATTCTTCCTCAATGCTCAATTCCGAACTCAATTCATTATTAAAATCTCGCTCATCATTCCACAGAATTTAACCCATTGTACAGCTAATTTCCCTCTATAGTCCAGTCAAATTAGCTTTAAAAATAGTATAAACTGGGTGTTGCAATTTCACTCAACGAAACCAAGTGTACCTTACTCGTTACCTTATGTAAAAAAATCCGCTGAATCGGAAAATCATAGAAATGAGAAAATGTCGTGTTTTTTCGCATTTGAATTATTGGAAAAGATTGTTTTGGGTATAAAAAAATTGGGAACGCTCTTGTAGTCCCCCAGTTTGAAAGACAAAGCATCCCTTTTTTTACTTGTTTATTTCATTAATCAATTACTATGAAACCTAAAGGTGCGTATTCACTTGCAACAAAATGCCCCGAACGAACCAAATGCGCCGTCCTAAGTTAAGCTCCGCTTAAATTTGTCGGTGCAAACGGCCATTAAGGTGATCGGGTTTGTCATATTGTTTTGTTATCAAAAGAAGTTACTAAATACGGATTTTCAAGAATATCGGATGAATTTTACTTGGTAATAAGTTAATAACTAATAACAAACTGTTAATTTTAGAGATTAATTTTTCACATTTTGCCATAAAAAACAATAACAATTGAAAATGAGCGTTCTGGACTTATAGAAAAGTGTATTCTAAACAAGTTCATTTCTATTCATTCTTTCCCTCAGAGCAATAGTTAACGAGATATTCGAAGTCAATTGCGAAAAAACACGACATTTTCTCATTTTTTCTTCGTTTTTTGTGAATAACAATTATATGTTCCGGGCGTTTTCGGCCAGGGGGACTATGATTTTCGGATTCAGTGGATTTTTTTACATAGGATACACTTGATTTCGTTGACTGAATTGACAACATCCAGCCCAAACCGTAATTTGACTATGGACTACTAATGCTGTACGTTTGTGGTATTGGATCATTTTCGAGGAGTAGGTAACCCGAGAGGTAACGTTTTCACAAAATATTTGGAAATATGAATTTTTTGTAGACGACCACCCACCCCGAGCGAGACCCACCCTTTATTTACCATGGTGCTACAATCTTTTAATATTTCCATGTAGGTAGGTCAACTAGCGCGCTGTACATAGAAGCAATTTGATAGGTCAAGCCAAGCTTATTTTTTTGCACACTTAAAGTAATTGTCGGAAGGTTATGCTGACTCAGTGTAGATTGTACTTACTCATTTTTTTAGGATAGAGATAAGCAAAGAAAATTCAAAATAGGCACGAAGTAATTGGTACACTTTCCCTATTTATAAATTTAAGGAAATGAATTAAAACCCCATTTAACCTCTACGAAATAATAAATCGTGCACTAATTAAAACGACTGATTTATGTTGCAGAGGGTGCAGTAACCTACTAACAGCAGTCATATTTTGTGCATTAAAATTTTAATATCTTAGTCCAATTGCTGATAACTTGTTATGAGCATTGAATGTTTATTCGTATATTTATAGATTAATCAATCATGATCTATTTCTATACAGTTATAGAAGGCAACGTACCTGCGGTCGATTAAAATCATCGTAACATCGAGTGCCCTTTACTCCTAAGGCGGGAGTCTGATCGTAATCCTGTCCGAAACTGAGACCGACGTACGAAATGGTAAAAAAAATTAACGTCCTTACTATAATACACATCTTTAGGAACATGATTTAAATTGTCTAAAGTACAAATACCCCAAATTGTTTAATTCAAACTTATTAATCCATTTCTATTTTCGGCCCTATAAAACACATTACGTAATTCGAAACGTGTGGGAACGCGCACGTGTAATTTGAATTTTTTCCGGCACGTTTTTTTTCCTCTCGAAATTGTGAATTGTACGACGAGATCACGCACCTCCGACAGCCGGTCGGTTCACACTGTGGAGGAAACGCAATAATACAAGTGTAGGAGCTCCAGATGCCCACAGATGCTAACACTTGCTATCCGAGATTGTTTAAAAGCCCTAGGCTGTAGTGTGTGATTTGAACGCACGTAGGGTTCGAGGAGTTCTAAGGGAGGCGGAAGATAAAATTTGAAACTCGTCTTTCTACCTAAAGGGTTTTTGACTTTTATTAAAATTTACTATAATCGCTTTTGTGCGTCGGACCTATCGGCTATCTATTGTTGTAAGCTGTGACAGATCGTTTTTCTAAATCTTGACGCTCTTATTACCAATTTGTCTCGATTTCAACCGAGTTTATAGCATTCCCATTCAGGTGTTATAATAAATAATTGCTGTGAGCGTTGTTTAAAATACGCTTACGCAATTCTATTAGTTACCAAACCGGCCGGTAGCCTAATGATCTTGGTAATCTTGAGGTTGTTTGTTCTTTGTACGATTGATCCTTCACGCCTACAGTTTTAAGTCGAACCGGCCTGAAAACTGCTTTCATTTAATTCTTTTACTTCCGCGGTAAATTGTTAGGGAGGATTCGGGGTTGATATTGATGTATTTAGGGGATAATAATATTATTAGGGGATACCAACATGTCTGAAGTATATTTACAGCTGAGCGGGCTAAGCGTATATTGAATGGGAATTAATTTAAATTGGGATCCATCTTGTAAACTCAAAATGAGGTCTCAAACTTCTTCCAAATTTAATAAATGTCGGCGAAACTAGTCGCATTTACAATTTTCTACAGCAATAAACTTCATGGGGAAGGTATATTTATTAAATTTGGAAGCATGGGAATTACTCGGAACAGCTCTGCACTCTGCAGTACTACGGACTACTCGTCGAGTTTGGAGTCTGTCACGGTTTAGTGCAGCGGAGAGCCGGCGCTAACTCGCTTATTTGAGGTAGTTTTTTTTTCGGAGTAGAAAGAATTGGGACCCACACCATTTTGTTCAGAAATGTTTGAACCTTCAGAATCTCGCTTTACGACATTTTCCCGTGGTCCTGACAAAAGTTATAGGCCGCTAAAGTTGAAATTTACTCATTTTCGCGCGCGCGACTAGACCACCGAAAGTATTTATTTTCTCAGCAACTAAGCGATATACATCAATAATTCCTTTTGTAAAATGAAAGTACATTTATAGCAGAATCTAAAGCATTCAATTTACCTACCTTGTTATGCACAGTTTTTAGAAAAATGACCGTCAACTTCCAAAATTCGTGTAGCAGATGAAAAGTGCGCACTTTGAACTCTCATAACTTTTTATTTCACGATATCGATTTCCAATATTTATAGCTCATTCGATGCTCCAAAGCATTGTGATTATTTTATTTTCTATAACATTACCGTGAATTTTTCATAATAAAAAAGTTACGGTCATTTAAGTAAAAACCTACCGACCTCGCCGAGTCGGTAATCGCGAGTGAGACGGAGAGGGAAGGATAGTCAGCAGCGTTCGCTAAACAAGGAGCGATGCGTAAGAGATTTTACTTTACTAAGAAATTTCTCTCCGAATACCAAAACTAGCTATTTAGGCCGTTTAGTTTACAAATGCATTCCGCCGAGTTGCATTGTAAAATCTCAAACAATTCATTAACTCCATGTATCTCAGTTCTTTGGTGAAATATATAGGTACAAATAGGTACCTTTCCCTGTAAATTTTGGGGGTTACTCCACATCAGGTATCTCTTGTGCTGTGCTGTATATTGCAAGATCAGCAGTAACAACGGTATGATTTTGTCCCAAAGATTCAGGCTTGTTTTTTGATTTCACTAGACGATGGTTAGGCTTAGGATGGTATTGTAGCTCGCTGGTGGAGAATTGAAAAACGGCATAGGTATATTATATTGAATGGTAGATACCGGAACTTACTTAGGAGGATTATCAGCAGGTACTTAGGCTGTTAAAGTCAGTTATCTGGTCGTTATCTAGTGATAGGTAAACCTGGTGGTCAATCATTTCTAGACATGCCGTCTGCATGATCTCGAATTGAAACTTAACTTAAATAATTTAAATATGTAGTCATCTCAATAGTTTCAAAACTTTTATGAGTTTATTTTTTCCCCCCGGTTCTTTTGAAATGTGTTAAATTCAACTTTCAACTTTTAATGTAATAATTCAACCCTCCGGTTGGTTGTCTTAACTAACAAGGCTTGATAATAATTCGTTTTGAAACTTAGGACAACCTTTCCGGTTTAACCACCCTTCAGGTTTTTTCACTTGGCTTCGGCCAGTTAATAATTAAAAAACAACATGTTCGTCTTATTCGTCTTCAACGTTTGTAACTTACCGTTTTCCTGTTAAATTTCACATCGCCTGATGATGGCAGTACGCCGAAGCTATAGTCGCTTTTATTTTTAAAAACTTCAACGAATAAAAACTATATGGGGAAGGTTTAGAGAGTTTTGATCACACAATATATTTCAACCCCCATTTCGAGGAACGATGGATCCAAACACCAAAAAAAAAAAAATCCATGTATTTGTTTAGGAGCCACCCTCAAAAAAGTGGTAAAGTTACAGAGACTGGTGGTAAGTCTTTGAATAGGTTTTGCTGTATGCCCTTTCCGGTTTTGCAAATAATTTTTCAAAATTCCTACCGCAAAAGGACACACCCCTCAATAGTGGTGCGAAAAAATGTTGATTTCGACGAAATTTGGTATCTGGTGGTTTTTGAATCTGAAATTAGTTTTTGAACATTCGAAAAAAATAATTCCACTGCAATTCTTGGCCGGACAACGAAAATTGACAAAATTCCACGAAGTTTGTTGTCTAGGTACATACTTACGGAACAAAATTATTGAACAGTTTTTTTTAAGGTCATTATTCAAACAAAAGTTACACTCATTTGCAAATTGGTCTTTCGGGTCAGAAAATGTTCTCCGACAGTGGCATAACAAGTACAGTAAACGTCAATATTACATGTTCTGCTAAGGGTGTCTACCTACATTTCACAAAAATTTGTCTATTAAAAAATGATAATTTTATCACAGAATAAGAATAAGTAGGCCGTATTCTGTGGAAACAGACGAAAAAAATTCAACGCACAGTCTTTTTTCAAAAGCGAGATACATCGACAGAAGAAATCCAAATTCCTCGTTTACCTATCACTAGATAACGACCAGATAACTGACTTTAACAGCCTAAGTACCTGCTGATAATCCTCCTAAGTAAGTTCTGGTATCTACCATTCAATATAATATACCTATGCCGTTTTTGAATTCTCCACCAGCGAGCTACAATACCATCCTAACCATCGAACTTGCCTTACATGGAAAAAATTTAAAAAGAAATTGTACGATTATCTAGTCAATGGGTGTTTCTACAACATACAAGAATTTTTTATATCTTCCAATATTTAATTGTTTGTTTGTTTAACTGTTCGTTTGTTTAATTAATGTTATATTGACTTGTTCCATACAAATGTTATTTGTCGAAGGAATTAAATAAAAATGAATGAATGAATCGTCTAGTGAAATCAAAAAACAAGCCTGAATCTTTGGGACAAAATCATACCGTTGTTACTGCTGATCTTGCAATATACAGCACAGCACAGGGAAAGGTACCTATTTGTACCTATGTATTTCACCAAAGAACTGAGATACATGGAGTTAATGAATTGTTTGAGATTTTACAATGCAACTCGGCGGAATGCATTTGTAAACTAAACGGCCTAAATTATATGGCTAGTTTTGGTATTCGGAGAGAAATTTCTTAGTAAAGTAAAATCTCTTACGCATCGCTCCTTGTTGCGCGAACGCTGTGACTATCCTTCCCTCTCCGTCTCACTCGCGACTCCCGACTCGGCGAGGTCGGTAGGTTTTTACTTAAATGACCGTAACTTTTTTATTATGACAAATTCACGGTAATGTTATAGAAAATAAAATAATCACAATGCTTTGGAGCATCGAATGAGCTATAAATATTGGAAATCGATATCGTGAAATAAAAAGTTATGAGAGTTCAAAGTGCGCACTTTTCATCTGCTACACGAATTTTGGAAGTTGACGGTCATTTTTCTAAAAACTGTGCATAACAAGGTAGGTAAATTGAATGCTTTAGATTCTGCTATAAATGTACTTTCATTTTACAAAAGGAATTATTGATGTATATCGCTTAGTTGCTGAGAAAATAAATACTTTCGGTGGTCTAGTCGCGCGCGCGAAAATGAGTAAATTTCAACTTTAGCGGCCTATAACTTTTGTCAGGACCACGGGAAAATGTCGTAAAGCGAGATTCTGAAGGTTCAAACATTTCTGAACAAAATGGTGTGAGTCCCAATTCTTTCTACTCCGAAAAAATTTTTGAACGATTTCGCGGCTCTCTCCGCTGCACTAGTTGTAAGACCCCGAAAATTCGGATTCGCCCTCGGAGTAGTCACGGCCACGGTCATCCCGGCGACCATTTACTTCCCGGCTTCGGTTATCCTGGCGCGGGCGCTCTAAACCCGGCGATGGGCAATCCTGGCTTCGGTCGTCCCGGCAATTTGAACTCTTGTGTTCGAAAAGATGGAAAACATTTAAGACGAGGTAAACTTATGAAGTAAATTCATGTTTATTATATTGAAACAATTCGCCGGAATTAAGTCTTCTGATTTGCTATTTTATAAAGTGTGATTTTTCCTTTTTAAATATAATACAATCTGAATAGGGACTATAGTATCAAATTGAAATTATGCCATTTATAGGTAGGTAAAGTTTTCTGCGTAGGTAAATGGTAAAACGCAATTTTTTAAAGATGGGTCTTTTGGACCGGTGGCAATTGTGTAAACAACACAACTTATTTGAGCTTCCTTGCATATTTCGGTCTCCTGTACCTACTTCTAAGCATTAATTACAGTGCGTCCAGGCACAATAACAACCACTTTCGGTACCAAATTTGACATCCGCTTCTAAAGCATATCATTATTTATGTCCAAAAAAAAAAACAAAAGAGAAATGGGGTTGGACAGACGGCGTTAGGAAAGTGTGCATTACGGGGATAACCGATGCCGGGAAAGCAACAGTCGCCGAGATAGGTCGTCGCCGGGTATAAATCGCCGGAGTGACCGATGCGATGCCGGGATAGTAATGGTCGCCGGGGTGGAATGTCGCCGGGAAAAAG
This sequence comes from Photinus pyralis, assembly GCF_008802855.1. Taxonomy (NCBI): domain Eukaryota; kingdom Metazoa; phylum Arthropoda; class Insecta; order Coleoptera; family Lampyridae; genus Photinus; species Photinus pyralis. Next base: position 37,093,740 of record NW_022170663.1, read on the forward strand.
GTGCCGAATATTCAACCCCTAGGAAACTCGCCCATCGGAAGATTTGCTCCCGGAATAAACGTCTCGGAAAATTTGCACTTGTAGAATTCGCTTCCGCTGAAAAACCTTCGCCAAAAACTCACTCCAAAGGAAAATTTACTTTAAGGAAAGTTCGATCCTAACATATTGATCTTAATCTTTCGTCTTTGAAATAACTGCTATGCATTGCCTGTCGCAAATGCACAAAATAACGCTTCATGTGCGGGTATTGGTAATTTCAAAGAATCTTCGACGATTTTAACACGATCTTCTCTTTCAACTGAGCTTTAAAAAGATCGCCATTCCGCATAGCACCTCGTGACTGATGACATGAATCGTCTCGTGGCGGAGGGTTTTGTAAAGGATAAGATGACTTTAGTCCCATACAAAACATACCTAGAATTCCAAAAGAATTTCATGAATTGTTACGTCTTTTTCTTACCGATTTAAATACCATCTAAGTAACTCTCAATTTGTGTCCTTATTTAAATTCCTACGTTTAGGTATTCCCTTTGTAATCCATTAGTTTAAAGCATATTCTGTAGTAAAGTTCTTTTACTTAGTTCTTTGTTTTGCCGTTAGAGGCCATGCAAGTGTTTAAGATTTATTATTCCCTTAGTTCTTTGTTTCGCCGTTAGAGGCTACCCGAGTGTTGTAGATTTCTTATTACAATACTTCTTTGTCTTGTCGCCAGAGTTCACGCTTTGTACCTTTTGCCCCTAATCTCTTCGTAAGTTTTGTATTTCTTTTCCCTTCAGTGAAGATACTGTCGTCGCATTGATTACGTGCAAATTTTTCTCTTGTCACGCCATTACTTTTACTTCGTGTCTTACCTGTTAATGGAATATTGCTTTGACCTCCATTAAAACGTTTTTTACTTTACCTTCCTACGCAGTACATGAGTGACATCGCATTTTTACTTGGTCCCGCCATCTTATTAGGATTGGTATTGGCGCGCGTCACGTGATGGATGTTTCTACATTACCGACTTGAAAAATTCTACCAACTTTTACCTGTGACCTACTGACGTGAAATTTGTTTACCTACACCTCGATAATTGTTCCTGAATTGTAACCGCACGTATAACGAAACGTTTGGAGATGAACGATATTGTAAATTGCTCCCATATATCTGATTTTACTTACAATGCCTGTGTCGCTACGAAGATATATTTCTGAGACTGGATCAATTGCTAACGATTACTTTTGTCACTCCGAGAATTCATTCCTGTTAGATTGATTACATTACCGATATTGTAAGGATAATCCGTTTTCGAATCGTAATTTTTCTTTTGGTTAGTTAACAAAAGTTAAATTATTGATTCTTATAAGTACGGTTTAGTATTTGATTTTCCTCAGTGCCAGAAGTTAGAATGGCTAACGCAATATTTTATGTGCCGCGCTACCTCCCTTGTTTGTTTGTTTGTGTTGTTGTCTGTTACAGATTGGCAGAAAGCGCCCTCAACAAGGCCGTTGCGACCCGAAGTTCAAAGGTAATTTTTTTTTATTTTCGACGACTGATATAACGAGAGAGATGGACATTTTCGGAAGCGAGTAAAGGTCGTGGTCGGTGAATTAGAAGAGAGATTGAAGAAGAACGAAGAACGAATCGCTCAACATGTCAACGAGATTGTAAAACTGAGAAATCAATGGGAAGAATCAAGAAAAAAGACTCATCATGGAAATCCTGCAGTTATTTAAAAGGCCGATCAGACGATGACATGCTCCATCAGAAAAGTTCAATGCCAACATAGAAATCATCAATTAGACAATTTAACCTATGCAAAAGAGATGGTCGAAGAAAACCCCAGGAAAGTAGATAATATTGTAATAGGATTGAGAGGACAATATCGCAATTGAATAGACAGGATTCAAGCAGCAAATGAAGAAGAAAGATCAATTAGAAGAAATAATTAAGCAAGAAGAGATGAAAATGAAAGAAGTAACAGAAGGCAAATGAATTTCGTTGGAGGGGGTTATGCTGGTTATAAAAATTGGAGAGAAAGGAGGGTACGAGTCCGATAAACACAAAGGGTATTGGAGGCGGTATAAACATTAACAGACATCCGGAAAACTACGAGGATGGAGATTAGGAGCTCCACTAGTCCCTTGGCGGTTACGAAAAACGCATGAGCAAACAAATTTAATTTGACAAAAAATTACTTTTAGAATTCGCGAAGAACAACTGAAAAAGAAAGAAGAGAAATAAAACAAATTTTAATTGAAGAAACTAAAGAACGTGACAAAAGAGAAGAAAATTTATATAATTTGATTGAAGATCTAAAACAAGTCAAACAAGATGAAGCAAAAGAAAGAGCAACATATTGTTTTGAAGAGCTTGGAAAACAAATTAAAGTTAATAGAAGAAAAGAAGACGAACAGTCAAGAAGGAGTAGAATTGGTAGAATACTCAAAGTTATGGAAGATAGAAGAAGAAATTGACGGAGTAAGAAGAGTTAGAAGAAAGTTTATCTAAAGCTTAAGAGACAATTTTGAATTTCATAAAAAATTACAGAAGATAAAGAGAGGATTAGCTCAGATTTTATGTAACATGATATTGCTGCGTTGAAAAGTTTGATTCAGGGCTACCAAACCTTAGGTGATCAAATAAGGGAAAGAGAGAACCACCTGCTGTACAGAAAGAGTTGCCGTGGACTATGTGAAGAATTGAAGACAAAAGACTGAAGAAAAGTTCCAAGAAGAAAGAAATACGTCAAGAGGGATAGGTCAATATGAAACGACGATTTTAATGCCATATTTCCTTTCAAATGGACAAATGTTTATTAAACAATTACGAGCTAGGCGAGCAGGGCGAGCTCGTCTTTGGCTGCAGAGCGTTAAGCGTGACGACCACAGATTATAGAAGCGTATTATATATTCTGTGGCGTTAGGCATGAGATGGTTTTACTCCAGTCCAAAACATAATAGTGCATACCGAGCGATAAGAAATGGTCACTTATGGTCATTTAATATGGGTCGCTCAGCCTTTTTTATACACGAATTCAAAGGAAGGCCCCTTCGTTTCTTCACCCTTCAACGGTTTCATATCTGTTGGTGGAGTCAAAACGAATATCGCGAAAATGAAGTGTCGGAGGGGGTGTTCACAAAGGGCTATTAGAACATACCAGACATATAGTGATACATGGGGAACGAAAGTGTCGAAACTTGGAGGAAGGCGCTCACAATGGGAAAATGGAACATCGGTTGACTGTTGGTGATTTCAAAACGAATGTCTCGAGAACAGAGAGTCTTGGAGGAGGCTGAAGTGTGAACACTAACCGAGTGTGGAAAATGTCACGTTCGGGCTCACTGTATGAACATTTTGTGGAGTATTCCCCTCAATTGCCTACATTTATCTCCAGCAGTGCCCCAAAATTGACTACACTGTTTTGGTTAAAAAAAAGTTCGCTTTATCGGCACAATTTGTACTTTTGTGTTTTTTTCCAGATAAAGCGCATTTTTAAAAACCGAAATAGAAATAGCTTAGTAGATGGTTGGATTATAAGGTAGTAGCATGCTATCGATGTTTACTTTCTTGGTAGATGATCAATGGGGAGGAGGCGCTTTACACATAAACATTTAAAGGCCTGGCATACGTTCAAAATCCTCCGATACTCCATTCTGCAGATATTTGCACTGAAAGCTTTGACATCACCAACAGATATGGCTCGTCCTGACGTTCCACTTGCCTTTTATGAGTACCCTCTTCCTACACTTCGTTGTCAAGGTATTTGCTTTGACTTCACCTATAGATACGTCTCGTCCAGTCGTTTCATTTGCCTTTAAGAGCACTTCCCTTCGACAAACCGATTTTGAGATATTCGCTCTTAAAGTCACCAATGAATATATATTTCTCCCAGTCGTCCCAATCGCCTTTTGTGAGTACCTTCTTCCGACAATCCGCACCATGTAGGATAGAACGCATGTTTAGTTTTACTTGGCACATCTAAAGGCATGCGTATATAAAATCTGAGACCAATATTGGTTGTCGTAAGTTATGCACGTTGCACTTTCAAAAACACATCTCGGGGAAGAATTCAATAAAAATGATTGTGTAAGTAATGAAAACCCCTTCCTAATTATAAGTCATTTTTTTTTATTGCCTTTATTTTATAGTGGGCGGAGTGTTAGCAATTTGCTACTCTTCCCACTCAACCCACTATACAATCACAAACAGCCATGCCTTACCTGGGATTCGAACCCAGAACCCTTGTAGCCAAAGTTAGAGCTTCTAACGTAAGCTCTTCTGAGCTACGCAGGTCGGCCCCTCGTTTCATTTAACAACTTGTGGGGTTACAACCCTTAGCACAGGATTAACGTTTCCACAAAAATTGGCCCCCTTTGATATGACCGGATTTGAAATTTCTGGCGAAACATTTATTTGCCCAGTTTTAGTGGGTACATATTTTCATGGGTAGGTAGGTACTTATATACGCTTTATTTACGTTGAATTGAATTAGGATATGCATAATTTATTATCAATTTAAAAGGATTAATATCGATAATAATAAGAATAACTAGGTGTAGTTTCGTTGTCTTTGTTTGGGAGTTTACTTTGGTAGGTACCTACAAAAACAACTCTAGGTGCATTGCACACCAATTTATATGAGTGTGTGAGAACTGCATTTGTTCATGTAGTAATCGAAGATTAGGTAATACTTGCTAATAATCCTCTTTCGTAATCAGTCTAACAAGCTAGAAACTAGATGGATTTACGAGGGCGTGCACTTAGATAACACATATCCTATTTCCGTACGTGTTTCCTGCGAAAACTGCTGATAACCGGCGCTTCTCCGCGTATTTTATGTCACACAAAAGCAAATCCACAATTTCCAGACTCCAGTTTCAAAACGGGAAACGTTCAAGTATGTAATTTCAAGCGATCTATTTATACGTTTTAGATTGAGCTATAAAGTTCAATATAGTTTACGATTGCCCATGGCGTTCGCTCGAATATCGTAGCTTATTAACCAGAGATTTTGATTTTTATTAATGAAGTGCCGGAAAAAAATTTTATTATGTTAACCCAATGGCGTCATCGGTTACTAATGCGTGTCACCACATGTCATTCTTGTCTTGATGAGAGTATTACGCAACTTTTACATCCGCGGCAGTCTTTTTTGGTATTTTATTTATAGGAAGGTCAAAATACACATTTAAGTGTTTTTATTCTGATGGCTGTTCCAGAAATGTTATGCCAACTTTACGCTTTAACTAAGTTAATCTGGGGCTTTACTTATCTGCATAGTGCATGGGAGCATGGCTTGCATGGCCACCGAGAATACCTACACCTATAAATAATCTGAAAGCGGCTTATTGTAGCATGAAAGTTTCCTATTGATAAATAATCATGTGGGAAAGACGGCAATCTTCTTTATATCAAAGAGTATTCTTTGGTTATATGAAGGGGGTTGTAGTGAGGATACAATTGGCTCGTGAATAACTTGGTGCCGGAAACGTAAAATTTACATTTCTTCCTCACGGAGAGTAGGTAACTGTCCCTCAAAATATTTCAGTGGCATATATGTACCTCCGCGTGAAGTTAGCCTGAAACGTCAAATAATTCGTTATTTTGAACATTGATTGAACCTCGGATTGAACATTTCGGCACACTTGGATTTTTCGTTTGCACATTTCTCTAAAAAAAGATATTGAAAAAACAAATTTATGGGGGCCAACTTCACGATTTTAGCCCCCCAACATTAACATAGTGAAACGGCAAATAGTTCGTTATTTTGCACTTTGATCGCACATTTAGCTACACTTCGATTTTTCTTTTGCACATTTCTCTGAAAAGAGATATTGAAAAAACAATGTTGGTGGTGGCAACTTCACGATTTTGGCCACCCAACATTAAATTAATTGAACGCTATAAGTATACTTCATTTGTTCCCCAATTTGTTTGCGGATATAGGCACACTTCGATTTTTCGTTTGCGCATTTCCCTAAGAAAAGATTCTGAAAAAATAAAAATTTGGGGGATATCTTTTAGCCCTCCAAAATTAAAATAATGGAGCGCTATATATTTCATTCGTTTTTGACTTCGTTCGCCTATGTAAGCACAAATTTTTCCTTTAAATAATTTTAGGCCCTAACCTTAAAATAGAACTGTATATTATACTTTATACGAGTTTACCTCCCTAAAAAAGAAAATAAGAAAATAAATAGGGGAGGGTACATTCACATTTTTATCGCATGTCACTAAATGAATTTGCACCGATAGATTTTAGTTTGTCTCTTTCGGAAACGGGGTGTTTGATTTCTGATAGACCATTTCCGATATCACCTTTATTTCGTTAGTACTGGAAATTTGCGAGGCGATCTTCATGACAATATTTATTTTATTAATTTTTGCAAATTTATTTGTAAAAATGTAGCTTTTAATCTCCTTTGGCCGGCTGGCTGGGTCATTTGATACATTTTTAGCGCATTTCCACAAAAATGCGCTATTGCGGCTACTTTGCCCGTCCGTTCGTCCGCCCGTCTGTTCGTCTGTCCGTCCGTCCGTCCGGGTATTCGTTGGGGCGCTACTACTCTTGTTCTACTTTTTTCGCTATTTGGTTCATTATGGTGTCGAAGCTTGCACCAAGGAAGGGATTTTTTCTGTGCCGCTTACAAAAAAAGTTATTGTAAAAAACCAAAAAAAAACATTTTTACATGTTCCATAATTTTACACTTTTGCCGTTTATTAACGATCCTAGAGATCGTTTATAATTTTGTATTGCTATCTGTCGTCCGTCTGTTCCTTTGTCTGTCTGTCCATCTATCCGTCCGTGTGAACGATAACTTTGTTTAGAAATGTCCGATCGCTTTGACATCTCCGTTAATTATGAACTGAATTGTATGAAATTCAATATGGGCATAGCTTTGGCCATATAATACGCAATGCCAAAAGTTGAGTCGAATCGATTCAAAATTCACAGTGCCCTTTTCGCATCTCGACCATTTACATACCGAATTGTAAACTTTCTATTTTATAAAAGTATTTAAATGAAATTTGATACATTAAATGTATATACTTAAATTCTTAAGTGTTTGTTTTATCTACGCTACTTAACGAATCTAATATAGTCGCAGTACTATGTCATAGAGTATTTACATTATTATAACAAAAAATCTAACGCCAGTTTCCAAATTTGGTTCTGCGCATGTGCAGTGTCAACTTTCTTATTTAGGAAAGCATTGAAATGAAATTCTTCTTATAAACTGAAATTATAGTAGCACGTCAAAAATGGATTGCACCTATGCAACGCTATCTTTCATATTTGGGGCCGGATTTTTACGATTTTAACAGAAGTTGCATCTTACAAATGGGAAATGAATACGGTCGAGGTAAATACACGTTTCTTCGTCCTGAGAATGTCCATACTATGAGAGGCAAATTTGTACCAGAGTGGGTCTCAAGGATTCTATCGTATCTCGAAAAAAATCGTAAAAGCGATCCAGTTTTCAATTTTTCTAGGAGGGGACCTTTTTCAAGGGAGTGGCGTCCATTTTGAACCTATAGGAAAACACCGATTGCAGCCATATCTGTAAGTTGCTTTAATTTTTTTTTGAATTGTATAAAGTATTGGTCAGTTATTTTTAAGAAATTGCAGAGGATGTTTATTTAACGTAATCAGAAAATTTTATTTTTATTTTTTGATTTGCACGATAATTACTAACCTAAATGTAATGCTATTTGGTATGGTTGGAAAGCATTTTTTCAGAGCTTTCCAACGACGTATCACACATGGGGGGTCACTATTTAAGATTTAAAAGTTGTGGTGGCTGGGGCGCAGGGGGTTGGAGGGGTGCGTCGCCAACTATGTCATTGTGATTCCCCCTCCGAATTACCGAAACGGATTTTGATTTTTTTTAATATCTCGTTTATTTACTAAGATATGGGGGGTGGTAAGTTTTCAAATTGTCACCCTGTATAAAAGTAAGTATGCGTATGTATACAGAGTGGCCCAACGAGAAGTATACAGAGGCCTTTTAGGGTATTAAATTTAGAAATTTCGAAAAATCCTCGAACACGTCAATTTTGTATTCGAGGGGGACAACTTTTGGAATACAAATCACGAACCCAAGTCTTCACCCCTCTACGTAGGGAGCTTAACCCCTAAAATTTTAAATGGAATCCTATGGCAAATGGCACATTATTTGAAAGCCAATTTAATCGTGATTACTAATTGCTTTGCTTTTTAAATTCTATTGATTCGTTTCGGAGATATTCGCATTTGAAATGGTTTTTTCTAAAAAAACCAAAACAAATGCGATCTAAGTCACCTTGTATTAAAAAAAAGGTTTAAATTGTGCAAAAAATAACAAATAACTTTAAACACACAACATTTATTTCAATAAATGCTCGAATTGCCTTCCGCCTGCTTCCATGCAATAATAAAGATTTGCTTCAAAACGCTGCCGTACATGTTGCAAGATTTCAGGGGTAATCGCTCGAAATTGTTGAGTTATACCAAAGAGGACTACTCTTTGGTTATACCATAGTGTATTCTATTCTTACACTATGGTTATGCGTGCTCGCAACCCTTGTAATGTTCCGGGCGGAGTAGCATAAACTTTATTCTTTAAATATCCCCAGAAGAAGTAATCTAAAGGACTTAGATCAGGAGAAAAAAACCATTTCAAATGCGAATATCTCCGAAACGAATCAATAGAATTTAAAAAGCAAAGCAGATTAGTATCACGATTAAATTGGCTTTCAAATAATGTGCCATTTGCCATAGGATTCCATTTAAAATTTTAGGGGTTACGCTCCCTACGTAGAGGGTTGAAGACTTGGGTTCGTGATTTGTATTCCAAAAGTTGTCCCCCTCGAATACAAAATTGACGTGTTCGAGGATTTTTCGAAATTTCTAAATTTAATACCCTAAAAGCCCTCTGTATACTTCTCGTTGGGCCACTCTGTATATATATATACAGATTGACATCGAACATCATAGCAATGAGTGCTGATTTGGCGAAAATTAACGGTAGCGGAAATGCAGTGGAAAAAAACTATCATTAAACTTGGAGATATGGAAGTGGGTAAAATTTATTTAATTTCATAAATTTTACCCACTTCCATATCTCCAAGTTTAATGATGGTTTTTTCCACTGCATTTCCGCTACCGTTAATTTTCGCCAAATCAGCACTCATGGCTATGATGTTCGATGTCAATCTGTATATGCATATACATATGCATACTCACTCTTATATATTAAACATCCCTCCTAGAAACATCCTAATCAGCAGGAAGTATAAATGGCGGAAACAGGATGCATAAATGACAAACTGGAAAATTGCATCCGTTCATGTCAACAGGAAACTTACATCCGGTAAATTGTAATCAGCAGCAGGAAACGTAAATGGCGAGAACAGGAAGCAGCATCCGGTCATCGGCAGGAAACGTAAATGGCGGGAACAGGAAGCAGCATCCGGTAAATTCTAATCAGCAGGAAACAGCGTCCGGTCGTTGACAGGAAACAAACATCCGTTCACGTCAACAGGAAACCAACATCCGCTGTTGTAAACAGGATATCCTAATCAGCAGGACATACTAATCAGTAGGAAAGTATATATACCGTTTAAGGAAACTGTGTTGAAGTTACACTTATATTTCGATATTTAAAAGAAATTTTGCTTTTACTGCGAAGAGTAAAGGAATATTTGGAACTATTAGAAGATGATGAATACCCTACTAGAGATTATGTGCAATACGTGCATTATGGTGCTATATTCGCATTGGAAAATGTGAATGTGAAATAGAAGAGGATGATGAAGCTTTTAATAATTTGTTACAAAAATATAATCAATTTGTATAATAAATATAATAATTTTTTATTATTTTTACCTGAAACTCTTCAAACTATGGCATCCGATGTAACGCACTCCGCTAGGAAAGTTTATTATTATTTTGTATAATTAATATGTAACTTAATAATATTGTACTGTAATAATGACACACCCTGTATAATTGTTTTCCTAAATCCTATAAGACTCAGTGGCTTTGTGGTTAACATTAGAATGTTTATCAATAAAGCATAAAGAAGATCTCATTTCCATTCTAGTTCGCAATATGAAAACACAATTATTTTTCTAATATGAACATAAATTGTAAAGCCTATCTAGCGTCTCGATTGCTATAGGTAGCATGACCGCGAAACGCTTCCCGATGATTAGGATATCTGATATGGTGACTTAATCAAACGTTATCATAACCATAATGAAATTTCATTCATAATAAATTCTATGCTAAAATACGAGCGCTCAAATATATCACAAGCTATGACGCGTTTCCTGGTCCAGAAATCCCGGAAGCAAAACACACAAAATGTGACGTCACAAAATGGCCGACTCACGCGCTCCCATTGGCTCACACGTGATCACGTGACCGAAATACTGCATTCTGATTGGTGTGACGTCACTTCCTGGTCCCGTACGTATATTGCTCATTTACTAATTTGTAAAAGTAATTATGGAAATGTTTCAGAAAAACAAATTGTTGTCTACAAATTTTTAACAAATTGTGGAAATGTTTAGAAAACGTGTAGAAAAATTGTAAAAACAATGTTTTTGGATGTTTGAATATTTTAGAAGTGATGTTTCCATGTTAGTTTTTTCGGGACAACTGAAAAACCGTTTTCCTATGGAAATAAGCTAATAACTTTTATATTCGTTCATTGTGTGACGTGAGTTTAAGTGGAACTGCGTTTATAAATACCTCCCCGCATAAATGATCAGCTAGCTCAGTGATGTAAAGTAAAAGGGGTTTGAGATTCCGTACAGTGGTTTGTTCGTTTGGGCATAAAACTTTCGTAGCTTCTTCGTAAAGTTGAGCATCTTTGAAAAACTGAACTCTCCGTGTGTAAAACTAGGAAGAAGGAGACGTGAAATGAAGAATGAAGAAAAACGAAAGCAGAAAATACATTAAAAATGTAGGGTGAAGAAAGGCGCAAAAAAGAAGAAAATGACTGATGTGAAGAAAATGAAAAGAAAACGCGAAAAAAAGATTTCCAGTTTCATTAGTCTACAAAAAAAAGTGAAAGTTTTCAAGAAGACTGATAGAAGAGGATTGTAAGATTTCTTGTGAATATTCTTAAAATATGATATTCCGAAATGGCGAAACTACCATATTTGAAGTATTTAGGCTGAAATACTAATTTAATTGCATTCCGTGGGACAATAGTGCAGCGTTATTTTCCAAGATCACGTTTGAGGTTTGCTAAATGAGGACAGCGGTGATTTTTTATAATTTATTAATTTTACAAGCTGGAATTGTTTTTAATGAAATGCTACACCTTCATCGCCCTCCTCTTCCTTGATTTGTTGGCGAAATACACAGAACGTCTTGTACCCAAGTCTCATTCCCGGCACATTCAAAAAGAATAGATTGACAAGTGATTTCAGCAAATGTTAATCGATTTCACAGTAGTTTTTGTAGACTCATCATCACTACATTGTCCGTCAGAGTCGTTTTCAGTAGCCACCTCCGCTTGCTTCTTAAGTATGTTTCTTATTTTCGGGGAAGCCTCATTCGAACCGTTCTCTCTCAGAATATTTTCCGCGCTTTCAGTTTTGCTTATGGTAATAATGGGTATATTGTCGGACCAAATGGACGACGTGATCGAATCTTGCCTGGTCTCCTTTGAACTGTTCGAGGGGGAACTACTGCGGTAACTCTGACGCCACTCCTCCCCTCGTTTAGAATCAACAGAATTGCGCCTTTTTTGTAAGTCGGGAATATGGAAACGTCTGATTTCGCTGTGGTCAGCGTTGCTATACTTTCTCATGTCGTTTGGGGTCCTGTTGACGTCATCTGGTAGCGAGTCGTGCTGTTCGTTGTCGGTCGCTTCCTCTTCGACTTGGCGTCCATTTTCGTTGTCGGGTTTTTGCATGGCTCTTCTCAGAAACCTAACGACAACATCTGCAACAAAAGCAACCGTTTCACATGTACGACGCGAAATACTGTACCTCGAGCCTTGTGCATTTTTTCTTCGTCACTGTCGACTGGGGTTTTGGGCGGTGGTTCTTCCGTGCTTTTAGTGCTAGGGAGGCTGTGAATCAGTTTTTTCCACCTTGCGAACGGTGTGTTGTCGATACTACCAGGTCCGGAGGTCTGCGCCCTTTTACGATCCGCAATTTGAAACATCTTCCGTCTTTCCTCGGTTCTTTCCTGTCGTAGTTGCACCTGTATGAAGCAGATGTACAGACGCTCAAGTTACCAGAAGCTCACCTTCAGGTCCGAATTTGCCTCGCGTAACGAGTTGGTCAAGGAAATTAGGTAATAAATAATTAGTACCAAAATAACTAGGATCGGTATCACGATTCCAGGCGAAACAACATACTCCATCGCCCTGTGAAGCTTCTGCGGCAGTAACTTCCTGATGGTCTTTGTTAGAATGTGGTAAATTCGGCTGTAATACGAGAACGGGCCGCAGTTCCAAGAGGGTTCAACCCAAACGATCGCGTACCCAACCGGCAGTACGCACAAAAACAGCATAATTAAAAGAAGGGCGAAATAGAAGTTATTTGAGCGCGACGCTCGGAAGACTACGGCATGGGGAACGTTGCAGGTCAATACAGCCCAAGAACGCAGGTACATTAGCACTATCAGCTTGCCGATATTAATTGCGACTAATCCAGGAGAAAAGAACATTCCCATCCACACCATTCCTTGATTGTTCACCAGCGCCAGAATGTTTTCGGCCACCTTGAATTCTCCGTACTCCGGGAAGACCTTTTCCAAATCCCAGCACCAACACCGATTCATGATTCGCACAAAAACGCCTCGCAAGAAATCGATTCCAACAGTCCCAGCGATCGTAAACACTAGATCCATAACCGTCAACTTAACCAGCTCTTGGCCGAACATTGTTTCCCAACAGAGCGATCTCAGCTTCGCTTTCGTGGGGTAATCGTGTTCCCCGCTGAACGGCGTTGCAACCGCCGTTACTGCAGCGGTACTTACCTCCGTTGTGGTAGGCGGCCAAACCGTTTCGCATACCTCCTCGCATTTCTCCACGAATCTTCCAACAAGACCGCTCACCTCCGTATAGAATGCGGTGAACGGAATTTCGCCATCCTCGTCAATGGTCGTATTCAAAATTGTAGACATCGTCGTCTTCAACAGGTCGTAACCGGTGGCGCTGGTCAAATCGGTAACATCTGTTACATTGGCCTCGGTTGCGTTCGCATCCTGACCGATCGACCCCAACAGGAAATTCAAGTAGTCTTGGAAGCCCATTAGAAAGTTACTCGACAGCTGTTGCAAGTTCTCATCGGTTACGTTGTCGTAAATGTCTCTCCACGTAAAATTATCACTCTCAGTTGTGCTTCCAGTCAAATTCAAAGCCTCCCATAATTTCGGCAGAGCAGTAGAGGCTACAGTTGAGGCGATTGTTGAAATTGTACTCGCGAGCGTCCCCTCTGATTCTTCCACGGTGTAGTTGTAGCAAATTGTGCGACAGATAACTTGCGGTTCTATACCACCGATGAGCGCCATGGGAGTGGGTGGGGAATCTCCGTAGCTCGGCGTGGTAGGGTCATTCGAAATTGACGAAACGTTGGGTCTGAACTTAAGCAGCTCTGCAGTCTGCAATGCGACAATTTGAGTACTCTGTAAATGTGTAAAGGACCTACCATATCATCTATCTTATCAAATTGCGCAAAAATAAGCGAGTATAAGTTTAGGAGGTTCAGGAGCATAATCCTGAAAACAAATGAACTACTATTGGGGAACTTGCGGATTGATACTCACCGTCCCAATTGTATTCGCAGCTGTTTCCTTGGGTGGTACTGCTCCATGAAGCCTAAAAATTCTAGGATCATTGGGAATACAAAGGATAAGAACGTCATGACGACGGTTGTTTCATTTCTACGCCAGATGGAGCTGTTCGCTTCGTCTTCGGTGGATCTCCTGACCACCTCGACGACCGCGGCCGCCGAAAGTGCGAACAGAATTAGAACTACAATATTTACAAACACTCTACTCCAGATAACCTTCCAGCTGAAACAAACCCAATATAGAATTGATCCACGCGTACGACAACTACTTTCGGGCCTTGCGCTTCTTCTCCGCTTCCTCGAGGAGCGCCTCTTTGAATCCCATAACGATTGACATAATCCGATTTTGCGCGGTCTCCGGGTTTCCGATCATATAATCCCAACCTGTGAACAGTTTCCACGTAAAAATCGATTCATCGTCCTTCTCCGATAATTTGGACATGCGCGAGTTGGCCGCCATTCTGTAAATGCCCACTTACTAAATAGAGAAAAAGGGTCTGCAACTTACTTGCGGAGCGTTGCCACGAAACTGTAAATGTAGACTGCCAACTGTGTCATGAAGTAAGCCAGTGGTAAGCGATAGCCCGACTGGGAATCCGCGTTTGTGTACCAGCCGTAAAATAAGGGCGTGTATTTTAAAACCCCTTCAAAGTCCCACATTGTCAAGAAGTTGGTGGAATTGTACTTGTCTTCTGATAAAATATCTTTTCTGTCGGGATTGGTGTCACTTATTATGATCTGAAAAATTGTTCTGGTTGTGTTATATCTACTATTATGCGAAATAATGTTGACCTGCATTATACGTAAAATGAAATTTTTATACCTGGTAAATTTTATGATAATATTCACTATTATTTTAATGTGTTCACGAGCAAGTAGATTATTAGTATGATGTTGCCCTGTATGTTTGGGTTAATCAGTTATTTCCGTGAAAAAAGAAGCTCATCCAGTTGGATTCTTAGTCGTTTGCATCTCACGCCAGCTGCCGGACTGTGCGTAAGCAATACCAGAAAGGGGGGCCCTCTAATTAACTTTTCTTCTATACACAATGCGGGATATTATGCAGGGTGGTTTACTTTAGCTTGAGTACCTACTGCTGGTATTCTCGCTTGCACTGTTTCGTGCTAAATTAATGATGTGAACAATGCCATCCCTATTTTGATGTTCTTTAGGTACATGCAATTTATCATTTTACGAGTAGTTTTGTCTAAATTGAACCGTAGATATTGATACTAAAATTTGTATCTTGTTTTCCATTTGTAATTATGATGTCGTGTGTATTTCGTTTTGATTAATTTGTTTAACCACATTTGTCCCGATTACCTGATTTTTGTTGTACCGGGTGACCCAATAAGACTGTTCCTCGGCCATATCTCCGGAACCGTTTGTCGTATGATTTAGGGATAAAAAAAATTATTGGGTAAATCGGTTATGAAGAATCGTTGGAAAATATTTTCAAGTTCTAAAAATGACCACCAGAGGGTGTATCTGCCATCTTAAATTTTAAAATTGCATTTACTTTAAATTTAGCTTAATAAACTAAACATTCTTTTTCACATTTTTAAAGAGAACCAGTTTATGTATCATTTTCGTAAAAACAAAAATTCAGTTATTTCAAAAACAAAGATGGCGTGGGGCGTTCAATTGTTTTTGCAATAACCTGCTTTAACTTCTTAACCGTTTGACCGATTGTAACAAATTTGGTATCGTTGAAAAGAGCATTCCTTGGGCAACAAGAATCAACCAAAATATAATTAACTTAGTTGAATCCTTCTCCACCAAGGTAGCATATTAAATGCTTCTTGATTAGAAATCGCCATTTTAGAAAAGATTACAAATTCAAAAAACTGCACTTTCTGAATGTAAACACAGCAGAATAATTTACAAATTACGGCTGTTATTATTTTATAATGCATCGTGTTTCATTTGTTTAATTTTCCAAGGCCTACCTAAAAGTGTAGGGTCCTTTTCCAAACAAACTTTTACGCCATCGTCAAATACCGGAAATACGTCAAAAGTAAATGTAAGATACAATTTAAGCATTTTTATTAATTTATTAATTAATCTCATTTTGCCAATATTTGAGGTTAGGAACGAGATTTTGAAAAGCGGTTTTTCCTGGCCTCGTTGGATGTTGTTTGGCTACTTTTTCATGAAGAAAAAGTCATGTCATTCCATTTGATTTTTTTGATTTTTTTAGGATTTTGGGTCATAGTGTCAAAACTAGCCCCCTGGCGGTGAAAGATTCAACTAAATTAACTATATTTTGGTTGATTCTCATTGCTCAAGGAATGCTCTTTTCATTCATCAAATTTGTTAAAATCTGTCAAACGGTTAAGAAGTTAAAGCAGGTTCTTGCAAAAACAATTGAACGCCCCACACCATCTTTGTTTTTGAAATAACTGAGTTTTTGTTTTTACGAAAATTATAGATACAGTGGTTCTCTTTAAAAATTTGAAAAAAATTGTTTAGTTTATTATGCGAAATTTAAAGAAAATTCAGTTTTAAAATTTAAGATTACAGTGGAAGTTTACACGTAACGCTTTCCATCCCTTGTGTAAATAACGTGCGTGAGAAAACTTTTGGTGCGCAGTATTGTTTATATCTCTCCCCGATGAGCTGGTTTATGGCCACATAAAACCACAACATCCGGTTATTGACTTTCTGTCAACTTCAAGCGCCTAATTAGTCCATCATTCCGTACAATGCGTGACACACGGAACGTAACATGAAATTTGATTACAATTTGTCCCTGTCGATAACAGTTCTTTGATCTAGGGATGGCATTGTCATATACCATGCATAAACGCCATTACCATTTAATGCTGCTGATTAAAATTGAAGCAAAACTCCCGAGTGGAATTTGGGTTGCGTTTCTAAAAAGAAACTTCGATCATAATCGTGTCAAGGTAATAGTTCTCAACTGAAATTAAGGGCGTACATCACGAATCACAAGATCCTACTCCTGCTTTGATATGATTAAAAGGAAATGAGTTATAGTTTCCTTTGTGCCAACACACAAAGACGCGTGTTTGAGTGAACATCCCCTAAAACGACATTTGTTGATTTCCCAAAAAATCATCACTAATGGATTCTAAGAACAACATATGTGTATTGCTATAAACAATCGATTGCATGTACTGTGTGTCCTATTTTGGTTGAGACTGCAGTGTATTTTTAGTTGTTTTTAAAGAGACCTGCCGTTTTCGCGATCCTGTGCCACTTTTTTCTGAAACGTTTACTACCAGAAACGGAATGAATCTAATTACGTTTGTTTCTGAAATACCGGGTGAAAACGAAAAGTGTGATTTTTTGGGATCTGATCATATCTTGCCATGTACGATAGAAAAAAAAGGTAAAAACTGCCTGTTTTAGATATTTTTACCTAGAATCTAGTGGCGTAGTGAAAACAATTGTTGGACAGCCGTTTCTGAGATTTGACCCAAAGTTGCTATTTTTTTTAATGCAACATCTGTATATCTTAACGTTTTTGAGATATCCCTCTCATCTTGAATATACACACAGACAGTTTTGAAGTACTATAAATGTACTCTTAGTACCGCAGTCGCGCTTCTGCACCACACAGGCCGGCATCTATTTTTGGTTCTTCATTACCGAATCCAGTTTAACCTTTTCCCAAACAAATTGAGTCGTAAACAAACAGATAATAAAGCCGCCGCACTAGCGATTGGCTAAAGATTATTTTTCAAACGCACTCTACCGACCGACATTCCAAAATCCGAAGAAGATGAAGACTGTAACAGGAAAATTTAAAGAAAACAAGATTTCTAAGAAGCAGAATAATTTAAAGAAATTCAAAGAGAGCAAGAAACGGCATTGAGTGTCTTGACTATGAATCCAAAAAATCGGAAACGGAAGCATGTGAAAATTACGATCCATTTGAAGAATCATAAGGGCCTGAAAAATCTAAAAAATTCGAAGAATCTGAAGAAACCGTAAAGTCGGAAAGAATCGAAAGAAACTTGCGAATATAAATAACTCTAAAAATCTGAAAAATTAAAAAAATTAAAATTAAATACCAAAAGAATTTAAAGAAATTCGAAGAATCTTGAAATAATAATAATCTGAAAAGTGTGAATGTCAAGAACCTTAAGATCGGAAGAGTTTGAAGAAACAGAACCATGCAAAGAATCAATAAAATGTGCGTGAAAAATTATAAAAATTCCATGAAACTACAGAATTCAAAAAGAACCTGAAAAATTTGATCTGGCACTCAACAGTAGACAAAAATCGATAAAGTGAGAAAATCTGAACATTCAGAGAATACTCGTAGATCATAATAAGTTTAAAGAAACTTTGGACGATTCTAGAATCGAATGAATGTGCAAATCTCTGAAGACAGAGACTGAAGGATAAAAAAACTAATTTCTAAAGATTTCAATCTATTCCAAGAATTAGAAGGGTTCGTAGAATCTGAATAAATTAAAGTGGCCAAAGATATGAAAAATGAAAAGATATGAAGAATTCAAAACGAAGAGATAAATCTGGAGAGAAGAATTTACAGAATTCTGAGAACTCGATGAATCTAAACAACCTTATTTTAAATATTTCATTTAATGTTCTTTACGCCGTCTGTAAGTTGTAGCTTATTTTAACGATGTACATGGAGCACTTCTTAGTTCGTTGTTGTGTCACTAGAGCTCATCCGAATGTACCTTTCTGTATATTCCCTCTCTCTTGAAAAGATTCGAAAAAATTTAGAACACATTAATCGCGACTGACCACGATTACAACAGATGACACATTTTTTGACAAATTTAAAAATTTAAAAGTTTAAAGAATGTAAAGCACGTGCAAAATCGAAAGGGAAGAGTTGTAAGAATGTAAAATTTAAAAAATCTAAAATTTTTACTTTAAATAATTTGAATAATGCGAAGGTTTGAAGGCCGAATGAAGACCGAAGAAATGGAAGAATTTAAACAATCTGAATAATCCGAAGAATTAAAAGTACCAAAGAATCGTAAGGATGTGAGAGATTCTTGAAAAATCTGAAGAATCTGAGGAATCTGTACGATATGAAGAAACTGAAAGGCATGAAATAATGATGAATACGTAGAGTATGAAACATAAAAAAAGGAAAAATCCACAACATCTGGAGAACATGAAACAAGTAAAGAATGCGATCTGAAAAATAAAAGGTTTTGTACAGGGTGAGTCAACGATTGCGCGAAATAGCTTAATGCCTTGAAGATAAGATTTTTCGATAGAGTGCTTTTGTATTATGATATGGTTGAATATTCTCCACATTTTAAAATTATTTGGAATTCTACAGAGTGCCCCCACAAAGTAGGGCGTCAAAATAGTGCATTTTTTTAAATAAAGCCCCCTGCATTTGAATGCATTTTGAATTCTACGTGTAATTGTACGTCTTTTTTATTATATGGTTAATATCCGAAAAGCTAGTAGTTTTAAAGATATTCGATTTTTAAGAAAAATTGGGCATTTGCAAGCGTCAGTATATTGTCAAAATTGTTACTTAAATTTTGATTCCGGGTTTTATATCTTTTATCCTGGGTTAAGTAAAAGTCAAATAAATACATCTACTATGAAATATTAAAAAACTAGCTTACAGGGTGTTTTTTTGGTAGGTCCAAAGTTGCAAAACTTCATATTAAAAAATCTCATTTTTTTTAATGGAACACCCTGTATATTTTTTGTCATCATTTAGTTCCTCCAAAAACCTTCAACTTTTGATAATAATGTCATATACCTATCTCTGATAGTTTTCGCAATATCTTGGTTTTCCTGGTTTTTATATTCTAATTTTAAATAAGTTATATCTAATTTACATAATAGTGATGTGGCCATGCAAAAAAAAGAAATGTTTATCTGCCTAGTTCAAAGCTAAAATCATATTTATTAATTAATTTTTCTAATAATTCATTTAAGTCTATAAAAACTAGGGAATACATTTGATAGTAAAAACATAAACAAATATCTTGGTTTTTCTACTTTTTATATTTTAATCTGAAATAAGTTCTAATTTACATAATAACGAGGTGGATATGAAAAAAAAATGAAACTAATATCACTGACTGGATGACATTAGGAGTTAAATTGAATTTGCTTTGTAGTCAAATTGCCCTTTTTTTTGCATGTCCACCTCACTATTATGTAAATTACATATAACTTATTTAAGATTAGAATATAAAAACCAGGAAAACCAAGATATTTCGAAAACTATCAGAGATAGGTATAAGACATTATTATCAAAAGTTAAAGGTTTTTGGAGGAGCTAAATGATGACAAAAAAATATACAGGGTGTTCCATTAGAGATTTTTTCATATGAAGTTCTGCAACTTTGGACCCACCAAAGAAAACACCCTGTAAGCTATATTTTTAATGTTTCATAGTAGCTAGGTGTACATATTTATTTGACTTTTACATAACCCAGAATAAAAGATATAAAACCTGGTATCAAAATTTAAGTAATAATTTTGACAATATATACTGACGCTTCAAATGTCCAATTTTTCTTAAGAATCGAATTATCTTTAAAACTACTAGCTTTTCGGATATTAACCATATAATAACAAAGACGTACAATTACACGTAGAATTCAAAAATGCATTCAAATACAGGGGGTTCTATTTAAAAAAATGCACCCTGTATAATTCCAAATATTTTTTAAATGTGAAGAATATTCAAGCATATCATAATACAAAAGTACTCTATCGAAAAATCTTATCTTCAAGGCATTAAGTTACTCCGCGCAATTGTTGACTCACCCTGTACAATCCGAGGTTAGTGAGTGTAAAGAATTGAATGGATATGAAAAGCTTACAGAAATGCAAATCAGTGGAAAGAGCAGAAAATCTTTAAAGATGGTACTGAGAAATTTTCGAGAGCACCCAAAAAGTTTCTAGAAGTGTCTCAGATTAAAAAAAAACAGAACATTTTGCTCTGTTGTATCCCAGAAATGAAGCTTTTCACTTATGAACGTTTTTAATTAATGATTCATGTTCTCCTGTCAAGGATGAATTCCGATTTGTAAACTGCAAGTATGTTCGACCCGTGCTCAATTGGAGCAAATTAACCATAATGGAGATACTTACCTCAGGCATAACAACAAACAAGCCGATTACAGCCGACATAACGACATTAACCCAAAACAACCATCTCAAAAATATAAAATACGAAGCGACCACGGATCCAAAGTGCGACTCTATCTCTTTTATTCTACGTTCCCATGGTATCAGCAAGTTGGAGAGGTTAGCCATTTCCCTACGACACTGATGCAATTTCTAAAAAATGATCACCGTTAACTCTCTCGCTATGTCTGACAACCGGCACCTTAATTAAGTAAATGTTCCACCTAGCAATCATGTTGTTCAACGAATGCGTTTGCGTGAAGCGTTCTTGTAACGCACCCTCGTGGCGTTTCACGTAACTTTTCGCCTGCATAACCAGCTTAAGTTTCTTCCTCATATTCCACGGTTGCATTTTGACATTACTCAGCACCTCCTTGTGCAACCTAATATTTTCGAAAATTTGCTCTTGGGTCAACTCCAAAACAGGCGATTCGTCAACAGTAATCGCAGTGCTGGAACTCGTGCTAGTTTAAAGCAAAAGTCAATTGCACTTACTCTCCGGAGCTGGTGGTGTAAACCGATGGTCGACGGCTAAACTGACCGGGTAGTATGTCCGGACTGTACGACGAACTCGTCCGTCGCTTGCTGCGCTTCCGGGATCGCCGTAGCGAGGCTTTTCGTTGAATTATGGCGTTCACGCTCGCGGAGTAGTCCTCCTCGGAATCCTCCCCGTCTATAACATTGGGTTGTATTGACTATAGCGAAGTTAAAATAGTTACCTGTGGTCGGGAAGTGGACTTTGTCCGCAACTTGCGATGACATGCTCGAATTTTGGAAATGGAAGCGTGAGGAACTTTCGGTCTTGATCGAGTCTTCTGCAAAGGTTACGGAGAGACGGTCGACTGATGGTTGTGGGGAAGGCGGTTCTCCCTTAAATGTTATGCAAGGGTTAGTTGACGTAGACATTTTTTAATTTTTTTTCAAATTGAAGAAATTAACAGCACTTTCCAGTATGGTTCTAATTTTGTACATAGAATAGTGAGCGCGTGGTTTTTAATTGCGTGGAAACTTAAGGGACCTTAGTGTCGTGAGATATGGCGTGACTGTCTAGGGTTACAGAAAAATTTTTGTTTATGCCGCATTTTCTGTTATCTGATTGTTGCGCTGTATGAGACTCTGTTGAGTACAACCGAACATTAGTCAACGTATACGTAATTTAGCAATTATCCCCATCGAGCCACCGTCAAGCTGCGGATTAAGGAAGCAAGAAAGTTGGAAATTTCCACATCGTAACTCAGCGAGGATTCTATAGTCAGTCCGTGTAGAAGCTCGAGGGGCAATTTAAATTCGAGGAGGAGGGAAGATCATTTTCATTCTGATTGAGAGAGAACGCATCCAAAACTCCTGCTTACCAGTTGTTGTTTGCCTCGTTGTAGTTTTGAACTAGCGTCGTAGTACATTTGTGTAATTAGACACAATTAATGAGAATTTCATGATCAAGCGCTGTTTAACGTTGTATACTTATGTAAACGCAATTTAATCACACACTTGCGCTTTATATCTAGTTGGGGTTGGTGGACACCGAGTGCCATTAGGATTTAGACTCGCACCTGCAAATTCTTAACATATTAACGTATTGCAGTTCGCTTTATTTTTATTGTACAGAGTGTTTATAAAAATACAATTAATTTTCTTTTAGCATCTTGTGATGATATACCCTTACAGATAGGCAACACACCTTACAACCCAAGCAAATTAAAGAAACCGCTTTTTTAAATTCCATGTTCTACTTTGTTACGATTACAAGTTTGCTATAGATTTGATCCCTGTTGATTGAAGGCATGGCCGCTATTGTTTGTGTTTACCGTTAAATGAGTAATGTTTTAGCTTGGATTCGTTGTGCACCCGATTATGCCGGCATATTTTATGATAATATTCACGTTTATTTATCCTGTTCATGCGGGTGATGAGTATAATGTTGCTCTGTATGTTTGGATTAATTACTTATGTCCGTAGAAAAGAAGCACCTCATGCAGTCCGAATCTTCGCTGTTTGTTTCTTTCTTTCATCTCGTGCAGGCTGCAGAACTTGCATCACGCAAAATTAACTTCTTGTGGAGTGGTCTACTTTAGTTTGAATACCTATGCCGGCATTCTCACGGGGACTTTCTGTGTTAAATTAATGATGGACGATGCCGGAACAAAGTCTTGCCCATTTTGATGCTCTTTTGGTACATACAATTTATCATTTTACAGTTTGTGTTGCCTAAATTGAACCGTAGATGTGTTTCATGCGTTTTTTATCCAAATGATTTAGTTTATTTGCCATTTGTAATTATGATGTCATTTGTAACTTGTTTGATTAATTTGTTCAGGCAAATTTGACTCGTAGTTGATTTATTTTTTGTATCTGTGTGTGTTATGCCAGGTTTTTTTTATGCTAGTTCTTTTTTTCCTGGATGTTCGGTTTGGATTTGCTGTCAGATCAGGACGACGTGCGTACACATCTCAATAAAGCGGTATGAGCATTGAACAGAATGAAGACTTATTGTGCATTATTTTGCTGTACAGTTTCCCGGCATCGTTTGAAAATTTTCGGTGCACTATTGTATCACGTGACGAATTACCAATCCGGAAGCGTTATGCGTCAAGATAGTCGAAGAAAGCGACGCTCGTGCAAGTAATGATCGGCGGAACGTTTCGTCGGGCGCTTACTTTGAGAAAAAGGACAATGTTAAGCATAAGGTCTGATCCGAACAAATGCGATAATAAAAAGATGAGCAAATCTAACGAATCAATTCGTTGTTTTAAATGTAAAAAGTTGGGTCATCGGGTATGAAACTGTCCGAATTTAGGACGGAAAATGCAAGGTGCGCTAACGAAACGTGTTTCTCGGTTTCGGCGGGTTATTTCAACGCTTCGAGTTTAAAATAGTGTCTGGACAGTGGCTCTACCTCTCATTTTTTCAATGAGAAAGAAGACTTTCGACAAATGTACGACGGGAACCTAGTTGTATCCGTAGAAAGTTCGTGAAAAAGCCGATTAAGAATTGGTTTTTGTAATATTGTAACGTGATTTATAAATTCGGGTTCGATTTATATCAATATTTATTAAACAAAACTAAAACACTATAAAAGCTGTACAATTTATATCGACTATTTATATCACACACTTCGCAATTTATATTTCCGCGCTCGACGTTTCATCCGTACTCGATCTCGTTTGGTAGTAAACTGCCTGCGATGCTCGGTCCGCAACCATTTATACACGCAAGCAATGTAAGTCCAGAACACTCGCGTAATTACCGGATAAGTCTCGAATATTCCTATACAAATCCACTATCGCGCGCGTAGAAAATTCCAGAGCGCCAAAGGCGACGTCATGTCTGGAGCGTTTCCGTTACAATATGTAATATGTAATATGACTTTAGGCGAAAGACGAATATAGAATGTAAAAATTTAAACACACCGTCCCGGTAGCTTTTGCCCTTTCGCCGTTTGTTTTTGGACTTGGGCCGTGTGTTTGAAGACCGTGACTGAGACAAATTCAGTTTAGTGTGTCTGTGTTTTTTTACGCATGTAGATTGGGAATTGCAGTGTAAGAGAATTTAGAATTTATTTAACCTGGTTCGATCGACCACCCGTGTTGCGGGGTGTGGGTTTCTGGCCCTGAGTGCCGATTTTTCTTACAACAATTTTTGAATGAATTTGTGTCAGAAGAACAGCTTTGTATTAGAATGGGCCCAAGTTACTTTCTAGGATTTTAATAGTTTCATGTTAATGGTTTTTGTGAGTAACGTTATTTATTTGAGCTAGCTGGACAAGTGTTTTGTGGGTGGTTTAGTCAGCCAAGTTATTAGAGGTACAAAAAAATCTTTCAAATAAAATTTTTAGTGTTTCTAGTAAATTACATAAATTAATTTAAGTCAGAAAAAAAATATTTTAATTTTCGGTTTCGACATTTTTTAATGGTACGCCCTGTATGCTTTTGAACTATTTGGTAGGAAATAATTTTTGCTTTAAAAAAGTTTTACAAGTTGTACCTTTTAACCTTAATAGAATTCGAGATATTAACGAAAATATTAAAATAATTTACTGGAAATTAAGGCTGTGGAGGCAAAATTTGATATTTCAATTCGTTTATTGTTATAAATTTGTGAAAAGTTTTTGAATTGATAACTTAGATTATTATTTGTTGTAAAAATGGAACAATACTCGATTAACTCCATCCTGGCGATTTTGCAAGACTTTACTTTTGAAATTATTTAATTCAGGAATATCGCACAAATCCACATTTTCTAAATACAATTTTATGGACAGATGAAAGCCACTTTTCCAATAATGGTATATTATTGCATTATTGAGAAACTACAGACATAAACCCACGCAAAACATATATTACTAACTTTCAAGTACGTTTTTCCACTAATGTGTGGTGCGGAATTGTTAATAACATTATTCTGGGTTCATATTTTTATGAGACTTCTCCAAGATATTTGATTTTTTTACAAAACGAACTAAGGAATTTTTTGACGATATACCATTACCAGATCTGATATTTCAACAAAATGGTGCACCTGCGCACAATTGAATAGATCTAACAAACTATTTAAATCAAGAATTTCCAAATGCCTGGATTTTCCAATCCAATAAAGGATCTATAATGAGACATCAAAGGTCTCCCCATCTATCGCCCTAGATTTCTTCTTGTGGGGTGCCATCACAAAGAAAGTTTATATTACGCACATTACTACACTTGAAGAATTAAAGCTAGAATAAGACAAGCTGTGAACGAGTTAAAAGTAATAATATTGTAAATCAACATTTGTTAAAAAGGCTAAATTTTTGTATACGAGAAAACGGTGAAAATTTTGAACAATTTTTATAGTTTTACCAGTATGACAATAATTTGATGCACATTTGTAAATTAAAATATTTCGTAACTCAATAATTTTGTTTTCATAGCAATTTCGAGTACCTAAATTTATTGTAATATTTTCTTTAATATATCGAATTCTATTCAGAGTAGAAGGTATAACTTATGAAACTTTTTTAAAGCAAAAATTATTTCCCAATAGTATAACAAGTTAAAAAGTAATCGTAAACGATTTACATAAAGCGCATTTCCACTTGCATTCATTTCCCATTTATAAGATGCAACTTCTGTTAAAATCGTAAAAATCCGGGCACAAATATGAAAGATAGCTTTGCACATGGGCAATCCATTTTTGACGTGTTACTTCAATTTCAGTTTATGAGAAGAATTTCATTTCAATGCTTTTCTAAATAAGAAAGTTGGAACTGCGCATGCGCAAACCTAAATTTTAAAACTAATGTTAGATTTTCCTTTGTTCCAAGCGCCTAAGTATCAAATTTCACTTAAATGGTGCCATAGATAAAAAAGTTGGCACTGCGCATGCGCAAAAGAAAATTTGGAGACTGGCGCTCGATGATCCTTTATTCCAAGTGCCTATGTATCACATTTCATTTAAATTCTTCCATAAATAAAAAAGTTGGCACTGCGCATGCGCAAAAGAAAATTTTGAGACTGGCGCTCGATGATCCTTTATTCCAAGTGCCTATGTATCACATTTCATTTAAATTCTTCCATAAATAAAAAAGTTGGCACTGCGCATGCGCAAAACCAAATTTTGAAACTGGCGTTTGATTTTCCTTTATCCCAAGTGCCTATGTATCAAATTTCGTTTAAATTCTTCCATAAATAAAAAAGTTGGCACTGCGCATGCGCAAAACCAAATTTTGAAATTGGCGTTTGATTTTCCTTTATCCCAAGTGCCTATGTATCAAATTTCGTTTAAATTCTTCCATAAATAAAAAAAGTTGGCACTGCGCATGCGCAAAAGAAAATTTTGAGACTGGCGCTCGATGATCCTTTATTCCAAGTGCCTATGTATCACATTTCATTTAAATTCTTCCATAAATAAAAAGTTGGCACTGCCTGCACATGCGCAAAACCAAATTTTGAAACTGGCGTTTGATTTTCCTTTATCCCAAGTGCCTATGTATCAAATTTCGTTTAAATTCTTCCATAAATAAAAAAGTTGGCACTGCGCATGCGCAAAACCAAATTTTGAAATTGGCGTTTGATTTTCCTTTATTCCAAGTGCCTATGTATCAAATTTCATTCAAATACTTTTATAAGTAAAAAAGTTTGCAATTCGGTTTATAAATGGTCGAGATGCGAAAAGGGCACTGTGAATTTTGAATCGATTCGATTCAACTTTTGGCATTGCGTATTATATGGCTAAAGCTATGCCCATATTGAATTTCATGCAATTCAGTTCATAACTAACGGAGATGTAAAGCGATCGAACATTTCTAAACAAAGTTATCGTTCACACGGACAGATAGATGGACAGACAGACAAAGGAACAGACGGACAGACCAGCATGCAGACGACAGATAGCAATGCAAAATTATAAACGATCTCTAGGATCGTTAATGAACGGCAAAAGTGTAAAATTATAGAACATGTAAAAAAACGGTTTTTTGTTTTTTTACAATAACTTTTTTTGTAAGCGGCACAGAAAAAATTCCTGCCTTGGTACAAGACTCGACACCATAACGAACCAAATAGCGAAAAAAGTAGAACAATAGCTCTTAAGATAAAGAACTAGTAGCGTCGTCGCAAAACGAGCGGACGGACGGACGGACGGACGGACGGACGGACGGACAAAGCGGCCACAATAGCGCATTTTTTTTTATTTTTGTGGAAATGCGCTAAAAATATACTATTTAAAAGAAAGTTAAAAATAGTATATTTCCCATAAAAGTTTTTTTTTTATTTACATTAATTTATGTAGCTTAGTAGAAACACTAAAAATTTTATTTGAAAGATTTTTTTGTATCTCTAATAACTTCCGAGAAAAATCGCGTTCCCTAGTTCCGTTTACACCCTGATTAGAAGTCTGAAATAAATTATTATTATTATATAAAAAAAATGCGAAATTAGATAAATCACTTGTAGGCGGGGGATACTTTCTGACCCGAAGGACGAATTTTCATATGTGTAGTAGGTATGACTTTTGTTTGAAGAGTAATTTAACAAATTTCGTGGAGTTCTCCCCATGTTTGTTGTCCGGTCAAAAATTGCAGTGGGATTTTTTTTCTAATTTTAAAAAACTAATTTCAGACTCAGACGATTTTCATGTTCAAAAACCGCCAGATACCGAATTTCGTCGAAATCAGAATTTTTTCGCCCCCCTTTAGGGGTGCGCCATTTCGTGGTAGGAATTTTGAAAAAAAATTGCGAAATCGGAAAGGGCATATCCCAAAACCTATTTAAAGACGGGTCACCAGTCTTTGTAATTCTTATGGTTGCTGAGGAACAAAATTAAAGAAGAAATGCAAATTTCAGCACTTTTTTGAGGATAGCTCCGAAACGAACGTTGGACTCGCGGTTCATTTCGAAAAAGTGTTTGTTTTAATCCCTTCTACCAACTAATTTGATTTTCCATAATTATATCTAACACGTTGAATTAATGAAGGATCCAAATTTTAGAACGAAGGGAATATTTTGGCGAAGGCGAGGGTTGGTATCCAATTTAGGCAGAAACTCAGTCCTCTGTTCTCACAGAAATTGACTATTCGCTCTCCTCATAATTTTCTCAACTCATTTTCTGTTTTAACATTCAGAGTATTATTTCTTCGCTGTATATTTTGATATCTGGTAGAATATTTTTCGTTTACTGTAGTTGTTCTTTGATATATTAAATGAAGATTCCTTCTGATATAGGAGAAATTGAAGAAAATATGGGACCAGTTGAAATTGTTGAAGATTATGATTAAGTACGATTTTGGAGAATAAGGGTATTGAGAGATATGGATAATTTCCAAAATGAGATGAACATCTATATGAATCGCAACTTTAGTTCAAAAGTAAAAATAATGGAAAACCGCTCACCTTATTAAAATAAACCTCCCTAACGAACAAGGCATCTTAATGCACCACTTTAATCAAACACTTCAGTTGAAAACATCATCACTGTGATAACAGCATTCACATCTAAATTACGTCTAAAAAGAAGTGACCACCGTTTATTGCACACGCGTTGCTTTCTTATCAAAGAACAAGTAACAAGTGTTTACATTTGACTCGCATTCGATCTTTGATAAATTAAAGAAGCGGGGCTGAATTGAAAAGGGCTATAATTTAATGGGAAAAACTCCTGGAAAACCTTCAAAGCACGCATTTAGTCAATCCGACCACTCCTCTCGAGTACCCGGCCAATTAATTCAGAACGCCGTGATTTTTTACATACGTTTTGCCTTTCTTTTCCTTGCAGCCGTGCCTCGTGGAGCTGAAGGGAGAACGCGGCATCGCACGAAAGGATCTCCACTTGTTTTCCCTCATTAGTATTTTAGGCGTTTCTGTTAATTCAAGTAAGAGCACTATTTCTCACGCTCGCCACGCGATTTCGTCTTTTATGGTTGAAAATTTCGTTTAGTCGCCTTTTTCGATTAGAATTAGCAATTTAATGGGGGGTTGATGTCATCTCTTTCTTTAGTCGGATGCGATTCCTCGAAAGGTAGGTAATATTGTCAATAAGTCTCGTCGAGATCGGGAGCAAACAAATCAATCAAGCTGTCGTAACATAATTTCAGTACACTTTATTAGGATTAGTTGATTATTACGTTTTATACCATCCACCACATCGTCTATAACTGTCCATTCAATTTTATTTGTGTATTTTCTCTGCTCTATTGAACTAAACTGCAAAAAATGAACCTCAAATTGTGAGGACCTTATTGTATGCTTAAGATGTGAATGTCTTCAAGATGTCAAAATGTCCTATCTAGAATCTTCACTCGAGACACTGGAACAGTTGGGGTTGTGGACGTAATAATTACCAAAATACCACAAACAAGTATAAATTGTGCAGAACTCTTGCGCGGATAAAGCGCATTTGACATCACCAATGGATTATTCCCGACGCCCTTTGTGAGTACCCTCTTCCGACAATCCGTTCTGGAGATATAAGGGAATATATCCGATCTCAATAAGGAATCGAGGAGGAAGAGTATGGTTTGTCAAAATTAATTCCTTTCGTTAGCACCTTTCATTAGAGTAACCAGTTGTCCCCCCCCCCCCCACTTTTGATGACCAGAAAGAAGTGCAGTAGAATACCATGAAAGATAAAATTTCACCCCCTCCACCACCCCCCGCCCCGTAACCCATTGATTTTGAAAAAGGGCCGCACGGGAACGTTATAGTTTGTACAAACCAATTTATTTCGTTGGGACCATAAAGGGTAGAACGTGCGTTTACCCCCCCCCCCCCCTTCCAAATTACTTGACACCACTAAAAGCAATGCAATTGGTGGTCGTATGTAAAAGTTACGCAGGTTTTACTTTCAAAAACAGCATCACCTTCAAGGTATAGGCCACCGATTGCAAAAAAAATTTTGGACTCTATGACCATCCCCTAGAAGTAGTTCAAAACGGCAGAAGTGGGCCCGGATGGATAAAACAAGCACATTTTTTTTATTCTTAAATTCCGTTGTTTAATTTTAACGATAATTTTGGACCAGAGAGACGCAAAATTTGATCTGAACCCCAATTTAATTGAGGAAAAGAGCCACTAGACGCCATCTTGGATTTTGTGACATCACGAGGCCGTGGTCTTGGTGAGGGGATTCCCCGGTGCAAGGGTGTGCTGTGAAACTTTCCGGCGAAGAAAGTCGTGGCCTTGTTTTGTAGTGCGAACTCGTGGTCTTGGCGAATAAGATTTATCTGGTGAAAAAATCGTAGCCTTGGTGAAGGTAATTTCCCAGTTACATAACTAAGGACTGACCTTGTGAGTGGTTGTTGTCTGGGCTAAAGTAAAATGGGTTCTTGTCCCATCGTCTTTCTATTTCTTAAGGTTTTTAAGTTTAGGAAGATATTGGGAACATGTTTCAGACCTTATAAAAATTTTTGAGTTTAATTTCATATACATGGTGTTCCTAAATATGATGTAAACACGGAGGGGCTAATTCTTTGGCTTGTTTTATGACTAAAGGTTCATATAAACATAGGTCTACAAACCTTTCGTTACCGGGGTGTTATATGTAGTTCTACCGTACACTTTACAATTTAAACCTTTCACTGATAAACATATGCAAACACAAGATACAATTTTGCAATGCCAACCGTCAAAACTGATAAAAAGATATCTAAATAAAGCCAAGGCCTACTGGACTTTAAAAATTATACTTTCATTTAGCCAACTACCGAAAATTGATTTTTATTTTTTTTCTATAACGGTCACAAATACGTAAAAATTACGAGAGACCAAATAGTTTTTAAACAATATAGAAAATTCCTTTTTCAAATTCTACCAGTGACGTACCGAAAAAAAAGTTCAGGGGTAGAAAATGGGACATAGCCCCTGAAAAAACAACACCCTGTATATTCTCACTACCATTGACATGACCAATGGATGTAAGCCCTTGAGCGTAACACTATTATAGTATATTTCAAATTTGAGCCAAATATCTCAAAAACTGCAGGAGAAAAAACTTAAAAATCTTGGAATTTTAACACCCTGTAGATCGGTAACGAAGCGTTTGCAGACCTATGTTTATATGAACTTTTAGTTATAAAATAAGCTAAAGAATTAGCTGCTTCTATATTTACATCATATTTATGGACACTTTGTATATATTTTTGTTTTATTTGAACGCGTTTGCTTTTTCTTCCTCTTTGTAAACTTTGAAATGAATAATTTGTTATTTTTTACTGCTTCTTTTAAACTTCACAATTAGACAAGGCTGACTGTTTTGCAAACCAACACCCTCAAATACCGCTACGTTTCAAAAGTCCACTACCAGAGAAGCTCGATTCCAGTCCGGTTCGGTCCGGTCTCCTCAACTTCTTTATCAGCATACTGCGACGTCTTTCAATAATCTGCGCCTGTTTACTTTACGCGCAAAAGCATCTGCTTAACTCGGCGTAAACACGTGCTTATCTTGAAACTAATTAGCTTACGCCGCGATGAAGGGAAAATCTATATTTTGGAAGTGCGGAAATGCACTAACGATCGACACTCGCCCGGTCGTTAGTGCTTTTAATGACAGTGTTAATTTTCGTGATCCAACGGATAGATACCTAGCCCCCAGTTACAAATCGAAAATAGACGAGTGAAATTCTTCTAACTGAGTTGAATCATTGAATAAAAACACTTTTTATTCAATGGTTGAATCCAAAAATAGTTGATACTGAGGTTCATCCTAGATGGAGAAAACGACATATATTGCTCAACTCAATTTCTCTTGGTCGCAACTACGATCAGATAATTAGGTACACTTAATGAAGATGGAATAGATTATTTTTCGCAGTACACGCGCATTAATTAGGTAAATGAACTTATGCTGCAAATTAAAATAAAAGCGTAATCCGTTTTTCCACGATACCCCATCCTCCCTTGCTGATCGAACCTCGCTGCCTACAGGTGAAGATGCGAGCACTTATTAAATTTGTAGCCGAGACTTTAATCCTCTTAATTTATTAGACAGCACGTTGAGCTTTAATTAATAAAATTGCATTGGTCACGAAGTCAGATTTCTATTCCCGAGTAATCTATTAATAACATCTCCGCTGCGACCTTTTGGTACAAAAATTAATATGCATTAAACTCGACCCACATGACGACGCTCTTTTTTATTTGATCACCGCGGCGACTTCCCCGAAACACGTTGATTGAGTCTAATTGAAAAGTACAGCCGCACCTTAATGTACCGCAAATGCGAATGTAATTACGCGCACGAATCATGGAAGCTTTGG
The DNA here is from genome assembly GCF_008802855.1 of Photinus pyralis. Classification (NCBI taxonomy): domain Eukaryota; kingdom Metazoa; phylum Arthropoda; class Insecta; order Coleoptera; family Lampyridae; genus Photinus; species Photinus pyralis. Next base: position 37,126,360 of record NW_022170663.1, read on the forward strand.
AATTAATTTAAATTAAAATAAAGAGCGCCGAGGGATGGATGATTAAAAATTGTCTAATTTGTCATATTTACCTGCAATAAAAGTCGAACCTCCGACTGGCTGCGTCGAGGTTTCGTCGAACCGTCCGTGATGCGTAAAATTCCCACGGGCTCCTTCGGCCTGGACCGGTCCCCTTTTTCATCCATTTTCTCTAAATCGGCGAGTACAAGATGGTGCGCTTCTTCGGCGTCTCGACGGTCTGGATATGCACACATTAATCATACGAACCGCACCTAGACCGACGTATGAAATTTGTTCCACTAACACACAACTTTCATGTTGTAGGTCTTCTTGGTTAATACGGGAGCTCTTTACGCAAATGGATATTTTGTTTTTGTAAAAAAAAGGGAAGTGGGATCAGCAGCGCCTGCCTAATTACTATGAGTTTAATTCTTCTGTTTTGTTAATAGTGCATAATGGATCATGAGTGGTTGTAAAACAGAATTTCGTGTTTATCTTTTATCGGTAATTTGTCTACGTCATTTTAGGAGATAACCACCCTTTTGTATCATCGTACGCAAATTTCTATTACAGTACGGTGTTAGCGGTCAGTACTATCCGAGTAAATTTCTTTTATGAAATCAAACGGATCTTAACTTGGGGTTTTAGTATCTTGAACTCCTTCCCTTGTTGGCTTTCTTTTCGTATTTTTTTCCCTCTCCTTTCTTCTCTTACTTCTCTACATTCACTACATGTTTTCTTCCCCCTTTCCTCATGTTTTACATCAGCATTCCTTTCTTGTTTTCTCATTCTCCGCATTTCATTTCCATGTATCGCTACTCCTCGTATCATCGCATACGTTCTGTTCCTCTGTGGTCATTATTTCTGTATCCTTTGCGAATGCCAGTGATCATATTGCTGTGGCCCCACGTTGGGCGCCAAATAAATAATTCTGTGTTCAATTGGGATGCGGTAAACTACACCATTCACTAAACGCCTGTCCAGCTACCTCAATCAAAACAAAATTGAAACTTAGAGTTTTTCATGATCTCTTCCCGTATACTTACGGCATCTGCCACAAAGAGAAATCCCAATATTGACTGAAATTAATAATTGGAAGACACAGTAGCCTCAATCAACTACTAAAAATTGCAGAGGATTGACTCATTAACGTCTTACAGCAATCTTTGGCACCAGAAAATAAATCTGACTTGAAAACTCTCTCCGGGTCGCACAGTGGGTTCGAATAAGCACACAATTAATTGATTGACAAAGACAAAAACACTACACTGTCTGTTTGGACATTTAAATAATCTGATCTTAAATAGGTTTGCGATAAACAGGCGCACATAAACAAAGATACACACAAATACTCGTGGACAGCGTCAGGAAACTTCACCTAGTCTTTAATAACCTAGACTCATTGGCGCGTATGAATAAAAGCAAGCAAATGCTTATACTTGCAAAATTCAAAGTAAATACTCGTAACTGCCCCTTCGTACTGGTCTGTTTAGCATGGTTTAGCAGCGCTGCACAGCGTCCTGTCCTTCTGCTTCTTTTGCACACTTTATTTATTTTGCTTCTGCATTATAATAATGACAAACTACCTCTTCAATTAATCAGATAGTCTGAACTACCTGAATAAAAATAGCGTAAAGAGATATACACTCTTTTCCAACCGTTGCGAAACAACCAGTTTTTTTTGTTGTCTCCAGTATTTAACAAAGCACCACCTCCATAATCAAATAAATTTCCTTCTTCCAGGTTTTTACAAATAAAGAGCCAGTTATAATCCGCCTTGATAACGCCAGCTTCGACAGAACGCGTTCCCACTTACGCCGAATTAATGCGCACTTCGTGGAATATCTGCATAACCCGTTATTTCTTCTAACAGTGACAAAAACACGCGCGTTAATTCAATGACAAAACCTTTTATCACAAACGACCAGATGTGCCTACATTTTAACACGTAATTTCACGTTTTTAATGTTAAATAAACAAATCTAAATAAACTATACGCAATTACAACAATTCCAAAGGGAAAAATAGACACTTAGATAACCAATTCTTTTGCCTTAATGTACAAATCTGTTGTATAAATATTAGATTGAGTGAATAACTCTGCTGCCAATGGAAAATTATAAAAGGTTTTTATTAGCAGGATCTCGCCCCCGATATAGGTAACTTACCCTTCGTCTAGGGAATTTAAGCCTACAGTTGGGAGGCGCCGTCAGTCCCGGCGTTAGGTGTCGTAACTAATATAACTAATTACAAAAAATATAAAATATTGCATTCAAACCACTAAAAAAAAATGAAAATAAATATAAATATAATAAATAAAAAAGAAATGCAAACCGCTTTCCTGATCTAAAAATGGCGTTGTTGCCAGCTCTCAAAAATGTGTGCATCATCGTAGGTTGTATATATAGGGTCGAACCTCTGAAATGTTATTCCGCAAAACAAAAAACAAAAATTAAAACAACAATGCTGGAAAAAAGAAAAACATTTAGATTTTTTTTTACACATGCCACGCACGCAGGCGTTCGAGAGACCAATAAATAAATTATGTTGATTACTTAGAGTTATGAAATAATCCAATCAATTTGGTCGTAAAGGTTTGCGATACTAGGTGGTCTCACAGCAAAAAAACACTCACTGACAGTTTTAGGAAACTTCACTTGTTCTTGATAACCCTGAACCTGATGACAAAATCTGGCTTGTTGAATTTGAAGACAAAATTGGGTGACTTTCAGGACGGTAGAACACTTTTAATAAATGACAAACCTTGGGGAAGGGCTTTACTATGCAACCACTACTTGGTTTACTCAACTTTTAGTAACAACAACTTGTTCCGTTAACGGACAAAACGCCTTAAAAACTTCTCTCGAGCTTTTTACTACTTCATTTGACGATGTAATATCTTATATCTTTTATTAAGTTGCTTAACTTCTTCTACACACTTTATTACAATACTGACGAAATACGTGTTCACATACACAGGCCGACTACCCGAAAAAATTAGCGTAAAAATTCCACACCCTCAAACCGCCGCGAAAGAAAAAAGCCCGTCTTCTCATTATCTCCAGTATTTAAGGAACCATCACTTCCACTCATTCTTTATGAATTTTCAAACGGAACGGAACGCACCAAACGTCCCCACTTCTCCAACATGAAATGCGCACATCTTCGTAAAACACCTCCATCTTCTTATCAGAACCACTATAGGTGCTTTAATTAAATTTTGCCTAACAAAAAGCTCGTTTCCGCAACAACCAGATGCAACCCCTCACAAAACACGCAAACTTGACCAGATGTGTCCACCTCCAGCAACCCATCCAATTTGAGTAAGTGTTTATTTCGTAAACAGTCCCCTAGATTTACTTAATAAATTGAAATATTCTTATATACCTACAGGACGTCCGGTCATTATTTGTGGTCTTTGTAATGATCCAAAAATTAGAACTATTACCAAAGAAAAGTTGCGAACAGACACAAACAAATCTCTCTACTACTCACCTACTTCTTTCCATCCCGTATTTTAATTTCACCCTGTTTTGCAGTATATTTTCTCGTTTCTCTATTTATAAACAGTCAAAATCCTCTGTTTTGAATCTGTTAATTTCTGTTTTTTTTAAATACTTGCTTCTTTGTTCTTCTCTTTTGTTCTCTAAAGTCCTACTCTTCTTTCTTCTTCTTTTTTCTTTTCTTTCCTATTTATTTTACTTGTTTCTTCGTCTTTGTGTCGCTAAAATATTTGCTTTTTTAAATTTCCTTTTTTAAAATTATCTCCACCGGACTCATTCCGTCTTTGTTCCATGAATTCTTTAATGCATTCTTTATTCATTCCTTTTTTAAACTCTGATGAAATCTATTACCGACCTTCCCCATGTATGTGTACTGTTCCTGCTATCACACAATATGTTTCCGTTCATCATACTCCATTCCATCCTCTCTTTTCTAGCAGTTCTAATAGAAATTCTTTTGTGTTGTTGCATTTTAATCCCTTGACGATTTTTTCTTGTTTCTTTTTAGCGCATTTCCACAAAAATAAAAAAAAATGCGCTATTGTGGCCACTTTCTCCGTCCGTCCGTCCGTCCGTCCGCTAACTTTGCGACGCTACTAGTTCTTTATCTTAAGAGCTATTGTTCTACTTTTTTCGCTATTTGGTTCGTTATGGTGTCGAGTCTTGTACCAAGGAAGGAATTTTTTCTGTACCGCTTACAAAAAAAGTTATTGTAAAAAAAACAAAAAACCGTTTTTTACATGTTCCATAATTTTACACTTTTGCCGTTTATTAACGATCCTAGAGATCGTTTATAATTTTGCATTGCTATCTGTCGCCTGCCGGTTGGTCTCTCCGTCTGTTCCTTTGTCTGTCTGTCCATCTATCTGTCCGTGTGAGATTTAGAAATGTTCGATCGCTTTTACATTTCCGTTAGTTATGAACTGAATTGCATGAAATTCAATATGGGCATAGATTTAGCCATAATAATACGCAATGCAAAAAGTTGAGTCGAATCGATTCAAAATTCACAGTGCCCTTTTCGCATCTCGACCATTTATAAACCGAATTGCAAACTTTTTTACTTATAAAAGTATTTGAATGAAATTTGATACATAGGCACTTTGAATAAAGGAAAATCAAACGCCAATTTCAAAATTTGGTTTTGCGCATGCGCAGTGCCAACTTTTTTATTTATGGAAGAATTTAAACGAAATTTGATACATAGGCACTTGGAATAAAGGATAATCAAACGCCAATTTCAAAATTTGGTTTTGCGCATGCGCAGTGCCAACTTTTTTATTTATGGAAGAATTTAAACGAAATTTGATACATAAGCACTTGGGATAAAGGAAAATCAAACGCCAATTTCAAAATTTGGTTTTGCGCATGCGCAGTGCCAACTTTTTTATTTATGGATGAATTTAAACGAAATTTGATACATAGGCACTTGGGATAAAGGAAAATCAAACGCCAATTTCAAAATTTGGTTTTGCGCATGCGCAGTGCCAACTTTTTTATTTATGGAAGAATTTTAACGAAATTTGATACATAGGCACTTGGGATAAAGGAAAATCAAACGCCAGTTTCAAAATTAGGTTTTGCGCATGCGAAGTGCCAACTTTTTTATTTATGGAAGAATTTAAACGAAATTTGATACATAGGCACTTGGGATAAAGGAAAATCAAACGCCAATTTCAAAATTTGGTTTTGCGCATGCGCAGTGCCAACTTTTTTATTTTTGGAAGAATTTAAACGAAATTTGATACATAGGCACTTGGGATAAAGGAAAATCAAACGCCAATTTCAAAATTTGGTTTTGCGCATGCGCAGTGCCAACTTTTTTATCTATGGAACTATTTAAGTGAAATTTGATACTTAGGCGCTTGGAACAAAGGAAAATCTTAGTTTATTAGTTAGTTATAGTAAATTAGTTTTAAAATTTAGGTTTGCGCATGCGCAGTTCCAACTTTCTTATTTAGAAAAGCATTGATATGAAATTCTTCTCATAAACTGAAATTGAAGTAGCACGTCAACAATGGATTGCCCATGTGCAACGCTATCTTTCATATTTGTGGCATGATTTTTACGATTTTAACAGAAGTTGCATCTTACAAATGGGAAATGAATGCAAGTGGAAATGCGCTTTATGTAAATCGTTTACGATTACTTTTTAACTTGTTTCCCATTGATACCCAATATATTTCCCTCTTCTCTCTAATGCATATTTGTTATTTTAATTCTAAAATCTTTCACGTTCTTAATTATAAATCGTTACTACTCCCATTCATTTCCCTCCAGTTTTAACCTATCATGCATTACCTGCTCTTCGTTATTCTCTTTCCTCGATTCCCTAAATTAGTTTTGTTATCCTCCTGATATTACACTTCTACTTTCACCCTACTCTTTATTCTTCTTCGCGGTATCTTAGTCTTCATTTTTTCGCAGTTCTTCTCTACAATCCATGTTTTCAGAAATTCCACGTATCCTCTAATCAAATTTAAGAAATCTTAATATTTGCTTTCTACCACGTGTTCTTTCTCTTTTATTTCGCCTTTCTATCCTTTCCTCTTCACATTTCCATCTCTTTCCTTCTTCACTCTCTCTTTGCTCTCATTTTCTGTTTTTACCAATTATTTTATTATGTTATTCTAACTGTAGTTCTCCTTTTTCACCATTGATCATCATCTTACTCTCTTCACTTTTCACCTTTCAGCTTCTGACGTTTTTTTAATCTCTCTTATACTGTTCTTTCCTTTGAAATAAACTTGTCATCTCTGTATACCTAGTTCCCCCTCCAACGTCGTTATTATTTTATTTCTCTATATTTTATCTGTCCCCACTTCTTTTACCGTGGCATCTACTTGTAACCCTTTCTTCAACCATTCCTCCATTCTTGCTCTCTTTTTTCCTTCTTAAATGCCTAAACTTATTTTTTCTCTAAAGGGTTTGTCAGTGAAAAGAAATGATATTGTTCGTGGCAAAAAACACCGATTATTTTCCAAAGGACTCCCTTTAGAGAGCATTTAGTTGTAAAGATTCTTCTTTAAATATTTGCAGTGTATTCCTTCGTTTTTAGTAGTTTTTCATTTGCCATTTAAATTTATGTTTTGAAAGCCAAGGCTCAATTAGTTTAAGCTACTGAAGGTAGTCGAATTTTGCCATTTGTACGAAATACACATTGTCTTTTAAAAACACCTTAAGTTGCTTACTAGTTCGATTTTGATATGCATTTTCTGATTAATGAAAATGGAATAAACCATTTCTCACCGGCTGATCGCTGAAATTACTCTGAGCTTAAACAAATGTGTGTTTTTATTTACTCGTTTCAGTTGCCTCATACCCGGCCCCACTTACTAACTTGTATTTTTCTTTTAGCGAGGCGATTAATAAAATAAGAATTTCGTTAATAAACAAGTAAATATTATTGTTTTATTGTACTGTCTTCAGGTGAAGTTCAACAAGAGCTATCCGAAAAGAATCCCATTTCCAAAGATAAGAAAAAACTACCGTAGTATTTTGAATTCTACAGGCCAAGATCTACAAGAAAAAAACCTTTCAGCGTGCGGTCGGAGGTTAATTATTTTTCTATAGCCTTTGGAGGTAAGAGTGTAGTCGATCTAAACGGCCAAAGGGAATGACGAATAATAGAGGGAAAAGTGTAGGTCGTTTAATTTCTAGTTGCTCCAAACTAGGTAGGTACGTATTCGTGAGGATAATTTACCTATTTTACTGTAATTAGTTTTAAAATCACCGTTAATTACTACCCTTTTGATCCACCACTCCTTTTACACTGAATTACTAACATTTTCGCGTGCTTTCGTGTATAATGAAAATCGTCGCGGAAATTAATCAAGCTTCTGTTTACTGTAAAATGTAATTGATCTGTACCTAGCGGCACAAGGCGATTATATATTTCGCTGTTTCAAAATTTGAGCAGTTAACGTGCCTTTCAAGACTGTGACCTGATTGCTGAAATATTGAAGGATTCAATTGTTAATTTTTTGTCAGCTGCTGGTTTGCTATCGTCGGAAGTCTACTTTATGGTCACATTTCAAGTACTTTCCACAATGAATTAGATAAGCTATCCTTAGCTTTCTCGCCTAACATACAAACGCTGCCGGAATTTAACAACTTGCTTTGGAGAACCGAGGATCATGATTTCACCCGATACTTCCATTTTTTCCTTCTATTAGTTTATTCAAGTTGTTCAAATCATTTGGACGCTTTTCTTTTGGTAGTGACAATGATAATTGTGCTTACGATTCTTTAGATTCATTAGATTCTTTAGATTCTTTAGACTCTTTAGACTCTTTAGACTCTTTAGACTCTTTAGACTCTTTAGACTCTTTAGACTCTTTAGACTCTTTAGACTCTTTAGACTCTTTAGACTCTTTAGACACTGTACACTCTTTAGACTCTTTAGACTCTTTACACTCTTTAGACTCTTTACTCTTTAGACTCTTTACTATTTAGACTCTTTAGATTCTTTAGATTCTTTAGATTCTTCAGATTCTTCAGATTCTTCAAATCCTTCAAACTCTTCAGGATCTTCAAACTCTTTTCAGACTCTTCAGACTCCTCAGCCTCCTCAGGCTCTTCAGACTCTTTCAGCCTCCTCAGACTTTTCAGATTGTTCCAATTTTTCATTTTCCGATGGTTCTTTTCATTCCCAAGATTCGTCAAATTTGCAGCTCTAATGCTCGTTTTTTTCGCTTAACACTGAGAAACTATAATCGGTTATTAAGGAATGAAGGGAACTGAAATCATGAAATATTAATTTCTCCTGAGCTTCCCCAGGCCGAGAACTCTCGGATGCTACAAAAATAATTTGCATATCTCTACGGGAAGAATTATAAAACTGATCAATTATATACGTCACCTAATCAAACCTTTATCAGCGATTACACGGCTTTAAAAATAAAAAAGGTACCTACTTCTACCTTCTCTCTCCAACTCCGAAGAGAAACAAATAGGTACGGAACAACACTTTTCGTAACGAATCACCTCTAGATACCGGGTGTTTTATAAAGGTGGTAGCGGTCGTCTATACGTACGGTGTGTTCATAAATTCTGGTATGAAAACTGCGTGCTTCGTTACTATCTCGGCTCCACTGTATCTCTCACGGAGATCCCAATGGTGATCCCCGAATTTGAACCATGAGTTATCATTGAAATTCTGTCGGCGGTGTTTAAAGAGGGAAACCCATTTGTCTCATAACTTGTTTTGTCACTTCGTGTCTTTTTTTGGCATTAATTATGCGACATTTTTCTTACAATTGCGTATGGTGGGACATGGATTATGAAAAGCAATTATGAAAAAAGAATATAAGTGGAAATAGACGAATAGTTTAGAGAACAAAAGAGAAAAACACGAAGAGCAGGAAAAAAAATGAAGATAAGATATAAAACCGAGAAGGATTTTTGAAAGAGAAAGCGATATATGAAGAACAAGAGATAAGGGGGAGGAGGCTTACAAAAGGGATCGACCAGAAAACGACGTTTTTTATAATTTTTTGCCTGCGTAATCCAGAACTGTTAGAGTTGTCAAGATTGGGTGATTATTTTTCTCCATCCTCATTGTTAGATCAGGAGGAGGGGGGGGGGGTATGGCACTGGCGTCAGCAGTTGATATCTTATGCGTAGATTGTTTATCTCATATTACAAATACGAAAAACCTACCCCATAATTGTGAACAAATGCCAAGAGATCAATCGAGAAAATTATTTTATTGAATACATATTTTAAAGCTAACATTTAGTCACATCAACAATATTAAATATCGCTTTGAAGTCTTTATAAAAATATACAAAATACAAAAAATGTTTATAAAAATGATCGTAAAGAAACTATATTTAAGTCATGTTTGTTTGCTGGAAACATCAATACGTTATTACCTACTAATACTAAATGGATAAATTAAGATACCAGTCGAGAATCTTACTTCTACACTGTAATCTCCCCTCAATCGCAACAACCCTTATAGCAACCGATACGCTTTCGTATCGAGTCTATAGCGGCCAAAGAAAATATTTTCATTTCGGTATAACGATTTCTACAAGTGAAACCCCGCTTGAAAACCTAAGATAATTTCGTAATTTAGTAAAATTTAACGGTTACACGTTTTAAACATTAGAATTACACCCTACAACTAATAATTGATTATAAAAAAAAGTTAATCAAAATCATTTCAGTCAAAAGGTAGTAACTTTACCCAATTTAAGACCTAACAATTTACGTTGTTTGCGAATACTCAATTTTGATAGTAGCGAGCGTGTTCCCTCCAAGATCGCCCGATGTTCCTCTTCGTCTTCGTGTTCGTGCTCCTGGTAGGATACGAATCCGCTTTCCGGACGCGAGATTGGCAGTGGTTCTATTAGTTCGAACCATCTTTCGACTTTTGCGGCCGAACTCATCTGAAAGAAAGTGCGGCTATTTAATAGTTGCATAAATATTAAATTCGAACAGATATATTATAGTAATTGGAAACTTAGCAACAATCATTCAAAAATGGGGGTGTTCACTGATATTGCACTACTGGAACAACTTCAAAATCAAAGCCGAAAAGTGGTAGACCTAGGATAGATATCGGTGATTTTATAAAGATCGTAATAAAAATATATTATATGGCAAAACGGTTTCCAACCATAGCCGAATTCTATCAAAGGGACCAAAATAAATGAAGTTTATGCCCCAAAATTGGATGTTCGCTATTTATACTATCTCGTTTCCTCGAAATATATTAATTTCCGAAGCATTTCACAATTAGTTAAAAAAAATTTCAATTACAGTCATATAAATCCGGACCTGGACCAGTTCTAGGCCGCTCGCCATCTGTTGGTGAACTTACAAGGTCTCAATTTTTATGGTGTCAAATTACATTTTTAAGGGAATACAAGGTCAATGTCTCCATTTTTTGGGTGTCAAATTACATGTTCGAAGGCATACAAAGTCAATGACCTCAATTGTAGTGTCAAATTACATTTTCAATGTCATCCAAGGTTAGTGACCTCAATTGTGGTTTCAAATTACATGTATCCTCATCCTCATTATCCTCTTCTTCTTGGATCCGATTAATGTGATATGGTTCCAAGTATGGTTCCCTATGTAATTATTCGAGTTCTCAGCTCTCAGGTCAACGCCCCCTATGGTCCGATTTTTTTACTAATCAGGACATCCCCCATCGAATAGAATTCGTTTTAGATCTGTCAATCATAGTCCACGGGGTATTTAAAAGTCCGAGTTGTTCTCGAAACCACTCGCCAAAGTAACGTAGAAATTTAAAAAACCCTTGTAAATAATAAGACCACCTAAAAAATTCGATCGTAATGTATCGCGTTACACGCCCATTTTGTATTGAATGCATAAGACCATTGGCAGTCTTATCTACTGTGTGGTCTACCCGACTTAGTTTTCTATCTCAATGTACCCGACCAACAGTAAAGTGGTTTCGAAATTTGAAATACATGAACGATTGATGCATATTCTAATCAGTAGAAAATTGAGCTCTATAAGGGATTTGGAAGTTACTCAATCGCGGCAGATTAACATAAAGATGGATACGTTGCACCCTGCGGAGCACCTCCGCTACATCTGAATAGTAAAAAAAATCGAGCGTTAGCAATACTCGACCGCATCAGATTAAGGTAAGGTGGGTTGACTACGTGTTGCAAAGTGTGCATTTTAATAATCTGACGATTTGAGCGTGACGTAAGGGAGTGAGAAGAGGACAAACTTAAAACCCCGTTTTCTACACTTCCGTATAGCCTCTCCAATCATGCAAACCGCCAGCTTAACATACCTCCAATATCATAGACACGGGAGGAATATACACTATCGGTAGCTGACGCGCTCGAGTATTTTCATCTAACTCTCTTTTTGTACATACAAGAGATACGGGGAAAAGTTAAAAAGTTGGCAATTTCAGAATGACCCTATAATTTTAAAAGAAATACAGAAAATTCACAAAAGTTTCATTATAATGAGTGTTGAATAATCTGCCGTTTTCAAAATAAGTATACGGAGTAAGGTAGAAAACACCCTGTATAATATTTTTATGTGAAAAAAAGCATATTACATTATTTTTTAAAAAATATTACTGTAACAATTTAAAAAAATTAAAAGATTCAAAAAAATTAAATAATTCAAAAATTTGTTGTATTTGGCCGTATTTATTTTTTTAATTGTTGAATATGTTTTTATTTTTTCTGAATCACTTGAATTTTTAGCTTCCTAGCATGTGCTAGGTAGCTATTGCGATAGCCGTTTTTTGAACATTTCAAAATTTCATCAAATGTCGACGTTTTAGACCATTTTAAGCAACTTTTAAAGAATAAAATTTTTTTCCGTCTGTATGTACGTACGTACGTACGTACGTTTGTTGGCAATTTTCTGAGAAAACGGCTCGACGGATTTTGTTGAAATTTTGTATATATGTTTTAGGCATACCGAACAGAAAAATAACGGGCCGGATTTTTGAAAAAAAATTTTGGAGCGCCGTAACGGCATCGAACTTTTTTTTTCAAATAGCAACCTAAAATTTTTATTCTATTATTTGGAAGACCTTATTTTCCTGTGTACAACCTACAAAAAATTGGGCCGGGTTATGTTATCAAAAGACGGAGAAAAAAATTGTCAGTCAAAAAATTGTGTTGCATATGTGCAAAACGCAACGATCTTGTTTCTGAAGCAATTTAAACGAAATTTCTATGGTAAGTCCCTTTAATAAAAGCAAACAAAATTCATGCGCAAAAATCGTGTTGCGCATGCGCAGAAATGCAACTTTCTTATTTATGGAACAATTTTAACGAAATTTAGATGGTAGGTCCTTTTAATAAAAGCTAACAAAATGCATGCGCAAAAAATAGTGTTGCGCATGTGCAACATCCAACTTTCTTATTTATGGAGCAATTTTAACGAAATTTGGATGGTAGGTCCCTCTAATAAAAGCAAACAAAATGCATGCGTAAAAATTGACGTTTTAGATCATTTTAAGCAACTTTTAAAGAATAAATTTTTCCCGTCTGTAAGTGCGTACATATGTTGGCAATTTTTGGTTTCAGCTAGGAAGCTATTCTGTCAAGAATTTGACACCTGGTTTTAAAATAAAAACTCTAGTGTTATATTTTTGAAAAAAGAATTTAATATACTATTTTTTAGGTTAAAATGTTGAATAATCTGCCGTTTTTAAAATAAGTGTACGGAGCAAGGTAAAAAAAACCCTGTATGTGTAAAAGATAGCATAAAATTATTTTTTGAAAATATTACTTTAACAATTTTAAAAAAATTCAATGGTGATTCAAAAAGTTAAATAATTCAAAAAATTTTTTTATTTGGCCTTTTTTATTTTTTTTAATTCTGTTGAATATGTTTTTCTTTTTTGCTCGCATCATCTTTTTTGAATATCAACCCTAGTGTTATAGTTTTGAAAAAAGAATTTAATATGCTATTTTTAGGTGAAAATATACAGGGTGTTCCATTTAAAAAAATGAGGTTATGTCCCATAACTTTGTTTTTATTTTTTGCTCGCATCTTTTTTGAATATCAACCCAAGTGTTATAGTTTTGAAAAAAGAATTTAATATGCTATTTTTAGGTGAAAATATACAGGGTGTTCCATTTAAAAAAATGAGGTTATGTCCCATAACTTTGTTTTTATTTTTTGCTCGCATCTTTTTTGAATATCAACCCAAGTGTTATAGTTTTGAAAAAAGAATTTAATATGCTATTTTTAGGTGAAAATATACAGGGTGTTCCATTTAAAAAAATGAGGTTATCTCCCATCACTTTTTTACCTGACCCTGTATACTTATACCCAAAACTACAAAATATTCGACAATTTTTCCTTTAACTAAGAAAATATACCCTACATTCTGAAGTTGGAAATTTTTTTGTCACGAGTTTATAATAGGTCAAAGGAGGGTCTGTACTAGGTGCGGGTTGACATATAGCTTAAGGAGTAGTATAAATGCAGTTCGCGGAAAGCGGAAAGAAAAAAGTGCTAAATATTGTTTCACAAGTTGGTTTCGATATACATTTTAACGCCAATCGAGGTACGATTGAAACCTATTGTTAGTAAAACGCCGCATGTTGTATTTATGAAGCATTGGCCATTCAAATTGAACATTGCTGTGAAAAGATTAGACCAAGCCTTTCGTTTTAATTAATCCTGCCTTTGTCGTCGTAGTTTAGAGAATTGCATATTTTATTTATATCGTAAGCTACAACGTTTGCAACATAAATAACGAGCGCTTGCAGACAGTAAGTACGTTCATTTGCATGTTGTGTAGATTTCGTTGTTTTGTGTACCAAAGTGGCAAAGTGAAAAGGGTAAGTTTTGCTCAATGAGTTCATAACCTAAGGAGCAACTACAAGTCAACGAGTCTGTCAGTAAATATCAACAAATACGTGGCGTACCGACGGGACGTGGAGGTAACATTACTTCAGTGCAAGATAAATTAATCGTATCCTTTCTTATTCTTAACCCTTTTTATCTGTGACGTAAAAGTACGGAAGGTAGGTCCAAAAGTACTGAGCACGAAGGAAAAAGGAAAAAAGTTTATTAGAAAGATTTAACAAATATAACCATGAACCCGAAGTTCTTTTCAAACAGTCCCGGTTACATCATAGGAACTACAGAATGTACATGGACATAGGAAACACATTACAACTGGAGAAACTGCCATTATAGATACCACTGGGTCACAAATCTACAATAACAACATTAATAGTGGAAGTTACAATACTTATATAAATTACAGAATGTACCGGGTGACTCAATAAGTTCCTCGGCCATATCTCGGGAACCGTTCGTCGTATGACTTAGGGGTAAAAAAATTATTGGATAAATCGGTTATGAAGAATCCCTGGAAAATATTTTCAAGTTCTAAAAATGGCCACCAGAGGGCGTAACTGCCCTCTAAAATTTTGAAATTGCATTTTCTTTAAATTTCGCATAATAAACTAAACATTCTTTTTTCACATTTTTAAAGAGAACCGGTTTATCTATCATTTTCGTAAAAACAAAAACTCAGTTATTTCAAAAACAAAGATGGTGTGGGGCGTTCAATTGTTTTTGCAATAACCTTCTTAACGGTTTGACCGTTTGTAACAAATTTGGTATCGTTGAAAAGAGCATTCCTTGGGCAACACGAATCAAAAACATAGTTAATTTAGTTGAATCCTTCTCCGGCAGGGGGCTAGTTTTGACACCATGATCAAATATTGGGAAAATGAGATTAATTAATTAATAAAAATGCTTAAATTGTATGTGTATCTTATTTGACGCATTTCCGGTATTTGTCAATGGCGCGAAAGATTGTTTGAAAAAGGACCCTACACTTTTAGGTAGGCCTTGGAAAATTAAACAAATGAAACACGATGCATTATAAAATAACAGCCGTAATTTGTAAATTATTCTGCTATGTTTACATTCAAGTGCAGTTTTCTGAGTTTGTAATCTTTTCTAAAATGCTGATTTCTAACCAAGAAGCATTTAATATGCTGGCGATATATTTTGAGTATTTTTTTTAGGATTTTGGGTCATAATGTCAAAACTAGCTCCCTGGTGGAGAAGGATTCAACTAAATTAACTATATTTTGGTTGATTCTCATTGCCCAAGGAATGATTTTTTAAACCGTACCAAATTTGTTAAAATCGGTCAAACGGTTAAGAAGTTAAAGCAGGTTATTGCAAAAACAATTGAACGCCCGCACCATCTTTGTTTTTGAAATAAATGAGTTTTTCTATTTCGGTGTCACAATGATGATTTTGTACAACTGTTTTCGGCCGAAAACAGTTGTACAAAGACAGTGATTATAGTCGTTTTTTTTTGGTAACTCATCTCTTAAGTTGGCAGTTACTAGTTAGTACAAGTAGGTACTTCGTTGGGTACTTCCATGTTTGAACTTCAAAATGTCAGTCTTACTACGCTGCCAACCTAAAACTTAACGGCATAAAAAGTGTTACCAACATAAAACATGTTAGTTCTAATGTTCCCTATAGTTTCTGATAATGATCTTTTTAATTAAATTAAAGCACCGAAATAGAAAAAATAGTATGAAAAACGCGTGTTACAATGCTTTATTTTAATACTCCTATCTTGCGGACACTCGTGACTACGCTTCGCGTCGCCACTCGTGCCACAAGATAGTCGTATTACAATAGGTCGCATTGTAACACTTGTCTTTCAATATACTATTTTGTTATTACGAAAATGATAGATAAAATGGTTCTCTTTAAAAATGTGAAAAAATTTTATTTAGTTTATTATGCGAAATTTAAACAAAATGCAATTTTAAAATTTAAGATGGCAGTTACGCCCTCTGTTGGTCATTTTTAGAAGTTGAAAATATTTTCCAGCGTTTCTTCATCACCGATTTACCCAATAATTTTTTTTACCCCTAAGTCATATGACGAACGGTTCTCGAGATATGGCCGAGGAACAGTCTTATTGGGTTACCCGGTACAGGAACACAGAAATTACAAGAACTGTAGAAACAAGTATAGCAACAACCCAAACTACAAAATGTAGAGGTGGGAAATACAGGAACTACAGGAGTTACAGTAAATACAGTCCAGGAGTGCAGAAATGGTAAATGTTGGAAGTGAGATTAACTGCTAGCCTAATCCCCTGTTTCGTTTTATTTATATTGCATAAATCTAGGCATAAATCGAAAACTCTTCCTTTGCGGCACAAATTGAAATACAACTCAACTTATTTACCTACATGTTGAAGAGACACTTTTGCATGCTTTATTTCTCTCACATACATTATACAGTACCACCTTTCTTCAATACATAACCCGGTAAATAGTTATCTGAGATGGCCACAGGAAAGTAGAGAATAAATATAGTAAACCGGACATGGCATGTAGTGGTAGGGCAAAAGGATAGCCGTAAGAAGAGATAGATACTTGCCTAGGTGAGAGGAAGGTTTCTAACTTTAAATGCAAATCGATCAGATACCTATCCATGGGACGCGAGAAGAAAAGTTTTGGAAATTTGATTCTTGGCGGAATCTAATGCTCGAAATCGCCAAAGGAAAAAGGAGGTCACAAGCGGTCAGTCCGGATGGACATCCTGTAAATAAATTAAGTTCTTCCAGAAGATATGAACATTGCCCTAATGCTCTCCAATAATTCATACAAGGGAGCACTCGCGGAAATGTGCAACGGATAAAATCACATGGATCTATGGATTGGAAAAAAAGGTAGTGTGGTTTCATCCATTGTAACCCATGGAACCAGATGGCTTATTCGTGGAGGTAGTACTTAAAACGATAGAAGGTGCATTTGGAGTAACAATAGAACATGCCCGGAGCTAGAATGAGCCAGTGGTCACGTAGAGATTACTTCAATAAGTAATCAAGTTTATCTTTTGGTGACCCCAAAACTGAAACTCTAAAGGGGCTGACCCATGTGCGTAGCTGAGGGATCTGGAAGGTGTTATACACCACCATTCGCGTCCATCTTAGCCCTCCATAGGATTCTTAAACCCTTATATATTTTCAACTGAAAAGCTATTGCGTAACGTGTTGAGCCATTGGCCCAACTGTTGAAGTATTCGGTTGAATATGAATAAAAACCCAACATAAATATTATTTCAAAGATACACAATGAACAACATTAAAAAGAATAAACAAGTCGAAGTCTTTCAATTTTTATTTCCCTTTTCACATCTTTTAAAATAAATCAGTTCGAATGTATAAACAACTAATACTTTTAACATATTATTTATACAAACTTAGATTAAATAGTAAATAAATTACATACTAAATTAAATAAGTAGTAAATACTGGAGATAATTTTTGGAAAAACAGTGCCAACCATTATAAACCACGGAAAAGCTCCTACATTTGATATCAGAAGGTCCGCAACTATCAGAATGGAGGGATTATGAGAAGAAGTTAAGCACCATTATATACATTTAGTAGGTGATGGAATCACACGAGCTACTTACAGATCAGAAATTAAACGATTTTCTGATGGTTCACCGTGTCTCACTATAATTGACTAGTACACTCAGTTTCGTCACATATCCGAGTCTTGCACTTTGATGAACATGAAACACACCTAAAAATCTACATTGTAAAAGTTATATTTATTTGGTTGTGTGCCGCGCCCAGGCAGTCCGTTGTACCTGGGACATCAGTTCACTTCTGTTCGGCACCTTTTCGCTTGTCGATCGCGTGATCGACGGCCTAAACTCGTCGCCGATTCGCAGCGAGGCTAGTAGGTTTCCGGTGTCGTCCTCTCGCGAACCGGAAGGAACCGGTACGATTACGCGTACCCTCCCCTGTACGTCGGTGGTCGTTAGGGTTCCCAGCTGCGAAAGCGGCTTGATGTACTGTGGCTCGCGCCTTTGCACTGTGGGCGAGGTGGGAGGCTGCGTCTGCGATCCCGGCGATAATCGTTGAGCGCTCTGGTTGACTTGCAATTGGTTGTGGTTCATTTGGTCCTGCTGAAGTTGATAGTCGGCGCTCGAGCGTGCTGGACTGACTCTTCTTTCCAAAACCGGACTTCCGGAGTGCGTGTATGGCTGCATTAAGGGAGAGTGCGAGAATTTCTTTTGAGGCGGCGGTTGCAGTTGGTAGGTGCTGTTCATCAGCGCTGGGTTGTAGAGGTTTTGCTGCATTAAGGTCGGATAGTTGAAGGGATACGGTGGCGTGTAACCGCTGAGGGATTGTAGCCTCTGCAGCAGCTGCGTTTCGAATGATGGCTCTGGCGGAGGTGGGTAGGCGAAGTTGAAAACTTGACCCGATGGATTAAAAGTTGTTCGTAATGGAGACGAAGGTAGGCACGACGTTACCATTCGATTCTCTATCAGACCTTGAGGCTGTATACCTAACTGCTGATAAACTGAGTTTTGCTCCAGTTGCGAGCTGTCAGGGCATTCGAGAACGTAACCATCCCCGCTCCCCTGGCTCTGCTGATGCTAAACACAATGAGTAAAGTATGAGCGACAGTAAACTAAAATATCTGCTAACAGGTTTGTTTTCAGGATGAGAAATGCGGGTTTTACAATTCCAAAGATGAAATTGAGCATCGCGAACTCATTTTTTCAGTTGTAATTTATAAGCTATGAAATTCGATTTTTAAGTTTATAACAGAAGTGGGCAGTTGCTACAGATTTGTTGATGTCAGCGCAGCGTTGGCCGACGTCCAGTTCATTATTGGCCAAATTGACCAGTCACTGTTGAAAATAGTAAAAACTTTTATGCAATTGTAAACGCGGGGGGAGAGAGAAAAACAGACCTGCTAAACAGATACATAAATCTTTTAAAGCGGCTATTAGTTACCTAACACTTAGGTCTGGTAAATATTTCCAGAAGTAAGTGGTTATTGTTATCCGTCGAGCTGGCAAAGACCTGCACAAAAATACAAACAACACTCACTGTAACTGGTAAGAAAAGCATGGTATAGCGTCATTCAGTTCAAGCGCAAAAAAACACGACAACATGCACGAGTAAATTATACACTTCGTTGTGTATAAATTATTATGACAAATTTGTGTTTTAAAAATTTTGATATCATTTACAATCCACATGTTGAATCTCTTCAGCAGTTTGGGGAAGTACAAAAATGTTTCAATTTCCTACATATCACGACTCCACACAGTACACCAATACAAGATTCTATATTTCCGAGTAACATTCGTCAAGAGAAGTGTAAATACACACTCAATTTTTTTAAATTTTAAATGAGGTACAAACACAGTCGCTGTATTTGTCGCGCCAATTAATCGCTATGTTTTGTATACGAACCGCTAATTGAGCATTATGCAGAAACAAAAAGTGCGTGTGTACTGCAATGGTGATAAGTCGAGGAGGAGGGTATGGTTGGTAGAAATGAATTCCTTTCGTGCCAGCCCCCCCCCCCCCCCAACTCCTTTTTTGATAAGGAGTGAGAAAGTAGGGCAAGTAAAAGTTATGCACGTTTTACTTTCAAAAACAGCTCATCTCAGCAACATCTCAGGAAACAAGTCATGGAGGGGCTCTCCTTTGAGACAGCGAAATTTGATGGCCACCTTCAAAGTACACATTGCAAAAAATTCCAGGACCATTCCCCTGAAAGTAGTCCAAAACTGCAGAGGTGAGTCCTGACGGAGGGACAAAACGCAAACAATAACACATTTTGTTAATTCTTAAAAAATGCGCTAAAAATTGTCAATTTCAGAATGACCCTATTTTCCTTAATTAAAACAGAAACAAGTTTATTACAAAAATTTCATTATAATAATTTTTGAGTAATCTGCTGGTCTCAAAATAAGTATGTAACCTAACCTCATTTTTTTAAATAGAACACCCTGTACACTGTACAGTAGTGTTGTACTGGTATTTCGGCTTAAATACCAAAAACAATGACGTGATACCCTGTATATATAAGAATATTTCAGTTTATTAAGTACATATTGGGGATTACTAACGAAATACGCACAGAGTCGGTTTGTTTTATTTGAATTTTTATTTCAGTGTTTGTTTTCTCTTTTTTTGCAATTTATTCAATTTAGATAAGGACACACCTGGTCGTTTGCGATAAAAAGTTTTAATGTTAGGCGAAATTTAACTAACGCGCATGTTTTGGTGGTGTTTCGAATTGAGCGTTTCATGTTGGAAAAGTTGGCGACGTTTGGCGCGTTCCATCGTGATTGGTGATTTATTTAAAAATTCTTAAAGAAGGAGTTTATATTTATGGTGCACGCAGTGTTTTATTAAATACTGGCGACAACAAGAAAACGAAGCTGCTAGTTTCGCGACGGTTGAAAAGCGTGTACATATTTTGTTTGCGCCAAGTTCTCGGGCAGTCAGCCCCATTGGTTTTGTTGAAGACGCAGTTCGTCATTTTTATAATAAATTTGTGCAGATGCAAGTTAACCAATGTGTTCGATTACGCATAAAGTTTTGTCGAGCTCAAAAATCAAGTTGTAGTACAGCGAGGCCTTCCGTTACGGTTCTCCCTTATTAAAAGTTAAAAGTTTTTACCGTCCTAACAGCCACCGAAAATATGTCATCTCATTCATCAAACCAGTTTGTCAGTCATCTAATTCTGTGTGAGGTGAAGCTTCCTGAAGCTGTCAGCGAGTGTTTTTTTGTGTCAGTTGTAGTGCGCCCAGTATCGTAAACCTTGTACGACCAGATTAGTTGGATTGTTAACAAAAACTGTAAGTAATTTCAGATTTCTTGTTTTATTTGTCGACCGCTTGCGTGCGGGGTAATATGTTTTGTAAGCTTTTCTATCTTTCAGAGATTTCATTTTCCGAAATTCGAAATGAATGTTTGGTTTGTAGCAAAGTCTAAATTTCCGGATGAGAATTTTCAAAATGTTCTAAAGATAAATGTGCAGGATACGAAGGCGAATTAATAGGGGTAGTAAACACAAAACTCAAAATATTCTCTTGGGTGAATTTTCCCTAGGAGACATTCCGGGAATAAATTGTTCAGGTGCGACGAATTTTGCAGGCGCATTTTCCGGTGACCAGTTTCTTAAGGAAAGATGTTATGGAAGTAAACTTTCCGAAACAAGACGAATTTTCAGAAAAGTTCGTGAACAAATGAATATTCATGCTCATATATTTCAAAATCAATATTCTTCAATCAATTTTTTAGGTGGCAGTCAATATTCCGGTTGAGAATATTTTGGAAACGAAGTGAATTACTACGAACCTCATTTCCGTAAAATATTATTTAGGTGAATATTCAGAAAACAAACTCCTTGGGTGAATATTTTTGGAGAGAATTTTCCAGAGAGAAATTTTGCAGATTTTCGACGAGAATCAATTGTATTTTAATTAATTTACAGAAAATTGTATAATTTTATTTTTCTGAAGGAGAATGGTAAAATAGACGCTAAGCGTTCAGAAAATGCGCAAATTTCACTTCTTGGATGCCGAACTACCAGATTTCTACGTTATAAGTAAATATTGTTTCCAAAATTTCAAAATGGAGCTGAAGCATTTCTGCATTTTCCCAACGAAAGTAGTGCATAAAACTATTTTGATATCTCTTGCATGTGCTCAACAAAAATGCAGAAAGATCGACTAAGAAATACTCGCTCCCACCATATTCGTCTCCGTAACAGATACGGTTTATCACAGACCTGAGGATAACCTTTGTGGTTTGAGTTTTCCTGAGTAAGCTTTCAAGAACGAGTTATTTTAAGGGAGAGAGCGAATTCAACGACCGATTTTCCCGAGGAGAATTTTCCGGAAAAGAATCTTCAAAGGACTTCGGAGCCGAATGAATACTCCGGTGCGAATATGCTTTTGGGTGAATATTTCGGAGGGCAATTTTCCGAGGACGAATTCGGGAACGGAATCTTCAGGAGAGGAGTGAAATTTTTCACAGGAAAACCTTACGGAAGAGAGGAATTTTACGGAAACGAATTTCTCATTACGGGGGCGAACTTTCCGAAGACGAAGTTTCAAGAGAATCCTAGTGACTAATTTTTCTGGGGAGAATATTGCTTTGATTAATATTCTGGGAGTGAATTTTCAGAGGACGAATTTTCAAAGGACTTCGCAGCCGAATGAATAGTCCGGTGCGAATATGCTTTTGGGTGAATATTTCCGAGGGCAATTTTCCGGAGGTGATATTCCAGTAGTGAACATTCCGCGAGGGAATTTTCCGACGACGAATTCGAGAAAGGAATCTTCAGGGGAGGAGTGATTTTTTTCACAGGCGAACTTTACGGAAGAGAGGAATTTTACGGAAACGAGTTTCTCATTACGGAGGCGAACTTTCCGAAGACGAAGTTTCAAGAGAATCCTAGTGACTAATTTTTCTGGGGAGAATATTGCTTTGATTAATATTCTGGGAGTGAATTTTCAGAGGACGAATTTTCAAAGGACTTCGCAGCCGAATGAATAGTCCGGTGCGAATATGCTTTTGGGTGAATATTTCCGAGGCCAATTTTCCGGAGGTGATATTCCAGTAGTGAACATTCCGCGAGGGAATTTTCCGACGACGAATTCGAGAAAGGAATCTTCAGGGGAGGAGTGAATTTTTTCACAGGCAAACTTTACGGAAGAGAGGAATTTTACGGAAACGAGTTTCTCATTACGGGAGCGAACTTTCCGAAAACGAAGTTTCAAGAGAATCCTAGGGACTAACTTTTCCGGGTAGAATATTGCTTTGATGAATATTCTGAGAGTGAATTTTCCCGCAAAGAATTTTGAAAGGACTTCGGAGCCGAATGAATAGTCCGGTGCAAATATGCTACTGGGTGAATATATCAGGGGGGAACTTTCCGGAGGTAATATTTCGGTAGCAAACATTCCGCGAGGGAATTTTCCGAGGACGAATTCGGGAACGGAATCTTCAGGGGAGGAGTGAATTTTTTCACAGGCAAACTTTACGGAAGAGAAGAATTTTACGGAAACGAATTTCTCATTACGGGGGTAAACTTTCCGAAGACGAAGTTTCAAGAGAATCCTAGGAACCACTTTTTCTGGGAAGAATATTGCATTGATGAATATTCTGGGAGTGACTTTTCCGGGAACGAATTCGGAGACCAATTTTTCAAAGACTAATATTGTTATGTTGAAAGGTTCCACCCCACCCTGTATATACAACTTACGACGATACATACATTTTTGAGAGTTGGCAACCATGCAATTTCTAGGTGGGGAAAAGCTACTTGCACCATCTAAAAAGCGGGAATGTGGGTTACGTTTTGGGCATCTTGTCTTGAATGGCGGTCGTGAACGCGTCGCTCCATAAATGTTTGTTGATATTTTGTGTTATTTAATGCAGGTAGTAATTTCTGCACTTTTTTATATTGTATTTGTGTTTTGTATGCCACATTCTATATTTTTTGTGTGTTTGAATCTTTGTTTTTGAAATTTACTTGGTTTAACCGCAATGCAGAATCACATATGTGATACCGTTATGCTATTGTTTGCAATTGTTTACGTTTTTGGTGTAATACTTGCTTAATTTATGTTTATTGATGTTGATTACTTGGTCTTGTCCCTGAAGTAACATTCATATAAGTTTTGATAATTTTATTTTAATATGTGGAAATTACCGATTCGTTTGATGTATGTACAGACTTGTTGTTTGTTACTAACAATTTTCCCCGTGAATGAAGCAGTCACGGGGGTGGTAAAAATTGTAACCATTTGAAGTACGACACCTAATTCCGTGATTGTCTTCGACATCCAACTGTAGGCTCGAAACTCCGAAACCAGGAGCGGGTTACCCATCTTGCAGGAGCGGGATTACGCTAATCAAAGCTCTTCAGTTTAGAATGTATGTGCGATAAATGAGTTACGATTCGTAATTTCTGTGTATTTCACCCTTTCTTAGAATCTTGGTACCTGCTTACCTGATGCACAATTCCCAAAACTTGTTTTTAACCTATATGTTACCTCTTGAAGTTTACCTGCTACTTTTTGTGACGTTATAATTTTATTGTACGCATTCACATCATTACAAACAATTAATTTTACAACACAATTTGATATTAATTTGACGGCTGGTTTTTTTATTGGTAAGTTCTTTTTTTTCCTAGCCTATTTCTATTTTCAAAGTTTATTTTTGCAATGTAATTTATTTCGACTTAAATTTCCTAGCTTTCACAATCTTAATAATTGCGATCATTATTAAACAAACTTTTCACAATTTGAGTGTTTTATTTTACGTTCCTTCCCTACTGTGCTTCAGGTCAAAGCGTTGTCTACAACTAACGTAAGGGGGTCCTGCCTTAGATGTTTGATCACGTGCCACTTTTCAAATTTAAGTGCGATCTTGTTTAGTTTTGGAGGGAATAGTCATTAGTGTGAAGTTAGCGTACCTGGGGGTACACAATGTGGACAGTTTATAGCTGAATATCCAGAAGGAAAATGTTCTTTGAGTGAATATTTTGTAAATTCTTCATAAGATTATATAATGGTGATAAATTTTCTGGATTTTCCGGTGAAAATATTCAGTGATCGGATTTATCAGAGGGAGAGTATTAATTACGTACATGATGTTTAGAAAGGCACATTTTTTTTAGTATGGTAACACTTTAACAGTGTCTTTTCCCCAAATTTAATTTATTAAGCGGCAGAGCAAAGAGTTGTAAGCTTTATAGGGGAGTCGATGGTGTCCGTCTGTCCGTCCGTGAACACGATAACTTCCAAACGCTTGTACCAATTCGGTTCAAACTTTGCACAGTTGGCCTATATGCCACATGTAAAAAGCCAATTTTAAATGGGTCAAATCCAATGGTCAAACCGAGATATTCTGCCGCTTTTTTAGATCCGCTTTAGAGGTTTAAAGTTTTATTGTCATTTCTTGGAGTTTTTGTTTTCTATTGAGTATTTAGTATACAGGGTGCTGCTAAAGTTATTTCACTCCATACAAATTATGACTAGTAAATTCATACCGATACGCCTTTGGCGCTCTTCGTATGTATTAAGATTTTAATAGTGTTTTGTGGCGAATTCATATGCAAAATCAAGCAAATGATACAAAACACGATAACTGCAAAATTAACAGTTGACAACGTGCCAAGCGAGTACAAGCCATTCCAACAACAAATGCGTACAAACCTGTGGCATTGCAACGTGCGGACCCGTATGTGATTGGGCCGAAGTTTTCTCTCCGCCCTGTAGATGCGCAACGAGCGCGGCGATGTGATCGAGCAGCTCCTTGTTCTGTACCAAGAGTTGGTGTGTTCTAGCCTGCGCTTCGACTCGGGCACCCTAAAAATCACCGTTAACTGGAAGTCACCTTCAAAATAACCGTCGTACCTGCTCGGCTGCGAGTTGTTCTCTAATCAGCTGCAGCTGGGCAACGGCAGCTTGCGTTTGCTGATTTTGCTGATCGAGCTGCTCTTTGAGGAGCTGTATTTCGTGTTGGGCAGTTAAGGCGCTCCCCGACGAGAATAAGGTGGTTCCGCTTCCGCTTCCACTCGTCAGGAACGCGTCACCTAAGGGGGATATAAACGTCTCCCCAGATATCTAAGGGGTTAAATGTTAGTGAATGGGGAGTAACCCATGGAAATCGTTTACCAACTGCTGCTTTTTCGAGCTATTGGACGATGGAGGCGGCGAATGCTTCTCGATTTGCGTTTTGACAGTCCTGAGACTCTCGGTTCCGTTTAAGTCGTCCAGCAGCATGTGTTCTTCGGCCGGTAACGAATTTCTGTCGCTGGTTGTTTCCGAAAGATAATCTGAAAGTAAACATCGAGTTCATTTCCATTCCAACAGAGCAGCTCAGAAATCATGAGAGATTGTGAGTGACACAACGCGAGTTGCACCACACGTAGGTACATCGATAAAAATAAAAGGGGAAAGATGCGTGAAGGGTTCCATTTAAAATTCGTGCGTAGTTTCAAAGTAACCCGGTACCCCATTTCGTTTCCAGACAAAACATTTTTGGCAAACAATGCGAGGCATTTTATAATAATCAGTTTAAATTTAAAATACAAACGCTATTTTGAGATAAAAGTGAATCGAGTTTGATAAAAATAAGACGAAAATATTCTGCGTCGCGAAATTTCCGACGACTGAGAGTGTTCTTAATGTTCGCCACCAACCTTTGTTTTCATCACAACAGTAAATACCTTTGTGGTTTTTGGCATGGGCGCGTCGATTTAAAAAACGCCGAGGAAATTTTGGCAAAAAATCGTAATCGACGGCGGTGGCCAAAAATGTTGATCGGAATTGGTGTCTCCGAGAACGCAAATTGTTCGACGTTGAAAAATTGGAAACGGCAACGTACAAGGAGTTCACGCAAGAGGCGAGATCTGTCAAGACATAACGTCTAGTCGATGGAAAGTTTATTTGGGTTTGTGCCAATGGTGTGCCCGAGATTTATCGTATCAAATAAATAATTTTTCGGGGAAGGCGTATAACCAAACTTGCAGGGACCAACCACCACCATAGCCGAAGTCTGTTCGACCCAACCATTTATCATTTATGACGAGTCCGTGTTTACGCCATTAAATTAAATTTACATACTTAAAGTGAAAAACAAGGTGCAGAGGGAAGGAAGTAAGAATTGTCACAATAAATATCATCCCACGACGCATATTAGCCATATGTTTCAAATTATTCGAAATATACAACCACATCTTGACGTGGAGTTGTTTTTGCGATTATGACATACTAGCAGTGTATTTATCGATGCCATTTATCATTACCACACTTGGTATCAATTAGAAAAATATCTACAAATTTGATGCCATACAAGTTTTAGGACACCCCGTATAGTATCTGCTTAAAAACTACCCCGCTGGACCTAGCCCCCCCACCATTGTGAATCAATTTAAGAATGGTATCCAATTTATGAGCTATTTAGGAGCTTTTCATATCGCAAGCTTAAAATTTTAGAGCTCGCTTTAATCACTGGGAATCGAACATTTCTTATGGGGTGGCCGAGTCTACTTGGACTCAGCCCCCCCACTGATCAGAATTACTTTTTTCAAATTAAATTTTGTACTGGAATTACGAGCTATTTAAGAGCTTTCATTTACAACCAATTTCGATTTTTGAGCGCCACTCCTAAAAGAGCAAATAGATATAATCGACGGGGCGGCCAGTTCCACTTGTGACTGTGTTAGAGCTTCCTAGTGCGTTTAGTACCTCTGTGTGCATCCAAGCAAAAGTCCTGAATCGATTACATATGAGTCTAATTCTGCACTCGGTGCTTTGTTGTCTGTTACTCTAAAGATTTTCCTTTTAGTAAGGTTTTCTGTTAATATAATTGAGCAACTGCAGTCAGGATTGCGTATACCTCGGCTTGGAGCACGGTTGCTTTTTGTCCTAGATTCTGAAGCCCTGTCAATTGCTTCCGTACACTCCACAGCCGGTGCCCTCCGTAGTTTTTGAGCCATTTGTGTAATGCACGATTCCATTCAGCTTTACCATACTGGTATAACCCTCCCATTCGTATCGAGCGGGGATTATCATCTTAAACAGGTTTTTTTTATCACAAACTGTTTTGGTTATCCTCTCAGTTATCCTACCCTTGACGATTCCTCCTCTCCATTGACTCTCAGCCAGTATGCCTGTCTGAATGCCTCTGCTATAATTACCAGGTGTAGTGACGGTCAGTTCATATAGTCTCTATAGCTACTGTCAGGGACGTTATCATTGTCCTCGTAATTCTAAGGCAAGCTTTGCGCTGCAGCTTGATCAGTATCTGTATGTTCTTCTGGGCGAAGGTCTGATTCTACCACACACATACGTAATAACTGGTATTATATTAGTGTATATCCAGGGACCTTGTGACGTTGTTCGCTATTTTTTCCATTTGTGATTTGAAGTTAGGCGCTTGGCCAAACGCAATGCCCAAGTATTTACCTTCTCTCACTACCTGTAGCTTGGTGCCCTACATTGCAACGTCCTTTAGCTTTGTCGGCCCTTATGCACGTGAGAAAAGCTAATGAAGTTTTTTTTCTGTTGAATTAACAGACAAGCCCTCTTCTTCGCACTATGTTCCCACTAGATTTAAAGCTCCTTGCCTCTTAACTGATACGGTCTCCTCAAATCCCCTACGTACTACAATCACTATGTCATCGGTAAAGGCAACACTGTGGTGTAGCCCGCATCATTTAATCCCCAGCATTTTGGCTTTCGATCCTTTTCGGGATCTTCTCAGGTTCCACTTGAGGATCCAGGCGTGTGTCCTTACGGTCTTCGTTTCGAAGAATCAAAAATCTCGCCCCCCCCCCCTGGAGCTGCTCTCGCTAGCTCTGACCTCAAGCTGTCCACCGAAACCTGGTTTGCGCATGTGATCAACAGCGCTCTCCCTCGTGCCGACATTCCGTAAATTGGGGAAAAGCGTCGACTCTGTCAAGGATCCAGGCTTTGATCTTACCGAGAGCCTCCTCCTATTAGCTTTCGGTGCGCCGCCCCGGAGAGTTTTTTAGGCTCTTTAATGCCGGTGCTCTCGGAGTAGTTTGTTGTGTTTTCTGTTTTTTCTTGGGCCATAAGAGTGCCACGAGTATGGGGGAAAGAAATGTCCACACGCGTCGAGCCCCCTGCACACGTCTAAGGCGACTTAATACAACGGTGTGGCGCCCGGTGCTCCGAAGTTGGAGCCAGTAGTTGGTGATCATCTATTCAGCCACGCATCTACTTCGGCCCTCTGACTCTTGGAATTTAGGTTTTTGCGATCCAAAAGAAACGCTTCTGGATTCCGCAATAGTTCAAAAGAAGACATAGATCGGTCCGATTAGCTGCTAACACTGATGAGAAAACATTCAAAACCACCCCAAGTTTTCACTTTTAACACAAACAAATTCACTCAAAACTCACAGAGAGTACGTGCTGATGCAACTAACCGGTAGCTCAGAGGTAAGGCTACTGTGAAATGGACCTGGCCGCCCTCAAAGATTGACTATTTGACCTATTGAGTGTGGAGCTCCAAAATTAAACTTACTTATATAATTATACTCGTCATTCATGGACAAAGATTAATTTGTAATAAATAAAGAAAAACAGATTAGGGGCTACGCCAGAATAGACCTGGCCGCTCCCAGGATGACATCTATTTGCTCTTTTTAAGAGTGACGCTTAAAAATTGCAATTACTTGTAAATGAAAGCTCTTAAATAACTCGTAATTCATGCATAAAAATTAATTTGAAATAAGTAAACCATAACACAGGAGGGGCTACGTCCAAGTGGAGCTGGCCGCCCCATCGATTATATCTATTTGCTCTTTTAGGAGTGGCGCTCAAAAATCGAAAGTACTTGTAAATGAAAGCTCTTAAATAGCTCGTAATTCCAGTACAAAATTTAATTTGAAAAAAGTAATTCTGATCAGTGGGGGGGCTGAGTCCAAGTAGACTCGGCCACCCCATAAGAAATGATCGATTCCTAGTGATTAAAGCGAGCTCTAAAATTTTAAGCTTGCGATATGAAAAGCTCCTAAATAGCTCATAAATTGGATACCATTCTTAAATTAATTCACTTGTTCGTAGTAGGCCTCTGTAGCGTTTATGTAATTCCTGTAATTTCTGTAGTAAGTACATGGATTTTGGGGATAGTTCTTGAAATTGTGATGGAACTGACTTTGCGCGCTAAATTCGATTAAATAGTGACGGTATTTATTTTCTAAAAAAAGAGAAGGCCCCAAATTTATTTTTCCCGAAGAGACGCCACTGGCAGGCGAATCAAAGATAAAAGGAATTCCGTTTGTTGTCGAATAGGTTTGTGTAAAAGGGGAGGCGGAGGGGGCGGGTGCGGAAGAAAGTATTTCGAGCACTGGAAAAAAATAAACCGGTACTTCGGCCATTTTCTCAGGTAACTTTCGTTTTTTACATACCAAGTGATTACATGATTGTATTGCATGATTTGCTAAATGGTAAATGCCATGGCAGAGGGGTTACTGACATTTATAATTCTTTACAGTCACCGATTGTGTTTATTACATTGCCTACCTACCTACGTTTTCCCTGGTTGCTGCAGTTTGGACATGGACGTCAACATTTTTATTTCTGCTTGAAATTCTTTCAGCAATTCATTTCCTTTACAGGTCTGATAGGTCAATCTTTATTACTATTGCTTTACTCTATACTGGAGGTGAATTGCGTTAGTCAAAATTATCAATTTTGCCACGACATGGTTCTTTGTTTTGTTGTACAATGTTAATTAACATAACGGCTCTTGCACTATTTATCCGAACTGGGTACCTAATAATTACTTAATAATATTTGGAATATTTAGAATCTGTGATATATTTGATTTCGAGAATCTCGCCTTGAGCGTTGCAGGTAAAAGTACATAGTCCACCTGACATACGCCAGAGCCAGTAGCCGCATTTTAATTGGTTTATTTAATTGTAAAGAAATTATGTGTTAAAAAATAAGAAAGATCTCGAAATTATGTGCGTAATTTATGAAAAGCTTATCTCATGTTTTTCTCCGGTTGTAGATAAGGTTTGCGCGAACCGCTAAATGTTAATTCATTTTATGAGCAGATCTTGTGTCGCCGACGCGCGCTTAAAATAAGTAATTGTGGGTCTTTTAATAAACAAGTATAAATTGCTGAAATAGCTTTTGTTTTGACATCACCGATGCATATATTTCTTGCAGATGTCTCAATCGCCCTG
The DNA here is from genome assembly GCF_008802855.1 of Photinus pyralis. Lineage (NCBI taxonomy): Eukaryota > Metazoa > Arthropoda > Insecta > Coleoptera > Lampyridae > Photinus > Photinus pyralis. The sequence continues at coordinate 37,156,886 of NW_022170663.1, forward strand.
TGTGAGTACCCGCTTCCGTTAATCCGTTCTTGAGGTATAAGGGAATATACCCGATCACGGTAAGAGGTCCAGAAGGAGGGCTATGGTTCGTAGAAATTAATTCCTTTCGTTGAGACCTTTCATTAGGGTACCATGAAGGATAAAACGACTTCCACTCCCCCCCCTTTCCCTTCACTCCGTACTTTGATAAGAGGACAGAAAGAAGGGCAGTAGTTGGTAGAAAATGGTTCCTTTCGTTAAGACCTTTAATTCGAATACAATGAGAGATAAAATTAATTTTTAACCTGTAGTTCCTATAGCACCTCTATGCACAAAAACAAAAACCAACTGATGTTGCTTCTGCAACTTCACTTCTTTGATTGCATTTGAATTTCGATTAAGATGACACTGGGTCCGTGTGAATTACAGATGTAATATTGGCTCTTTGATGGTGGAAAAACAATTCCTTTAACAGGTATCCTAGATTACAGTGACTTTATAAGGACAGTGGCGACAACTTATCATAATCCGCCATATTGGAGCTAAAAAATTGATTGTAAGATCAATATACCTTGTCATGTCAAATTGTGAGCGTAGAATAATAAATGTCAGTTTCATTTAAGTAAAGATTCTTGTTCAAAACGAACGGCGCAGAAATGATCGTTTAAAGCTTTGCAGAACAACCTATGGGAAAACAAATGCCTCCCAAATTCAAAATGGTATGGGTATATGGAAAACGGTATAATAAGTATGACATATGGTGCAATATCCAAAATGTACATATAAATAATCATTAAATTGTGTTTGACATTTCAGTGTCTTCTGTCACTTTTTGTCCCCTGTCGCGTGTTGCTCCTTCCAGACTTAAAAGTATTTCTTTAGTCTCTTAAATGGAAGACAAAACACCATTCCATGTGCTCCAGCAAACATGAAACCAATTCAAGCGTATTTACGATCACAATTGAATTTGCTGCTAAATTTCGGATAAGCTGCTTCTCTAACCAGTTTTCTATCTAAACTCATTAGGTATTTAGGGCTTCTGAAAAAAATTTTACATCAATTACCAGTCGTAAGGTTAGGCACAGTTTTACATCTAAAAACACTAAGCGGATTACATACCTTATAATATCGTAATAAATCCAAACTATATGCGTCTTTAAAAATCGAGTTTATATAAAACTGGAGACGGAAAACGTAAAATAAAGCAAATACAAGAAGCAAAGTGTAAACTAGTAACATGAAGCCGTGACAATTACAGGTGACACTGTCAAAACAGTATAATTAATAATTATAGCACGGAGTGTACCGCGTCGTTTTGAAGGTTTTCTATTGGCCAGTTTGGAATTTAGCTCCAATATGGCGACCGGAACCAACGACCAATCAAAAACGAGATACCCTGTTGTCGCCACTGTCTCTATAAAGTCACTGTATCCTAGATAACCTTAAAGAAAGGCGAAAACGCTCAAACGACAACACTCGAACCCATTTCAAACTTCACTTCTTTAATTCGACTTTAAACAGCGTAATAAAAATCTCTTAGAGCACTCGACTAACTTTCTTCTACAAAACTGCGCAACTGGCAAAACGGCAGTCTTGTAACAAAATACGCTCACTTACCGCTGACTTCGACACACCAAAAGCCTCCACCACAAAAAAGCAACGATTAACGTCTTCCTTTGCTATTTAAACCAATTCCCTTTCTTCTTCCTTCTTTCCTTAACAAATTAGTTTTTCACCTATAGGTAAAGCTCCACGCAAAGAATTCCGAATCCTACGTGTCACACTCTCTTATCCAGCATTTTCGCACGATAAACTGCACACACGTGTAAACTAACTGCGAAAGACATGCTCACCTACATTTAATTGGCTTTTACGCAGCGATAACAAAACTTCTTATCGCAACGATCGGAGATAACAAGAGATAAACATTAACAAAACATCTTGGCGAACACGAAAATCTATCTGAATAAACTAATTAAACTAATTTAAAACAAATTAAATAATTGCAAATAAGATGAACATTTACTTCAAATTCGAATATGATCGGATTTGTGTTTAATCTCAAATTAACGATCACATTTACGCTTCAAGAAAATTGAAATTCGGCATACATCGGTATTATAGGTAGTGAAGCCAAACAAAACGTCCGCATGTAGTTTACATAATAGTTCATGAGTTTCTATAGTACATATAGATCCCACGGTTTGTGTAGTCGTAGTTCTCCAAGTTTTGTACTACTTGCATGTATTGTAGTTTTTGTAATTCATAACAACTGCTCTAGCCTCTGTAGCTCTTGAACTCTCAGAATTCTTTTCCATATCGTTAAGTTGCTACAGCTTCTGTACTTCCTCTACCGTAGTTCTGACTTATTTAGTTTCTATAATCCTTGTAGTGTCTCTAGCGTGAATCTCTATCTGTCCTTTCGGTTGATCCTCTAATTCTTGTAATGTGGCTTTGATTATTTGCTGCGGTTTCTGTTGTTTATGTCGCTGATAGGGGATGTAGCACCCGTAGCTATCGTCACTATCGGCAGCCCTGGGAGTAGCCTCTGTGGATTCCAAAGGCTCTAATTCTGTGCCCCTGTAGCGCCTATAGTTTTTGTAACCGTTCCCGTGGGGATATTTAAATTACTTTTGCAGCATCCGAAAGTGCTCGTCATTTGGGAAATAGAATTAATATTTTATAAGTTCAATTCCGTTTAATTAATTATTCGCCGATTTTATGCTTGTAAAGGGAAAACCAGGATTAAAACGAGCAAAATCGCCCAAGTGTATAGAAATAAAGAAACCTTTTGCTTGACCCAAAAAATTGCAAGGTTATCACTGGACTTCCAAATTTAGGAATTTTAATCCGGCCAATTAAGTAAGCATAATTACCGGTAGCTAATTACAACTGCTGCGGCAAACGGTATCTGATTGGAGTGTGCTTAGTGGCATTTGAATTAAGCGTGCGTATTTATCGTTTTAACCGGATCTCAGAGTTTTATCACATCGGGCAGTCGAGAAATTCCTTATGGAAAGTTTTAATTGTGGAGTAGTTTGTACGAGTTCATCGTGATGGCTGGAAAAGCCAGGTTTCCCTTTCCGAAATTGCCGAATGCTATATAAGGCGATAGCGTAATGAAGGAGACGTCTTTTGCATCTGTTCGTAGTTTGAGTTCATTTCTGATTCTGTTTTCTTTACCGCATTTTTTAAGAATTAAAAAAAAAAGGTTTTGCGTTTTGTCCGCCCGTCCGTCCGGGCCCACTTCTGCCGTTTCGAACTGCTTCTAGGGGAATGGAGTAGCCTATACCTTGAAGGTGTGCCAGACGGCCATCAAATTTCGCTGTCTAAAAGGGAATTATTTCCTGAGATGCTGTTTTTGAAAGTAAAACGTGCATAACTTTTGCACACGACAACCAATTGGTCACAGATTTTGCATACGCATTCCTTTAGTGGTGCCAAGTTAAACTTTAGAAAATGGGGGGAGGGGGGGACACATGTTCTACCCTTCATGGTATTCTAATGAATGGTCTCATCGAAATGAATTGGTTTGTACAAACCCGTGAGACTCTTTTTCTAGATCAGTGAGCGACGGGGCCTGAAGGGGGGGTTAAAAATTAATTTTATCTCTCATTGTATTCTAATTACAGGTCTCAACGAAAAGAATCGTTTTCTACCAACTACTGTCCTTTCTGTCGTCTTATCAAAGTATGAGGTGGAAGGGGAGGGGGGGGACTACTTTTATCTTTCATGGTACTCTAAGGAAAGGTCTCAATGAAAGGAATTAATTTCTACCAACCATAGCCCAATCAAGAACGGATTGTTGGAAGGCGGTACTCACAAAGGGCGATTGAGACCTCTGCAAGAAATATATCCATTGGTGATGTCAAAATAAAAGCTATATTCGGTTTTAAAAAATGCGCTTTATCTGAGTTGTGCACAATTTATACTTGTTTTCATTTATTGCTTTAATTCCGTAGATTGTCAGGGGGGTGGTTAGTTTCCTTTGTTTTGATTCCCAGTAAATATAGATAGCTAATCCTCTTCGTTATCGCTCTGTTTTTTCCCGGATGTATTGATTCCGCCCACCACAGCAGCTTGCACCGTTTCTTTTTTTGTTAAAGTTAAGCTGCATCATATTCTTGTTCTGCGCATTTAAATTCTATCAAGTATTGGTCTCATAATAGCTTTAGCAAGACCGGGGACAAGATGTCCGGGTAACAATAGCTAAAGTGGCTATCTTAATTGGTTTTATCTGCTCCAAACCGCAGCGTAAGGTTTAAGTCATTTCTGTATTGTGGCAAATACAACGTAGCATATTTTGATCGGATTTATTTATTACCCTAGCTCTCATTTAATTCACAGGACAGGAAAGAAGCAAACCAGTGATAATTTCAAAGAAAATTTGTTTTCTGATAGATTTGGTTTTCAGTTGGGTAGGTACGTGAATTACCGTCGCGTAAAATTATTACCGTATTCAGTCGAGGACAAATAAATTAAACGCGCCGGTTGTCGTATTTTTTTGCTACGAAGTACTATTGTTTACAGTTATTCCGCCGCGTATACAACAATAAGAAAAAAGGAATTAACCTTTCTAGTTAGAATTCGTAATAACACATTCATTGAAAAAACCTTCATAAAAGTAAAATGTCTTGCGTATGGAAATCCCTCCTTTTACGTTAAAAAAATGTTGCTTGCTTTTTACGCCATGCACACGTTAATTGGTTCTACATACCAAAAATAACGACGTGTAATTTTGAGTAAGGAGATTATTTTATAGTAGAGGTGGTGTTTTCTTTAAATACAGGAATCGACGAAAAAATCGTCCATAAGTCCAATGGTTTTGGTTTTGTAATCAAAGGGGGTGGATATAATTTTGATTTTATGTCCAACTTAAGGGGAGACATGTTGTGTAAACAACGTCATGTAGACGTTATTTAGGTCTACACACCAAAAATAATGACGGGACATATTCTATTTAAGAAATATTCCAATTTAAAATCATTAATCCGGCGAGAGGGGGGGATATTTAAGAATAAGCACAGAATTGGTTTATCTCATTTGAATATGTATTTCCGTAGTTGTTTTTCCATTTCAGATTTGTTCGTAATGAGAAGTAAGAAACATCTGGTAAAATTTCACAAAACCTTTTACATCAAAATAATGACTATAACATTCTTCAAGGCATGTCAAAGCTTTAAATGTTAATATCTGGCAAATGAGTTGTGGAAACAGGGTACTCACACTAAGAAGATGGAATGTATCGACAAGGAGGTGAAGCCAACATTTTCATTGCGTAACAGTTTTTTGGATTTAAAAAATAACGGACAGTGAAGTCGAACTGTACTTTAAACCTTTATAAAACCCATTGATTTAGTTCTACTGTTTATTTTTATATTTTTATTTGATGAAATCAAGAGGCTATCTTTATTAGGGTGGTGGAAGAAATCTGAAGAGACTAATTATAAAAGTGCGAAAGAAATGTTCGTCAAATTCAGTCTAGTCGGATCATTAGACAATGAAAATCCGTCTTCGTGCCAATTTTGAGTAACCGATTACACGCGGAGGTAGGTAAACAATGGCGGGCCAAAACCTGCGCGTATTTATAATACACTCATGCGCTCCCATACACATACATGTCGTCTAATTATAAACATAACGAGCGTACCGCATTTTAATATAATCTGTCGTTACACGTATGCCAAAAAAACTTTATTGGGGTACGCGTGTATTTTCGGAGAGCTTTGAGTACTTTTTTTTGCACGTGACAAAAAGGAGAAGTTTAATTGAAGTTAACGGACATTTTAACGACCAACCGATGTTTAATGTGGATTTATTCCGTTGTACTATTTTAAAGAGAATCGGTGCTCTAAAATTCGTCATTTGATCTATTTTCGAACATTCGCGTCTAATTTTACTTGTGTTCTCGGTGCGATAACCTCACATCAAATTTTCGGCCACCTATCCAGTTAATTATTTAATCAAAATCAAAATAAACTATTGCCAAAAATCAAGGTTACAAGCAAAAGTAGTTCAATAACAACGCTGTAACTTATTTCGGCCACCTGTTATACGGATTTAAAAACCGATTAATATTTCACTCGGTTATTGTATATTATGACATATCCTAATGTGCTTTTTTGTTATTAACTATTCTTTCGCGTGTTGTGACATTTGTAAATTTAGAAATATAAAAAAGCGTATTTATCGGATTACTTCGGAGTGCAGCTATCTTTATAATCGCTTCGTCTAATTTATGAGCGTACAATTTTTAGACCTAAATTTAAATGTGTTTCGGCTACTGTGTCACCGTTTTACATGTAATGTTGGGCGAACAATATTCGAGATGTTTTCAAATTATGTACTACTGCCAAAAGTGCAATTTCACGTCGAAAATGTACTTTTGTGCAACAGTCGCCAAAATGTTGTGATAAAAGTGATCATTAATTATTATTTATGTGAGCAAAAATAATCAATTGATCCATAATGAGCCATTGTAAGCATTGATTTGAAAATATATTTTACAAAACGTTTTTGACAATCTTACATCCTTTATGCCCAATGTACACTGCGAAAATGCTAAGGAAACTTCCATGGTGGAAATTGCGCTTCCTTAAACACTGGAGGCAACAAGAAAAAAACGTTTCGGCTGTTAGTTTTCGCGATGGTAAAAGAGCGTGTACATTTTTTTACGCTAAATTACGGACAGTCAGCCTTATTTGTCTTGTTGAAGACGCAGTCCGTCATAAATTTGCGCCGAGAAAATGTAACAGCTGATCACTGATGAACACCGGGTATCTAGAAGCGAACCGATTTGTTTCTCTTCCAGGATTTGAAGGTGGAAGGTAAAAGTAATTGAGTTGTGTTTCGGCCGTCGTTACCGTAAACAAAAGCTGTAATTAATTTGCCGTTTGTATCCGTTCCCGTAGGGATATTTTGTTTTGTTTTTGTAGGGTTCGAAAGCTCTCTTGCCAGGGATGAGGGGAGAGAATTATATTTTAGAGTTTGAGCTCTGTTCATTAATTACTGGCGGGTTTTAGGTTCCAATAGCATATGAAAACGAGCATTAAAACTTAAGGCCATGCAGGTTTACAGCGGTATCAGTTTGATAAGAGACCTTTTGACAATGGAAGTTAATTAGAAGTATGATTTTAAAAAATTCATCTCGTCCATTTAGTTAGGTACCTATAATTAACCGTTGCCACTTAAATGAGTTGCAGTAAATAGTATCCGATTAAGATATGGGTAGTTCCAAAAGAAGCGCTCTTAACTAATTTTTTAGGGCGTCAGCAGGCCGCACAATTAATTAAAGAAAATATAACTTGGCTAGAAGCAGAGTTTTTGAATCTTCTGGTGGCGCCCGAGTACCCGTACCGTCCCCACGACCGACGCCGTCTCCGCAGAATATCTTCACCGTCACCGTCTGTTATTATTTATTTAAATATACTATTTTGTTTCGGGAGTCTACCGATTGCGTGCGAACTACCGAAGCTCATCGCAACCAAAGTTATGCGAGAAGTTTAACGCGTGTTGTCCGATTGCGGAAACAGTTTCGTCGAGTTAAAAAAGGAATACGGCGAGACCTTTCTGAAGTTTGTCTTCTTATTAAAAGTTAAAAGTCTCTACGTCCGAACAGCCACCAAAAAATTTGTTCATCTTATTCATCAAACCATGTCATTAATAAATAAAGTAAAGTGAACTTCAGAAGCTGTCGGTGTTTGTGTGAGTTTAGTGCGCCTTATATCGCAATTTTTTTAGGGCCAGACGACCGTCTGCGCGCGGGGTAATATTTTCAAAGAAGCTTTGTAAGTTATTCTTTCAGAAATTTTGTTTTAATTTTGTTTCGTTGTATTCTGGAATAATTTTATGTCATGGTGAATCGATTAATTGTGTGTTTATTCAAAGTCAAAGTGCGACCCAGATAAAGTTTTTATGTCGCATTGTTGCTATTTGTGTCCAGATTTCACATGCAACATAATGACGCCCAACCTCACCATAATTCCCAAACGACGTCCTTATTGACAATATGCCTGGACCATAACCTCCAACTTTTAAGAATAGCCACAAGATCCACCTCTAACACAGCGAATTGCATTTAAGTATGTTAGGTACTGTAACGGGAGACCGCTACGGATTTAAATTTTGCGCGAATTTTTCGGATTGAATATTACAAAATATAAATAGTAGTGTTGTTATAGGGCAGGTTTTTGTTTTTGGGCGAAGAGTTCCTGATTGCAGCTCTGACTGTTATTTGCGGGTGAAAGCTTTGTGGCGACAGGAAGTCCCGAGCTAAGGCAGAATTAATTCATCTGTTTCAGATCCCCTATTCTTCAGAGCATGAGAACTGGTCTGGTCGAGATTTCTAAAGATCAGATTGGTAAAAATAAATGAGTCCGATTGGTGGAACTGATTAGCGGCTATTTTGGGGCGTATTATTGAAATTGAATATAGTAGGGAGGGCGTCCGTAGAAGGTAGCCAGATGCAATTGCGGGTTGGGCCGTGAAAGCGACAAGTTACGCGGTCATAAATTAATTAAGTCGACTACTTGCAAAATTACCAGCAGAGTGGTAGTGTTTTGGTTGTCACAAATTGACGGCATAGCTGGAAGATAACAGAACAATTCGTTGAGGAGTTGTTAACAAAATAATTACATTTGAAGTCGAGATAGAAACGCTGTATAAAGTATTGAGCAAAAGGAGATATATTAACAGGAGTAAAAAAGGGATATGGGAATGGGGTAGATGAAATGAAAGAGGAGAAAGGAATACAGGTCAGACGAAGAGGGATGAAGGGAAAATGGATTGAGATGGGAAAAGGAACACAAGATAGAAAATCAAGAGATAAATATTGCAACAAAGAGAGTGTAGTGTTAGGTACTGGAATAATCAGAAAAAAGAGGTTGGAGAATTTTAGACGAAAATATGGAGGGAGATAGGGACGGGCAATTGACATACATGAGAGGAAGAGGGAGGTCGGTAATTGATTATACTAAAAATAGTAAATGAAAAAAGACTGGAAGAAATAGATGACTTTAAGATGGGAACCAAGAAAAGACGCAAAGGCGATACATACAAGAGGCACGGTGAAGCTAGAAGTGAAGAGGGAAACTAAAGGAACAAGATGAAGAAATTGGGCCGGAATACACAGGTGGAGTGGAATAATATAAAGAAGAGTATTAAAAAAAGCAACCAGGAGGAGAGAGAAGAAAGAAAGGAGTGGTGGGACAGTGTGTACAGAAGAGAGAAATCGATATAGAGAAATGATGGAGAAAGAAAGAAGAGGGAATCTCAGAGGAAAAAGAGGTGAGGGAACAGAGAAAAAAGTACAAAAGAAAATGCAAAGAAAAAAAGATGGAGAAACAGAGAGAATACGAAGAGCAAATTATGGAAATAAAAATAGAAATCTATTTTTGGAAGGTGATAAACTGAGTAAAAAAGAAAAATAGAACAAGTGGAAGGGAAATACAATTAGAGGAATGGAAATAACCTTTTGCCAAGTTACTACAAGGGAAGCAGGAGAAAGAATAGGCTATGGAAGAGGTAGGAAGAGAGGAGGTTGAATGAGATGAGATAACAAGCCATGAGATCGAGCAGCAATTTAAAAAACTTAAAAAAGGGAAAGCAGCAGAGAGAGACGGAATAGATGATGAGGATTGGATTTTCGCCACAGATAAGGTCAATGGTCAAGGAAAAGATGAGAAATCCAGTAAACAAAGTTTACCCGAAGAGTGGAAGGAAGCTGCTGATCTTGAAAAGGGGGAACAAATATTGTGTGGGAAAATGTAGAGGAATTACTGCCACGATTATGGCGTATAAATGGGAGGAGAACGATCGAATGTATACAGGGTGTTTCGAAATTCGCGCACACGGACTATGGGATGGTGTTATACGACAAAAACTGAACAAAAAGTTCCTCTACTAGGTTTCCATCAGACCGCTATTTTTCGAGCTACCGCGGTTTTAAAAATCTCCGCCCCCCCCCCTACGCTGCGCCACTGGTGAAACTTAATAATAACACATTTTCAAAAACAAAAGAAGGTTCAAAATAAACTATACTTATGAGGAGTACGTAATTACAACAGTTGTTCAAAATGTCCGCCGTCTGCTAGTAAACAAGCTTCAGCACGTCGAAAAAAAAATGTCGGTCTGATCAAAAACTGGTAGAGGAACTCGTTCGGTTTTCGTTGTATAACACCACCCCACAGTCCGTGTGCGCGAATTTCGAAACACCCTGTATTTGTATTACACAAATTGATAGAAAAGGAATTGGAAAAAAAGGCGTTTTTCATGGACTTAAAGGCTTCGTTTGACAGCCTGTAACGGAAAAAAGTATGGAAGATGATGTAAGATGGGAACATTGATTTAAAGGAGAAAATGAAGGAGCTATATGGAGAGACAATATTGAGGGACAGAATAGAAGAGAATGAGTATGATGTGTTTTGGGCATCTACAGGACGAAGACAAGGATGCCCACTTAGTCCAACCTTATTTATGATGGGTTTATAATTACAGTCATTATGATTAGATCACTAAGCTCAGGATGGTTTCATTAGGGAAGGCTTTAGGCGTAAGCGGTGTAACGTGTAACCCTCCGCTTACGGCGCAGACAAGAAGGGGCGCAAAATTACTCAAATTTAATCACTGCCGAATCACGTATGTAAAACACCGACGGCGTTTTCTATTTTTAAGTTCAAACAATCACGATATAACATGAATTGAAAAAATTCCTAATATAGTAAGAAATTATGTAGCGAATATTCCAGAAATCGCGATAGTTATCGAGGCGCCATGAAAGATTAGTAATCAGCGATAAAGAACAAAGGCGGATGTGATGTAATGTTTCCGGGAAATGTGTTTTGTTGTAGAATGTTCAAGACCATTCGGGAGCACTCGAGAGTACTCGAGTTGGCTATATAGGCAAATCGAATTGCGTTTCAGGAAAGTTCCAATTTCAACACCGAAGTAATAAATAGTTCCCACTGTTATAAATTGTGTTCATTTGAGTGATAGATAATATTTGGGTGTTATAAATCAATTCATTTCAACATTGTTATAAATGTATTGTTAATTAATTGTAAATAAATAAATCACGTAATTAAATTTACGTTACAATATGTTTTAGATAAGTTTATAGACCTCTATATTTTTAATTACCCGTAACTTTTGTCTTGAGCCGGCCCTAGGTTTCTAGCAACGCGCAATCAACCTTTATTTCTAATGGTTATTTCTTAATGATTTTTGATAGTGAACTAATGTTAATGATTGTATAAACCTACCATTAATTTCTACTTAAAACACAAGGAAAAAGTATTAACACAGGGCCAAGGTGAAGGGATAGTAGTGGGAAGGAAGATATTATGGTCTCTGGCTTACGTGGACGCCGCAGTGATCATGGTAATAGAGGTAGAAGAGAAGAAGGAAATGATGGTAAGAATGGAAAGGTGTTGGGAAAGGAAAGGAATGGAGCTAAATATAGAAGATGATGAGAGTTGGGAAGAGGGGTGGAAGGAAAAAGGAGGGAAATGGAAATGGAAAGAGAATAGAATAGAAGAGGTAAAAGAGTTTAAATTTGTAGGGAATCAAATGCAAAGAAACAGATAAGAGAATTAAGAAAAAATGGGGACGTGGCGATCAGGCAGGAGAATTAGATATAGGGGATTCAAGAATGATTTTAGAACAAAAAAGTACCTATCTGATGCAATGGTGAGAGGGGTGTTTAGGTAAGGAACGAAAATATGGAGGCGGAAGGAATGGGAAAAACTTAAAAGGGGGTGAGGGGGCAGTTTTAATGGGTGGGGATATTCCAGGTTAAATTCACCGCACAAGGTATAGTTCCGTTGGTTCCTGTTTTTCGGCAGTATTGCAGTTTTTGCATTTATTTAATTTCTGTATGTATAAAGGGTGTTCCTAATTATCAAAAATGTGGTTATAAGTATTAGATTAACATATGCTTTGAAGGAACTTGTTCAAAGATAAAGTGATTAAGTTAATAAAAGCGAAACATAACATAACCCAGGTATATTTGCTACTACAAGATGAAGTTTGGAGTGCCGATGGAAAGCACGCTTTGTAATCAGAAGCAAAGAATCCTCCCATTAAGCGTGTACGAAATAGATATCCAAGGAAATGTAAAACTGTGTTCTGGATCAAGTAAATGACAAATTAGCAGCTTGTAGCAAGACAAAACACGGAACTGTTCGCTCTGAAATATTACCGTCCGTGTCCTTTCCTATGTTAAAACGCTTTGTGACACACTTTAAATATCCTAGACGCCCATCAATTAATCACCCAAAAAGTTCCGTCACGAAATTAACAATTTTGGCAAATAAAATTGGGTCAAGATCCCTCCATTTTAACAGGCTTCTCAAAAAAAAAAACAGCGCCAATTAGCACGTTTTCCTCAGTTCCGCGCCTTTGTGGAAACGTTTCCATTTCAGATTCAAACAATGGCCTCACGCCACTCCCCCCAGGCCTCATTAGGATCTGAATTGCTCGTTAGATTTTTAAAAGGCGGTTCGCCTTCGACACGGAAATCTAATTGAGACAAACTTATCGAAAAGTTTGCCGAAAACGAAGCAGATGTATCTTCCTGTAGTATTAGATCAGATTTTAATCTTAACCCTAACGAAAGTTTAATATCTTCCGACGTTTATTAATAATCGCGTGGCGGAATTTAAACTAGACAAGATTAATAAGCGCGGCTCAGGATTTTAAGAAAATCTACGAGCGAAATTTATGAGAGCTTGAAAGCTTAATCGAATCAGTTGAATGCGTGAAATGAATTACAATTTCGTACAGACGTCGAAATAATAACAGTCGTGTGATGTTATTAACAGGATTAGCGCTACAAGCAGCATTACTACTGTTCTACGAACTGTTTTTCGTAAATCGAGTGATGAAAGTAGACAGTCCTGCCAACAACAACAGAAGTAGAAAAGCTGCTGGCCACCACCTCAGACTTTATTCATTAGTTTATTATTATAAAAGATTCATTGTGTACTGTAACCGGCACGAACGAAGGCGAAAGATTACGCATCATTGAATAACCCTTATGTACAACTTTTCAAATTTTTCATATAATAATCAACCCAACGCGTAATTAGGCACCCTGAATAGACGACAAAGTTCTATACCCTCAATCGAATTTATCACTATAATCACTACGAGTATATTACTGTGTTTATTTCATCTGGCAGGATGAATTTTTCGGAAATCTTAATTAAGATGGACAAGGGCGGTCTTTTGTCTAATTAACATTTGTAGTTAAATTTTATTAATTGTCGTTGGTCTATGTAACGACATGGTGATTATTGTTTCACACAAGGTTGTTTTTGTTTACATTTTTATTTTATTTAACGTAGAATTTCTGGGAATTGTTGGGTCTTTATCTGTTGTCAATTGTAAATGCTTAATTTAATTGACAGGTGGATGTGATTTATCGTTTTTTCTGTGTAGTTAAAGAGATGAAATTTTATTTTTTCCTAGAATTTAAGTTTGGATTTATCTTTTAATTTATAAAAATTATTCGACCTCTATTTTTTGGTCTATCAACGTACGTTGAGGGGATAGTCTTTGTTGTCAACTGTGTGTAATTGGTTGTTATACTTTTGATTTTCGGAAGGAGGGTTTGGCCGTAAATAGGACGATAACAAGAAAAGCGCCGTTTTTAGGCACAATCTACGCAAAACTATGCTTCATTGAAAATTGAAATCAGTTTTTTTTGCTACGTTCAGGGCAGTTACCTTTCGTTGAAGATTTGAAATCAGCTTTATGCTAAGTTTAAGGCCATGGTGCGGCCAATTTCGGGTTACAAAGTGTCCCCCGCCTACTAGTGAGTGAAAATGTCGCAGTGGAATTTTTTTTTCGAATTTTCAAAATCTAATTCCCGATTCGTGATTGTCGTGTTCAAAAACCCCCATATACCACATTTCGTCGAAATCAGAATTTTTTTCGCGCCCCCAAGTAGGGGTGCGCCCTGGCTGCGCCCTTTCGTGGTAGGAATTTTCAATATGGCATACCCGAAAACCTATTCAAAGACGCGCCACTCATCTTTGTAACTCTTATGGTTGCTGAGAAAAAATTAAAGATGAAATCCAAATTTCACCACTTCTTCGGGGGTAGCTCCCAAGCTTGGACCATTGGTTTATTTGGAAAAAGTGCTTGTCTTGATCCCAATCTCCCATTTTTTTTACATGCGATGTAACACCCTGTATAAAATTTCATTTAATTATCTTCATAAATAAAAAACTTTGCAATGCACATGCGTTAAACCTAATTTTTGACACTGCGCATGCGCAACACGAAAAAATACCGGTATGCACGTAATCCTTTGACCATGCCCTTTCAAATGAGCCCCATATCGCCCAAATCGGTTCAGTGGTGTAGGAGTACGTGTGACGGACGGACGAACGGACGACAAAGTGCTGCCAATAGAGATTTTTCACTTTGATATTTGATATTCCGTGCATACCGATATTTTTGGTTTTGCGCATGCGCAGTGTCAACAATTTGGTTTAACGCATGCGCAATGCTAACTTTATTATTTATGAAGATAATTAAATGAAACTTTATATGTAAGCACTACGAATATAAGTAAAATTAATGACATTTTCAAAATGTTGTTTTGCGCATGAATTTGGGGGGGGGGGCTGGTTTTATCCGTCATGGTACTCTAATAAAAAGTCTCAATGAAAGGAATTAATTTCTACCAACGATAGCCTCCTCCTCGACTCCTTATTGTGATCTGATATAAATAATTCCTTATATCTCAAGAACAGATTATTGGAGGATGATACTCACAAAGGGCGATTGGGACGTCTGGAAGAAATATATCTATTGGTGCTGTCAAAACTTTACGAGCGAATGTCTCGAAAGCGCTTTCGCTTTGTCGCAGGAAAGTACCCGCAAAGGCAAATACATTGTCTGGGCGAGACATGTGTACCTATTGGTGAAGTCTCCCCATTAATCATCTAACAAGAAAGAAAACACTAATTTAAGGTATGTTTTCTAAAACGCATTGTTACTATTTTTAGTTATCTTTAGTTCAGAAATTTATTTGATTTAATTTACTTTGTGTGCACTTCCCAGGTAATTAACGTGTATATGTCCTGTAATTGGAATGTATTTCGGTAGGACATTAAATGATTATTATTATTAAAACACGATTGGATATAGCAAAATAAAATATTGATCATATTACGTAATCAAATTGAAGAGAAAAATCTCATTTAAAGAAAATGATTGTGTTAAAATTAATTTAATAATTTTTGCGTTAAAAAACCTTATTCTTTTGTTAGTTATGTGAAAGCAATTTATTGTCTCAAACAACATTAAATAACTACATGCTTAAAAATTATTTATAGTTGCATGCGTCTACCGAGGCGTCTACAGAACTAAGAGAGTCTTTTTTTTTATGGACAGCACTATTTTTTGCTGAGGTATTATTAAAGAATGTTTTTTTAAATATGACAACAACAAAAAACAAGCTCAAGTTAGTAACATTAGGAAATTAATTATTTTCCTTAATTTGAGATTTTCTCTTAAATTTCATTATGTAGTACCATAAGCTTTTGTGCTGCTATATTCAAAAAAGTGTACTCTTTAAAAATAAGTAATGGAAATTAGTGGTTACTATTTAAAAAAAATATGCCCCCTTTCACCATGCAGAACTACGCCACTGACCACCACCAGTACGTAAATTGGTAGCAAAATTTTTGTAATTTTGGATACCATACAAAAAAATGTTGTTTTGAAGATATATTCAGTGCAATAATGAAAATTCTTCTTGAAAATCACTTGCATTTATCCCTGACTTATTTTGAGTTCAAAGTATTGACTCGAGATTACCGCAACAGATTTCTAGCGTTTTGTTGTCTATATCATTGATTTTAAAGATGCCATATAAGCACTGGAAATTTTCGCTATGGGTTTCCAGAAGTGTCAATCATTCCTTCGGCGAATTAAGCGTGTTATCCAAAATATACCAGAATATATTAATTGTAGGTATAAAGATTCAACATTTTCTTTTCTAAACTCAAAACAGTGCAATCAACACGTGCAACGTCCTTTTGTGAAAATTGCCGCTTCAGCTTTTATCAGTGCTCTGATGGTTAAAAAAAATCACTGGTTTTGCCGCCCAATACGGCGCCGCCTGATGTGGCCGCATCATAGCACCGCACGCCCCTGCATTAGACATTAGGCAATTCCCTTCCAGGCGCGTCCCTAGGTGGCGGATAGAGGAACGACCCTACAAATGATCGTATGAGTTGTAAGGCCATCATCGAAATAGGTGCTCGTGGCTCGTGAAACTGCCACTGGTAGCACAAAATACGGCGACGCGGAGCAGTTCACCGGGAAGCGCTTCTTTACCGGTAGCGCCTCCACCTGGCGAATGGAGGAAGGCCTACGCAAATAATCGCACGGGATGCAAAGGCTAACACCGGAATAGAGTGCTCGCCGCCCGGAAAACAGTGCCTGGAACCACGAAACATGGTGTCAGCTGTCGTGTCGTGGCCAAGAGTATTGAATGGGAAAAACGGTCCCGACACACCCTTGACGTCAGACCATGTGCTGCCTAGGCGCCACGGGAGGACCGAAATGAGACGTCAATGAAAAGGACAGAAGGGATGCGTAACTGGATGGAAGACCGGTATCGATTGGCTGCAGTGACCAAGAGCATAGCACAGACGGAAACTAACTGCGCCGCAGAGACCCTGCCTCGATAGAGTCGCGGCGATGAACCATGTACCTCCCCGGGAGTACGGGGGGTGCGAGTGTAAAACCCCATGCCAAGAAGAGTAAATTTCAATAGAAATCCTTAATCCCAAGATAAACAGAACAAAACCGAAGGGATGCGTGACCGGATGGTAGACCGGCTAAACTGTCCTCACTCCGACTTATCGCCACCGATTTTTGACCCAAGACGTGCGTGAGTACGGTGCAAACCCGGGATGTCCTAGCTGGGGGCAACTTGGCTTCACCGCCCGGACTGCGAAGATGGCAAACTGTATGAATGGTCGCCCAATTTCCAAGTCTTTTTTTTAGGTGCTGAATGGATTCCGTGAAGCGTTGGTCAGGCGGAAACCTGCCCCCCCCCCCCAGCATTAAGTCCCCTAGGGTGTTATGTTGTTCAAACTCGTGGGAGCAGTAGCACAGCTGATTTTCTTTAACAAAATGATGATAGGACAGATAGAAGAGAAGCGAGGGAGGTAGAGCCAGCGAATCGCGATAGATGGAGGGAGGGGTTAGAGAGGAGGAGAAAACAACACAAAACTAAGTAGCACTGAAATGAATGTAGGGAGCCTTCAGCCCACTGTTGGCTTCCTATTGGAACAAAACCGGAACAGGAACGACTCTTTAGGAGGCGTGGGGGAAAAACGAAAAGAGGCGATTATCTTATTGAATTTGCAAAAGCAAAAGAAAAGCGAGAAGCGGGAGGAATACCCCTCCCCCTCATGTTGGACGTAGACGCCCAACCCGAAATGGGCTATACAAGACAAGCCATAGATATCGCAAAAGAAGCACCTAAAAAATAAATATCTGGTGCAAAATGAAAGGTCTTCTCCTAGAAATTTCCGGAGATGTGGGGTATGAAACGTTTAAAACTGCTGCTGCGAGAGCATGTGGCAAGGAATGTTTTGAAGAAACAAAAATATGCCCTGAAACCTTCTGCAGATACCGAAAGAAAACGTTGCCTTCTTCATTAAAGGGAATAGAGGCGAAAATGAAAAAACCAACAGCAGGGAACGGGATATATGACTACACAGTGATGGGGAGGAGGGCGACAGATCGGCATAAACGGGGGAGGGGAGAGAAGATACGCGTCGTCATGCATACCCCGAAAAGAAAATACGTCAATCCACACAAATCCATCAGAAAAGATGTAATCATAGTTGAAGTTCGGAGGTTAAAGGAGTAAGTCTCCACGGATGAAGCACTCACAGATGTAATATAGAACGTACGAAGAACGCAAAAGGGAAATCTTCTGATAAGGACGACGCGACGGTTGCAAAAAATAGAAACATGGGAAACGAAGTAAGAGCAAATTTCGAGAAGGTGATGGAAGGACAAAAGGTCCATCGTCGGTCTCAAAAGTATCTTCATTAGATTAGACGGTCACAGAGAAGGAAATAAAAAATTGCCTATCCGGAACGGGGCATCTTAAAAGGGAGGCGGGTTGCAGGTTCTGACAGCTGTTCTGGAGTAAGGGTGTCAAGGAAAAAATCGAAGTTGAAAAGTGTTTTAGAAGCTGGGAGTATGGACATAGGGTCCGAGAGTGCAAAAATGCAGACCGAACAAAGGTATGTAGAACCTGTGGTCAAGAGGGTCGCGAGGCGAAAGAGTGCATAAACAACCCTTTCTGCGTCCTATGCGACAGAGGAAAAAGTATAACACGCAGCGACTGCAAGAGAGAAGGAAGAATGAAAGAACCCACACGTGGACGAGGACGTGCTAAGAGGGCGAAAGGGCCTAGTCTTAAATAATGACTCTTTTGGGGCGTACCGAATCATAACAACATCGCTCAAGGTACGGCCCGAGCCCGAGATTGGCGAAGTGGAATTAGGAAGGGCCTTCTTTGAATGTAGTCAGTGGACCAGGCAGCGAGAAGAAACCAAAGACAAGTTTAAAACGTAACATGCCTCGACTGCAAAACAATAGTAATAGTAATAATAATAGTTAAAAACTGTTAAACAACCATCGACCTCCCCATCGGTGTAAACTAACCTATTTTGCGTTACACATATAAATATTTCTTTTGTACATAATTGTCTTATTTGACTTTTTTCCCTTGCATTTTATAAGCGTTTCGCGTTTAGAAAATTGTTTTCGAATGTAAATTTCCACTCGGTTTAATTCCTCCGCTCGCGTATTTTTAGCGGGGTGGAACGCTCGACGCGGAAATTACATTAATAACAAAAGGGTAGCGAATGCGTTAAAGGGAAACTGTAAATGCATGTATGCTCTGATTAGCACAAATTTGAATTATTATACTTTCGCGCGAATTATTACACCGCCCGCCGCCGTGTAAAGCGCGCTTTATCGGTGCGTTAAGGCGAAATTAAAATCGGCACTAAACGTCGCCGGAAAATATGACTTAATTTACATTCGTGATTAACGAAATCCTTTACACGTCATAACGCTAATTTAAACTGCAAAATTAATCGCCTTCTCGTCATAAACTCGCGGGCCAAACGTCTCATTTTAATGTAGAATAATCATCGTAAAATTTTATTCAACACTTCAAAGACAGACGGCACAATTTATGTTTATGTTACATATTGATTGCTTCGACATTGGACAAAAAATAAACTGTATGGCTCCCTTTTAGCCAAAGAACGTACCCTGTCAGTTTTTCAAAAATAGATTTTACGTATCATTGTCATCTCATTCCCTAAGGGTTGCGCCCTTCTTACGCTCACTCAAGCTACGTTAAATAAGTAATCGGAAATGGAAATTGAATCATATTTACAATGGAACTGGCAGATGGCCGTTATTATTCACTTAATAAAAAGCTACAAAGTACATCTGTTTAATGTTTCCTATTATGAATAAACAAACTAGTTTTAAACTGATTATAAAATCGCCTTTATGAACATTTGTTCTGCCAAATCGTGTATTTCGACGCATTTATTATTATTTCAATGATATTTTAATTTATTAATCCCGAGGAAAGGTCTCCGCTTTAAAAACTGCAGCAACTATGTTCGATCCGTTTTAAAATCCGTACTAAAAGGTAAGGTCGAGCTCATTTTGCTTTACGATATCATTTATATACTTACACTTCTAAAAAAAGATTCATTTGATTATGGGAATGACTTTGGTTTCATTGCTGTGAACAATGTAGATGAGGACTTTTGCATAGAAATAATTTGGCTTTTATTGCCTGTATTCGAATTTTACTATAGAGGAATGTAGAAATTTTAATTTTCTTGAGAAAACCAACAAACCGATTTGATATCATTAGAAAAGGCATAAGTACCCCAAAACCTACTCAAAGACGTGCCAAGTCTTTGTAACTCTCATAACCGCAAAGAAAAAAATTACAGAAGAAATGCACATTTCAACACTGATTTCAAGGTGGCTCCCAAACGAAACACGTTGGACCCTCGGTTTATTTGGAAAAAGTGCTCCCTCTACCACCCAATTTTTTTTTACATACAGTAACACTCTGTATAGACACATGGTATGCTTCACAGTGACGGTGGATCCATTAGTCACAATGTAGTGCGGCCTGGATGACGACAAAGTTGGAGGTTGGATAAGGTTGTCCTGACTGATGGATGTGATCAAAGCTTAAAAGAAGATTTTATTAACGAAACACTCATACATTCACTTAGAATGTTCTGATAGGGAGATTTAAGTTATCTGATGAGTGGAAAAACCAAGTCATTATTTTCCAGTTACGAATTTTGTTGATTATTGAAGAAAATCAAACAAATAAAAGTAGTCTCGTCTATCTGGTAACATTTTGATTTACTCATGAATAATTTGTTTGAGGGTCACTGTAGTTTTGAATTATATCCTATTTCGTTCGTGGCGAATTCTTATTGGTGTATCCTTAAGGCGAGTTGGAATACGGGTGGTTAGCACGTCAAACATAGTTGTATTAATTAATTCAATGTAGCTTTAATTGTAAAGTCTTAAATCTTCTGGCGATTAACCGAATTTTGTGTAACTCTCGAGTGAATGTTGGATCTAGTTTAAACACTATTTCTTCCCAGGAGGAAACAAAAGTACCATTTTCAAATTCAAATTAATTCACGTTAATTCAAAATAATTCAAATTAATTCACGTAAATCCAAATTAATTCACTCTAATTCAAATTAACTCACTTTAATTCAAATTGATTGGCGTTAATTAAAAATAATTTACGTTATTTCAAACTAATCCATACAATTTCTGAGGGTGAAGCATGTTGAGACCCCCCACCTACCCCATTCATTACCTCCCCTCACGCTACAACGTTTAGTCATAATCGATTAAAATTAGGAAAAATCACAGCCTTTTAACATATAAGAGTGACCACCGGTGTAAATTCACAAACTTGACCGATATGTTTATGAGTTAAAAATTATGATCAAAATCGGCTCATAATTACGAAAATTAGTGTTCCTTGGAAGTGATATAGAAATGCAAACAAATTCAAATTAATTCACGTCAATTCAGAATAATTCACGTTAATTCAAATTAATTCATGTTAATACAAATTATTTCATTTTAATTCAGATTATTTCACGTTAATTCCAATTAATTAACATTAATTCACACTAATTCAGATTATTCTGCATTAACTCAACTTATTTCACGCTAATTTAAATTAATTCACGTTAAGTCACATCAATTCCCAATAATTCTAGTTAATTCACGTTAATTCAAATTAATTCATGTTAATACAAATTATTTCATTTTAATTCAAATTATCTCACGTTAATTCCAATTAATTCACCTTAATTCAAATTAATTCAAACTAATTCAGATTATTCCACACACGTTAATTTAAATTAATTCACGTTGTCACATTAATTTCCGATAATTCTAATTAATTCACGTTAATTATAATTAAGTTGTTTCCCTCTAGATTTCTCTCATTTTGGAGGATATAAATTGGATTTGTTAAATACGTAAGTAGCCGGCATTTGAATAACCGCCTGTTATCTTCTGCGTTCTTTGTAGGATATTCGCTTTATTTGGAGTAATAATTTAGCTGCTGATGTACATGTAACTATTTAAAGTCACCCGTACTCCGATACTTGATCGGACTTGTTTTGTTGTTGTATCTAGATATTCTAGTCCCCTTCAGAACGCTAAATAAATGTCACGTTCCGATTGCGGAATTCACAAGCGAATTTGACCCTTCAAGCAGGGTCAGTTATTAGTACCCGAGTATGTAGGGATCGGACTACATGTATTTGTAATAGTTTGTTCTAGGAATATCTTTGACAGAGCTATTTCCCTCTAAATTTTGTGTCTTTTGTTGCCTTGAGCATGGAACTATCAGTCGAAAAATTCTAACGAGAAAAAACGATACCGAAAAATTCGCATTTCGTTACGACCATTGTTCTAGTAGAAAAAACCAAACTTGAGGAAAATCTCAAAGGAAATGGATAAGAATTTGGGGAAAACTTGTGATGCACCTTAAAAGAAAGTGATGGGAACATGAGAGGAGGTTAAAAAATCTTGAAAGCGGCTTATGAGAAGGATTTAAGAAGAACTTGACAATTTGAGGAAAACTCGAAGAACATTTATAGGGCAACTTGTTGAGAATTTGAGGATAGCAGAAGAAGAACTTGTGGGCAACTAAATAATGGTTTATGACGAAACTAATAGAAACTTAGAGGGAAGGAATTTGAGAAAGAATTAAGAAGCACTGAAAAGAAAGTTGAAAGAAACGCGAAGGGAAACGGAAGGAAAACTTAAAGGGGAATTTGCGAGGATGACTTAATTTCGAAGAATTTAATACGAACTTGACACAAATAGTCGAGGGGCATTGAGGGCATTTGTAGAATTGTTCTGAGAAGAGTATTTCAGACCAAAAGAAAAGGAAATTAAGCGAACGTGAGATCTTAAAAGTTACTTGTGGAGAATGCGAAATTGAACTTAAAGGAAACATAAGAAGAATTTGAGCATAAATTGCAGAAAATCTTGAGATGAGACACTTAAGAAGAAAATGAGAGAATATTGAATGAAACTTGCGAAAAATGTTAGAAGAACTTTTATGGGATCTTGGGCAGAAATTCAAGCCACTTGATGTAAACTTAAAGAAGAATTGAAGAATAAGCTGGAGAGGTTAGGAGAAACTTAACATGTGCTACTGTGATAGCATGCATTACTTGATGTTGTGAAATTGTATGTTTTTGATAAAGATTGGTCAGACCGCAGATGGTTTCGTTCTTGATTTAAAATGAATATTATGAATACGCGAAATTATTGCTTTATTTAATAATAAGAGGATACGATTGTATAAGATTTGCAGGCGTTTCCTTTGTGTTAAAGTTTATTGTCTTTTAGGCATTTGTACAAAACAAATTAATAGGTTCGATAAGAGCTGAGAATATTTTGTTTACTTTGATCAACATCGTAAAAGTGCGTCAAAATGTAGAAGTAGAACTTGATAACGCGTGCTTATAAAAAAGTGCGAGAAACGCGCCGTCCCTTGTTATCTTTGAATTCTTCACTCCCCAACTTTGAATGTGCGGCATTCACCTGCAGTCCCCCATATTTCAAAAATATTTTACGTCCAAAGAAAAATAGATTTTATTGCTCCGAGCCTCGTAAATATTCCAAATCCCAATGGTCAAATTGATTAACCGTTTAATGTGATTGCAAACGCAGGTTTCGAGGCTTATTTTTGGCGACTCGTAAAATTCTTACAATTTTTTATTTGCAATTTATGACTTGATACAACTACAGTGAATGTGAAGAACATTTTGTTCTCAAAAAATTGGTCCAACCACTCTTAATCGAGAGCTCTCTTTATAAAGCGGACCTAGTTTTAAAATTAGATGTAACAAAGAAGTGCAAAAACGCATAGAGTGTCGTCGAACCTTTTCCTAGTCCAAAACAGTACCCACCGTTTATTCTTAGTTCTTAGATCTTCACTGACGTCAATAGACAACTCAACATAAAAAGGGGAGGTGAAAAGAAATTAAAATCTCGAAATAGAATTAATGTCCGTGTATTTCAAAATATCAATTATAAATATTTCGCGAAACGCCCCAATTGAATTTAGCTTGTCTTGTCGCCGCTGTCAGGTTTCTAATCAATTTATTACATTCCTGCCGTTTGTTAGCACTTTTCCCACCGTCGGGATTACCCCCACGCACTACAGCGCTTATTTATATTAACACGGTGCTATTGTTATTTATTGCACCTGTATTGACCAAATTTGATATTGCTCTCATTAGAACGATAGGTTAATAATATCCTCGCTCGCGTTATTTTTACCTTTACAAAACGAACAAAGTGAATTACTAACAAAAGATGCACTTAATAATAAAACACGTCGACGATTATAACCTGGTCAACTTCCAAAATATTTGTTTGTCAAATTCGTGATATACTCCACTCCGTGCAAAATGGAAGAGACTTCTTAGATTACCTATGTTATAATTTTTTTGAAAACAGTGGACCAGACCAATTTTTTTCGCGAAGGTTTATAAATTGAAAAGCACCACGCGATACAAAATTTGAGTCTGAATAGTGTATATTGTTGTGGAAGGTACGCGGGGCGCATGTTTTATTTGGTTTCGGTCCCTGCAGTAATTAGATGGATCATCCTGTGTGAATTTAGTCTAAGTGTCGTCGTTAAGTTTTAAATTAAACGCAAATCCGATCATATTATTTGAATTCGAGGTTTTGTTAAAGTTATCTCTGGCAAATCCGGTCGTTGCGATAAGAGCATTCGTTATCGCTGCGTAAGCTAATTAATTTGGAAGATAAGCGCGTGTTATCGCCTAGTGAAGCTAATTTTGCTCGAAGCACAATACCTAATTTGTTAAAGAAGTGAATGCGGAAGTTGAAAAGAAAGGAAAATTGATTTAAATAGAGGGACGTTAATTGTGGCCTGTCGCTCAAGCTTTTTTGGTGGCAGCCGTTTGTTTTGGTGTTTTGCCGTATTTGAGCGTATTTGAAAAAGTCGCCTTGTTTAATAGTCGAATTAATTTGTTATCTGCAAATGGTTGGTTTTGGGACTAATCGAGATCAAATTACGACCCAAAGAGTTTTCGTAATACATTTTTCTATTTCGTACCCAGAATTGCATCAGGTCTTAACTAAAAATTTGGTAATTCATTCTTTACAATTGTTGTTGAATGCCGAGGCTAGATGGGCCCTAGAAAAATTGTAATTATTTTCATTAAAGGTTTTGTTAGTACCTGCGTTTAATTGAGCTATGTGGATAGTTTACAGTTGCCCAAATAAATAAATCAGGAATAAGAAGAATAATTCTTATTGCGTGAGAAGACAGTGGTTCGGGTAATTACACGGACCAAACTCTCCCTATAACACTACGTATCTTGTGTGCAAGTGCGTCATGCAAACAAATGAACAGTAATGCACACACCCTTGGGTGAGCTACTAAATCATAGTAGATCTGCTATAACCCTAGTTCTTTTGTTCGCCGCCTGCCGAGTGTTATAGGATTGTATTTTGCAAGTAATTAGTGTGAGATATGCACCGTTATGACTCTACATTATTCTTAATGCGTAATTTTTTTTAGGGCTTTAACTTCCCTCAAAGTTTTCTCATAGTTTCCTCATCATTTTCTCTTCTGGATTACTTTTTCGTTATTAACCACCTGGATACAACTACGTCAACATCCATTGTGAAATATCTACGCAGAATTTGAATACCACGTCTTGAAAAATTTCACCGTCATCTTGTCAAATATTTATGTGCCGCGCTATTCACTATCCCTCTTCTTTGTTTGGTTGTGTTGTAATCTGTTACAGATAAGGCAGAACAGCGCTCTTCTGAGCTCAAAACACCGTTATAACCAGAGTTCAAAGGTTATATTTTTTTAGTTTCGCCGACTCAATATAACGTTTGATTACATACTCGTTTTCGATACGGATTGTAATTGCTACATTTGTTTGATAGTCTAACAGTTATAGTTGCGGGAGGTGTTTTCTGCGGAAACCTGTTCTGATTTTAATAATTTCCATGACTACGAGTCTGTCTTGATTCCTTATTTCGATGAGTATTCTCTTTCCTCTTTTGCAATTTACTAAAGACTAAATGGCGCCTATCCGGTTTACTATATTTCGTTTTGGCTAGTATATGACAAGCTCATTATTCACCCCGACCAACCTCTACTTTGCCTGAGCTTACCGTGTGCTTATTTAGTGGTAATTTGCTCAAAATGGACGTCACAAACTAAAAAGAAATTGTATTCATAAAATGTAACGGCATTCGAGCTTTGTTCAGGTGCATGACCACTGCCACTTCTCTGGTTATTACAGTGTATCAGCACAGATAAGCACAAATCAAGACTTGTGTACCTCGGGGGTGTGGTAATTTAACTTGCGTGTATGTGACTTTTTCGGTGGTTGTCCGACAGTATTAGTGCACGTTTTAAACACCGTTTTGGGCAGTTAGCCATGTTTGGACGTTAAGCCGGCATGTTTGTTTATAAAAAAATTAGTTGATTTATTGTACGACGTCATCAAAAACATTAATCGAGTTTCTTGCACATGCACAGCGAGGCCTTCCTACAAGGTTATGCAAGTATTCGCTAAAGTAAGATTTTTTCTTTCCACCATTCGATAAACCACAAATTTAATCATCAAATCAAGTTCGCGATATCAAGGTTTAGTGTAATAGAAAAAAGTTTTGAGTTGTTAGCGAGTGTTTGTTAACGACCAATTTATTAAGAACTGTGAGTAATTCAGATATCTTTAATTAATTGTCTATCGATCGCATGCATGCCTGGTAAATGTAAACCGGCCCTAGGAGCCTTTGTCTCACTTTCAGTGTTTTCATTTTGTGTGTAGCCCGGATAAATGTTATTATTTATCTATGAACAATTTTGTGTTTAATCGAACCCTTTACGACCCAGATTCGTGCCCAGAGCTAGATTTTGTTTAAAATTTGTTTAAATGGATTCCTTGGATTTATTGAAAGTGATTTAAGCTGCTGAGATTCTTAAATTAATAAAATTAACTCTGTCGGGATTTTTTCTCATTGTAGCGAGGCCCGGACGTGCGTTGTTCAATTTATAATCAACACATTCGTGTAAAAAGTGTTTGTTAGAGCTTGAGCCTGGCTGGACAGGCGTTTTTTATGTTATTGAACTGTAGATACGCAGTGGCCAAAAATGAATTCCGGAAATCGTTGAAGCCCGTATGTCCCTCATCTGAGTTAGATTCGGTTATCTTGATTAGGGCTACGTGCTTAAAATTGCGAATTAAGTACGAGGTCATCTTTGGATGGTGTGAAATGCGATGTGGCATACGTTGATTGTACTTGGGATTGATTTATTCACCAAGCTCTCATTTAATTGGCGGAGCAGAAACGAAGAAAACGAATGAACGATTAAATATGGTCGTCCTTCACAAATAAGAAGCTATGTTGTGGGTAGGGATCATTTCGGGGAGATTAGGCAGGCATTACTTCTTGGGCTACGAGATTTAATACGTGGTTCAGTTCAGACTCAAATTTTAATGCGCGCCGGTACCACTGAGTATACACGGTGCAGTATACAGCTTTTGTAGTATAATTTTCGTGCTGTGACTAAAGTGTTTGCTTTGAGGAGAATTAATCCAGTAAAGTTTGGGAGAAAAATTCAGACTTTGTGGGAGTGTTAACTTCACAGTTCCGAGTTAAAAGTTGGATAAAGTAATACCTACAAGCTAGTTAAGTGAATGCGCCACTTATACCACAATAAATGACTAAATACGGTATCGTGAAATACGCACGTCTCAATAAAATAATTTAAAGCGACAGAGTTTCAATCAAGGACAAATTAATTAATAGCGCAAGTACATTTCTTTTCCGTTACAATGAACTAGTAGACAAAATTCCACGTCACGACGTTACTGAACAAAAGGGGATTGAACGTTGCGGAATTGCTAACCATTAAAGAGCCCTTCGCAATTGAATAAACATGGCTAAGAACTTAAAGTGTAAAATTTGGCACTCAGTGAAAAAAATTGTCCTTTTTGGCGAATAAACGAAAGACCATTAATAAAGTACATTCAAAAGAATCCTGCTTGTGTACACTCTAAGCATAGAAGTTAATCGTTCAAAGACACATTTTTATGAAAATGTTGACTATATCCATCCCCTGGTTTAGTATGTCTTCCTCTTGAATGTCACAGAAAAAATGCACCACACGGCTCTATGGAAGGCTCCAGTTACAATAAATAAATTTGTTCTAAAATTTTCTCTTATAATTTTAAGATTGTTATCTGGATTTTCTTTGCAAATTATGCAAATCTTTTCGAGTAATTTCCAACGCCTCTCAGCATTCAAAAGTCTTCTCTCCAAAATGTTTCTTTGATTCCGAACACTTAAATTTTATTAAAATCTGACATTAATAATTAATTATACGAAACGAAAGAGGCTCTTAACGGAACCAAGCACAAATGAATCCGGTACCAAGCAAAAAGGAGTAGGCAATTAAGCTATCAAATGAACGACGACCTAAATTTCATCCCTTATAAAAAAGACTCGTATAAATTTCCGCGTACCTACCGAGTTCCGCTGACAGCGAGGCTTATAAGGTTAAATCATTTTTCAGACGGGGTGAGCTTAAAATTTATAAGTGACTATTCACAGTTGAGCTGAAACGTCAGGAAGGAAAAATGACACGTCTTCTGCGGCGGCTTTGTTAGATAAAAATAATAAATGAGGAATTTCGATTTCAATTAGATTACCCTTGAAGTGTAAATGACGAGGCGTATTTCGCCAGAGCGGAGATAATTGCCGGGAGCGCTTAGTCCGAGGCGACTTTGTAATTATTTATAGGGGAGGAAGTAAACTTCTTGGGTTGGTAGTTATTGTGGTGGTTTTATGTGTTAGTGAATTCAAAAGGTATTCCGCACGTTTATAACCATAATTCGTGACAGGGGGATAACATAAAGTTTCCTTTATTGCATTATAACCTTTGTACGTCAGGTGATTCATGAAATATCCACCCCCACATTTTCTTCTTTTCAGAGACTCCTACTTACGCGCATTATTCCTTTGAGTAATTTCGTTCACTTTGAAGTCACTTTACGACCAGATCGATAAACGTACTTTCCGGACGTCACATATCTATGGTCGAAAGATTAAATATTAATAGACCGACGTTCCTTCCTAAAACTTCAAAAGAAGGAGAACATGTAAAATTAATTCGCGATACTTTGCCGTTATTTTTGCCCGACGAATAACACCGACTGTGGCCTAATGGCAATTAGTTAGTGACATCCGCAGGCAAACATCTATTTTCATTTGGAGTAAATACAGGGTGTAATTTCTCCACGAGGCAATTCATTAGAAGGAAAATTCTTGTTGAAGGTTGAAGTTATTTATATTTTTATTATATTTCACTTTTAAATAAATGCTGAAAACAATGTTTTCCAACCACCCGCTATTTTGTCACACTTTTTTCATTCGTACTAAAGTCGGAAGATAACTGCACCGCTATCCGAAAACTTCTACTTCTAAAACAAGTAACTAAAGGGTGTTTTTTTTTAAACTCTGAAAGGGACTATAAAACAATTTTTTGAGCTTCAAAAAACGACGTTACTGCCCATTTTAGGTCGTCATCCGTTCCAGCATGCCCATTGACCCATGCTGCGAGCTACTTGCTCCAGTGTATGATGACATTTCCTGCTGTCACTGGAGATTCTGATAGTTTTGTAGTTTATCTTAGGCAAGTTACGAGCCGGGATTTTAATTGTTTTTGTGAGCGACTCAATTTAATTGAGCTAGCTGGACAAGCGTTCTGTTAGTGGCTTAATGACCGTTTGCCATTGCACGCAGCATTATTTTTGGTGCCCAACGTGGAGCGCACAGCATTAATTTTTGGCGCCCAACGTGGGGCACACGGAAATATTAATATTATCATGTTAAAAAGTTCATTTTTAGCGCATTTTTGCAAAAAATTTTTTTTGTAAAATGTAGCTTTTAATCTCACTTTGGCTGGCTGGCTGGCTGGCTGGCTGGTCGGCTGGCTGGCTGGCTGGCTGGTGGCAGTA
This sequence comes from Photinus pyralis, assembly GCF_008802855.1. NCBI lineage: Eukaryota > Metazoa > Arthropoda > Insecta > Coleoptera > Lampyridae > Photinus > Photinus pyralis. The sequence goes on from NW_022170663.1 coordinate 37,186,528, forward strand.
AATGCGCGCCCGTAGAAAAACGCTTGTAAAAAGACAAGGAGTATACATGTAACTATCGGAGCCGTGTAATTAAGAACGTTAGGGATGGGGCTACAAGATTTGGAGTCGACGACATCTGGACGCCATCCCCGAGCGTATTATACTAACCTGGAGATTTTTCAGTTTTTATCTGTCTTCTTCTACAGTTTTTCTCCGATTGTTTTCAAATTGGTGTCGTCGGGAAGATCTTGTCAACGCGCACAACTCCTGCGTGGCGGAATTTTGTTTTTTTTCCTAGGAGCGAAATAAACCACCTTTTGCGCGGCGCGCTTCGAGGGGTAGTCGACTTTGGGCGCCCAAAAGTTTCTTACAGCGCGAATCGCGGTCTCTCTTTCTCGTGTCACTAATAGAAGGTTGAGCTATGTGAAGTACCCAAAAGTTGAATACGATTTTATGCCGGGATTTTAGCGAAATCTACCAAAATGTGAATTACGAATGAACGGGACGTCGAAACTGTGTATCGACAAAGGGAATGTGGTAACCCCCGACGAGATCTTTTGATGGTGGAGTCGAAACTTCAAATCCGAATTGTTGCGGGTGATCAGAAGTGGGTGTCTATGGTGGATTTTAATGATGGTGGAGTCAAAACTTCAAACGCGAATTGCGAGTGCACGGTAAGTGAGAAAATGGTACCTTAATTTTACAATATTGGCTAATAAAACACTGATCTGCCACACAAAAATGCGCTGAAGTCCCTTCGATCTCACACGAAGACTTTGATCATTTTTTAATAATACCTCACGAAAAATAGTGCTTTCCATTAAAAAAGTGCCTCTCTTAGTTCCTCAGACCCACGTCACTGAAAATAATTTTGAGGCGTGTAGGTTTACTTAAAAATTTTGATACTATAAAATTAACTAACAAAAGAATAACGTTTTTTTTTTCAATACAAACTATTGTTAATTAAAAAACAACTATTTTCCTTAATTTTACTTTTTATATTGCCGTGTAAATTTATGTAGTGTTGGATTGGTTAATTTTTGTTTAACCGCATTCTAATTTGTTTACTTACTTACACAATTTACGTGTTCTAAGATAAGGAAAATTATGTGTGTAGTGTGTCATATTTGAAAAGTTTATCTCATGTTTTTCTTCGGTCATCGATAAGAGTTGCATTATTGCTTAAATTAAATAATTTTGTAAACAGATGTTGTGTTGTCGCAGGTGCGCGTTTAGATAAGAGAATTGTGCGTATTTTAATAATAGAATTAAGAAGTGCAGGGGAATAGGTTCAATAAAAGAGAAAGTGTTAGAACGGAACGCCGCGCCGGTTGTTCTTCGTCGTTTGCCGTTGAAGTCGGGTTGTATCTGTGGGGTATCGGAATTTTGAATGTATGTGATTAAAATGTGAGACGTCTGCGTGCGGGGTATTATGCCCAAACAAGCTTTGTAAATTTTTCTTTCTTTCAGGGATTTTGTTTTATTTTTTTATGCGTTTCGGAATAAATTTATCGCATTGTCAATCAATTAGTTGTGTGTTTCTTCGAGCCCATTGTGGGGCCCAGATAGAGCTTTAATGTCAGAGTTTATTGAATATATATGCAGTGTTGCAAACAAAATTTCCACTCTGTATATATAAAAAAACTCTCAATTGATAATGAACTTCTGAAAAAGTTCTGAAAAATACTGTTGTTCTTTGCCTTTTTTTCAGTACGCGGGGTTTTAGCTTTTAGTTGCCCTACCAACCCAACTCACTATAGATCTTTGAAGCTATATACCCAAAGTTATAACCGCTACGTATATTCGACCAGCTTTGCTGAACACCCGAGATGTACACGCGTTTTAGTTTGGGCGCTTAATTACGAAAAATGTCGTGCCGGAAGTATTTGTGTTGGTTCGAGCAGTTGGGGATTTCTAAAGTTATGTTTCAGTCGTCCCTACCGTAAGTAAAAGCTTTCCGTCAAGATATTTCAATTGTCCCAAAGCTCTTTTAGAAGAAGAGAGCAAATTAATATTTTAGAATTTCAGTCACGTTCAGCCATTATTAGCAGGTTTTTGTCGTTCATTGGACTACCGATTTTAGAAAATTCGATCGGGTCAATCAACTAATTGAAGCTAACAGTAGCTAAATAAATGTGTCATTCCACATAATCGTGTGGGGTATCGTGCGGGTGATTTTGTTTCGCTTTTCTGCATTTGCTTTCTCGTAGATACGTTACCGAATCCGATATTTACTATCTATTTATTATCTGCGCATTCCCCATTCTTTGTTTGCATTTGGTACCTCAAATATTTAATTTCTATTACCTCTTCTATTCTTTCCCCCTCCACTTCCATTATATCTCTCTTTTCCTTCCATGCGCCTATCCAAATCTCATCATCGACTTTTCTACATTTAACTCCATTCCATTAATTTTCCAATACTTTTCCATACCTCCAATCGTTTCCTTCATCTGTTGATGATTACTGCATCGTCTGCGTATGCCAGGAACATGCCCCTACTGTACAAAACACTATGGACTACTTTCCTTCTATCCTTACCCTCAATCTTGTCTCTCCATATAGTTCCTTTATTCTGCCCTTTAATTTTAACTTCTTGTCAATATTCCCATCTTCCATACTTTTTCCCTTTCCACTTTGTACTCCATGAAAATCACGAACACATTTTCGCCCTTTTTTTGCAATTCCTTTCGCACCAATCTGTAAAATTCATATATGCAGTCGATGGTTCCTCTCACTTTTCTGAAGCTCATTTGTATTGGAGGAACCAACATCCTCTTCCATTTCTCTCTCTAGTCTTTCGTTCAGTATCATTGCATAGATTCTATACGCCGTAGTCATTATAGTAATTCTCCTATAATTTCCCACATAATCTTTGTTCCTTCCTTCCACTCTTCGGGTAAACCCCCTCCTTTCCATACATTGTTTACTAGATTTCTCCTCCTCTCCGCGAGCCTATATTTGGATAAAATCCTATCTCCTCTCCCCCTGCCGGTTTCCCTTTCAGTCTTTCTAATTGCTGCTCGATTTCCTTTCTTGTTATCACATATCCTTCGCCCTCGTCTGTTCCTACCTCCTCGATAGCCACCTCTTTCTTCTGCTTTCCCTGTAGCCACTTGACAAAGTGTTGTTTCCATTCCTCTAATTGTATTACCCTCTCACTTGTTCTATTTTTCTTTTTTCCTCCGTTTGTCATGTTCCAAAAATTCTTTTCTGTTTCTATTTCCCTGATTTGTTCTTAGTATTTTGTACACTGATCTCTCACCTCTTTCTTCTCTATTTTCCCTCTTCTTTCTTTCTACATCATTTCTCTATATCTATTGCTATCTTCTGTCCACTTTCTATCCCACCATTCCTTTCTTTTCCTCTCGCCTCCCCTTCAGTTATTTGTTTCCACGTTATGGTTTTTTAAATACTCTCGTTTGTGTTACTCCACTCATCTTCTGTGTTCCTTCCAATTTCTTCTCTTTGATCCTTTAGTGTCGCTAGTCCATAACTGTATCTCCCTTCGTCTTTGCGTCATTCCATTTCTTGGTCTTCTTATTTTCGCTTATAGACTCAATTCCATCGGTTGGTGCTGCGATTCTATCCCTGATCTTATATTAAATTCATCTATTTCTTTCAGTCTTTTTTCATTTACCAAAGTACAATCCCTCTGCCTCCCATGTATGTGTATTTCTCGTCCTTATCTTCCTCCATATTTCCGATTAAAATTCTCCAACCTCCCTTTTCTGATAGTTCCAGTAACACTTCGCCCTTGATTTTCTATCTGGTGGTTCTTCTTCCCACCTCTAAACATATTCGTTTAGTTCCTGTTCCGACATTAACCCCCCCCCCCCTTCATTCATCATATTTTTTATTTTATTTTTTAAGTCCTTCATCCCTTCTCTGTTGTATATCGTTATGACTATCATTTTCTTTTTTTCCACTTCTACTCGCCCTTTCTCCACTTTTGTTTCATCCGCCCATTCCCTTGCCCTCCCCCATTTTTAAATATATTTATATATAGTATAACTTTTTTGCCCTTTTCTCTTTCACTTTCCGCAACCTCTCTAATTTCTCTTTGTACCGTTCTTTCTTCATATGTCAAATCGTTATCTATGTATATCCTACTCCCCTTTAACTTTCCCTTTCCCCTTATTTTTGCTTTTCCCATGTTAGTTCCGCGATTACTACTCTATTCCCTCTTTCTTTAAAAGTTCTCGCTTCCTTTACATTCGTCTCTACTTGCAGGTTTTCTTCTAGCCATTTCTCCGTTCTCTCTCGCTCTATCCCTTTGTAAGCCTATCGGGGTTCTGCCTTCGGGTAAGACTGTTTAATTAAATACACATTTTATATGTTACGCAACTGTTGCTGGCTCTGGAGACACCGCCACGGGTTGTCGCTGTCGAATTGAATGGCGTCAAAATAAACGAACTTGCCCTCGTGTTTTATTTCCGGAACGTGGCGTTGAACGGGCGGCTAATTTGCTGGCTACCGGATGTAGGTATAGGAATTATAGGAAGCTTTCTCCTCAACTTTAATTTCAGGTCTTTTCTGGACCCTGATACAATTGCAGGTACCCCAGACCCCATTGAATATTACCTAAATTAAATTAAAAGGAAGCACAAACCAGGTGGGAGATTGAGAAGGGATTTAATTTCCCAGGATGGGGACAACAGGCGACATCTAACGGAGGAATTTTAGAACATGTTGACAAATAAAATTTTGACGTTACCACTGGTATATTTTCTTACGCTTTTTTCCATCACTACTCCCTTTATAGTTCTGTTATTTATTTTTTCTCTTTCTTTTCTCTCATTTCCTTCTTCTTTCTATAAATTTATCGCTTCATTTCATCCCTTAATCCTCCTATGTCCTCCATCATCGTCTCTTTCATTTTATCTATTTGCTCCTTTGTTTCATTAGCTGCTTTTATATGTACGTAAAAGTACACCATTTTTTGAGGGACGTTCCCAGCTTCAAATAAGTATTGTGGGAGTATTCCGGGAGAGGGATCATATTAAAAACGTGGCCAATTGTGACTCACTAAAGTTCGTTTTCGCCTTTCAGCTAGTGGACGCGGTCGAAGTGCATGAAATTCACTTGTCGGGCATAGCAGTAGCACGTTTTCCGAACGAAATAGGTGCATAAATAATGATTCAACATTTTCAGATAAAATTAAGTAATCGCGCATTCAGCTTTGTTGGAAAATGCTGTAAAAAAGAGTCTAACTGCAGTATGATTTTGTTCTGAAAAATAAAGTATATGGATTACTTGGCGTAAAGTATTGCTCCACAAAAAAAACTTGTACCGTCCACTAGCTTCATATTTGAAGAGTATATTTTGACACTAAAATTCCAACAGCACATTTAATAGCTGTAGGTTAAAAAAACACTGTATAAAGCGTGCTTAAAGTGAAAGCGAGTCTTTAAAGACGTCAATACTAAACGACACGTCAAAAGCCTTAAAAAATAACGGAAAACTTGGTGTAAACACGTCAATCATCTCCCATCGTTTTATTATTCCGCGCAAGAAACAGATTGAATAAACTCCTCATGGACTATAAATTTGTCCATTAAATTCGCATCTAGTCACATCCGGCCATATTTCCTCGAGATTACATTTTCAATTCTGATATTCGCACACCCGAATCCCTTTTTTAAATAAACTCGTTCGTTATTAAACCGCGGCCATACCGAAAATAACTATGTTTTCATCCCAAACCACCTGTCTTACATCTGCATTTTATCAATTGGATTAATTTTCAGGTACTTTCATTTCGGTTCCTATTTTCAGACGGCTGCATCAGATTTAGCTTTTCAACTTGCGAAATAAGTCGCAAACCGCTGAATGGAGCGGCGCTAATCCGAGCACATCAGACTTCTTCAACCCCACCGTTCCAACACCGATTTTCCATCAGCTCTCGTTATCTTAAGATTAGTCAAATCGAGACTTGGAAAGGGATAAATCCAAATTACACCGTACGGAAAGGCTCTAATCCCCTAAATGGAACTGTCTAGTTTTACGTTTCGACAGTCGGAAGAACGACAACAATGGATTTATAAATATAAAACAGAAATTAACCAGGCGCCTTCCATTCCAAATAAACAATTGAAATTCGCAATTGACGTCGTGAAGTTGGACGTTTCCGGGATCCATTCCTCATCAATTAATCCCAGACGAGACTATATTAAAATCTTGCACAACCATTACTTACTTTGTTTAATTGCACAATAGGCCACGAGCTAAGCCAAAGAAAATATCAAATACAAAAGCTTTTCCGATTTACTCTGAGAAGTTTTTCAAGTTCTATTAGATTTGAGTAGGTTTTATTATCCTGATTTTTTTGAAGCGTATTAAATCAAATTGCAAAATTCGTTTTTGGCAGACGCCTGCTATGTTGGCGCTTTCTATTGTTATCGGACGAAAATAGGGACACAGAGCGTCAAAGGTGTTCGATGATGGTTTGACACGTACGCATAATTTTTAAACGCACATTTTGCTTGTATGTTTATTTTTGCTATCGGCACGTTAATGGGTTCCTGGTGATCGATAGGATGACGGAAGGTGTCCTGAAGCTTACTTTTTACGATTATGAAAGTCGAAAACATTTACCTGATTGAAATTTTCTTTAAATATGCCTCGCAGCCGTAGAGATATACCAAGCGAACCGTAGATGAGTTCGGCATGAATTCAATATCCAACTTGGCGACATCAGAACACAGATGATTATTTTTGAATCGTTTCACTTCTGAGGTAGATGTTAGCCAAAAATTTCGATTCGGTGTGAATAGTTCTAATGGAATTACAGAGAAAGGAAATGACCTTTGCTTCAAAAAGTTCACCCTCTTTAGATCCCCAAGTATCAGGATCACTTTTCATCCAGAAAAATGTATTATGGAATACTCCACTCCATCTCCTGTCTCCAGAACAAATCAAAGATTTAACGAAAAAATTATCAAAGTCCTCGTGTGAGATCGAAGGGACTTCAGCGCATTTTTGTGTGGCAGATCAGTGTTTTATTAGCCAATATTGATTCCACCATCAATAAGATCTTGCCGAAAGCTACCACGTTCACTTTGTCGGTACCATTTTCTCACTTACCGTGCACTCGCAATTCGAGTTTGAAGTTTTGACTCCACCATCAGTAAGATCTCGTCGGGGGTTACCACATTCCCTTTGTCGATACACAGTTCCGACGTCCCGTTCATTCGTAATTCACATTTTGGTAGATTTCGCTAAAATCCCGGCATAAAATCGTATTCAAGTTTTGGGTACTTCACATAGTTCGACCTTCTATTAGTGACACGAGAAAGAGAGACCGCGATTCGCGCTGTAAGAAACTTTTGGGCGCCCAAAGTCGACTACCCCTCGAAGCGCGCCGCGCAAAAGGTGGTTTATTTCGCCCCTAGGAAAAAAAAACAAAATTCCGCCACGCAGGAGTTGTGCGCGTTGACAAGATCTTCCCGACGACACCAATTTGAAAACAATCGGAGAAAAACTGTAGAAGAAGATAGATAAAAACTGAAAAATCTCCAGGTTAGTATAATACGCTCGGGGATGGCGTCCAGATGTCGTCGACTCCAAATCTTGTAGCCCCATCCCTAACGTTCTTAATTACACGGCCCCGATAGTTACATGTACACTCCTTGTCTTTTTACAAGCGTTTTTCTACGGGCGCGCATTTACTGCCAGCCAGCCAGCCAGCCAGCCAGCCAAAGTGAGATTAAAAGCTACTTTTTACAAAAAAAAATTTTTGCAAAAATGCGCTAAAAACGCTTAAATGAACCACTTTCGGTTTTCTAGCAGTTATGACAGTTGACTCGAGTAAACCTAGGATTACCACATCTATAACAGGTAATTTGGTTATGATACTATTAACGTGCACTGCGCAGGAGAAGACTAGTTAGCAGTGGTAACATTTTCATTCAAAGGCTTACCAACATTTAGGAGGACTGTCCCATAAATAAGTTGCATTATTTGTTTAAATCCGTTTGGAAAGCATGAAAAGTCTGGGAGTCTCAGGGACCGCCGATTGTAAAGTTCCTGAAATAGTAAAATTTACTTATGAAATAGTCCCCATACATTATTGCGTAGAAGCTTTCGACACTCATCTTTAGAACGGCCTAGATTACGATAATATTGACAACAAATCAGCTTATTGAATTGTTTTTCCTTATCCCGACTGTGATGATCTTACCCTATACTTTCAATTGGCAGCTCGGGGTAATATTACAATCAGAGCCATCTACCTTTCATGATGACGAAAGTTACGTTCAAATTTTGATAAATCGGCTCGGAATGTTTGATTCCACGTAGTATCCGAAAAAATAGAAAAAAAGAACCAAAGAAGAAAAATGCAAAACACGAAATACACAAACAAAACAAATCGTTCAATAAAAATCAGATAATCCAGTGAAATGCAATTAAACAAAAGCAAGATAGATAAGAAATACAAATGGAAAACAAGATCAATTTAGTACAAAAACACATCAAACACACATATAGGGTGCCATTTAGACAAAACAGCTCGGAAAATGATAAATTGTATGTACATAAAAAATCAAATTGCCATGGCGAAGTGGGAATGCAGTATTCAAGCTAAAATCACACACACTAGCCCAGGTACTAAACAGAAGAAGTTAAAACAAGTGTAAGTGCAAATACCTATTTGGGAATATCAGAAAATTATAAAAGTTCGAACGGACTTTTATCGTTCATAAATTAGAATTAGAGTGTCGTTTCGATCGACAAAAAATTAAAAAACGAAAATTTCAAAAGAGACAAATTAACTCAGTTTCGGGGTGTACCATTCAACTTGGTTGACCATATATTGTATGTGGTGTAAAGAGAAAGTTCATAGTGATATAAATAGAAAGTTCTTTGCCCGATCAAATGCATAAGAAGCGGTAGTTGTGCAACTTATTCAGAAAAAAATTCAGCAGTTTTCCTTCCGGAGATCCAGGTTTCATTCTATATGGTTCATGCTTCCTATTCGAGAAAGGCAATACAGAATTATACCATAGGGAAACGATTGATTCCAGAAGACTCTAACTAAGTTTTAAAAGAAAGTTGTATGTTCATTCGATCCCGTTAACAACGAAGAGTTAAGTCTCATGCTCAATTACGATTAATTTTATTGATTCGACTCCAAAGTTCATTTTAAGTGTTTTTCAAAACACGGTTCAACAAAATAAATGAATGAAGCTACGTTTAGAATTTTGAGAATTGATTGAAATAAGATATTAAGGTGAATATTAATTCGTACAGGAGTAAATCTATATAGAGTGAGGGAGGAGTAAATATTAAGGGGATAAGAAGCTTTCCCTGGAGGGGACCGAATTTAACTATAATAGGGTAAATATATTGCGGTGTGTAAAGTTGCCTATTTCTGAACTACGTCTTCTCATATTATGAAGCATTTGGTGTTGAATAGGACACGGATTAACCATGAATTTTATTCAAAGAGATTATATCGAGGGTAAAAATTATAAAAAATCAATACTCCAGAGAGAAATGCCTCGAGGAAAATATTTTAGGAACAAATTTATCGAGGCGAATTTATCTAAGATGAATGTTCCGGGCGGGAAGCGGTGTGTTTCCGGGCCTTAAATTGTCACAGTCGCTTTGTTTGGAGGTCAGTTTTCTTGAACCTTTTAACGCTATTTTTCTTACCGACTGATATTCTTGGTTAACTTTCATTTAAGTAACCGTTGATTGTGCTCTTTTTTTAAATTCTTGCTGTAATGTAAATTTGACACTCTTGTTTTCTTGTTATAATAGTTTTTGTTTCACCGACCGAGGTCGTGCAGATGTTTTTCATGGTATTTCTAATTCTATTCCTTCTTAAGTTCACCTTGCAAATCTTTTTTCGGTACTGACTTTTGTTTCTCTACGAAGATACACATATTTCAGAGACCCGATGTTGTTGATGGAATATTTTGTCACTCCGAGAATTGATTTCTGTTAATTTGATTACATCGTATCCTTCAGATTAGCTGTGTTATCTGAGATATTAGCTACCGTTGCTTTGGAAATTAGTTTTTGAAGTCACCGAGACTTGGTCCGAGACCAATATTAACAATGTTTAGTACGTTATTTGTTTTACTCCGAAGAGTCGTCACGTTTATGCCTTTATATATTTGTAAGGATACCTAATCGGTGGTCGATCAAAATTTTGCTTTTGCTAGTGTAAAGTCAGTCGATTTATTGATATTTATTGCGTATTAATTACAGTTGGAATACTATTATGTAATGACCCCTATATTGTTGTTATGATGACACAGGTGGTCCTAATGGCTGAGCCCTTAACCATGAACAAATGTGGTATATTATGTGTATTCTTTGCACCGTGAGCCCTTGGTGTGAATGTGGAGCTGCGTTACATAACAGCCGTAATAAACACATTCATTTTCGTTAAAGATGGTGGCACAGTATTTTAAATATCGGTGTAGTCACGATTAAGAGGAAGATAGAATTCCCCGATGTTGTCGTACGGCCTGGAAACATAACCTGAAATTGTAAAATGCAAATTGGAAAAGAAGTGAGAAAATAAGTGAGTACAGATCCTGGATCCGTCCTAGTATTCAATGAAGTCCCTAGAGCTATTCTCATGTAATTACAGAGGGCAGCTCTGATTTTAATTTGGTTTTGATTGTTTTGTTATTAACGTTTTTAGTGAAATTTCTTTCTCCTCATTTCTTGCGTTTTATTTATGTTGGTGGATCCTTAGAGCGACAGACACGCATCCTCGAGTAACCAGTTTCATAACACAACGTAGGTCCTATCGCTAGCTGTACCACCTTTGCTTGGTCGGAAAGTAAGGCAGGTGGAAGAGACGGTCGCATTAGTAAACGACGCTATAACTGCGCGTCATATGAGTACAGCTGTAAACTGCGGACCTTTTGAGAAACGAAGAGGTAAAGAGGTTCGTAGGTTCTTTAATAAGGCCATGCGGACTGGGAAGATCTTAAGATCTATACGGACCACATTCGGAGGTATAAACGAGGATCATGGAGGACCTTCTGTGGTAACATGAAGAGTCGAAGTTCAAATACTTCATAAGATACTTTTGAAAGACCCGGGGCAAAAAGTGACGACACTGAGGCTTGATCTGGGTTCCAGCGCCCTGCAGAATAGGAGGCAACAAAAGGGCAGACAAGGCAGTGGTGGGGCCTTCATCGGGCCCGAGCCTACCCTAGGAATTACTTCCTCCGTTGTCAGGGCCAAGATTAACGACCGGGTGACCAGTCAATTCCAGGTTCAGTGGCAACAAGCATCCACACTCAGGTAGTCGAGGGCCTTCTCAGGCAGTCTAGGGCCTTTGTAACAGGGCCCCGTGGCAAATATGGATCTTCTAAGCTTATAAAACTGAATATAAGCCAGATTTGGAATATCACCTGTGGCCTTACGGGGCACTGGATGCTCTCATATCGCCCACGTACAGGTTCAGTGGCGAGGCAGATGAAACTACCGAGCATGTGGTCCGTCACTGTGATGCCTTGATCAGGCACAGACATCAGTTCCTTGGCCACAGTTATCTGGAGCCGGGGAGGGTGAAGCGACTTAGACAAAAACAGGTTCCAGGAACGGGCCCTGAATCTAGTAGCGAAAAAAAGAGAGTAGGCACAACGGGCCTTTGGTGTGCCTAAGCCCATTATCAGGTTTGGCTCTTGACGATTATGAATTTCAGTTTTGGTTTCGAGTTGCGCCATGTCAAAGTTAAAAAACTAAAATTATTTTCCGCAAAATGGTTATTGGGTTATTTTGAATTTGCTAAAATATTGTGTCGAAATGTCAAAAACGTTATTTTTATTATCTGAGTTTTTAACGCCGTGATTGTCATAAAACTTTTTTTCAAATAGTAAACCACATTTTTTTTATTCAGTTATTGTAAAGAGGTTATTTTTACTACAAACTTTTAAAACCTTTTTGGTTTGAGCTAGAAAGCTGATCTGACAAGAATTTGATACCTAGATTTCCATGTTGTATACCTACTTATTAGCGATATAAAAGTGATTGCTGAATTCGATCATTACTCATTATTAATGTGCACACAAATAAATTTCTAGACAGTGATCAGTACTGATGTTTATAAACTTTCAAAATTGAATGCAAAAAAACCGCATCTCCAGATATCTTTAAAATTAAAGGAGTAAAATTGGAATTGATGACGATCCATACTTTGTGGCGAAGATTGTAGATTGAAGAGTACTTAAAGGAGTACCTAGTTTGACTTGGAGCGTATACATACAGAGATCTCTTAATAGAGAAAAAGGAAGAAAAAGAATATGGTCATTCTGGTTTCTTAACGGCGACGCGATAAACTTCAACATTAAAGAATGAATTCATCGAAATGACAAAATTAAAGAACCAAATTGGATAATTACTGATGTGAAGAATGAGATGAGGAAGATGATGAATTAGACGAACGGCATTTACATCTAACATTATTCCAAAGGTTCACTATTTTTATTTAAAAGTACTTTAAATAACCTTTGGAAATCCATGGATATCCACCGGACATCTTTGGACATCCTTGGATATCAGCGGTTCTCCATGGACATCCTCGGATAGCCATGGACATCCTCGGATATCCATGGATATCCTCGGATCTCCATGGACATCTTCGTATCTCCATGGACATCCTTGGATCTCCATGGATATACTCAGACATCTGATATGTTTTTGGAAATCCGCCGACGTCTTCGAATTTGCTCAAGACCTTTAATTACACACTTAGGTGCATTGGAAAGCAGGGATAGTCCATTACAGTTTTTTAGCGCAGTTTTGCAAATTTATTTGTAAAAAGGTAGCTGCTGCCTGGCTGGCTGGCAGCAAATGCGGGCCCATAGAAGAACGCTTGTAGAAAGACGAGGAGTGTACATGCACCTACCGCGGCCGTGTAATTAACAACTTTAGGGACGGGGCTACATGTGGAGGGTCGCCAACATGTGGGTGCCATCCCCTACCTTGCTATACTAACCTGGAGATTTTTGAGTTTTTTCCTATCTTCTTTCATAGTTTTGATCCAATTGCTTTCAAATTGGAGTCGTCAGATAGATCTTAAAAACGCGTACGAACTCCTGCGTTTTGTGTTTTTTTTCCTAGGGGCGCGTCTTCGAAGGGTAGTCGACTTAGTGCGCAAAAATTTTCTTAGAGGTCTAATCGCGGTCTCCCTATTTTGTGGAGGGTTTTAGCGAAATGAACGGGACGTCGGTAGTGGGTACCGACAAGGGGAATGTGGTAGCCCCCGACAAGATCTTACTGATGCTGGAGTCAAAACTTCAAACACGATGTATATCCTGACTTTACTATCGAAAATGATGGCACAGTTTGAACATCTACGTTAATTATAATTACTATTTTTTTTTATAATTTAATTCGCAGGTATTTGACAATTATTATGTGTTGCTATGTGTTCATTTGTTTCAAAACCAACTTGGATGAATATCATAATATTGTAAATTAAAATTTGTGAGTGTTTGTATTTTCGCCATATCTCTGTTTAGGATGCGGTTTTCACTGATATTTTCACTTTTTCATCTTACTTGATAATATCTATAATAATTACATCGTTCCATTTGAAATTTTCAAAAAAACCTGCAAAATTTATGTTAGTGTCACATCGCGCCCTCTGCCACTCATCACATTTACTAAAAAGACTCTATTAATGTAAAATCTGATTCCACGAAGACAAATCTTTCCAACAAGACATATTATGTGAATATCGGTTAACCTATACCGAAGTTACATTCGATTCCTTAAATAGATGTTCTCCTTCCCATACCCCTCATATTTTATGAGCTGGAGAATGATGCAAAATTGATACAAGATTGCTATGCATGTATTTTTTATGCATGTTTGTTAGGTATATTTTAGAAAAAAAGTCATTTTTCTACTTAACCATGAATCGTACGCCCTCTAGCGGCGAAGCTAGAAACTTAAAATAATTTCCAGCGACTTCTCTTAGCCCCTTTTAATTTTTTTCCCGAAGCTTTGCAATTAACGGTTCCATAGATATGGCCTGTGACCATTATTAATGGGACACCCTGTACATAAGTTCATACATGTCACTTATACCTTTGCTTATACTTGAATATTGACGAGGATATCCTCCAAAGTCTGAAGATATCCTCGAAAATTCTCGAATATCTGCGGATATCCACCGGATCTCCTCGGACATCCGCGGACCTCCTCGGACATCCTGCGGACATCACCACTGTGTACACTGGATATCCACTGCGATTTCTCCCTCATCTCGGACTAAAGGCGATGACACTTTATTTCAGATAGATGTTTGGTGATCAAAATAGAGAGATTTTGGAATTAAATGACTTTTCTACCAAAATTACGGAAAATATCGAAAACGACCTGTACCTACGTAAAAATTGAGTTACATGAAGACGCATGTGTCATCGTTAGAAAGTCATCATGTTGTTGGCTGTTGGATGCTTCCAAAAATGTTGTGTTGCTTTTCACATTTTTTGCTATGGTGCTTACTCTTCGAAAAAAATGCAAATCAAAAAAAATAAAATAAATAGTTTAACTTTTCAATTCAAAATGTTTCAAAAACTAAGAAGCCCACAAATAAAAATTCCTCAAAGTCCTCGTCTGAGATTGAAGGGACGTCAGCGCATTTTTGTGTACCAGTTCAGTATTCTATTAGCCAGTTGTGACTCCACCACCAATACGAGCTTGTCGAAGGCTACCACATTCCCTTCGTCGGCACCCGCTTTCGACGTCCGGTGCACCCGCAATTCGCGTTTGACCCCACCATCACTAAGGTCTCTAAGGACCAAAACTATAGAGAAAGTTAGTAAAAAACTAAAAATTCTCCAGGGGATGGCGCCCTAGTAACCCCGTCTCTAAAGTTGTTAATTACACGACCCTGGTAGGTATAATGTACACTCTTCGTCTTTCTACAAGCGTACTTTTACGGGTCCGCATTTGTTGCCAGCCAGGCGACCAAAGGAAGGTGAAAAGCTACATTTTTATAAATAAATTCGCAAAAATGCCCTAAAAATTATGTGATGGACTTTTTTGTAGAGCTTTATAGAGAACCGGAAACTCTAGTGTATTTTAGTACGATTGCAACAGATTTCGGATGGTAAGGTTTCGGTGGATTTCCAAAGACATATCCAGATGTCCAAGGATGTCCATGGAGATCCGAGGATGTCCATCGCGATCCGAGGATGTCCGGTGAATATCCCATGGATTTACACACCAAATGGATGTATGGTCCATTTGCGATTTCCCCCTCGTCCTATACTGTTGGGGAATCTCAGTCGGAGATACGTTACGTAGTTTTAGCCTCTTCTTTGAGGTTAAAACGTGACATTGTGTACGTAATGCATTAGAACTTGAAGTGTTACTATAAGATCCTCTATAGAAAATGGGAATAGCCTACCTTTTAAAGGACCGTTCAATCATTGTTTTTCAACACACTGTAAGCTGTAGACAACAAAATCAATTTTGATCTGATGGTGCATATGTGAATGATGCGGTTCCTAAACGTTAGCTTGTCCCACTTTCGTTTAAATATAGACCTATCGTTCTTTTTTCGTTTATTTTACCAATAAGACATTAATAACTCACGCAATTGCCTTTACTTTTTTCCGTAAGCTGAAAAGGATAATCAGAATCTCTCAAAACGCAAGGGATTTCGAAACAATTTCGGTTTATAAATTGAGCTTTTTGTCGGAGCTTTCAAACTTGTTCGTCTCAATAGGCGCACGCAATGTTTCCATTTAGTCGAAAGATGAGTAAGTTTTATTACCTCCCCATTATCCAAATTTGCTCGTGTAGAAAAGTACTAAAGCCGAAAAGCTCGCGCAATTGATGGTAGACGTGCACAGCACACGCGAAGATAAATTCGACAAGCCAATCAATTCCCTTACCTTTCTTAGGTTTATCGCTAACAATATCGCTAACACGATCGCTGACTAAATCCTGCGTAAGGGTGTCCTGTTCGTCCTGGTCCGGGGGTTCGGGCTCGGGGGCGTTTATTGATAATTTATGGCACACTTCGAATGCTTGTCCTACGGTCCTAACCACCCTCATCGCCTGACTCTGAAAGTAAAAAAGAAATGATATGCAAACGTGATAATCGCAAACCTTTCTTTGATGGTCTACCTCTAAATCGAAATCGTCCCAGCTATTAGCGGAACGAAGTAAGCCGTTACTTGCGCTAATGCTACGTTTTAAATCGTGTACGCCATTGGGCTTTTTGAAGCTTGTTTTACGAGTCTGGGTAGCGTAACCGGATATTTCGGGCTCGCGGAAGGATAACTTCTTACGCGGACGTTCGAGTGCCAAAGCGGCGGTTTCCCGTAATTCATCACATTTGTCAGACGGAAGCGACGACGGTCTCATAGAGCTTAAATTATCCAGCACATCTGCCGCGGAAATTTCGACTCTGATGGGATACGAACCGACCGAGTTCTGCTTGTACAGACACGAGCCCCGCTTGGGACTCTCCTGCACCCTTGCGTTTGCCAGAATGTGATTACGCTCATTTTTACCCGGACAGGGTTTAAAGAAGTAATCCAGAGTTGCTTGCGTCCGAGACTTGCGATGGGATTGGTCCGACTCGCCGTTTAACATCTTGTTCGTTCTTAACGCGTCGCTGATGTTGAAAAATTTACTTTTCGCTCTCGACAGCATGTCCTGGTGCTTCTTTTTGACCACCTCCGGATCGGGCATCTCCAGACTGGGGTGGCGCGTTTTCGCCGCGTTGCGCATTTGCACTCTGTTCGTCATCCTTATCGACGCACCCCAATTTTCAAATAGTCAAAAGGACGTAGGCGACGACGGTCGTGTAAACATTCGCACGGCAAATCTGTCATTTCGTTGGAGCGCTTACGAAAAAAAAACGCACGTGGAATCTAATTACATCTTAAACGCACGTTTATTTTGAGCGTAACTTATTTAAAAATGAAATCGAAGATCATAAATACGTCGAGCACTCACATTCTAAAAATCAACTTAATTAACCCCCTTTTCCCGATCACTCAACGCGCGTACATTTTTAAAATTTACGTTTATAAATAACGACTACCATAACTCAAAAAGCTTGACTTTCAGGTGGCCGAATAAGTAGTAGACTGATTAGTTAACCGGCAGTATTTGGCGTCGCGACGGTCGACCTCGCAATACCTACACCTAGTACGCTAAACTTGTATGCCCGCCGAACGTTTTGCACAACTTTCAGATGTTTTGTAAAAAAAGAACGTGCCGAATTAATAGATAGGAAGTCGCTCGCTCTACCTAAACTTCGAGAAATTTTGCCAACTTTGCGGGCATAAATAAAGCGCGACCGACGATTTCTATTTCGTATGGGGTGGCGTCACAATGGAACCGTCACCGAAATTGACCTCGAGCAAACATTTTCAATTCGCGCTAGAGATATTTTGACATCATTTTATTTCATCACTATAATACAGCGGACGTTTATCAGTTTAACCGACGAAATTGATTAATTATCGATCAAATGAGCTTTCGTTCCTCGCACGGACGTCCGGTGTGACAGATAGTCAAAACGGCAGTAATAGAGAGAGCACTTGTATGTGTGCTAAAAGCGCATCTTAGTTGACTAACAAACTCAAATGGCTAATTTTTGAATTTTTATTCCGTCAGTCAACTGAACTAAAGTGGTGCAAAGTGCAACCAACCCATAGTCCAAGTGCGCAGCGTCACAAATTACCTTTCTAAACCTCTTGTGGAACTTTATTGTGTTTAGCACTTTCCCTGTGTAAAATCTTGCGAAAACGTGGCAATTTTTCTTGCATTTTTCCGAATAACTACCGTTTCGATGATGTATACAAAATTAATGGAAACCGTTTTTCTACAGACTGTAAACGTGTTTTTTACACACGAGAAACAAAATTGCCCACCAACAATTTTGGAACCTCAGACGTGTAAAAAAACATTAAAAAAGAGAACGCGATCAAAATCAATCATAGATATCATAGTCGCTATCATGTTCCTTGGAGAGGAAATATTCAATTAATTACCACTTATTTTAATGCCGGCAATTTATTCCGATTGACCCAATGCCCTAGTTCCTTATCTATGTCCACAGTATCGAGATTAACCTCCAAACAAAATTACCGTTAAGTGGTCACATGTGCCTTGATAAGAAATAGGTGTAAGTGTAAATTAAGGATTCTCACAACGCACATGCGGAATCTAAAAGAAGAAGGCTATTAGTCCTGGGAATAGAGGGTTTGGACTTAAAATGAGAAGTAGTCATCTGGTGATTAAGAATCGAAGTTTTCAACCTCCCACCTCTTGTGGTTCCCCTGTAGCAACCCCAAAACCCATGAAATTTGGTTGGTCTCTTAGTTTTTCAATCATTCAACCATAAAATTATATACAACTTTAATATATATTATTTTTTTATAAAACGTTTATTAAAAATGATATAGAGAGCTTCAAAGTTGCTTATATAATAATATATACTTTATCTGTATAATTAAGAGTTTTACGAGAAAATATCTTGAACTTATCGTGGTCTGAATCCCCCTACCCTGCTCCCTTACTAATGGTGATGCATAATAATTCAACTGTCAGCCCTTGCTAATAAGGATATTTGCACCACTGTGAGCTTGTAGCGCTTTCTTATATAGGTTTGAAATAAAAAATTGTCTCACTTCAGTTCAGCTCAGCTTCACCCCCCATGAATATTTTTATATTTTCTAATGGTCTCATTCCAATTTATCCACCCCCTACTGAAATGAGTATCTTCTGTTGTTCTGTAAGCGCTACTTTTTTTAAAAAAGGCGCTAAATACATTTACTATTCATGTTCATATAAGATTATGATTTGTAAATTATGTTCGAAAGCGATATAATCTTAGATAGTTGAACAATCACTACTATAAGGGGGTTGAAACTTTTTTCTAAAGTGAACCCATTTCATGGGTTTTGGAGGTGGAACGGGGAAAGTACAAGCGGTGAGAGGTCGAAAACTTGGATTGTTAACCATCAGATATTCCTCACTGACATGCAAAAAAAAATTGGAACTACTTCTCGTTTTGCAGGAAATGGCCTATTTTCAGTCTCTATTTCCCGGACTATATTCACAAAACATTAAAATTACAGTAACGCTTGACAGATGACCTGTTCAACTTCAACATTAGAAACGTAATTAGCAAAACTCGTATAGCCTTTCAAAACTGGGAGAAAAATGCAGAAACCCGTCCAAATTTTATCGGGGACCCACAAAATATAGGTTCAATCGCCAGAATAATTATAATTGGAAATTGCAATTAAAACCCTACATTCTGTTTAACGTGCTGAACTAAGGCGTGCTTGTGCTAGAATGTCGTAAGAGGAACTTGAAAAGCAAAGAATGCGTCTTGCGTGGAAAGATTTGCCGACAGACGACGCCATAACTTAATGACAGTTAGACCTCTAATACCCATTTATATTTTCTTTCACTTCTTCCACTTCCATGTCCCCGTTCCCTACACGGACACCCCTCGCATCGAACAAACAAACACTTTCTTGTTCTAAAATTATTCTTAAACCCCCTCTCCACACCTGTCTCATCTCCACCATTCCCTTTTTCTTAATAAATTCTCTTATATACGCATTTGTCCCATTGTTTGGTATCCTAAATATTTAATTTCTTTTACCTCCGATGCCAGGGACCATATCGTGCTTCTTCGAACTACTATCACTCTGTGTTAATACTTTGTCTCTTCAGTAGAGATTAAATAAGGTTCGGCTAAGTGAGCCTTAGTCCTTTACATGTCCAAAACACTTCAGACTCCATCCCTTCTATTCTTACCCTCAATCTTGTGTCTCCATAATATATAGTTCCTTGATTCTGTCCGTTAACTTCTTGTTAATTTTCCCATCTTGTGTCATCTTCCATACTTTTTCTCTTTCCACTCTTTCAAACGCTGCCTTTAAGTCAATGAAAAATGAAAATATCTTTCCGTCCTTGTCTCGAATTCCTTTTCCACCAATCTGCCTAGTACATATATACAGGGTGGCCAACTAAGAATGCGAGGTACTGTATCTGACAACCTATTCATCGTAGTAGAGACTTGCGGTAAAAAAGTTATTACTAAAACGGGCACGAGAAAAACCTGGAAAATATTTTTGAGTTTCTGAAATGGCCGCTAGGGGGCGTAACTGCAATCTGGAATCTAACAAGTGATGTTTCTGTGAATTCCGCTATATTAACCTAACAAAAAAATGCCCGATCTTTGAAGTCGACGATAATCTGAACCTTTTTTTTGACAATTATTGCTGTATCTCTAAAAATGAAGTGGTGGGGTATTCAAAGGTTTCCGTAAAGAACACCCTGTATCTTCGAAACGGCTTTAAACAAACTTGGGTTAGTTCAAAAGAGCTCTTCTTCAGCTACAAATATTATAATATTTGAAGTTTTGTTAGTTTCACATATTACCGATTGAGGGCTTTTTTCGACATTCCGACAGAAATGGTTAATTTTCTCAAAAAAATTAAATGCGTTGGTTTGATTTTTTTTCATGAAAAAGTAGCTAAATGATGCCTAAACAAGCTCGTGAAATCTCGATATCTTGAGATATATATATATCGTGATGGTCAGCATTTACGGCGGCATTAAAAGCTTCCTTTTTCAAATGGATCCATCTTAGGGTCACAAATTATATAATAAAAATAGTTACGGAAAAATTAGCTTAAAATAATAATAATAACAATAATAATAAATGTCTTTAATAAGTACCTATAGGTTACATTACATAGAAATGTGTACAAAGGGCGAGATTCAGTAATGGAATGAAACATATGTACATACCATTTCTGCTCTTCCATCTAACACATAAAAAATAAAATTTTGAGGGTATATAATTTTCTTTGGCCTAAATTTCAGGTTAGGAAGATATCGAGATGCGGTTTTCGCGAGCTTGTTTAGGCGTCATTTAGCTACTTTTTCATGAAAAAAAAAATCAAACCAACGCATTTAATTTTTTTGAGAAAATTAACCATTTCTGTCGGAATGTCGAAAAACGCCCTCAAGCGGCGATATGTGAAACTAACAAAACTGTAGCCGAGTTTGTTAAAATCGGCTCAGCACAGGGACAGGGTGTCCCTTACGGAAACTTTTAAATACCCCCCCCCCCCACTTCACTTTTAGAGATACAGCAATAATTTTCAAACAAAAAAGGTTCAGATCAGCGTCGACTTCAAAGACCGGGAATTTTTTTGTTAGGTTAATATAACGGAATTCACAGAAACATCACTTTTTTAGATTCTGGATTGCAGTTACGCCCCCTAGCGGCCATTTCAGAAACTTATAAATATCCTCCAGGTTTTTCCCGCACAATCTTTGTTCTCTCGAAGATCGGCACAATTGCCCATGGTTTCAATTCTTGGGGTAACCCACCCCCCCCTTTCCATGCCTTGTGTCCTACATTTTTCAACCTTGCCCCTATCTGTGTGGCGAAAATCCAAGCCTCATTACCTATCTCGTCTGTCTCTGTCGCTTTCCCTTCCTTCAGTCTTCAGGATAATTGCTAGTTGATCTCCTCTCTTGTTATTTCATCTCCTTCAACATTCTCTCTTCCTACCTCTGCCATACCCTCCTCTTTCTCCTGCTTTCCTTGAAGTAACTTAAAATGTTGTTTCCATTCCTCTAATTGTATTTCCCTCCCACTTGTTTTATTTTTAGCGCATTTTTTAAGAATTAAAAAAATGTGCTATTGATTACGTTTTATCCGTCCATCCATCCGCCCGGACCCCCTTCTGACGTGTTGAACTACATTTAGGAGAATAGTCCTAGAGAGGAATTTTTTGCAATCAGTAGCCTATACCTTGAAGGTGTACCAGACGGCCATCAAATTTTGCTGTCTAAAGGAGAGGCTCCCCCATGAATTATTTCCTGAGATGCTGTTTTGAAAGTAAAACAAGTGAATTGCTTTCTACAAACTATAACTTTTCTGCACGACTCCTTTTCGAGATCAGTGGGTGAAGGGTGTGGGTGGGGGAGTTGGTTTTATCTTTCATGGTATTCTAATTAAAGGCCCCAAGAAAAAGAACTGTTTCCTACCAACTACCGCCCTTCTTATCTTGTCCCTTATCAAAATAGGGGGTGGGAAGCGGAACTGCTTTTATCCTTCACGGTACTCTAATAAAAGGTCTCATCGAAAAGAATTAATTTCTACTAACCATAGTCCTGCTCTCGTTATCGTAATCGGATATAATTCCTTATATCTCAAGAGCGGATTGTTGGAGGAGGGTACTTACAAAGGGTAATTGGGACGTATGGTAGAAATACACCCATTGGTGATGTCAAAACTTGCAGTGCGAATATCCCGTACTTGTTCTTTTTGTCTGTTTATCACCTTCCAAAAATCCTTTTCTGTTTTTATTTCCCTGAATTGCTCTTCGTATTCTTTCTGCTGCTCCATCTCCATTCCTTTGCACTTTTTTCTGTTCTCTAGCCTCTTTCTCCTATATCCCCTCCTCCATATTTCTCTAAATCTACTTATCTCTTCTGTACACTCCTTGTACCACCATGTCTTTCTTTTTTCTCTCTCCTTCTCTTCAGTTATTTGTTTCCACATTATTGCTTTTTTAATACTTTCCTTTATTTTATTCCACTTCTTTTCTGTATTCCCTCGAATTTCTTCTCTTGTCTATAACCGCATTTTCCTTCGTTTTTGCGTCTTTTCCATTTAGTATTGCGTAATAAATCACCGACCTCTCTCTTCCTCCCATGTATGTGAATTGCCCGTCTCTATCCCCCTGCATATTTTCCGTTTAAAATTCTCCATCCTTTCTTTTCTGATAATTTCAGTAGCACCTGTCCCTCTTTGTTTCATTCTTGATCTCTTGATTTTCTTGTCGCTTTTTTACCACGGTTAATTTAGCTCCTTTTGCACGTCCCTATATATTCATTCGGAATCCTGTTCGTTATAATCTCCCAATTCTTTTCGTCTACCATCCCCACATCATATCCTCTTACAAAGTCCCAGAATTGGGCGTCTTTATCAACTAGCCCCGTTACATTCCAAAATATAATTTTAATATTGCCCATGTTACCCTTGTTAGTTGTTACCTTGTTACCTAGCTAATTTGGCAGTCGACTCACTACTGATCATCAGCCTTTAAGGTGGCTTATGAACCTTAAGACACCTACAGGCAGATTAGACCCGTTGGGAATTCACCAGGAAGAATAATTAATGGGAATCGGGCCTAATTCAATTACGCCGATCCAATTTTTGTATGGAACAATAGCAAATTAAAAATTAATGTGGCATTCCATTGTACACTTTGTTATGGTTTATCTCTAAAGCATTTTCAAGTCCAGAAAAATCGTTTAAATAACGCATTGTGTAGTTTGCAATTTATACAACTGCGTCCAGGAACTTTTTCCTAGTTATGATTGGCGTGACCAATGAGAGTTGGTACTTTTAATCATAATTACCGCAGTCTTTCACCAAATCTTTCCGTTCCAAGTCCACTCCAATGTCTTCCAAGGTACAAGCGGATCTGGTCAGCCAGGCGCTTCTTCCACTTCTCGAACCACACTCCTTACATTTGATTTTTGAACATACAATTTCAAGTTATCGTAAATATTATATTGGGGCGCTGTTTATAAAGAATACAAAATTTACAGTCAAGCATGAAACGAGGAGATTTTAATTACATTTCGCAATAATTAAGAAAACAATTTGCTTAAAAGGCAAATTAGTCGAACGATTAATTATTTTCCCTCTCCTTAGCAAGTTTCAAAGTAAAAAATGATGGAATCTTCCGAAAGATTAGGTACAAAGTTGAATTGTAAATCACGCGCAACTTTCTCGACGAAGAATAGTTTCCTAGTTTGTTATCCTGCAGATTATCCCATTTAACCGGAAAACACGCTCTCTTTGTTTTTTAACTACGTAACTTTCGGTTACGACCAAAAGTTTGAGAGTAAAAATGGCGTTTACGACATGCATGTTTTGCAATTAATGTTTCTACGTGAATGAAGCTGCTCAGTATACGGCGGAAGAGAAATGCGAGGCTCTCAAATTATTGTTTAGAAAATACTTCAGCTCTAGGCCTTTGATGATAATTTACGAGCATTTTGATTGCGTAATCATTTGCAATTTGGCACAGAGAACTGAGATTAGTTTACTGGTATTAATCGTTTATGATTGTTGTTTTGCTTCCAACAATAATTGCACTATTGTTAACTAGTAGCATTAATACAAAGTGATAGTATACAAACCACTTGGATGCGTAAAACTGGTGGAAGCTTTTATGGCAATAATTAGTACATTGATACTGGTGGGCGAACTAGTAGTGGAACGTCGAACCTCTCTTTTGAGAATTTCGAAAAAAACCAATGCATTCGAAGAAACAAGTATAAATTGTGCACAACTCTTGTGCAGATAAAGCGCGAAATAGCTTTTATTTTGACATCACCAATGGATATATTTCTTTCAGACGTCTCAATCGCCCTTTGTGAGTACCCTCTTCCGACAATCCGTTCTTGAGGTATGAGGGAATATTCCCGATCACGATAAGAGGTCGAGGAGGTTGGTAGAAATTAATTCCTTTCGTTGAGACCTTTCATTAGAGTACCATGAGTACCATGAAAGATAAAACTAGTTCCCCCCCCCCCCCCCTCCACACCGTATTTGATAAGAGGACAGAAAGAAGGGCAGTAGGTTCCTTTCGTTGAGACCTTTAATTAGAATACAATGAGAGATGAAATTAATTTTTAACCCCCCCCCCAAGGCCCCGTCGCTCACTGATCTCGAAAAAGAGTCTCACGGGAATGTTATAGTTTGTACAAATCAATTTATTTCGATGAGACCTGTCATTAGAATACCATGAAGGTAGAACATGTTTTAACTTGGCACCACTAAAGGCATGCGTATGCAAAATCTGAGAACAATTGGTTGTCGTATGTAGAAGGTATCCACGTTTTACTTTCAAAACCGGTTAAACAGGATATAATTCGTGGGGGGGCTTTTAGACAGCGTAATTTGATTGCGCTCTGGCACACCTTCCAGGCTGCAAAACATTCCAGGAATGCGCTAAAAATCCCATAGACATAGTATGTGAAGACGCCCAATCGCCCTTTGTGAGTCCCATCCTTCGACAATCTGTTCTTGAGATATAAAGAATTATTGATATCCGATCACTATAAGGAGTCGAGGAGGAAGGTTGGTAGAGATTAATTTATTTTGCTGAGACCTTTCATTCGAGTACCATGAAGGACCCTCCCCCCTTTAATTGGAATACCATCAAAGATAAAATTAATTTCTACCCCCTCCCTCCTCCCTCCAGTCACCTATTGATCTCGGAAAGAGTCGCGCAAGAAAATTATTGTACAAACCAATTCATTTCGGTGAGACCTTTGATTAGAATACCATGAAGGGCAGAACGTGTGTTCGCCCCCCGTATCCCCCAATTTTAAAAATTTTACTTGGTACCATTGAAGGGATGTGAATGAAAAGTATGAGACCAGTTGGTTGTCGCATGTAAAAGTTAAGCACGCTCTACATTCAAAAACAGCATGCCGCGACATAATTCATGCCCCCCCCCCCTTGAGAACGGAATTTGATAGCCGTCTGGCACACCTTTAAGGTATAGGCTACATATTGCAAAAAAATTACAGGACTCTAGGACCATTCCCCTAAAAGTAGTTCAAAATCGCAGAAGTGGGTCCGGACGGACGGACAGACAGTGGGACGGACAAAACGAAAACAATAGCACTTTTTTTTTCTTAAAAAATGTGCCAAAAAAGAAGAAACCGAAAACGCTGTAGAATCTTACGATGTAATGAGTGGCTGGTTTTGAGTTTGTACTTTTTTGTTAAATATAGGGAAATTTCCACATATACCGCTTCATAGCAAACGTGAACAAAAGTATATCTCGTACAAGAGCGATAACAATGTGTGCATTTCAGTAAGAACGCAAGCTGTTTTGGAGATAAACGCTAGGGAGACCAGATTGTAAGGGGGTTTTCGGCAGACGAAGCTAGACTTTAAAAAATCACCACGTACGATTCATGTGTGATAAATTCTATTTCGCATAATTGCGAATATTTAGTGGTGATATCTTTTTCTATGAGTGAGCACGTACCACTTCGTGCAAGTTTTTTGTTTTATTAATATAGCGGCGCGTTTAAAAAAAACTCACTTACGTCGTTGGGAAACATTTAAATGCAGTTAAATCTGTAGCAAAGTACGAGTTTAACTTGACGCAAAAATGAGAAAGATAAAGGCCACTTATTTACGAGTGATAAAATTTACGCGAAGGAACAAATTCGAACCCGGAGCGGGATTAAATAAACGGATATTAAAAGTCATTGTGTTAAATAAAGAAGTTCTTTTTCGGCTCGCTAATAGTAACGGCTTGTTAAAAGCAAGTTCCCGAGTGACGTCACTGGATACTGCATTGTACGATAAATAAAATGTTGTATACTGTAACCTCGGGGAACGCAATACCCTCGCGACTACGTCGCTCGGAGTATTACTGTTTCCTCAGGGAATTATACTCTTGTTTTATCCCTTAATACAGTACCTACTAATAATATATCAACTTAGAAAAAGCTTATTTTGCCATTTTGTGATCAAATTTTAATTAGACTCTCCTTTGGCGTCTTTGATGTGTTGGTAGGTACTAATGAATTGAAAAGTTTGGAAATGTCGCCAATTTATTTCGACAAAACTTACGCTTTGTACAATGTACAGCCCACGCGAATAGAACATTCTGAAATTATGTTCAAAAACATTACAAACTCCTCAAAGGTATAGAAAGTTTCATAAGTAAAATCTCTCTCGCATTCAATTTAAATACAAGCGTTTACGTGTAATTTATATTCATGCTTCCAATTCAGAAACATCTAGTACATTTATACATTCGTCAGGGGCTCGCCCACTCTCCTCGAAATATTGATGTTCAATTGAACTCAAATTATACAATCGTATATTTTCTTGACAGAAAAAACAACGCGTAACGTGAATAAATATACTCGTAAAGTCAATATTTTTAGTATTACATTCATCAGGCTCTACGATGTGTTGTTGTTTTGAGAGAATGCCTCCTTGTGGTGGTTGCATACCTGTAGTAATTTGTTTGCAAATTGGGATGTGAGGGGTGGCGGTGGGAATATGTGTGGACGTGAAGAACGTTTACAATAATAATAATAATAATAATTATTATTATTATTATTCAAACCACTTTACAATAAATATAATTTTGTTTGTGGCAAGTCAAGAGAAACAAATAAAAGTATAGAACAAACGTAATTACATACAATACATACAATATACAGGACTAGTTGACTATATGGAGGCCCAATCCAAGTACTCTATAGTTGAGTAGAATGCATGTGAGATAAGAACTTTTTTTAGGGAAAATTTGAATTGGGATAGTCTATGTTTATGTAATACTAAGAGATTTGATGATCTTGTGTTGTGATTATGAATATCCGAGTGTTTTTGATACGTCGCACTGCATTTGTGAATTTCGACAAGCGAATATAAAATAAACAAAGCTGGTAGTGTTAAAATATTTAAATTTTTAAAATGAGTTCTACAGGATACATTAGAAGAGATACCCATAATGATCCTTAGAGCTTTTTTTTGTAAAATGAAGACTCGAGCTGCATGCGGCGAACCCCCCCCATAGCAAGATACCATACGAAATGTGTGAGTGAAACAAGGTATGGTACGCGGTAAGTAGGCCTGTCAGATTCGTGGACTGCTTTAATCGTCTTAGTAAAAATAACTGACTGGAGAGTTTCTTGCACAGGACATCTATATGCGTGTTCCATCTTAGGTTCGCATCAATGTAAAAGCCCAATAGTTTTACATGTTTGCCGGTAGTCAATGAGTTGTTTGTTGAAAAACTAACCATTTGAGTTTTATTTTCATTTAATAATAGGTGATTGGCCGAGAACCATTTGTTTGCCTTTGTCAAGATATTGACAGCTTGCCTATTCAGATCGTCTAAATCCGCATAAAGCACACATTTATTAGGTTGCATGTAATGAGGAAAATTATTTATATAGACGAGGAATAATAGCGGCCCTAAGATGGAACCCTGTGGGACGCCATGTGCAATAGAATGTTCTCGAGATTTGAGATTATAATAATAGAGGAATTGTTTGCGATTACTCAGATACGACTGAATTAGTTTTAAAGAAGATCCACGAATTCCGCAGTGTTCCAATTTCTGCATTAAGATGTCGGTATGTACGCAATCAAATGCTTTGCTGAGATCACACAAAATTGCCGTTGTAGATTTCTTGTCTTCCAAGTTATCAATGACATAATTCACGAGGGAACTCGCAGCATGCACCGTCAAGGCTCCATTTCTAAAACCAAATTGTTTGGAGTTTAATACGTTGTACTTATCGAAGAAATTGCAAATGCGTGACTTTGTGACTGATTCGAATATTTTGCTTATAACCGGAATAATTGATATGGGACGATAATTATTCGGTTGTGAAGCATCTCCTTGTTTGAGTATGGGGACTACTTTATAGCGAGTTTGAAGATTTCAGGATATTCTCCTTCAACAAAACAACGATTCAAAAGCCAAGTTATGGGTTCAGCTAATGCGTTGGAACAAGGCTTGATGATGTTAATGTTTAAATCATACCCATCATTGCAGTTTAGCTTTATAATGTGTTTATGGTCGTCTGAATTTCCGCAGTGGTGGCTGGACTCAGGAAGAGTGTATTTCCAATAGGGTGGCTAGTGACAAGCCCCCATGCATCACTATTACGTACGTTGATTGAATTGGCAATATCTTGACCAACAGTGCAAAAATATTTGTTTAAGTGATTATGTTCAATCGGTATTACGACATCACTCTTTGCTGACCCATTCCTTTCAAAATTTATCAGATTCCAAAGTGCTTTGGTTTTACCGCTGGCCTTTTGAATATAATCATTGTAAGCAGCCTTTTGGGCGGACTGTAATCTGTAATTGTAATATTTTTGAACGCGAGGTATGCTTCTCTATGTACAGGGAGTTTGGTGCATTTATACACATTTGCTATTGCAGAGAGTTTGTCTCTCAACGCACGCAAATGATTATTGAACCACCTTACTGGTGACCTATCTTTTTTGCATTTGACATTGCGTAGAGGTATGCATTTATTTGTGCAAGTTAGTACACCATCCAATAAAATTTCAGCTGACAGGTTTATAGTGAGCTTCGTATCTTTAATGATTTCCCAATTTGCATTTACATATTAAAAGCTTGTTCTGGAATTGGGAATAATGAACTTTAGGTAGTGTACAGGGTGAGTCAACTATCGCGCGGAGTAATTTAATGCCTTGAAGATAAGATTCTTCGATAGAGATGATATGGTTGAATATTCTCCACGTTTTAAAAATATTTGGACTTATACAGGGTGCGCCCAGACAGTAGGGCGCCCACATGGTACATTTTTTAAATAGAACCCCCTGTATTCGAATGCATTTTTGAATTCTACGTGCAATTGTACGTCTTTTTTATTATATGGTTAATATCCGAAAAGCTAGTAGTTTTAAAGATAATTCGATTTTTAGCGTCAGTAAATATTGGCAAAATTATTACTTAAATTTTGATTCCAGGTTTTATATCTTTTATCCTGGGTTAAGTAAAAGTCAAATAAACACATCTGCTATGAAACATTAAAAATATAGCTTACAGGGTGTTTTTTTTTTGGTAGGTCCAAAGTTGCAGAACTTCATATTAAAAAATTTCAATTTTTTTAATGGAACACCCTGTATATTTTCCTGTCATCATTTAGCTCTTCCAAAAACCTTCAACTTTTGATAATAATGTCATATACCTATCTCTGATAGTTTTCGAAATATCTTGGTTTTCCTGGGTTTTATATTCTAATCTTAAATAAGTTATATGTAATTTACATAATAGTGAGGTGGACATGCAAAAAAAAGGAAATTTTTATCTATCTCGTCCAAAACGAAAATCATATCGATTAATGCCCTGAAGTAACATTCATATAAGTTTTTATCATTTTATTTTAATATGTGGAAATTACTGATTCGTTTGATGTATGTACTGACTTGTTGTTTGTTACTAACATTTTTCTTCGTGAATGAAGCAGTCACGGGGGTGGTAAAAACTGTAACCATTTGAAGTACGACACCTAATTCCGTGATTGTCTTCGACATTCAACTGTAGGTTCGAACCCCCGAAACCAGGGGCGGGCTACCTACCTTGCAGGAGCGGGATTACGCTAATCAAAGCTCTTCAGTTTAGAATCTATGTGCGATAAATGAGTGGCGATTCAATAATTTCCACATATCTTGTTTTTAATTAAATTTGCCTACAAAGCCATGTAATTTTCCATCTTGCTTTTAACAAAAGGACATTATTGCACCAAAGATGAGTCACATCATGTGTATTTCACCCTTTCTTAGAATCGTGGTACCTGCTTACCTGACCCATAATTCCCAAAACTTGTTTTTAACCTTATGTTACCTCTTGAAGTCTACTTACATGCTACTTTTTGTGATGTTATAATTTTGTTACGCATCCACATCATTACAAACAATTAATTTTACAACATAATTTGATATTAATTTGACGGCTGGTTTTTTTATTGCTAAGTTCTTTTTTTTCCCCGCCTATTTATATTTTTATTCGGTGAACTACCATTTTCAAAGTTTATTTTTGCAATGTAATTTATTTTGGACTTAAATTTCTGAGCTTTTACAGTCATAATAATTACGATCATTATTAAACAAACTTTTCACAATTTCAGTGCTTTATTTAACGTTCCTTCCCTACTGTGCTTCAGGTCATAGCGTTGTCTACAACTAACGTAAGGGGGTCCTGCTTTAGATGTTTGATCACGTGCCACTTTTAAAATTTAAGCGAGATTTAGTTTTCATTCGGGTGGCCATTTGTAAACGTTGCTGGGTTGACTTTATTTCCGTGTTCTTGTAGTGTGAAGTTAGCGTAGAACGTGGGGGTTAAGTACACTACAACTTTTTAAATTATATCTACTTTCCTACTCCCCAGGCATCTTCGGATTTTTCGGCGTCTTCAAATTCGCACATTTTAATATTTTTAAATTCGTTTTGCGCATGCGCAGTTCCAACCTTCTTATTTATGGAAGAAATTACGTAGGGATGTTTAAAAAAAATGCGCTTTATCTGCACTAGGGTTGTGCACAATTTGTACTTGTTTTTTACTGTCAAGGGTTAGGTCAGGTTCTTTTGGATTCTCTAGTTTCCTCACATTCCGATTTAGATTACTATTATTATGAAGATTCTTCGGATTCGGAAGTTTCTTAGAGTTCCTTAAATATTTCATATTTTTCGCGTTAATTATATTCATAAGTTTCTTTGAATTCTTCAAATTCTTTAAACAGTAAGAGTCGAATTCGTTAGTTTCTTCATTCATTTTCTCACAACCTTACGATTCTAGGTTTTTTTCAAATTCTTTAAATTCTTCAACTTATTCCTTTCCTTCATGATGTTTAAAATGTTAAGATCCTTTGCATATTTTTTGCATTCTTCTTTTCGAATCCATCATATACTTTAAATTCGTTCAAATTTTCAGTTTCTTCGAATTTTTGTTGTTTTTTTCGAAATTCTGTGTATCGTTCGTGTTAAATTCTTTCAAATATTCTGTTTCTTAGAAATCTTTCAATTCTTTTCTTTAGATTTTCCTGTTACGTTCTTCAGATTCTTCGTTTTTTTCAGACTATGATTCTTGGGTTAGTCCAATCGTTTCTTCTCCTTGAGGTTTTGCGGTTCTTCAAATGATTTATCAGATTCTTAATGTTTGTCGTATTCTACAGTTTTTTGAGTTTTTTGTAACTCTTCTTCGAATGCTTCAGACTCAAGATTTTTTACTTTTTTTAGTTTCAATACCATTTCTAAAAGCAGCTGAATTTATAATTATTTAGCACGTCAGACAAACAACTTGAAAAATTATTGCCATGGTAGGTTTCTTCTGATGTTGCAGATTCTTCGGATTTTCTTCTTGTGATTTTTTAGATTCCTCCAATTCTTTACTCATATGTTCCTTCTCATTCGTCAATTTCATTAAATCAAATTTACCACCATACTTTAACATCAGAGTTTATTGCCAAACGATTTAGAGGATGCTCTTGATAACATGCCCTTGACGATAGTTTGATTGAAAACAGCAGGATGGTGCACCTGCACATAACTCTAAAGTCGTTCCGAAATATCTATCAAAGAGATTTCTAAAAAAAGTGATTGATACGCTACCGGAAATACCGGGTTCACCCGATATAATCCCGCTTGATTTCTTCGGGGGCTTCATTAAGAATCGCGTTTAGCAGCAAAATTTGTTTATTGTTGTTTTGATTATTATATCTTCGATTAATTTAATTTGATTTTTATTTCTATTAAATTTTTGTATAAATTCACTCAACGGATTGCTATTAAATACGTAGATGTTAGAAACCGTTGATTGTCCAGACCTATGCCTATCTATTTATTTAAAAACTACAGGTTCGTACTAGGAAAAAAAGTCTAAACTGCAATTAAACCACAAAATGCTACACATAATTGAATTCCGCATAAAAAGAGCTTTTAAGACTGATATCGGATTATCAGGGCCGTATTAAAAAAAAATGAAGTTGATGACGATTTCGCAAAGACGAAAACTCAACCTTCAAGAGCATTGAAACTTGCTCTGGATAAGTGTCATTGGTTTTTCTCTGGGTCAAAGCCGGAAAAATCTGATTTTTTCAAAATTTTTCAAAAACCGAAAATTTTTTCTTTTCTCCCATTTAACCAAATTTGTATCTTTTACCGTTTCTAGAATACGTATAGTGGCCATCCTTGTCTCGGACACTGTGTATAATTAACATAGAAAAATTGACTTTAAATTAGTAGCTTGTTGTCAGTTGTTTATCGCGTATAAAATTTGTATGTGATCGTTTATATCCTGATTTAAATCCATAATGTCTTCGTTTTAAAAGCTCACAGATATAGCCGTTTCGTTCTAATTTTCGAAATCGTGCTTGCATACGTTCACGTGTCGCTATTGCAAAAGTGAAATAGCGTTATTTACAGTTACGTAAGTAAAGTTTATTTTACACGTCTCGTCAGGCTTGCTTACTATTTACATTATCCCACAGGTGTTTCTTTTTTTAAAGCTTAACCTTCATCTCCAACACTTGTTATAAATAAAAGAATATTTATACCGTGTCATTTCGGGATGATTAACATTGTTTTAATAATATCCGAATGCACAGAAAAATTAGACCGAAGGTTAGGTGTTAACTATCTTTAGAAGTTTTACAGCGTTTTCGGTGACGTTAAAAGCATAAAAAATTTGAAAGCTTTCATGACATCACGTAAGGATGTTCCGATCTAATGCCAAAAAATCGAAGAAAAATGTATTTATACCACAACATCGTTGCATCAGTTCTCACCAACCGCGTTGAAGAAATACTTCCAATTTGCGATGCACCTGCATTGTGGGTAATTTTACACTTTCTTTTTGGACGATGGTTATTTAAAAGTTGGCATCAAAATGGAAGCGCAGTGGACCGTCACAAGATTTGTGAAGACCAATGACGTCAAGTTTTTTTCTCCCAACATCACGCCGCATTTAACCGCTTTCTTATTCTATTTTAAAACAATAGTTCTCTTCCTCCCTTTTAATTATAGAATAATGCCCCGCGATAATTTTATACGAAAATTCGGTTTATCAAAATAAAAAGTGTCACTCAACATTTTAGGCGTGACGAAAATCGTTGTTGGCTTACAAGGTGACGTCGTAATTTTGCTCATTAAAATTCCTCTTTCGCGATTTTATATCACCGTAATTTCGCACGTCGTGAAATAAAAAAAAACACTGCTGAAGACCAAAATACATTTTGAAAAATGTAGAAATTCTCGGAACTGTCTGGTACAAAACGATTCTCGCGAGGTTTTCGCAATTTTTCTCGAAGCCCCTTGCTATTTTCGGGTTCGGATTTTTATTACAAAGAAAATAAGATTTCGACTTTAATTATTATTGATTGTGTTATTGAACTTAAGCACCAATTCCCAGAAAATGCATGCATTGCAAAATATTTTCCAAAAATTACAATCACCTTTTTGGTGTGGTCTCATTTTTGATTACAAATGAAATCTGAAAAGTACCGGATTTCAAAAAACGCCACACAGTTTAAATATGATAGTAAAATTTCCATAGCACGCTAGTTAAATTTTCAAAGAAATCTTTCCACAAATAAGAAAGTTGACGTTGCGCAGTTCGCGCATGCGCATATTTGATTTATGCTATATACAATATGTTTGTTTTTACTTTTATTTTATGTTTATTATTATATCATATTATATTATTATTATTATTATGTTTATTTTATGTTTTTTTTTATGTTTATGTTTGTTTACACAATACACACACCAAATCTTAATTAATAACGTCACAGAAGCATCTATCGTTAAAATTTAAATAAAGATCTTCAAGTAAAAAAGTTGGCATTTTGTAGTCTGCGCATGCGCGCATTTTATTTACTATGTGCGATGTGTTTTCATTTGCCAATGACATTTGTAGTTTTAAATTGTTACTATATGTGATATGTTTTTTTTTACTGGAAGCATCTATGGTTAAAATTTCTTCATAAACAAGGAATGTTTGTCGTTAACAGAAACATCTGTGATTAAAATTTCAAAAAGACATCTCGATGCGTTTACTTTTACTAAAAGCATCTTTGGTTAAAATTTCAAAGAAATATCTCCATAAGTAAGAAAGTTGGCATTGCGTAGTCTGCGCATGCGCACATCTGATTTTTACTATATGCGATATGTTTGCATTTACCAGTTCCAGCTTCCACTTCTAGTTTTTATTTGTTTTTGAAAGTCATGCAAAATCTTATAGAAAATGTGATACAGGAGACCATGAGTGTAACAGTAGTCCGCTAGAGCGTTTAAATTTGTTCATAATTTTTTCATTTTTATACAGATTAATGCATATGTTTAAAATTCGTCGTCGGGGTATGTTGAAAGACTCTTAAGACTTCAATCTAAAAATATTTTGAACGAAATTGTAATTGTTATAAAGGGCGATTTATATCAATGTTGCATTTTTTAAATAGAACCGCCTGTATATTATTGTAAATTTCCTTGGTCAATATTAGGGTTACGTTATTAAGCCCCCCAGGTCATGAACCTTAATTAAGCAGTTTCAACAAAAAATTTGCGGGAGAAGCCCCAAATTTTCCACAATCTTAATACAAAATTCACATAATTTCGTCCGAAATGTGAGGTTATGTTACTTGTATTTTATGATTACTCTTAAGTTGGCAAGATTGTGAGCAACATTTTAATTCCGTAAGAGCTTATGCCATCCACGATTTAATAAATGTTAAAAAATTATGTATAGCCACACATGTGATTCTAATTCTACATATTTTGCATAATTCATGTGCACATTAAGATGTCCCTTCCTCTTTCGAGTGATGAGGCGGTCGATGCTGGTCACCGGCTGATATAGAAAAGACGTTTGAAGTAAATCGGCAGTCGCTAACAAAGAGGCGGTCTATGGAAGATGCGAAAGATGCCCATTCCCCTTTCAACTGATAACGTTTCTCCTCTCGGTGATGGATACAGAAAAGGTGATCCTTGCCAGATGCAAAATGTAACCTTCCAAAACTGGTTGTATTAACGTATATCCACATGTGACATGGAAGTGTCGCTTATTTTGTGTATAAGTCGAGGTGAACTTTTAATTAAAATTGTGCAAAATTTCGGGCTTTTCCCGCAAACTTTTTGTGTAAAAATCGAAGACTAACAAATGCCATAGACGCTTCTAGTAAAAGCAAACATATCGCATATAGCATAAATTAAATGGTGGACACTTTAAAGAAATCTACCTACACCTGATCGGCCGACCCGAAACGGATTTTTTTTCATTTTCTGACGTATTTAAGGGAACACCACTTCCATCATAGATGAAAAATCTCCTTCCTCCGATATTTAGAAGTAAAGGGCCAATCATAATTAGATTGGATAATGCCGGCTGTCCAGCCGCCCTCATTACGCTGAAAATAATGCGCACATGGTTTTTAGCACCGGATGTACATTTTCGTTGAAATTAATTAACTTTCACCTGGTATAAAAAGTTTCTATCGCAAATACTTAAATAAACCATTTATAAAAATAGGCAAACTTGCTCAGATGTTTTTTTACTTAAATGCTTCTTATCTAAAAATACTAAAAAGAACAAAAAATACGGAAATACAAACTCAAATAAAATCAATCGAATTTGTGCTTATTCGTAAATACCCCCCCCCCCCCCCCCCAGTAAAAAATAGATATATTTCTTTATTTGTAGTGTTTA
Organism: Photinus pyralis; assembly: GCF_008802855.1. NCBI lineage: Eukaryota > Metazoa > Arthropoda > Insecta > Coleoptera > Lampyridae > Photinus > Photinus pyralis. The sequence continues at coordinate 37,222,784 of NW_022170663.1, forward strand.
AACCGAAATAACATCTAGATGGCACAACACATAATACCAAGAATGCTCTCTGAAAAACATGAAAAGAAACTAAAGAAGAGACCGGAAAATTAGAGGAATTTGAAACCCAAAGTTCACAAAAATCTGAAAATCTGAAGAATTTAAAGAATCTTAGAAATCCAAGAAATCATAATATCGAACTGGGAAAATTTGAGCGATTTATCGGAATAATTCGGGGAAACCAGACCAGAAAAATCAAAGAGAAATTCGGCATCGAAAAATGAAGGGAATATGAAGAAACTAACAATGCTCGAATCTGAAAGTGCAGTATCAAAGGGATTCGATGAAATAAAATGTTTTGAATAATCCGAACAAGGTCTGATGAGTCTGAAAAAACTGGACATCGAACGAATGTAGTAGAATAGAAAAATATGGAAGAACAAATAGAGTGAATGGTCGGAACTCAAATAAGTAATCTAAAAAAGAAGAAGAATCGGAATAATTCCAATAAGCGAAAGAATTTAAACTGAAAAATCAAAGAAATTCAATGAAAAGCAAGAATAATGCGAAGAAACCTACGTGAAAAAATCAGAAATTTGAAGAATTTAACATAAAAAAATAGAAAATACAGTTATGTAAACGTTATGCAGACGTTATTTCGTGTTTAACACCCAAAAAATAATGACGGGACACCCTGTATATGAGAAATATTTCAATTTTTAAGTATAGGTTCGTTTTATTTAAATTTGTATTTCCGTATTTGTTTTTCCTCTTAGTAATTGGTTAAATACGTAATTTTTCGTTTTAATTTGATCGCTTTTGTAAATGATTCAAAACAAATCTGGAGTTATATTATCAGGCGAAATTTAATTAACGCACGTGTCCTGGTGCTGACAAGGAGATGCAGATGTTTCGTAGAATTGCGCGAGAAGTGGAGACATTTGGCGCGTTTCTTTATGATTGGCGATTTATTTGAAAACTCATAAATAGAAGTTTATTTTATAATGGTAGTAGTGCTTCCTTAAATACTGGATCCAACGTAAACGCTGCTGCTGCGGGTAGTTTTCGCGACGGTTGAAAAGCGTGTAGATCTTTTTATGCTGAATTATGGGCAGTCAGTCCTATTTGTTTTGATGAAGGTGTCATTCGTCATTTTTTATAATAAATCTGTGCAGAAGCAAGTTAACTAATATTATGTGAGAAGTTTATGGCGTGTTTTGTTAAGATTCTCTTCTTATTGAAAGTTAAAAGTTTCTACCGTCCGAACAGCTACCGAAAATTTGTCATCCAATTCAACAAACCAGATTTTGTCATCAATTTCACTATTATCAAGAATAAATGTGAGTGAATTAAGTGCGCCCTACCTTGCAAATCTTGTATGACCACTTTGGATTATTAAAAAAAAGCTGTGAGTAGTTTTAAGATTTCTTATTTTATTTGTTGACCGGCTGCGTGCGGGGTAATATGTCCAAACAAGTCTCGTTTTAATTGCTTCATGTGTTTCGGAATAAATTTTTCTCATTTGTAAGAACCATATTTTAGGGTAGTCCTTAAGAACGAAAAAGTAAAATGTCAACGCAACTCCTATTTGATAAATGTGGCAAGCTGACTGGTCAAGTATGCGCGATTCTGCACATATGGGTGCAAGGGTCTTAAGGGATCGTGTTAAGGCAGTTAAGTTGCGTACGCGCTCTGGTCACGATCGTATAAGGGATGCTAAGTAGAGCATCGGACGTATTAGTGAGTTTGGTGTAATAGCCCTTTAATGTGAGTGTCTCCCACGCGTAGGTGGTGAGTGTCTCCCACGTGTAGGTGGTGAGTGTATTGTGCAGGCCATCGTGCTGGTCGTGTTTTGTTGTTGGGCTATGGTAAAACCCCTGGCAGATATCCGGATATATTCCTAGGCTTTTAGAGTGCATTATGTGCATGTGCCTATGACGCGACCCCGCGGGTAGCTCCCGTTGATTATACCGCTGAGTGATCTACTCGCTCGAGTAGATCATGGTGTCGACCCAATACGAAACATAAAGGCCTCATTGTTAACACAAACAGTTCGGGGGTGAGCTCGACCTGGATGCCGTTCCCAGGTAGGGCAATGAGCGACATAGATCGACGTTACTGATCTATTGGCCGAGGGTCCTAGTCAGAGGGCCAAGGCGGGATGTGTATCCTAAATAATACACGTGCGCGCGGCGTAACCCTTTCCCAAATTGGCACGAGCTCCATCTTAACCCTTCAGGAAGCCATCTCCAACTACGCATTCAACCCCAATCGCCAACCGGAGTGTTCGGAGATCCAGGAGAGCTTAGTGCCAGTTCGGGGCTAACGCCCCCCGGTGAGTTACTTAATTAATTGGCGAGGATCGCGGTTAAGCAGTCGCGATATTTGTTTACATGACCCTTGAGCGCGGGATACGACCAGTCAGACTGAATGCTGCCATACCAACCCCTTATACGTAGATTACAGAAGGACGTTTCTAATGAAAAATAAAAAAACATTGTCAATCAATTATGTGTGTGTTTATTCGAACCCATTGTACGACCCGGATAGAGTTTCATGTCTGATTTTTCTATTGGTGCCCAAGTTAATCGAGGCTACTGGGTCTCCCAATTATTCATTTAAAGTAAACATTGAGATGTGTGAAACTAAAACCTTGAAAGACTTCTAAGCATCAGAAAGACACAAAGCGAAGAATTTCAATTTGAAATATTTTGACAGATTGAGAGAACTTGCATATTTTGAAGAAGCCGATTTACTCACAGTAGAAGTGAAGAAGCCAAGCGAGTAATTTGCAAAGCAACCGAAAAATTGTCCCAAGAATCGAAAAAGTTGCAATTTAAACAAAATGGGAAATGACGATAAGAACAATCTAATGCAGGTGCTTAAACGCCGCTTTAACCTGTCATATATTTATAGCTGATGGGGGTAGATTCCGAAAGGCTGGAAGTAGGTACTTGTAATCCCTTGGGACGATAATGAAATTTCAAATCGGTAATATTGGTAACTACTGCTTACACTAAAAGCTACCAAGTGATGGATTGCCAAAGTTTCAGCAAAATTCGCTAAGTGGAACGGTCACAACTTTTATTTACGAACAGAGTACTATTAATTAGATGCCGCATTGTCCCAAAAATAAGTGTCGTTCCAACTCGAAGATGCGTACAAATGTGACCTTAATATTTATTGTACGCAGTTTACGTAACGTTCGTATTTTAATAAATGGATTTCGAGAAGAGGAAAGTTTAATGAAAAAGTAGGACATCTGGCGATTTTCCAAGCGAGTGGACAACTTTAGTGTAAGGATGGCACTTCAGATCAATAGGATGCTTAAGGCTGAATTAGACTAGAATCAATTACGAAGACACTTAGAACGTCGAAAATAGAACAAAAAAAAGGGCAGCATTATCGTAGATCACTTTTCGGCCTACTTTCAAACCGACGGCGACGGCGCTTGTTGTACTTCCTGGACTGGGGTGTTGATTTAGTCAAAGTTCTCGCGTCATCTTTAATTACACATTTGTGAATGAGTGTAAATTATGCCTTTAATATGACACATTTAACCGGGTATGTCTTGCATAATTTTCAACTCGGTTAGGTTGGCAAATGAACGGAAAGTGTTCCGCGAAAAAGTTTTTTTAATAAATCATAGATGCACGCGGACACTTCATTTCCTTTAAAACGCGGCCGCAAATTCAACAAACTTTCTCGTTAACGTTAGCGTTTTATTTTGGAAATGACGCTGACCAGATGGACCATTCCGCCGCCGTTTAGGGTAGGCGCAATTTGAGATCAAAGTCGATTCTACATTCATAAAACACGTTCGAAACTTCAAACACGCCGTTCTTTTAAATTGCATTGGAAAAAGCTAAAACTTTGCTCTTTCTTCGCTCACCACTTTCCTTTAGATAGCCGCGTTTATCTAAAGTAAATTTGGATCCGAGCGGGTCCAATGTAAAATCCTATTACTCGCGTGTGTCAATTTAGCTCAGCTTAATTGATTAAAACCAAGCAGAAGCAAGGCAATCTTAAATTGCTAGCGAGTAATAAACGTTTAATTAATATCAGCGAAGCTCGCTTCAAAGTTGTGTAATTTTACACTCGATAATGTTAATTATTAATTCCTGCCCGACGTTGAAAGTGTGCGCGTTAATATCATCCACCTCGACCTCTTCAAGCTTTCACCTCTAACCCCAAGTTCAAATTGAAATACACTTAACTAATTTACCTCTCAACCACGACTTCTTTGAGCACATTTTAAACAAGTAAAAAGGTTTTCGCCATAAGGAATTTCATCAGTACTTCCCAAAAGGCCATAGCTATGTGCGTTATGTCTTTACTAGAGGTATTTATGGTTACAATTTCAAAGAAATATCTCCATAAATAAGGAAGTTGGCATTGCGCAGTCTGCGCATGCGCACATCTGATTTCACTATATGCGATATGTTTGCCTTTACTAGAACTTTGAATTTTCAACAAAATATATTAATAAATAAGAAAGTTGATATTGCGCAGTCTGCGCATGCGCACGTCTGATTTCGACTGTATGCGATATGTTTGCCTTTACTAGAACTACCTATCTGTGGTTAAAATTTCAACTAAATATATTATAAATAAGGAAGTTGACATTGCGCAGTCTGCGCATGCGCATATTAATCGTCAAGATGTTTCTTGGCTCAGGTGCCAGAGCTACCGAATGCAACAAAACGAACTAAATATATTGAAAACTGTAGAAGGGCCTCGAACAGATGGGCGGGCAGAAAAAAGTGGCTGAAATTCGTTGGAATATGCCTTAAAAATTTATTAAAAATTGAAATGGCAAAGGGACGTATAGTGATCATCCCTAAAGTGGCACTCAAAAGTATGAGCTCAAAAGTCGTTCAATGTTTTAGTATTTTTCAATACTTTCGATGTTTTCAGCTTTAATAGTAGCTCACAAATCAAATTCGAAAACATGCTTTGCGGACTTCACCTCAACTTTGACCACTAAATCCTGAAAAATGATAACCGATCCATATTCATGATCTTTTTTTGAGCTTTCCATACTTTTGGCTTTTTATCAGACTACCACGTACAAAAACCAAAATTCTCCACAACAGGGTTTCTTAGGGTAAAGCATACAAGGAAGCGAGGGTGGTTTTACTGGTTTTCGAGAGAAGGTGTACGCATAGTTTTGAGTGGATTGTTTATCGTTACCTATGAGACATTGCTTTATTTCGATCTGTGATTCATTTAATGTATTCACAAGAAATGGAATATAAAGTGTGGATTGCCCTGTATGTTTCAATTAACAGTTTCTTCAGAGGAAGAGGAACCTGATGAAGACTAGACGACTTCATCTGTTGCCTTTGTAACATAACCGAGCGTCTGGCAGCAATTTCGCGGATGGTGCGACGGTGGTGGGTGGTCGAAGGGTTTAAAAATTTGAAATTGAAATTAATGAACCTTTTTTATGCATTAGTTTTTTAATTACTTTCGTTGCTTTGCTGGACCGACAATCCTTTTCGTATGTGTTGCCAGTGAAAGCTCCGTTTTTTACCATCATGGTTCACACGCGACTATATCACCGCGTTTAGAAGTGCCGAGATCAAAGTTCGTAACCTATAAACAACTTCTCGGTGAGGCACGAACCATGGTGGACACACTCCACGGAACGAAGAAGGAATCCGCAAACGAGAAGAAGAAGCAGCGATGTTCTTTCTGCAATTTCCGCGACCACGATTTCCGCGCATGTCGAAAGAGAAAGGAGCTGACGTCAAAATTCAAAATTCCGAGGCAAACACCGTCTTGTGCTGCTATGGGTGCGGTAAACCGGGAGTCCTACGTCGGAAGTGCAATGATTGCAACAGTACTCGGAAGATTAGAGTACCCCAAGATGTCAGTTAGTACGCTCTTGCCCAGCCGTCCTTCCATCCGTACTAGGGAATAATGGCACAGCCTTCTTGGACACCTGCGCCAGGCTATTGGAACACAGGGTTGACAAAACGAAAAACCCATTTAAAAAACCCACAGGGTTTTTGTGTCAAAAACCCACCCAACGACCTATACAAAAACCCAACACGAAAACCCATACAAAAGCCCAAAGAATTTGAGACACAAAATGAGACAAAATCTAGATAATTTTTATATAGTATTTAATAACAAAATATAATGAAGTTTACTTGGAAACAGACAGGTACTGATAGATCAGTCTTACATTCTTATTCCTAAGTTTCAAGAACATTTTACATTAAAATATAAAATACGAAACGGCTTTTTCATTAGAAACAAAAACAAAATAAAATATATTTCACTTGGAAACAGACAGGTACCTACTGATAGATCAGTCTTTATATTCTTATTCCTAGTTTCAAAAAAATTTACATTAAAATATAAAATACAAAACGGCTTATTCATTAGGAACAAAATAAAATAAAAATAATAATTAAAAACCTAAAACAACCTTTCTCTTTTTTAAAGCGGCTCATTTTTATTATTTTTACAAGCTTTTCTACTTTATCGGGCAGTCTCTAAGTTCAAAATTAATGTTATTTTTCTATAATTTGAGGTTAGAGTTCCGGAAATTCGACAAATACCCAAAAATTACCCAAATACCCAAGAAAAACACAAAAACCCAACACAAATACCCAAAACCCCACCCAAAACATACAAAAACCCAGATTTTTGCCAACCCTGTTGGAACAGCAAACGGACGTCACACTGGCTGATGAGAAGAAAACACACCAAACCGTAAAGGTATCTTTAGTGTTTTACGGGTATCAATTGCAGATTTTTCCAATGCACTATCTACAAAGACACTCCCGGGGGTAGATGCCATTGAAGAGGCCGGAATCGTCATCGATGTACCCAAAAGGTGTTGGTATACGCCTGTCCGACCGGCACAGAGAATTTCTTTCAGAGAAAAAGAAGAGGTATCTGCAAGAGCCCCACTCGCCACTGCCCCGATTTTGTCACACAGCAAAATTTTATTTGCTTTCAGCACCTACAGTAATGTCTGGTCGCCCTGTATGTGTTAGATTTTATTTTATTGTTCATTTAGAAAAATTGGGAACATTTGTTAAAGTTATCTCATTTAAATTAGGTCGTTGCGATAAGAAATTTCTTATCGCTGCGTAAGCTAATTAGTTTGTAGATAATCAACCGAGATGTTTAATTGCGAAGACGCAAATTCAAGTAGAGGAGAGACGGAAACTGAGAGAAGAGAGAATGTTTTAAATAGCAGAGACGGGAATTAATCGTAGCTTTTTTTGGTGGTAGACGTTGATTGTTGGTTTTTTTTGTGGAAGTTGAAATGTAGTCGCTTTTTTTTGTGGGCGTTGTGTGTGTTTTGCTGTTATTGAAGCTTTTTGAAAAGACAATCAGTCTTAAGTTTTGTTAAAGAAAGTTAGAGTATTTAAAGAGATTTAAGTCGTCGTGATAAAAGTGAATGTCGGATTATAGAAGTGAAGTTTACGAAGGAGTTAGTAGAAGTGTTGTTCTTATCAAGCAGTTATCGCTTATGTGAAGGCTTTTCCAGTACCCGTTAAAGGGAGGTTCTCCACCATCAAAGAGCCAATTTTACATCTATAATGCAAACAAAGCCAGTGTCGTCTAAATTGAAATTTAAGTGCAATCAACGAAGTGCAGTTGGTTTTTTGTTTTGTTTGCCACACCGTACATTTTGGAGTTTACCAGCTTTAATGGCCACCCGATATATATGCACACAGAAATATTATCTTGGCAAAACAAGTAAGAATAATTAACCGTTGCTAATACAGTGAGTAACAGCAAAAAGTTATCCGAACCAGTCGTGAGTGGCGGCTCTTGCTCTCTGGAGACCGTTTCTCTGGGGCAACCGTTCCTAATTCTTGTTCGGGGGCAAGGCCGCATTTCCTTGATGGCACCAGAATCTACACTACGAAGCAGCTTCAATAACGACGACTGCAAAATAAACAGAATCCTGTAATCTGAACCCACCACGCAATATTCCATGACGCACTGACGCCCCAAGCTTTCAACGCAATTTATAATGTCAGGACCGTACATAAGGACCACTCGCCTACTTCTACTTCTTATACTTCTTATCGGACACCATTCCTGTTAGTAAAATCGCGGACTTCAATTTTTGCCGCCCGAAATAAATAAATATTCCACTATCCAAAATTTTACGACAATATTGTACGTGGTCACGTTCTATTTTACTACGTTAAATAAATCCCTTAAATGAACAATGGAAAAAGATGGAATATCTGCCTTTTTTTACACGCAACGTGAAAATTTTTATATTTTACTCAATTAGAAGATTTTCAGTACTTAATATTGAATTGAAATGAAAACTTTATTACCTTCTCCTAACTGAGTTCGTACACGAATATTGATTATAGTGGAATAATTGGGTCGAGCCTTTCAAGACTGTTTCTGGAAACTTCTTCTTTCTTCTTGTTTTTAAAATCTCACTCGTCATGCGACCATATTGAATACAAATAGAAAAAAATATACTTATTTATGCGGCGTCTAAAACTACCTACATCTTTGAGTTTCTGTTTTAAACGTACTACTTCACCCGCATAAAAGTACTGGGTCCCCCGTACTGATTTCCGACTACCGGTGTAGTTCAAGTGAGCAAAAAACGTCCATCAAACTTCATCCTTACTTTCTCAATTTTACAAAAATCGCCCACAAAATGGCGCTAATAGGATAAATGGCCATCTTTAACCGTTAACCAATAGACTGGTCTACTTGACCCAATCACGCGCGTGTAAAAGCCTAATTCGCCAGACCACTTCTCACTCTGGGTCGTGGAACCACTGTGAGTAATTCTGATTCAGCTGTTTTGGTCACGGAAAACACGTTAAGATTGTGCTATCGTCCATCAGACTGCCTCCGATAATTGTGCCCATGCGATTAACGGGGCAGTGATGAATCCGGTAAAGATGGACTTAAAAAATATAGATCGCCGAATTCATTGACTTTTAAAGAATTTGGAATAACCAATCCCCCGATGAGAATATGAATTCCCAGTATTTTTAACTAATCAATTAGATTTATTTAAACGTAGAAAATATGAATTTTAAGGTAAATTGCTGGAACGGTCGGATAAACTGTGTTTAGAGAGGCGCAATTGGACAGAAGCTACCGGTTTTCGAAAAGCAAACAGAAAAGCCAAATTTGAAAGATTCATGTTCGAAACAATCTATCTAACTTGCTAATAGCGGTGAAATCTTGCAGTATGTGGTTAAATGAAAGTTGGTATAATTCTAGGGAAACTTCTAACAATAGATTTTACGCGATGTCGAGCTTTCATCGCAAAACATAAAGCTTCTATCAACATAAAACCGAGGATAGGAAAAACGCTTTCAGCTTAGAAATTGGTATTTACTCGATTCTACTCGGAGATTAATCTTAGTAAAAAGGCTTTTATTGGTATTAAGTTTCTTGTAGGAGGAGCGCTTTGTTCAAGATTTCCCGTGTAATTGCGACCACATTTCAAATGGAAGCTTTTAAGGAGTGTCTGTCATATCACTTACCTTTTTATTCGATTTAAAGACGGCACACTTAAATACATTGGAATGTCCGTCTCGAGCAATATAACTAAATATTTTGAGGTCCTGGGAATCGTGCGATACGTAAAATATCCTATAAATGGGATGTGAAAGCAGAACGGGTGGTCCCTCGTCAAGCCACTGTTTTCGCTGCAACAAAATACGAACAACTTTAAGGGCGTTTCGCTGTAAAGCGACTTTTACTATACCTTTTTCTTTTTCCTAAGTGTGACCTTAAGTCCGTCTACGGATACCTCTATCGTCACCTTCTTTTTCTTAACCCCTTTGGCTTTAAATTCGTACTGTAAAAGAAAAAGGTGTGAATTCGCTTTTCCATAAAAAACGCTGACGGCAACTTACACGTATCCTTCGCATTGCCGCGACAATCTCGACCCTGGTCGTAGGCCTGGGCACGTCGAGCATTCCAATGTACTGCAAAGAAGAAAAACTGCTTTAAAATTTGCTAGACGAAATTTAATTAAACATTGTAGCTGGAGTCAAATCCTGTTATAAAGGAGCGACATTTATTAGCAAAATGTATTCCCAGACACTCAGTTATTGGTGTTTTTGACGGTTTTATGTGTACTAAAAAGTACTTGGATTTATATAGTGATCTTAAGGAATGCCCAGTCGAACACAAGATGTGTACTTCCAATACACTCCTTGGCCGCGATGTATTATAGAAAAAAAAAATGCGCGCGCTGGGGTTCGAACCCGAATCATCGACCGTTGTAGATCGAGAAAAAGCGAACTTTCCACTAATTGTGGATGTGTTAGTTTGCAGTTTTGGTTTACCTAAGTTTGTAAGTCTAATGTTTTATAGATTGGTATTATTCTCCATTACGGGAATGGTTACGGACCGAAGATTTTTTATTTTTGTTTTTGCCAACAAGAGTCACAGTTACTCCCGCAGTGATTTGCTGACAATGGATTTCGTTACCGCTCAGAAGTGCCAAAGAGGGTCATAGTTACAGCTGCTCAGAATGGAGAAGGGTGCCGGAAAAGCAACTCCCGTGTTAAACAAGATTAAGGCGACCATAAATCATGCTTCTGGAAGATAACAAAACTAACACGTGGACAGCAGCATCGCCGATAAATTCGATGAGAGGGGCTACCTCCTGTAGACTGAGGATGAAACAGGACGCGCTAAAACGCAGATCATGCTTGGTGATCGGACACAGAGCCAACGACTGCAAGAAAAAATCTTAAGCAGCAGGTATATGCTACAACTGTGGCAAAATTGGGCACCAAGTTAGGAACTGCAAGGAAGAGGCAGCTTGATTCATGTGTAATGAAATTGAGCAAGGATGAGAGAACGGGCATAGGGATTCTACTCGTTCGTGTAACTACAGAAAACTAAGAGAAGGAAAAGCACAACGAACGTGATCTCACAGGGGAAGGGGAGTTATTGACGTAAGTTTTGTTACAAATAGATACAAGGATCATGTGAAGGATTGGAAGATTTTGGAGGACGAGACCCTAAGATGAGAAAGAGATTAATAATCAATCGCAGGCCGAGTCTGGTGCCGGGAAAGAAGAGTTTAGCAATCTTGAGGGACAGAGGAAGATGACCAGAGGTAAATATTCAAATATTGGACACGGCAATTATACAATTAATACAGATTAATTCCAGTTCGCGCGTGTTCGTAACCAATCGGTCCTGAGTACCGCGACCCATCCGGGCGTTCGCAGTAGAACGAAAGTTTTATTTTATTTTATTTATTATTCCTCTCTTGTTCTGGGCCCTCAACAGGCTCGTACCCATTTACAGAGTGACAGGAAAACCTAATTCGGTAGCCAGCAGAATGCTCGAAACTGGTCTAAGATAATTTCCATCTCTGCCACAGATGAAAAATTCACCTCAACCCAGGTTCGAACACCCGACCTCCGGATTTATAGTCCAACGCTCTAGCACTGAACCATAAAGCCATAAAGTTCAGGTCAGTCGACGAAAAAGAAGTGACTATTACCTCACCACATCCAACTTCAGGCTTACGGTGGCATACGAAAGCAATAAAATCCGTCCCGAGCCGTCTGGATTTTTTTATTAAAATCGATCTTGAATCACGAGATTAAGTGACACAAAATTTGAAGGGAATCCAATTGATTTTTTGGGGTGTCAAATTTTAGAATTTCCTAAAAATCGCGATAATTGTTAAACGATCGAAGATTGAACGTAGTTCGACGCTAATGAGTCATTGTCATACATCGAAATCGTTTATGTGCAGAACCCACGATTTGTACCAAAACTGTCAAAAGAAGTTTCTTTATTTACGTTACATTTCCAAGAAAATCCAAGCTTCCCTTACAAGTTTAAAAAATGGTTGATTCCAAAGACAACAAAATTAGTCCAATACTGAAGCAAAAAAGGAGATATTGATTTGCAGTACGAGGACTTCAATGAGAGTACCGATACCTCGCCTCTTAGATAAAAATTTCTTTGTAAATATTATCTAATAAAGTATAAATAAATAAACAATGTTATGCATGTTGAGATGGTATCTGATCGTATATTTTTGAATTACCATGTATAAAAAAGCTTGTAACGAAGCGCCCATTTTCCGCTGTGAGATCTACTAGCCCTGATGACCACCCGGTATATGAACGTACAGTATCGAAACGTGATATAAATTCGTTACGAAAAACTGTAGCTTTGGACCTATGTAGTTTTTTACTAGCAGAAGGTAAAAGTAATTGCTTTGTTTTCTAGTATCGTGTTTTACCAACCGATCCAGATGCTGCAACTGATTTGCCGTTTGTAACCGTTCCCGTGGGTATATGTAAATTATTTTTGTAGCATCCGACAACCCTCGGCATGGTAGCAGGGGACAAATTTATATTTTAGGATTTCAGCTCCGTTAATTAGGTATTAGCCGATGTTAGTTTCCATATGTTAATTTAAAACTAGGGTAGAAACCGGCAAAACCTGGTAAAGTGACCTGTCGCTTGATTCCAGAGATCGGTGTTAATTGAACTACCGAATTTCAGAATTTCAGCCCGTAGTTAATTGTGCTGCGGTAAACCTCGGCGGATTAGATTGTGTCTATTATCAAATGAAGCGCGCTTAATTGGCGTGGATTTTGAGGCTGGTCCGAGATTTTTAGGATAACAGGGGATCGAGTAATTACTTAAAGAAGTTTTCGTTTTTTAAGCGTTCTTACGAATTCGTCGGGCGAGTTGGAATTTCAGATGTTTCCCCGTAGATACCGTTAATGATTTATGCTTTCGTTTGCCCTTAGCGAAATTGTTACCGTTTTCGTGTGCCGTAATTCTATTCTAGCTTACTCGTCAGTAACTGTTCCCTGGAATTGCTGTTTCCTCCGCCTAATTACCTGGAAACCGTTCCAAACCCGCTGATCCTGGCCAGAAGCAGAATTTCCAAATCTTCTGGTGGCGCTCGAGTTACCGTACCGTTCCGCAGACTGGCGCCGCGTCCATCGTTTATTTTGTTAATTCATATTTACATGTATTTTCTTTTGTCTTTAATTTTTTCGTTACACGGCGTTATGCGGGCATGAAATTAATAAAAACTGTGTGGGTGCGCCTTAATTAAACGTTTGGACACAATACCCCGCACACAAGAGGTCGATAATTCAAAAAAACAAGTTTTTTACTAATATTCCAAATAATATGGTTGTAAAAAATTTGCTATATTCAAGCTCGGATGGAAGGAACTTTTACTAAGCAGATAACTGCTTTGTTTACTCGCACTCGAACTAATTTTTTCTGAATACTGCTAACCGTTTTAAAAATATTCGACGAACTTTTACTACTGCACTTGACGATAATCAACATCAGCAGTCACACTTTTACGTTGATTCCGGTATTGAAGGAAACGCCACTTCCACAATCAGATAAACTCGTTCTTCAGAATTTTCAAAAACACTGCTAATCACAATTAGACGTGATAACGCCAGTTTCGAATACTTATCTCTTAAAAGCAATAAGAACACGTGCGTTAATTAAATTTTGTACGATAAGACTCCTTTCGCGAACGACCAGATGTAACCTTACATTTTAGCACGCAATTTTACGTTTTACAATTAAATACACAAATGTAAATAAACGATTTAAAAAAATGAAAAAAATTAAACAAGAATTCCGCAATTACAAACAATTCCAAAAGGAAAAAAAAGACTTCGATTTCACTAAAACAATAATAAATTCAAAAAATAAATCTTAGGAAACTAATTAATAAGGAAATCAAATTGATGCCGTAAGGAAAATTTGTTGGTGGGACTACAGCCACCACACCACCACAAAGGCGGAGAGACAGAGAAGGGGGCCATAATAGCGCATTCAACTTTATTGGGAAATGCTTTCAAAACGACTTGTGTATATAAGTCGTGTTATTGACATCGTCGATTCTGAAAAGCACCCGACCAAGAGAAAGTCTGATTGCCGCCCCAATCGATTGACGCATGAAAAAAAAATTGGCAAGAATCGTAATTTCTGTCAAAATTAAAAATTACTCAAGCATTGTATCGAGTATATTTTGATAAAACTACGTCAATTCAAGTTTATTGTTGTTCGCCGATTTATTTTTAGGCTCCCACATCCAGATTTGTGTTATTAATTTGATAGGAAAAGTGACGTTAATTGCAAACGAGAAATTCGAATTTTCAACCGTCATAAATTTAATCAAATTAGTTGACGTTTATTAAACGGGGGCAATTTTCTACGATTTCAATTTGTAGAAACACTATTACTAATATATAAATTACATGTAGAACATCTTCAAACGATGAGAAAATGTATATTTAACAACTTATGAGTGGAAAAGAAACGAGTGCTGCCAATTCGCGGGTACGCAAGTGGTACTATTTTGTTTTTAATAAAATTCGATACGCTTGACGCGAAGGTCGTATTGTGCACAAATCTGTTGAATTAAGTAGCTAATAAAACAAACGGTTAAGAAATTAGCCATAAAAATTTAGTAATAGATTTTACTGAATTGGCAATTACTCTCGGGTAATTGAATTTAAAATAAATAAATCCTTTCAAACGCCCTGTGTAAACTCCTCTTTAACAATAAATAGAAACGGAAATTACGCGAAATTTTTACCATTCGGTATACAACACGTACCGGAAATCATTAGCTCAAAAACCCTTCTTTTATTAAATAACAAATTATTAATGTCCGATGTAATTAATTAACTGATTACCGCTGACACCATTACTAAGCCCATAGTAACAATGCTGAAAACCAACAACAAAGACTTCCGTGCCCTCTCTATTCACTACTATGAAATGATAAAAACGTGTACGTTGAGATGCCCCAACCTTAGCAACGTCCTGTGAATATGATTGGCGATACGAAGCACCCTATACATCATGTTAGTTACACAAGTTGCCAACCGAAATCTGGTGGGATTACAGAAAAGGGAAAGAGAGCGAAGATGAGACGGATGGAATTTCTCAGAAGACCACATGTGTTTACCATTTCAAACACCTGCAGTCCAGTTTTTTCCTAGAAATGGGTGAAATGTAGGGAATGGGCGATTTTCGGGTGGTTTTTAGGGGTGTAAAGAGATCACGTTACAGAGTCGCTTGGGATAGTCAATAAATACGATTTAACATGTGTGTTCATGGTCTTTTTCTTGTAACCGGCTGAAGTGTAAAGTACGGCTTATCTTGAAATATTTTGTTATACCTTAAGCATTACTGTGTGCTTTTGGTTTTTATATCAGGTGAGGTATTTGGTTTACTCAATTAATCTATAAATGTGTTATACTTGAATGCAGATTGTAACCCTTTACTTATGTACTTACCGAATTCAACCATTTGTACCTCTAAGGTGTAACCTTTGTTGGTATTGGCAATCATGTTTCAGTGTCGGTAGGGCTGTATCTGTGCTGTACATATTTGTGTATTGTGCTTTTTAGTCACTCTCGATTATTTCATTGCATTTGATTATATTTGTTTATTTGGGCTATGAGTAATCAAGAGGGAAGTGTGCTTGTTTAGAGGCGATCGAGTTATTCAAGTTTATACGGGCCTTGGTGAACCTAACACTAACATTTTCACTCGTTTCGAAACCCAACAACTTTAGCCCACGTCTACAGGTACCCCACTGGGCCTGGGTAATCCTACCGCCCGGCGAGATATATTTAATATCTCTTAGTTTTGTCTGATGTATGTGTTGTAATACCTGGGGAATGGCTCGATTCCATTTTAGTTACTCATAGCGTGTATGTAGTATTTACCCCGGTTTCGAGAGTGCTCAAAAGTGCTGTACATTAGCTGTTAGCTGTAGGCTTTGTTCAAAATAGGACTACTCTGAATTAGGTTTTCCTGCAGTTTTCCTAATTCGTAAGGTAAATGCCGGAGTAGTATAGAACCACTTAAGACCCTCTGAAGGGACGCCGTATTGGTATTAGCTTCAATATAATCTTAATCAGCTATTGCTTTTGGTGTTCCTTACCCATAAAACGCCCTCAGTGCCTGCCGAGAACCCAGTTATTACACAACGTAGGTGTTCTACATGACGATCACGATCTTAGTGCACTTAGGGTGACAGATTCTCGCGGGAAATGTAAGCGAGAATATTCAAATAGGTAGCCATGTTAGTTTGGCATTCCCGCTACTACAGAATATGGTCAAATATTCCGGTGTGACTTGAAGTTGGTGTTAAGGTGGGTTCATAGCTCTCCGTTCATCCGTTGCGTTGATCCGTCAAACGGATAGTACATTTTGTTAAGGTTCATAGCAATCCGTCCACATTGTACATTTGCAAGTATAACCATAACCTAAACTTTATTTTGTACTGTACCCTCCGTGATTTTCAGTATGTGAAAATGGTACGAAAGTAAGAACACATTGCTATCTGATTATTACCGTGAAGAACGAATAGGCGAACGCTGTTAACATACCAAACATAACCTCACTATTGTTAAAAACGGACCAACGGAAACGTAAATGTTCAACTTCAACCAACTTTTCCGTCGTAAACGGACGACGTACGATTTAAAAATTTGCTGTCTTCTGATTGGCTAACGGACAAACGGAAACGTATGAACGGAGAGCTATGAACTTACCTTTACCCGCCATACAACGTACTATTTGTTTACGCACGAGGTCGGAAGCGGAGCCATTTTGGTACAGGATTCCCGTCGGCCATTTTGTGTGTTCGCCCCGTACCTTCCAAAGTAAGTTAATTCCTTCGTGGTGCGAGAAACCCTACGCTGGATCAACCTCCAGTTGAAGGTGACGACAACCGGTGTACTGATTACAATTGCAGCAATCTCGTCTGTGTTTACACGATTTTAGTTTACCCTGAGATTCACATACCGATGACTACAGTGCCCCGATCCGTGGCCACCCATTTCGTATTGAAACCATAGCAGACCATGTACTGTATGGTATAAGCACTAAAGCTATACTGCAATCTTAGTTGGCCACGATATGTCACAAAATACGGTAAGTAACCAATATCGCGTCGATTTCTCTTAGGATGCACCTAATCTGCGCTTTTTTTTTTAATAAGGAGCTTCTTTGTATTTAGTATTGCTAGGGATGTTTGCCAGTAATTAACTAAAATAATAACTGTAACCGGACCTAATTAAAAGAATGGTTACACTCGCGGGCTTAATTAAAGTATTGAAATTGTATTGAGCAATGACTAATTTAAAACGAGAAGGGAATTCTATTGTATTTTCTACTTGCCTAGTGGCTTTTAAACTTCGAATGGACAATCGGTGAGAACTTTTCCGGAGTTACGTGAAAACGAGATGAAGATTAATTAACTGCTGAAATGAATTATTTCTGTTTAAAGCAATTTCTTGTATTCAATCGCATTGTGACGAGGCAGAGATGCCACATTTTCTTTATCTAAACTCGCCCCCTACGGCTTTAATAGTAAACAATCAGAAAACCAAAGCAACGCAGACTTCTATAACCATATGAAGAACCTTAATTTTCCCAGATGCGGTGCATAAGTTTTTTTTGCGGACTTTCACAATAACATAGTGACGTATGAGACCGGAAACCAACGCCCTTTTGTGGGACGACAATCGGAAGCCATGTAGCGACCCCTATTTATACTTTTGAAAGAATATTGCTATTTGTACCGAGAACTCCTGTTGGGTCAAAATTTTGCTTTTGCTGTTAAACGCAAATTCAATTATTGTTTTCCATTTCATATTAATTACGGTTTTTCAGTATTCGAGTCACCCGACGTGACAAACGTTAGATTTTTTTTCGCACTTTATATCCCTCTCTTTTATTTTGTGTTTGTATCTGATTGCGGATTATTGGTAGAGAGCACTCTTCTGAGTTCAGGCGGCCGTGCCCAGGATGCAAAGATAATATTTTATTTCGTCGAAAGTTTTCGATACAGCCGAATAGTAATTAATATATTTTTTGTTATAGTCATTTAAATAATTATAACTGCGTTATTCCTGAGGAAGTATTTATTTTGATAATTACTTTCTGACTAGGAGTTGATCCGTTTTTAACACTCGCAAGTTATAGTATAGTCTCGGTGCTTAGGTCCTAAATTGAAATAAAGTTCGCACTTTTACAATAAGTGCACAAGCAGTGAAGCCAATTTGTGAGTGTGTCAAATTAACTTGTTTAATTTTGTGGTAAATAAATTCAAAAACAATGACGGTTTTCACTATAGCAAAAGGGTGGAAATTGTTTCGATTTTTTTTTAAATGGCGATTCTGCCTTCACAAATTCGCTTCATTGCGTGTGCAGTTATTGCACTTATGTCAGATGTTCTTATCTGACACAAGCTCTCAATTATTTCAACTTCAACGCCTACTTAATAAACATTTAAAACGGCTCTGCAAATCCATTTAAATCGAGTTTTCTCTGGAACTACTGATCGAATTTGAAAAATAAAAACAGTTCTGAAACCATAATGAACATTCCTTTCGACCTATCTAACACTTATTACCCCTTCCCGTTTAAAATGTTTGGGGTGAAATTCACCCTCTTGTCAGGGTTAAAGTTATGTAAGCAGTATTACTTAATTTAGGTGTCCCCCTCAAAACTAAAAATAACGTGTTCGAGGGTTTATGGCAAAACTGTCGTTAAGTTAGCAAAATTGGCATTGACTGTTTTCAGTGGACCACCCTGTACATTGCATATAACATGCACATACTATGTGGGATTTTGTATATCCATAGAATGTGGAAAAGTATGTCCGATGTATCTGCAACGGACATGTTTTGGATGTCTTATGTATAATATTCATGTAAGTATATGCATTAGACATGCTGTGTAAATTGGTATACTGACAAGTGGATATACCATGAATATCACTGTAATGTGGAAAGATGTTCAATACGATATTCCATGTATGTTTAATACATTCAGAATGGATGTTCTATAGAGATTCCTGTAATATTCGGGAAGCTTCCTAGCATTTATACATAAATAAATTCTTTTTAATGAGAATCCTTAAATTTTATTGGCAATGAAATACCGAACGGATAAAAAAATAATATGCATGCTATTCATAAACGAGTAAGTAGTGAGTAGTTTTTGTGAGATCTATTTGCTGAAAATCGCAGTTTGACCGGATATTTTGGATTATTAACACTTTCTGTCAATCGATCGCATGTGGCGTGGTATGTGTGTTCGGGCCCTGAGCGCCTATTTTTATTTCAGCCTTATTTCATTGATTTTGTCTAAAAGATTTGCTTCATCTGTAAATGCATAGTTTTGTGTTTAATCGAGCCCAAGTTGCGACCTAGATGTTAAATTTTTCTGTTGGTACCCAAGGTTATGCCAAGTGTTTAATTAAAAAATTGTCATATAATTCTTTGTAATTGTGGAGTTGATGAAAGCTGCGGAGTTTTACCAAAATTGATAAAATTAAAGTATTATCAAGATTTTTCGTAGTAGCGGATGCTGGATGATGACAAAAACTAAATTTCATCACACCGCGAATACGAACTTCTCCACCTAGACTTTTGACATGAAGCAATCTGGGACGAACCGCATTTTTCCATTGACAATACTGTACTGGAGTACTGGAGTTTTTCCGTGTTTCACAAAGGAGCTTCAATTACCAAAGAGCCCTGATTTGTCCTAGGGTAATTTTGACCGGTGTGATTTTGTCACCAAGCCCAAATCCGCTTTTAAAACAAATTTGTTAATACTTAAGACCAGTAATTAAGTAAGATTAATGAAAATATTATTCTTACTTTAACTGAATCACCTCTAAAATTTTTAGCATAAAGCTGGAAAATGTACTTAACGAATTTTTATTGTTTTATTCAACACTGTAGCGTCATTTAATAACAGATTGTGAATTAGTTTGCTAACATACCTGCCATTCTTGCCCTTACTAATTCCCATCTAGTCTTTCCATATCACTAACACATATTTGCAACTTTAGGTCATGCACAAACCAAATTCAAACAATAAAATTCATTACTTTCAACTACTCAATTACTGTCCAAATTAAAAAAACAAACTCATTAATAACTCGAGGAATAACACTCCTGATTTTAGACGAATGAACGGTATTTGCAATAGCACCTTAATTTTGATCGCCATAATCCATAAAAAATGAGACTATAACGTCGGTAATACAGAAAACGCATGTATCTAATCCAAAACGTATATACATGCCTTATAATCCCATGGATTTACAAAGAATTTCATCGCGAGGAGATATGATGAGGTGTACTTTTAATATACATAAAAGATACATACTATGTGCGTGATACTCCTGGTATATTTTAGATCTATGATGCATATTATGTTTTATACTTTGAGTGACTAAACATTCAAAATACATATTTATGGAATATCCATACTGGACCTAAAATACATATGTCCATAGTATATCCATAAGATAGGATATTCCCTGTACATTATGGATCTAAAAGGTATATGCGTAAGATATCGAATGCTATGTGGGATCACGCATGAGCAGGTGCGTGGGTATATCTGTGCTGGCCACCTCGAAGACAGTGAGACATGATCCGTAAAGAAAGTTCAAGAAAAGAAATGTAGCGAAAAATCTATGGGATTCGAACTCAGCACCTGCGAGGTGATAGTCCGAGTCTTAAACCATTACGCCAAACCGACTACTATTTATATTGGACATAGCATAATAAACTCAGTCGACATGAGCAAAGTTTCAGTTCCCGAAGTGAAACTAGATATAGCATCCATCCTTCAGGTGAAAGATCATATTATATGTATAGCAAGTTTAATTAGCGCTTCAATTTATTAATAACATGAAGTTTCACAGAATAGAACACTCCGAGGAACACTCTACAAAAAAGTTTCTGAGAAACTCTTGCATTAATACAGATGGTCGATTATTAAATCCCAGAGATTAAGTGGAAAATTTATAAAGTTTGACAGCCGAAGGCGTTGGTGTCAATTAACCGAATATATGTTAATTTTAACGACTTGGCGAACTGAGGCGTCCTTTGAGCTTGTCGTTTTTTTTTATATTTGTCCCGTTGAAATCGTAGTATTTTTTAAGATTTATCTCGAACTCTAAACGTTTACTGCACGAATCGATAGAAATAAAAAATCGTTTGAGAAATCACCGAATGACCGCATAAATTGTAAACATATGGTACGAGAGTTGTAGAAGATGCTATTTTAGGGGACTTGATGTTCGTTTGCGCGTAAAAGCTTAAAGAAGGTAGCGAACGTAATGCACCAGACTTACATTCAGCAAAATCCTCGACTCTGAATTTTTTTCCTAGATGAAGATTATTTTGATTTCAACGAAGCGGTCTATTTCAAAAGGATATGACAGAAAAAGTAACAAAATTGGACTTATTCAGCTCTTAAGTTTGTATGATCTAGTAAATCTGATTCCAATCAAACATTCGCCCTAAACATGATCTGCGTTTTTTTCAGTTGATATTCCCAGCAATTTCCCGGCGTGTGGCGTATTATTTCCTTAGAGGCTTAGAACAGCGAGGGATTTAGGGTGTAGTGGTTCATACTAGGCGAATTTGAAATTCTTACTGGTCTTGAGTATTAACAAATGTGTTCTAAAATTGGATTTAGACTTGGTGACAAAATCACACCGGTCAAAATTACCCTAGGACAAGTCAGCGTTCTTTGGTAATTGAAGCTCCTTTGTGAACCACGAAAAAACTCCAGTACTCCAGTACAGAAAGTGTTAATAGTCCGAAATATCCGGCCAAACTGCGGTTTTCAGCAAATAGACCCCACAAGCACAAAAAAACTAGCTGACATTAATTCTGGAACTTCACTTCTTTGTATGCACTTGATTTTCAACTTAGAAAGCACTGGGTTCGTTGTAATTACTGATTGCGCTTAACTTGACTTAAACAGTCACAACTAACTATCTTCTATACCACCTTTATTATCACCAACAAACCACCGTAATTTTTTGCGCCTGTTCGAGTAAATTAAACACATGTTTACGTCGGCGAAAAACATCTGGTTATCTAAACTGAATTAGCTCACGCAGTGATATCTAATCCTTATCGCAATGAGCGGAGATAACATGAGACAACTTTAACAAAAATTTCATTGATGAAAACAATATGCCGGAAACATGACTGGAGCGTCTTTAATTTTCGCTTGAAAAACAAACGATCCAGATTACTATGGGGAAATGAACAAGAGCAGTTTTCTTAAGTGGTTCGGAGACCATCTGGTACCAAATTTAGAAGGACCATCGCTGATTATTGTGCAAAATGCTAGTTGTCACAGTAGCTAACTGGAAAACTTGCCAAGTTCTTCCTGGACAAAAGCACAACTACAGCAAAAAAAGTTGAGTTTTCAAATGATGCATTAAAAGTGGAATTTTTGGAGATAGTTGCAATATTTGTTTCCTTAAATTCCATGCAGCATGGTTTATTCGAAACTATCTCTCTTGCGACGTTCAACAACCCGCTGGAACGATGCACGTTGATGATTTTGGAAAATATGACGTTCCCAGAATCCTAAAATTCGTGACCTGAATTTAACATTTGAAAAGTGTGAATTTTCTTTTGCTTTTGTTGTTTTTTAGATCGTGTATTTGTGGCTATGCCCGGGTTTTTGTCCCGAAGAAGGTTTCCCTGACATCGCCTGGTTCTGTGCGCAACATATTTTATGTTCTCGTCTTTTCTTACGCACAAAAATTAAATTGTAGTCGCTTCTCGATTTCTGCTGCTAAGTACTGCTGTCGATGATATTACGAAAAAAACAATTAAATTGATTTTCTTTTAATTTTTCCTTTACGTCCAAATAATGTCGACCTTGTTCGCGACATAGGCAACCTTTTTTTGAGTAAGTACTTGGGCGACAGAAGTCGTTGATGTATACTACCCACAATGCAGCACTGTCCGTATGACTGTCTACACACGTATTCTCTTCCATTGATGAGGTCATAATACACCAATAACGTGCGCGCAAACTAAGGAAAATCCTACTACACTGTAAATCTCAATGCATTTCCATTTTATTTTGGTCTAAGTCTACACGGATCTAATTTGTATAATGTTACTCCTCACTCGCGTATACAGGGTGTCTCAACCAAGATTTACGCCCCCTAATAAATCACTTTAGAAAAAAAACTCGAGCACGTCAAATATGTATTAAAATATGGAAGACAGTTTTGGTTTACTTGTTCCTTTCGTAAATGTTCCGGTTAATAACGAGGGGTGGAAATTTGATTTTGGACACCATGTACATATTATTGATGGTGATATAAGCATTTTAAATTTGCTTTACGTGTTATGTGAGAAATGCCACAATGGACCATTTAAATAGAATAGTATTGCTGTGGAACTTTCGAAAAAAAGGTGTAAATTCAGCCATTCCGCTTATTAGTGATAAGAAATAGTACGGTTTTGTGGTCAGTCAAAATCTAAGTGTCGCGAGTGAGCTTCAATTCATGTAGACCAATAAGGAAGAGTAACAACGTATTACGTAAAAACCTGTGAGTCTGATCGTACCTATTCCCGCGTTGAACCGTGCAATAAATTTGCAATTCAAAAGCAAAGTGAATTAAAATAATCACGTGCCGATATTAAGTTGTTGGTACGATTGCGTAAGCCAACAATGGTAGTGGACCCCCACGCAAAAGAGGTTGATTGTGATACAAAAACCCCGAACGGAGTCGGATAAGTGAATCGAACAGAGTGATCTCAGGACAAAGGAGAAATGCCTAAAGAGGGTAAGTTTTTCAATATGCAGATAAATGAACGCCTGCCAGTAGGCAACACATGACACGTCCGAGGAACATCACTGCGACTTGCAGAAAATTATGACTCAAATATTAAGACCGTAATGGCCGTGTTTACATGTACACAAACATTAAATTAGTAAAAAGGAAATTTGCATAATTTCCACGTTTTTCTAGATCCCGCGCTCGTATTGTCGGATTAAAAATAGAAGTGGCCGACTTGAACAATATGTGTCGGGTTGATTTGGCATGGAAATAGGGAACGATAAATTTTTGAAAATTATGCCGATTCGTTCGTAAATTAAAGTGAGTTCTATTTTCGTCGAAACAAAGAGGGCCATTTAGTAAAATCCTAATTAAGAGCGCGTAATTAAAATCGTTTTTTCCCTCGGCTAACAATAGTTGCGATGCTGCATTCTTTTCTAGCCGACGTGACTTGTTAAAATTGCAGCTTTGTCGGGACGAAAATGAAATACCCACGTGCCATTTTACAAATTCTAAGCGTAATTGCGTACACGTATTGTACACATTTCGCTTAAAACTGGGTGGGTTTCATTTGCCTAAACCTTATACCGTTGTTAATTACTCAATGCTTCTGCCGATTGAAACCCATAGTGATTATACCATTGAGTAATCCTTCACTCAACAATTATGCGATTTCTTGTAATATTGAGATTTGGATTTTTCGAGGCAATTTATGGCTAAATTTTCAATCTCAAGGCTACAGATTCAAAATTCGACAGCCATATTTTAAGCATCGAAGCATCCGAACGCCAAGGTTCCAAAAACTTTGAATCTTCCAGCTTCACGTCCCAAGTTCAAAAGTCAAAATTTCAGTTTTAAGATTCACTTTATACTCAAGATTCCGCTTTTAACTTTACGTTGACAATTCAAGCTTCAAGCTTGAAATTTAAAAGTATAAGCCGCGTTCAATTAACAAATGCCTCAATCTTTAATGTCGCAACTTCAATATCCGACCGATGCAGATTGCGCCTTTTGACTACATAGTATCATTGAATTTATAAATTCAATGATAGTATGTAATTTTGTCGCCATTTTGTGCTATTTTTTCTTCGACTTTTTATATTGAGATTCAAATTTCATACGTAAACATATGATGTACAGGGTGAGTCAACGATTGCGCGGAGTAACTTAATGCTTTGAAGATAAGATTTTTCGATAGAGTGCTTTTATATTATGATATGGTTGAATATTCTCCAGATTTTAAAAATATTTGGAATTATACAGGGTGCGCCGACAAAGTAGGCCGCCAAAATGGTACATTTTTTTAAATAGAACCCCCTGTATTTGAATGCATTTTTGAATTCTACGTCTAATTGTACGTCTTTTTTATTATATGGTTAATATCTGACTTTTTTTAAATGGAATACCCTGTATATTTTTCTGTCATCTTTTAGCTCCTCCAAAAACCTTCAACTTTTGATAATAATTTCCTATACCTATCTCTGATAGTTTTCGAAATATCTTGGTTTTCCTGGTTTTTATATTCTAATCTTAAATAAGTTATATGTAATTTACATAATAGTGAGGTAGCTATCCAAAAAAAAAGGCAATTTTATCTATCTCGTGCAAAACGAAAATCATATCGATTAATTTATTTTTCAAACAATTTATTTTAAGTCCAAAAACTGGAGAATAAGTAAAAACATTTTGACTACAAAGCAAATTTAATTTAACTCCTAATGTCATCCAGTCAGTGATATTAGTTTCATTTTTTTTTCATATTGACCCCATTATTATGTAAATTAGAACTTATTTCAGTTTAAAATATAAAAACCAGGAAAACCAAGATATTTGTTTATGTTTTAGTATCAAATTTATTCTCCAGTTTTTATAGACTTAAATGAATTATTAGAAAAATGAATTAATAAATATGATTTTAGCTTTGGAAGAGGCAGATAAAATTGCCTTTTTTTGCATGGCCACCTCACTATTATGTAATAACATATAACTTATTTAAGATTAGAATATAAAAACCAGGAAAACCAAGATATTTCGGAAACTATCAGAGATAGATATAGGACATTATTATCAAAAATTGAAGGTTTTTGGAGGAGCTAAAACATGACAGAAAAATATACAGGGTGTTCCATTTAAAAAAGTGAGATTTTTTAATATGAAGTTTTGTAACTTTGGATCTACAAAAAACAACACCCTGTAAGCTATTTTTTTTAATGTTTCATAGTAGATGTATTTATTTGACTTTTACTTAACCCAGGACAAAATATATAAAACCTGGATTCAAAATTTAAGTAATAATTGTGACAATACACTGACGCTTGCAAATGCCCAATTTTTCTTAAAAATCGATTTATCTTTAAAACTACTAGCTTTTCGGATATTAACCATATAATAAACAAAGACGTACAATTACACGTAGAATTCAAAAATACATTCAAATCCAGGGGGTTCAATTTAAAAAAATGTACCATTTTGGCGCCCTACTTTGTGGGCGCACCCTGTACAATTCCAAATATTTTTAAAATGTGTTAAAATTTGTGTCTATGATTTTGTTGTAAAGTACGGAGTGTAGCCGAAGTTTGCCACTTACAAGTATTTCAAGTGGAATATAAAGGTAGTGAATCGCTATTTTATATAGTTCTACGTTTTCGCAAAAATCGCCGTTTTTTATTAAGTTGGATGTATGATTGAAAAAGTGTAATGTGTGTTTGGCCGTTGGTAAACATCGTTGGCCGCCGTGGGCGTAGAGGGGCGGGTCTACGGTAGATCCCTAGGTATGCCGAACTCTACTTCGGCTCGCTCGGCATTGGTGTACAAAAAATGCGAGCCATTTTCATTGTGCGAAGGGTGAGCTCGAATTATGCCGAGCTCCCTTACGGCTCGCTCGGCATTAGTGTACGCTTCGCATTTTGTAACCAGAATCGTTTATAAACCCCTAAATTCGGGTCGGCAGTTGATTTATGCAGATCTCACTCGGCTTTGGTATATAAGGTGCGTTTGTTAAGAATCGAAAGTCCTAGATCACTTTACTTCGTTAGAGGAAGGGTGATCATTTTGAGTCATCTGCCATTTCGATTCAACCACGTTTGTTTATCACATGTCGCTTAATTCAATTTATTATACCTATAACCTCACGATATATGTCTTACACAATGCGAGTCGAACGTGTTTTTGATTTGTCTTAAACTGTAAACTTAGGGCCCTTCTGCATTGGTGTGGAAAAAACTGTAATGTGCGTTTAGCCGTTGCTGAACGTGGTTTGCCACCATGGACGTAGAGAGGCGAGTCTAAGGGAGGGCCCGAGCTATGCCGAACTCTCCTTCGGTTCGCTCGGCATTGGTGTACAAAATGTGTAGTGTGCGTTTGCCGTTGGTAAACTTCGTTTGACACCGTGGAAGTAGAGAGGCGAGTCCAAGGGAGTACCCGAGCTATGCTGAACTCGCCTTCGGCTCGCTCGGAATTGGTGTACAAAATGTGTAGTGTGCGTTTGGCTGTTGGTAAACTTCGTTTGTCACCGTGGACGTAGAAAGACGAGTCTAAGGGAGGACCCGAGCTATGCCGAACTCGCTTTCAGCTCGCTCGGCATTGGTGTGCAAAAAAGTGTAGTGTGTATTTGGCTCTTGGTATGCTACCGGGGACGTAGAAAGGCGAGT
>NW_022170663.1:37250143-37257665 GCF_008802855.1 Photinus pyralis
CTGTTTTAATCAAACTGCAAGGTTTTTCTTACGTGGTACTCTTTTTATCCTTGGCAGTGACTTTTGCGAGAGTACGACACCTTTTGGCTTTGTTTGTTTGTTTTATATTAATGTACATCAACTAAATTTCCGGGTTTTCACAATCATAATAATTACGATCATTATTAAACAAACTTCTCACAATTTCAGTGTTTTATTTAAAAGTCCTTCCCTACTGTGCTTCAGGTCAAAGCGTTGTCTACAACTAACGTAAGGAGGCCCTGCCTTAGATGTTTTATCACGTGCCACTTTTCAAATTTAAGCGGGTACTTGTTTAGTTTTAGAGGGAATAGTCATTCGGGTGGCCATTTTTTAAAACGTTGCCGGGTTTATTTTATTTCCGTGTTCTTGTAGTGTGAAGTTAGCGTAGAACCTGGGGGTTAAGTACACTACAAAGTTTAGTTTTTTAGTTAATTCCAAGGCATACCTGATTTATTGTAAAATGAACCTTTTTATTTTGTCGATTTCTACGGTTTTGAAAAACGGAAAATTATGAGTAATAGTATGAACAGATGCAGTATTTTTTTCTCTGAAAAAAACCCATTTAGACTTTTGCTATAAAATAATTAGGGGAGCTAGTAATTGGCTATAAAGAAATTACCATTGAAATCCCTATGATGCGTCGCGCTAGGCACCACCCTGTATACTACTTTTTCATTAAATGTTTATTAAAAATGATATAGAGAGCTTCAAAGTTGCTTATATTTTTAAGAATTCTGAAATTTCATGTTTTAACCAATTTATACTGTATCTGTATAATTAAGAGTTTTATGAGAAAATATCTTAAACTTATCGTGGTATAAATCCCCCTACTCTGCACCCTTACTAAAGGGGATGCATAATAATTCAACTTTCAGCCCTTGCTAATAGGGATATTTGCATCACTATGAGATTGTAGCGCTTTCTGATATAGGTTTGAAATAAAAAATCGTCCCACTCAGTTCAGCTTCACTCCTCCCCGCGCCCCCCGAAAGAATGAATATTTTTATATTTTGTAATCCTCTCGTTCCAGTTTACCCACCCCCTACTGAAATAAGTAATCTTCTGTTGTTCTGTAAGCGCTACTTTTTTTCAAAAAGGCGCTAAAAACATTTACTATTCATGTTCATATAACATAATGATTTCTAAATTTTGTTCGAAAGCGATATAATCACTACTATAGGGGGTTGAAATAATCATCTCTTTTTGTAGGGGATGAAAACGGTTAAAATGAAGTACCACTTTTCTTATTTGATAATTGTATTCGAAAGCGTCATAATCACACAGTGATGAACACCTACTACGACCAAGGGGTTGAAGTGCTATCATCCCCTTTGATACGGGTGTAGGGTACGGAAATTAATAGCAGCATAACTTTATAATCGAGGGATTTTCTCATATGAATCTTATGATTATAGAGAACATACAATTTCGTTAAAATATGTACATACATAGAATTTCGGAATCTTCAAAATAAAGACAAGATATCTTTTGAAATAAGAAATTTACGAAAATGAAGTATATGACAAATTTATGTAAAATTTGATATTCTACAATTTCTAATAACAATATCTTTCTGTAAAGTGAACCTATAAAAAGACATGATTGAAAAAATAAAAAACCAACCAAATTTCTTTGGTTTTAGGGGTGGTACGGGGGAAGCACAAGGGGTGGGAGGTCGAAAACTTGGATTCTTAACCATCAGATATTCCTCCATGACATGCAAAAAAATTGGAACTACTTCTCGTTTTTTAGAAAATGGACTATATATGGACATTAAAATTACAGGAACGCTTGACAATTGACCTGTTCAACTTTAGCACTAGAAACGTAATTAGCAAAACTCGTATAGCCTTTCAAAACTGGGAGAAAAATCCAGAAACCCGTCCAAATTAAATCGGGGACCCACAAAATATAGGTTCAATCGCCAGAATACTTATAACTGGAAATTGCACTTTGTTTAACGTGCTGAACTAAGGCGTGCTTGCACTAGAATGTCAGAAGAGGAACTTGAAAAGCAAAGAATGCGCCTTGCGTGGAAAGATTTGCTGACACACGACGCCATAACTTAATGACAGGTAGAATTTGGGTATACCGCGCGAATCTCAAACAGTGAATGCAATGACCCCCTAATACCCATTTATAATATCTTCTTTCACTTCATCCCCTCCCATGTCCCCGTTCCGTACACGGACACCCCTCGCATCGAACAAACAAACACTTTCTTGTTCTAAAATCATTCTTAAACCCCCTCTCCCCAATTCCGAAAACCTGTCTTATCTCCACCACCCCCTTTTTCTTAATAAATTCTCTTATATACGCATTTGTCCCATTGTTTGGTATCCTAAATATTTAATTTCTTTTACCTCTTTCTACCCTCCATTTCCATTTTACCACTACTTTCCTTCCACCCCCTTCCCAAATCTCATCATCTTCGACTTTTGTACATTTAGCTGCATTCCCTTGCTTCCCTAAAACCTTTCTATTCTCTTCATCATTTCCATCTGTTCTACTTCTATTGCCATGATCACAGCCGTCGAGTCGTCCGATGCCAGGGACCATATCGTTCTTCTTCGAACTACTATCACTCTGTGTTAATACTTTGTCTCTTCAGTAGAGATTAAATAAGGTTCGGCTAAGTGAGCCTTAGTCCTTTACATGTCCAAAACACTTCAGACTCCATCCCTTCTATTCTTACCCTCAATCTTGTGTCTCCATAATATATAGTTCCTTGATTCTGTCCGTTAACTTCTTGTTAATTTTCCCATCTTGTGTCATCTTCCATACTTTTTCTCTTTCCACTCTTTCAAACGCTGCCTTTAAAGCAATGAAAAATGAAAATATCTTTCCGTCCTTGTCTCGAATTCCTTTTCCACCAATCTGTCTAGGACATATATACAGGGTGGCCAACTAAGAATGCGAGGTACTGTATCTGACAACCTATCCATCGTAGAGACTTGCGGTAAAAAAAGTTATTACTAAAACGGCCACGAGAAAAACCTGGAAAATATTTTTGAGTTTCTGAAATGGCCGCTAGAGGGCGTAACTGCAATCTGGAATCTAAACAAGTGATGTTTCTGTGAATTCCGCTATATTAACCTAACAAAAAAATGCCCGATCTTTGAAGTCGACGATAATCTGAACCTTTTTTTTGACAATTATTGCTGTATCTCTAAAAATGAAGTGGTGGGGTATTCAAAGGTTTCCGTAAAGAACACCCTGTATCTTCGAAACGGCTTTAAACAAACTTGGGTTAGTTCAAAAGAGCTCTTCTTCAGCTACAAATATTATAATATTTGAAGTTTTGTTAGTTTCACATATTACCGATTGAGGGCTTTTTTCGACATTCCGACAGAAATGGTTAATTTTCTCAAAAAAATTAAATGCGTTGGTTTGATTTTTTTTCATGAAAAAGTAGCTAAATGATGCCTAAACAAGCTCGTGAAATCTCGATATCTTGAGATATATATATATCGTGATGGTCAGCATTTACGGCGGCATTAAAAGCTTCCTTTTTCAAATGGATCCATCTTAGGGTCACAAATTATATAATAAAAATAGTTACGGAAAAATTAGCTTAAAATAATAATAATAACAATAATAATAAATGTCTTTAATAAGTACCTATAGGTTACATTACATAGAAATGTGTACAAAGGGCGAGATTCAGTAATGGAATGAAACATATGTACATACCATTTCTGCTCTTCCATCTAACACATAAAAAATAAAATTTTGAGGGTATATAATTTTCTTTGGCCTAAATTTCAGGTTAGGAAGATATCGAGATGCGGTTTTCGCGAGCTTGTTTAGGCGTCATTTAGCTACTTTTTCATGAAAAAAAAATCAAACCAACGCATTTAATTTTTTTGAGAAAATTAACCATTTCTGTCGGAATGTCGAAAAACGCCCTCAAGCGGCGATATGTGAAACTAACAAAACTGTAGCCGAGTTTGTTAAAATCGGCTCAGCACAGGGACAGGGTGTCCCTTACGGAAACTTTTAAATACCCCCCCCCCCCCCCCCCCCCCTCACTTTTAGAGATACAGCAATAATTTTCAAACAAAAAAGGTTCAGATCAGCGTCGACTTCAAAGACCGGGAATTTTTTTGTTAGGTTAATATAACGGAATTCACAGAAACATCACTTTTTTAGATTCTGGATTGCAGTTACGCCCCCTAGCGGCCATTTCAGAAACTTATAAATATCCTCCAGGTTTTTCCCGCACAATCTTTGTTCTCTCGAAGATCGGCACAATTGCCCATGGTTTCAATTCTTGGGGTAACCCACCCCCCCCTTTCCATGCCTTGTGTCCTACATTTTTCAACCTTGCCCCTATCTGTGTGGCGAAAATCCAAGCCTCATTACCTATCTCGTCTGTCTCTGTCGCTTTCCCTTCCTTCAGTCTTCAGGATAATTGCTAGTTGATCTCCTCTCTTGTTATTTCATCTCCTTCAACATTCTCTCTTCCTACCTCTGCCATACCCTCCTCTTTCTCCTGCTTTCCTTGAAGTAACTTAAAATGTTGTTTCCATTCCTCTAATTGTATTTCCCTCCCACTTGTTTTATTTTTAGCGCATTTTTTAAGAATTAAAAAAATGTGCTATTGATTACGTTTTATCCGTCCATCCATCCGCCCGGACCCCCTTCTGACGTGTTGAACTACATTTAGGAGAATAGTCCTAGAGAGGAATTTTTTGCAATCAGTAGCCTATACCTTGAAGGTGTACCAGACGGCCATCAAATTTTGCTGTCTAAAGGAGAGGCTCCCCCATGAATTATTTCCTGAGATGCTGTTTTGAAAGTAAAACAAGTGAATTGCTTTCTACAAACTATAACTTTTCTGCACGACTCCTTTTCGAGATCAGTGGGTGAAGGGTGTGGGTGGGGGAGTTGGTTTTATCTTTCATGGTATTCTAATTAAAGGCCCCAAGAAAAAGAACTGTTTCCTACCAACTACCGCCCTTCTTATCTTGTCCCTTATCAAAATAGGGGGTGGGAAGCGGAACTGCTTTTATCCTTCACGGTACTCTAATAAAAGGTCTCATCGAAAAGAATTAATTTCTACTAACCATAGTCCTGCTCTCGTTATCGTAATCGGATATAATTCCTTATATCTCAAGAGCGGATTGTTGGAGGAGGGTACTTACAAAGGGTAATTGGGACGTATGGTAGAAATACACCCATTGGTGATGTCAAAACTTGCAGTGCGAATATCCCGTACTTGTTCTTTTTGTCTGTTTATCACCTTCCAAAAATCCTTTTCTGTTTTTATTTCCCTGAATTGCTCTTCGTATTCTTTCTGCTGCTCCATCTCCATTCCTTTGCACTTTTTTCTGTTCTCTAGCCTCTTTCTCCTATATCCCCTCCTCCATATTTCTCTAAATCTACTTATCTCTTCTGTACACTCCTTGTACCACCATGTCTTTCTTTTTTCTCTCTCCTTCTCTTCAGTTATTTGTTTCCACATTATTGCTTTTTTAATACTTTCCTTTATTTTATTCCACTTCTTTTCTGTATTCCCTCGAATTTCTTCTCTTGTCTATAACCGCATTTTCCTTCGTTTTTGCGTCTTTTCCATTTAGTATTGCGTAATAAATCACCGACCTCTCTCTTCCTCCCATGTATGTGAATTGCCCGTCTCTATCCCCCTGCATATTTTCCGTTTAAAATTCTCCATCCTTTCTTTTCTGATAATTTCAGTAGCACCTGTCCCTCTTTGTTTCATTCTTGATCTCTTGATTTTCTTGTCGCTTTTTTACCACGGTTAATTTAGCTCCTTTTGCACGTCCCTATATATTCATTCGGAATCCTGTTCGTTATAATCTCCCAATTCTTTTCGTCTACCATCCCCACATCATATCCTCTTACAAAGTCCCAGAATTGGGCGTCTTTATCAACTAGCCCCGTTACATTCCAAAATATAATTTTAATATTGCCCATGTTACCCTTGTTAGTTGTTACCTTGTTACCTAGCTAATTTGGCAGTCGACTCACTACTGATCATCAGCCTTTAAGGTGGCTTATGAACCTTAAGACACCTACAGGCAGATTAGACCCGTTGGGAATTCACCAGGAAGAATAATTAATGGGAATCGGGCCTAATTCAATTACGCCGATCCAATTTTTGTATGGAACAATAGCAAATTAAAAATTAATGTGGCATTCCATTGTACACTTTGTTATGGTTTATCTCTAAAGCATTTTCAAGTCCAGAAAAATCGTTTAAATAACGCATTGTGTAGTTTGCAATTTATACAACTGCGTCCAGGAACTTTTTCCTAGTTATGATTGGCGTGACCAATGAGAGTTGGTACTTTTAATCATAATTACCGCAGTCTTTCACCAAATCTTTCCGTTCCAAGTCCACTCCAATGTCTTCCAAGGTACAAGCGGATCTGGTCAGCCAGGCGCTTCTTCCACTTCTCGAACCACACTCCTTACATTTGATTTTTGAACATACAATTTCAAGTTATCGTAAATATTATATTGGGGCGCTGTTTATAAAGAATACAAAATTTACAGTCAAGCATGAAACGAGGAGATTTTAATTACATTTCGCAATAATTAAGAAAACAATTTGCTTAAAAGGCAAATTAGTCGAACGATTAATTATTTTCCCTCTCCTTAGCAAGTTTCAAAGTAAAAAATGATGGAATCTTCCGAAAGATTAGGTACAAAGTTGAATTGTAAATCACGCGCAACTTTCTCGACGAAGAATAGTTTCCTAGTTTGTTATCCTGCAGATTATCCCATTTAACCGGAAAACACGCTCTCTTTGTTTTTTAACTACGTAACTTTCGGTTACGACCAAAAGTTTGAGAGTAAAAATGGCGTTTACGACATGCATGTTTTGCAATTAATGTTTCTACGTGAATGAAGCTGCTCAGTATACGGCGGAAGAGAAATGCGAGGCTCTCAAATTATTGTTTAGAAAATACTTCAGCTCTAGGCCTTTGATGATAATTTACGAGCATTTTGATTGCGTAATCATTTGCAATTTGGCACAGAGAACTGAGATTAGTTTACTGGTATTAATCGTTTATGATTGTTGTTTTGCTTCCAACAATAATTGCACTATTGTTAACTAGTAGCATTAATACAAAGTGATAGTATACAAACCACTTGGATGCGTAAAACTGGTGGAAGCTTTTATGGCAATAATTAGTACATTGATACTGGTGGGCGAACTAGTAGTGGAACGTCGAACCTCTCTTTTGAGAATTTCGAAAAAAACCAATGCATTCGAAGAAACAAGTATAAATTGTGCACAACTCTTGTGCAGATAAAGCGCGAAATAGCTTTTATTTTGACATCACCAATGGATATATTTCTTTCAGACGTCTCAATCGCCCTTTGTGAGTACCCTCTTCCGACAATCCGTTCTTGAGGTATGAGGGAATATTCCCGATCACGATAAGAGGTCGAGGAGGTTGGTAGAAATTAATTCCTTTCGTTGAGACCTTTCATTAGAGTACCATGAGTACCATGAAAGATAAAACTA
>NW_022170663.1:37257765-37259857 GCF_008802855.1 Photinus pyralis
CTGAAAGGGTAATTAACATCATAGTCACTTCGTAGAATTGTAACTTGATGATGCAATACAGTGTTAAAATAGTGTTCCGCGAACTTTATCTAAAAGTATAGCATATTCGGAATTACTCGTCACAATATAAGCGAATAATCATTTCATATTTTAAGTAGACGTACCAAACCTAAACGAGATTTGCATTTTTTAAAATGCATTACTTTCAGAACCATTTTCTTAAGCCATATCGAGAATTTTCTACTTCTGGGACCCTGCGCACCGTAAATTAGGTTAGTGTAATGACGAAAGCAAATAATTCCATCAAAAAATCAAGAATCGAGGCAGTAGGCCCACCACCAACAAAGCGAAAACGTTAAATAAGAAAAATGATGCCAACGGTTTTCTAGGATTTTGATTGAGTACATGAAACCTTAAAGGTACCATTCGAGATAGAAGACCTCAACATTTTGCCGATAAGACCATACTGTTACACAACATAGGTTCAAAAAGTTCGACATACCGCGGGCGCGGAGTATTCCATACCAGACCCCCCCGGTCACACTTATTTTACAAATCGTTTAGGCTTTAGGTCTCAAAGGACTATCATACCGCAGAGAACGTATGAACCGGAGGGTTTGCTAATACTTCCAGCAAACGAGAGTGTCGTCGACGATTATTTCTGAAAAATAATGTTCAAAACTCAACACTCTTATGCTGATATTCTGGAAATGGCAATGAACACGTCATCTACTGGGGGGTATTCCATTATACCTCCCAGACTTCCCGGTAATACCTAGAACCCATACCCCCAGTAAACGAGAGAATCGCGTTTAGGCGTAAGGTCTCATCTAAAGCTGTGAAAAAGCATTACGCGGGTCACTGTGTAATTGTAAATATGCAAAAAAGCGATTAAACCCTATTTATCTTTGCATGTCTTGCTTATTTTGATATTCTTTTCATTAACACTATGATCTTGCATATTTTAAGATGTATGTACATTGAAATTTAAATACATTTTTGTGGATTTTCATAACTGACGCGATCATTTCATGACACATAGTACAGTCGCCGGAAGGAAGATTTATTGATTTAATTGATTTTAATATCT
This sequence comes from Photinus pyralis, assembly GCF_008802855.1. Classification (NCBI taxonomy): domain Eukaryota; kingdom Metazoa; phylum Arthropoda; class Insecta; order Coleoptera; family Lampyridae; genus Photinus; species Photinus pyralis. Next base: position 37,258,856 of record NW_022170663.1, read on the forward strand.
TCATTTCCAAACTATTTTTGGAGCTGACTCTATAAATGTAATTAAAAATTTAAAAAAAAGTAATTAAAACTAGTAAATTTTAAAAAGTGTTGATGGGTGATATTGTGGAAGGTTTGGAAATTGTTTCCAATATTTTCTCGGCCCTTTCTACTACTTCTGTTGATGTAGAAAAAAGTTTCTCTGTTCAGTGCTTATAAATTAATTCTTAGCGACAGGAGCAATCATTTCTTGCAGAAAACATAGAGAAACATCTTGTGTTTATTGTAATTAGTGTTTTCTTTGAAATTATGCAAGGTATATAATTTTTAATATGTTTGCATATACATCAAACCTGTTTGCATATTTTGCTCTAATTGTCTGCATATATATGCGCATATTTTATCATTTTTTCGTGCATATAATTCACAGCTCTACCCCCTTTTTGGGGAAGGATTATGAGGTGCTCTTCTCCGTACCTCAGAGAACGTAGAACAGGGGGTCGCCATCACAAAATTGTGAACAGCAATCCAATTATTGTTATCATTACATTCACAAGATATGTTCCTCGACTTTGACGACCTGTTCGGCAATTCACGTAAGGCTGACAATAGGTGTACGATTGTTATTAATAATATAGGCAAGTAAACAACGCAGATATTTCGATTCAATGTGGTGAGTCAAACGGCAGAAAGAACATAACGCCTGTAGATATCAGTGCGAATTCTTTCGGTTGTATAAATTAAGTGTGTGATAAATAATTCCCGAGCATGGTACCATTTGCCAGAATACTACTAAGGTATGATTTTAAATAGGTTTTTGTAGTCATTTGGTGAAACTATGGACCCAAAGATCAGGGGAGCATTTTGATTGGTTTGTAACAACCCTTCCACTTTTCCACTTTTTTTAAATTCCTTGAGAAATTGTTATTAAAAACTTGAGGACGGGCTATTCGAAAAGCTCTAAATGACGTTTCGATAATTCTTTAGCTCATCACAAAGTTAGGATTTGAAAGTGAACTTTAGG
>NW_022170663.1:37259957-37348989 GCF_008802855.1 Photinus pyralis
CATAGGCACTTGGGATAAAAGGAAAATCAAACGCCAGTTTCAAAAAATTTGGTTTTTGCGCATGAAGCGCAGTGCCCAAAACTTTTTTTTATTTATGGAAGAATTTTAAACGAAATTTGATAGCAGAAGCACTTCGAATAAGGAAAATCAACGCCCAATTTCAAAATTTGGTTTTGCGCATGCGCTAAGTGCCAAACTTTTTTATTTATGGAAGAATTTAAACGAAAATTTGATACAAGAAGCACTTTCGAATAAAGGAAATCAAACCGCAATTTCAAATTTGGTTTTGCGCATGCGCAGTGCCACTTTTTTATTTATGGAAGAATTTAAAAGACCGAAATTTCGTACATAGGCACTTGGGATAAAGGAAATCAAACGCAATTTCAAAATTTGGTTTTATCAAATTTCATTTAAATTCTTCCATAAATAAAATAGTTGGCACTGCGCATGCGCAAAACCAAATTTTGAAATGGCGTTTGATTTTCCTTTATCCCAAGTGCCTATGTATCAAATTTCGTTTAAATTCTTCCATAAATAAAAAAGTTGGCACTGCGCATGCGCAAAACCAAATTTGAAATTGGCGTTTGATTTTCCTTTATCCCAAGTGCCTATGTATCAAATTTCGTTTAAATTCTTCCATAAATAAAAAAGTTGGCACTGCGCATGCGCAAAAACCAAATTTTGAAATTGGCGTTTGATTTTCCTTTATCCCAAGTGCCTATGTATCAAATTTCGTTTAAATTCTTCCATAAATAAAAAAGTTGGCACTGCGCATGCGCAAAACCAAATTTTGAAATTGGCGTTTGATTTTCCTTTATTCCAAGTGCCTATGTATCAAAATTCATTCAAATACTTTTATAAGTAAAAAAGTTTGCAATTCGGTTTATAAATGGTCGAGATGCGAAAAGGGCACTGTGAATTTTGAATCGATTCGATCCACTTTTGGCATTGCGTATTATATGGCTAAAGCTATGCCCATATTGAATTTCATGCAATTCAGTTCATAACTAACGGAGATGTAAAAGCGATCGAACATTTCTAAACAAAGTTATCCTTCACACGGACAGATAGATGGACAGACAGACAAAGGAACAGACGGAGAGACCAACCGGCAGGCGACAGATAGCAATGCAAAATTATAAACGATCTCTAGGATCGTTAATAAACGGCAAAAGTGTAAAATTATGGAACATGTAAAAAACGGTTTTTTGTTTTTTTTACAATAACTTTTTTTGTAAGCGGTACAGAAAAAAATTCCTTCCTTAAGATAAAAAACTAGTAGCGTCGCAAAGTTAGCGGACGGACGGACGGACGGACGGACGGACAAAGTGGCCACAATAGCGCATTTTTTTTTTATTTTTGTGGAAATGCGCTAAAAAGCTTTGCTGCTAGTACTCATCCAGTATGACCAACCTTGTTCACATAAGATACGGAGGAATGATAGTCTCTTGTCGAAGACCTAATGCAAGTTAGTGTTTAGAGTGAGTCGTTAGTAGGCGGTATTTATATTACAACGCGATATAAATATGGTTGCACTGCTTCAGGAAATTCAGTTCATCAAATAGTTGTAACGGTACTTTTGAGTAGGTTTCTAAATGTTTCGATTTTGTATATATTTACTCCTTAGGCGTGCTGGAGCGGGAAAGAATAAGCCTACCACAGAAGGCACTGCGTGTCGTAGGAGGCGCCTAAACAACGGCAAGTCAGTCGCAAGTATAGGGCGAGGGGTGTTTGTGAACCCTGTTGTGAACTGATACCGATTTTGACTTCTTTCTCGGATGTGACGATTTTAGTCTTACAAATCGTAGTACTAGGGGGTGTGTTATAAAGATTTTAAAATTTGATCATGCAAGATGCAAAGAGCGGTCCGCTTATTGGTAGGGATTTCCTCCTTTTTTGTTGATTTTGAAAGTAGTTACGGCCCCGATTGTTTAAATGCGTATAACAGCTTAAGGCGCCAGGAAGTCGTGGAACCGGACGAAATTAGCTATAATTACAGGCAGATTTTTGAACGGTCGCATCCGTCGTTATTGTGTTTGCTAAATTGCGTATAAATTGCCGATTTAAGGCGATTTCACTCCACGTGGTATCACGATTTCTGATTGAACGGAAAAATTAGTTTTTATTGATGGAAAAAGTTGTGCTTCCCAGAATGGGCGCGAATCGGAAAAGTAAAGTAATGGGAATTAGTTATGAACCGAATTGCAAGAAATTCAATATCGGCATAGCTCTAGTCATATAATACTCCATTTCAACAGATGAGTCTAATCGATTCAATATTCAAAGTGCCCTTTTCGCATTCCGACCATTTATGAACTCAATTGAAACTTTTTTATTTATGAAGGTATTTAAATGAAATTTGACCCCTAGGCACTTGGAATAAATGAAAATCGCCAGTTTCAAAATTTGGTTTTGCGCATGCGCAGTGGCAACTTTCTATTTACGAAAGCATTTAAATGAAATTTAATACATATTTATTTACATATTTATTATACTATGATTCACGTGAAAGGTTAAAGTGCAGTTGTCGATATCTATCTATTTTTGATAATGCTTGATATTAAGGGAAAAAATGGCTACAACGCACCCAAAATTTTAAATTCAGAAAAATTTGGAGTTTTTTTTCATTATTTTATATCCACGTATGTACGTACACTCGACAAATCATCAAACCCTATCAATGAAAACCATTGGTTGTATTACTGATGGATATTTCAATCTCAGCATTTTTTGAAGAGTTCCCAAAATTCTTTCGTATACTCATCAACTTTGTCACCGTGGCGAAAGCAGAAGTGACAAAACCCAAAGAGTCAGATATGCTGCAATAGCTCTTCGTTTTGTTTTCCACGTGTTTTTGAAAATGTAGTTACAGAGAACTATGCGAATTCGTCGAACTGAAAAAACGGAAAGAAAAAAGATCCAATAGAGTCGTAGCAATTTAATAACTCTCATTTTACCCTACTTACTTTGTTAGCAATACCTTGAACCATTTTTACGAGCGGATCATAGGTTTACTCTATGAACAAAGATAAGCAATTTACGTAATTGCCGGTAATTTACGGCTCCCCTTTAAATCATTGTGAAAACGTTGAATTAAGGTTTTTATATTGAAACAATTAAGCCATTTTATTTGCATATGCTCAACACTTTTTTAGTTGCATCATATTATAATCAAGGGTTTAATTACGAAAATTACTGTCGAAGATTTGGAAGTTCTCCAAGTCCAAGTACAAAATGGCCTTGATGTATCGGACGCGTGTCGAAATCTTCCAAAAAATACAGCAATTGTAACGTGGTTGGTTTTTTTCCCTGATTTTTTCCGTCGAAATATCTTCAAGTGAAAACAAATTTGTTCCAGTACGTTGAGTCTAAAAACAGCATTGATTGCTTTTCTAGGAGTAATTAGTTTTGTATCGAGTGGTGACGTTACGTAGCGCATAGTTTTAGTTAATTCTTAAAATTTGAGAAATTTTTCTCCAAAGAGGTGTTTCCCCAAAAATCGTCTCCGGACTATCCCTTTCCAGAAGGAGCACTTAATTCGGGAATAGGACACTTAATTAGCACCTAATTAGCATCTAATTATAGTTGGTTCACTTTTCATTTTCTTGGTGCTCTGCTGCTGCTGAGTTCATATGAACCTGGCAGAACATGTAATAATTTTTTTTAAAAAAGGAGCATTTAATTCGGGAATAGCAATATATCTGATTGTGTTCTGCTGACCTTGCTCTGCTAGGTTAATGGACATCATTTACGGAAATGCCCTTTTGGATATAAAACTTAAATGTATTGAGTTACGTATATTATTTATTTATTTATTTATTATCCCTCTTTTGTTCTGAGCCCTCAACAGGCTTGCGCCCAATTGCAGAGTGACCCGTATCATGGTTTTTAGAGGTGCCTCTGCAGAAGGTCTTAAAGTTGTTCTATACTACTCCGGCATTTACCTTACGAATTAGGAAAACTGCAGGAAAACCTAATTCGGAGTAGACGGTAGAATGCTCGGAACTGGTCTAAGGTAATTCACTCCAACCCAAGTTCGAACACCCGACCTCCGGATTTATAGCCCAACGCTCTACCACTGAGCCATAAAGCCAGTTAATTATTGAAAGTTCTTTGTCTTTTGACCTACACTGGAACATTGCCAATTCACGAACTCCGATTTACAAATTTGATAACTAATCCACATGCAAAATTTCATCGTAATCGGTCCATTCGTTATCGAGATATCGTGCGAAGGGATGGACAGACGGACAGATACCGTAAAATTATAAACTCGCTAAGAGGTCGTTAATAATGCGAACTCAAGTATCTGATGAATTCGACAAAATGTAAGAATGAGACAGTGGCTGCCGTTAGAATAGAAGAAATGTTAGAAAACACATTTTAGGACCGGGAGGAGAAGTCGGGTCGCTACTTTAGGAATCCATGACTCTAGGGGGTGCGCAACGTAATAGGTGACCACTTTGCACTGTTATACATTCTTTTTGTTCAATACATGTAAATTTAAACATATACCGCTTCATAGTAAACGTGAACGAAAGTATGTCGGGAGATACGAGCGATTAATGTGTGCGTTTCGAGTAAAACTCAGACTGTTTTTAATAGATTTACCGCTGCTACGGCGAGGTAGGGGGGGGGGACTTTCCATTGCTGACGTGACGAGTGTGTCGTTTCAGTTTTCAAGTGGGCGAAATACAAATAGTCAAAGAAACGAAAGAGCCGATAATCTCAGCTAGGCGGAATCCAGTTTATAAAAATATTCACTCCACCACTGGTAGCGATAAACTTCAATTTTAATTTTTGCGATCACTCTTTCGTGTAATCAATAGTTACTCCGCAAGGACCGCATCAATTGAATTCAATTCATTCAAAATCGTGTGCGCTCGATCTAAAAATTTTCTTCGCGTACGCAAACCGATCCTTTAACTTAATTTTGAAACATGGAGCTCTTACAGAGGGTTAATTCGTGTCTAGCTGTTGGGCGACAAATATAACGGTGCCATAAAAATGCCACTTCAAATGTAATTTAAGCGTCTCAGATTTTCAACGAAGACCGTTTTGCGATGGAAAGTTTGGTTATCCCACCATTTCTTCGCAATGATGTTACTAAACGTTAGTTTAATTTGCCTCTCTAGACTAACTGATACGTGCGCGATTTTAACAATTTAACTTACCCCGTGTAATAACCAAGCTAATATTAATCGTATTAATAGCAATTGTTTTCGCGCTGCATTAAAACGAATTGCATTTATCGGAATTGAGCGCCCCGTTAGGTACTTTTTCTCCGACTTTTTATACGCATAGGTTTAAAATATAGCCCTACTCAAATTCAGACCCACAAACGATTTACATTTCCGCGATTTAAAAGCTTTGCACGGAAGATTTTATATATTCCAGCTTGCGACGATCTCTCTTAAAATCTAACTTGGGCGATCGTAGAAGCACAAGGGCCGGGTTAGTAAATTAAATGAACGGCTAGTGAGTGACCTCATTTCTAAAGATTTGTGTGACAAATAAAAGCCTGGCGGTAAATACTTAAAGACAAATAGATCGCGTTTACAGGGACATTTTGTTTCCGATCGATCGTTAACTTTATTTATTTATTTATTTATTTGTTATCCCTCTCTTGTTCTGGGCCCTCGTACCTTTGTTGCATTCGCAAAGAACCTTTGTAAAGTACTGTTGGTTTAAAAAGCATAGATCGCGGTACAGACAAGAAAATAAAAATTCCCACAAAACGACGCCAATGGATGGCGATTACTGCATAAATAAACCACCTTCTAAACATGTTTGCCAATGCCATAAGTAAAAAACACTAAAAACTTTACGCGCGAAATTTAAACTGTCTGCAGTTATTTTAGATCACCCGGTATGGCTTCATTCTGAACCGTTGGTTTCTGATTGCCTTGTATTAAAAATAGTGATCTGAGATATTTTCAATAACCTTCACCAATTTGCAACGTGCATAAATTAACATCGATCTAAATTAATTAATTTCAGTTTCTTGTGCATCACTTTGAAGGAGGATTGATCAAACATCGACATGGCCACGTGCACTTGCCGTATCTAGGCAATATTTAATTTTATTTTTATCTTTCCAAAAGTATTTGTTTTACCTTTTTTAAGCTAAACCCAACAATTAATGAAATGTTTAAATGATATTTGCACAGGACTGGAGGGCCTTCATGAATTCCGAAAATTTCCTAGGTAAAATGCGGGTTGAGCATCGATGAAAGGTTTCATGTCGTCATTTCGTCTTTCCAAATTGTAGGTAAATGAGACATGTGGCGAACGAAATCTTTTGTACGTAATTCATTGACGCAATTAAATAAAAATAATTTCCTTTGTTTACGCAGGCTTTACTTAATTCCAGTTAAGCGTAGTATACCTGTTGAGATTAAGTGTGATTTATGGCGAATTTACTCTCCTCCGTATCACTATGACAGATGAGTAACGGCAACCTATTTGGCTAAATTTTCTCTTGATGGTGTTGCTAGTGGAAACTTCCCAATTGAATTCTTGAAAGACTACAGACAAATAATATTGAACTCAGAAATGTAATATCACAAGCAAGAATACCATCAAAGTTAATGTTACCAAAACCAAACAATTACGATAGCTGTAAGTCAATGAACTACTTATTATTTTTTTAGAGGTGGCTTCACTTAGGTCTCTGTATCGCGGCTTTAAGGCCTGTTGTACCCTAACAGAAAGCTCAAAAAACTGATTTGTAATCAGTAGTTAAGATCGCTCATACTAGTATAGATAACCGTGAAACAAATCGAAAGGTGGTAACCAAAAACAGGTTTTATTCTTTTTTATTAAATTTATAAATGAAAACTACATTTTTACATCACGTTGCTGTCTGATGAGTAAACCAAATCGGAAATGTATACCATTGATACTCAAAATATAGAGACTTGCTCTTGTAAATTGTCTAAATATGTTGCTGTGGCACCACGTTGGGCGCCAAATAAAGAATGCGGTGGCCCCACGTTGGGCGCCAAATAATTAATGCTGTGTGCAATGGCGTGCGATTAACTACACCGCCCACAAAATACCTAGCTAGCTCAGAACAAAAAATCTTTAAATTAAGAATTGCGTAATTTCTCCTCATACACATCGCAGGCTTCTGCTACAAAGAAAAATCACAATATTGACTGAAATTAATAATTTGGGAGACTCGGCGGCCTCGATCAACTTCCGAAATTCAAAATAATTTAGTGGCAACTCCTAAAATAAATCTTGGATACGAATTTGGCATGAAGACGACGCGGGTCGCACAATGGATTCGAATAAACACACAAATAATTGATTGGATATGACAACAATTTACTCAGAAACAAATTAAACGAAAATTAAAAATAAGAAAATCTCAAAATCTGTTTCAATAACCCTAAAATCTAATCGTGAACAGGTTTGCGACACACACTCATCAAACGCTGGCAGCTTCATAACTTTCTTTTACACACAAACTTGATGATAAACGAACCGGTTTGTTAAATAAGATGGGTATAACTTTTAATTTTTAACAATCAAGGGAAATTCAACAAACGGTTTCACGGTGCACTCAGACTTATTGTTTTTTTTAACATCAACTTCTTCCACGCGGTTTAACTTTTCACAACTTTTAAAGAACTTCGTCTACAAAAACATTTCTTTCTATAACCTAATTTAATGTATCATTATAACTTTTTAAAGCCACTCTCCACATGCCCCTTTCCCTCTTATAATGGTATACCGATTTTCCCCGTGTCAATAATCTCTCCCTATTGAGGTCAATTAAAGTTTTGTATAAGTTACTAATGGAAATGTAAATGCTGTAGTATACTCAGTGGTCGAAGTGGCAAATATTTTTTACCGGTATGGCTGAACTGATAAAATCTTAGTATTGTATGTATGCGTATATTATCATGAAAAAACTTTATCCGTTATGCCTATGTGGATAAATTTATTACCGGTATGTTTCACAAAAACCAAAAATCTATCGGTATGCCATACCGCCGCATACCGCCTCACTTCGACCACTGAGTATACTTAATATTAAGATCTTAATGTAATTTCGAGGTTGCTAAAGACCTAGATGTATAAAGCGACCATAAATAAATTAATAAAAAAAACAGAAATATTATGAAAATGACGAACTGCGTCTTCAATCAATCAAATCGAGCGAAAAGCCCGAATAAGTTGCGTAGAGAGATGTACGTTTTTTTCCAACCGTCGCGAACCAGCCACCTTTTTTCGTTGTTTGCCGTATTTAAGAGAACGCCACCTCATTTTAGAATAAACTCCTTCCTCTATAGTATTTACAAATAATGTGCCAATTACAATTAGACTAGAAAACTTTGTTCAACTGAATGTTTTGATATCAGCAACAAAACACGTGCATTTTTATTTGCGCGAAATGACCATTTTCGTTGAATATAATTAACAAAAGACAAAACAAGGTAACCCCATCGTATTATTTTGATGAAATGTAAAATGAAAGCCGTTGCTTGCTAGCGTCTGCTCACTAATTAAAATTTTCACAAACAATACATTATTTTGGAAATTTTTAGTTGCAAAAAAATTCTGTTTCTTTTCCAAAATCCAGAACATTACTATGCGACAATAATATTTTCTTTGTAGCTCGTAATTAAGGTTTGCTATTTATTGCATTGTTTTTCACAAAAACGCCACTGCAGCTGTAATTTTTAATCTCCAAAAAAAAGATGAGTAACGCAATAAAACAGATCTATTGGTTTAGTACGCGTGCATCATAGGAAAATTTTCTATTCCTAAAATAGTAATTAATGATTATATAATTTCAGGCATCTACGAGTAAGTATAATTTGCGCCATAAAAAATATAATTTACATTATAATAGGATGTGGTAGATTACATTCGTGTAATTGCACTTGTAACAAACCTGCGTCGATTTGTAAATTGTTCGTAGAAATTAATGACATCGTTCTTCTCTATGTACCAATTTTTGGTTAATCACGTCTGGAAGAGGGCCTTGAACGCCATCCTCTAATGATAACGAACAAAACTTCACGGCAGACGATCACAAATAATAATGTCTTTATTTCCTTGCATCCATTCTTGTTTGCACAAAGTGAATGGTCCAAGAAGTAAACGTTCAGGTAATTGGACTCTCCAAATCGGTAACAGAGCCACCCTGCCATTTATGCTAGACTTGAGAAGTTAACGATGTACCTAGTACGTTTTAAAGTGAAAGAACCGGCTAATAAACTATCATTTGCAACAACCTTGGTCGGGATAGAACACAAAATATTATTAAAAAGCGTATTATAAAAAAATCAGGCTAGCGTGAACTTCGACGAAATTGGATTCACCTAATGGTGGCTACTGAACGAAACAATACCGACATTTTGTCATGATGTTCATGTTTAATTGTGCAGGATGATTCAAATTTACGAATTAAATTTTGATTTCGTAAAACAAGACATTTTGGTCAAGATTTTCTCAATGTTTTCTAATCACTCATCCGTAACGTTTTACTTAAATTCCAAATTCATATTCCACATTCCACTATGTATTTTCTTTGTTAATTCGTGTAGTTTAGATGTAGTTGAGTATTACAGGTTTAATTTACAATAGTTCTTTATTTTTGCCGCTAGAGGCCAGCCGAGTGTATTGACCTTACTTCATTCTTTCGCTGCTAGAGGTCGTGCAGACGTTTTGTTAAGAGCTTTTAATGACTGTATGATATTTTGGTGAAGTTTTTTCCTCTCGACGCTTTGCCGACCCTTATTGAGGATATATTTACAAGTTCTAAGGCCGTTTACGGTATGTACCTACCAGCAATTGCGTATTACCTTTAACTTTGAATAATGATTTTTAGGCTTCCTTCTTCTGGTTTATTCTTTTCTTCGTTACTGTCCATCTGATTATTGCCATCTACATCGACATCCTTTGTGGAAACCTCGGAATTTTGAAACAAGGAAGTTCCATTGGAAACTTCCACCGCCATCTTAGTGAAACCAATCACGTGATAAATTACCTGGTGATCTACTCACATCGAAGTTGTTTACACCTTCATTATTGTTCCTGTTTAACTGCAAGTATTAATGAAACTTTTTGGAGATTATTTTGTGCTTTTGTGCAGCGCTTCGATATTTCTAATTCTACGTGTATTGTTTTGGTCGTTACTGAAGAATACATCTTTCGCACTCCAATTTTGTCTACGTTATATTTTTAAGACTCCGACGATTCAGAAGTGTGTTTTACGAGATATTTAGCTACCTCTGTATTGTAAATTAGTTTTTGAAGTTACCGAAACTATCTAGGTTTTATGTTATTTGTGTCATCACGAAGAATTTGTTTGTTATTAACTTATGTACAGGGTGGCCAACTAAGAATGCGAGGTACTGTATCTGAGAATCTATGCGGTTTTCGCGAATTGGTTTAGGCATCATTTAGCTACTTTCATAAAAAAACCAACGCATTTAATTTTGTTGAGAAAAGTAACCATTTCTGTCGGAATGTCGAAAAAAGCCCTCAAGCGGCGATATGGGAAACTAACAAAACTTCAAATTTTATAATATTTGTAGCCGAAGAATAACTCTTCAATTAACCCGAGTTTGTTAAAATCGGCTCAGTCGTTTCGAAGATACAGGGTGTTCTTTACGGAAACCTTTGAATACCCCCACCACTTCATTTTTAGAGATACAGGAAAAATTGTCAAACAAAAATTGATTATCGTCAACTTCAAAGATCGGACATTTTTTTGTTAGGTTAATATAGCGGAATTCACAGAAATATCACTTCTTTAGATTCCAGATTGCAGTTACGCCCCCTAGCGGTCATTTCAGAAACTTAAAAAAAATATTTTACAGGTTTTTCTCGTGGCCGTTTTAGTAATAACTTTTTTTACCGCAAGCCTCTACGATGGACAGGCTCGCATTCTTATTTGGCCACCCTGTACATTTTGAATTCATTAGATTGTTGTTGTATCGAAATTTAGTTAGTTGTTACTCGTAAAGTATTGTTAACGTCACATTTATCCTTTGACTTATATCAGATTTATAAAGGCGATCCGTTGTCGATCAAAATTTTGCTTTTGGTTCGTTAAATTAAATGGTGATTTATTGTCTCCTATTGAATGTTAATTACGGTTTTAGTATACGAGTACCCAAGTGTCAGACCTTATCTGTTACAAATAAGGCAGAAAAGCACTTTTCTGAGCTCAAAAGGCCGTTACGGTCAAAGTTTCAAAAGTAATATTTTTATTTTCGACGACTCCTTGATATAACGTTTGATTACTTTGGTTTTTCAAACTAGCTAGTCTCTGAAATATACAACAGCTATACTTATACTAATGGCGCTATTTCTTGATCGTTTAATCTCGAAGTACTAATTGTTCTAATAGATTCAAACAAGTGAGTGAAAAAATTGATACAGAATCCTAGATATCGTATCTTTCGTATTTGAAAATTCGACTTACGTAATAAAGTCACAATTTTAATATCGAGCGTTTACAAATTCCGCTATTGTTCGTATTTACGGTAATAGTTATATCTCTTGTAAATAAGGGTTACTAAAAACTTTAATTCGCGCTCTTAAACTTTACACGCATTTGTTCCACACGTAATCAACTTCGTAAACGTAGGCGCCCGAAATTTCTCCAAGGTAATTAGGGTTTCAATGAACTAATTTACAGGTAGTTGACTGTATCTCACTTCTAGGCGCGAAGCCTCTTTTTACAAATCAAACACACCCTACGGTAATTTGCAAGTGGCTGATTTAACTTCGCTGAAACTTTGTCATTCCACAAACACCCTTGACTCTTCATAGTTCAGCGCTAGAGTCCCGCCTGATTTGTTGCTGTTTGAACTGCAGTAGAGTTGTTCCTTTCCGCCCCTAAACGGGTAAATATGAGACGATCACACCACAAAATATCAAAAGATAGGTCAATGTGAGGTTCAAACATCGTTTGGGACTTGGCGGTGACAGTGATCCGTTCGGTCATTCACTCCCTAAGATTTTCTTCTTTAGAGTGCCACTTGATGATTTCGGAAAATGAGTCAAACGATAAGTCGTTGACGTCGAAACCTTTCACACGTGCAGTTGTTTGTGAGATCTTACCGAACGCAAACCCAAAAGTGAACTCAAACGAGCCCCCCCTCCCCCACCCCAAATTAAAACCGAAACAGGTAGATTTTACACGTATTCCTATAATAGTTCAGATAAACGTTCATTCTGAACGACGAATGAGAAGAGATGACATTGAACAGAAGAATTAGGGTTTGCGGTCAAATTCGGGTTAGCGTTCACGTGTGGGTTCGTTTTGGTAGGATTGGTCGCCGTTCAAAGTCCAAAGTTTGCTCGTCCCTCAAAGTCCAAAAGTTGGTTGCCTTTCAAAGTGCAAAGGTTGCTTGTCGTTCAAGGTCCAATTAGTGTGCGTGTACAGCCTGAACCGATTGTAGAATCGAGCAAGCGTTGGACATGGAAAAACGACAAGCCTTTGAACTTTACACTAAGCTAATTTCGAAAATCACCACATTGTTAACCTTTGAGACTTCTATTCAGTTTTAAAAGTCGTCGTCAAGAGGAGAGTGATATATCTATCCCATGGAATTTTACATGGAGTCTAGTGACTGTCGCCTGATTTAGTCCACGACTGCTCTGCATACGCTGTCTATGACATGATTAGCATTATTCGATACGCATATATGCTGGGGGTTTATCATCGCTACTCTCCCCCTTCCCCTCCTTTAAACTTGAGGTCGACAATATTTGGTCCGGTCGTTAACCTTTAGATCTTTATCTAATCTTTAAAGTCACCTTCAAATGGCATTGGAACTAGGAAATCGCCTATCTATGACCTTTATTTGGTTTTAAATAACGTACAGCCGTTAACCATTAGACCTTCAAAATAAAATATAAAAGTGGACTTTTGATTATCTTAAAAATGGAATATAACACCGCAAGAAATAAGGTCGTTGAACTTTAATAACTTTGAAACTGAAATATGACACCAAAAAATGGACGATCCATCGGAAGATACCTGTTTTGGTTTAGAGGGTTCTCACAATCGACTGTACGTGTGCGCTGATGACTGCGATCATTTTTGGAGAGCGACTCATCGAACAAACCTTTTACTCATTTTTCGAAATCACCACGTGATACCTTAGAGAAGGAAATGTTTAGGGGTGAATGCGTTTCATCTTAACCCACTTTCCAAAGTCACCACTAAGTGCCGAACGACGTTTGACCTTCACCTTGACCTATGTGGCCCCGCAAAAATGGAGGTTGACCTATGGTAACCTTCAACGTGAAATATGGCACCACAAAAAATGGGGTCATCCGCTTCACCTTGGCCTACTTTCCAAGGTCGCGGTCACGTGGCACGCGACCTTTAAACTTCACATTAACCTACTTTCCAAGGTCATTGGAAGATGGAGATTCCGTCAACTCGTAACCGACTTCAACCACATCCGGCTCTCTACTCCTGGTCCAAATTTTATTGGCTTGGTATGCAATTTTATATGTACCGATAAACGATTACGCCGGGGGCTAGCTTATGCTCACTCTTTTTGTTAATTGAGCCTTTAATTTTCGATCTACTACGAGCAAACGCATAAATGACAGTACTCGGCAACGATTGGTCACGGACACGAGGACTGGTATTAGGGGTTGAAATGGCCTGCGGTTCACAGAACCAACGTTGGAGGCTCAATGGCCTTGAGAATAATATATGTCTTTATTATAATAGGCGTAGTTCCGTCTAGGTCTGTTTCCTACAGAACCAAAATTTAAGGCACTGGTCTTACAGCAGCAATACGCCTCTTAACTTAAACTAAACCAGTAGGTATACCGTTCTTTGAAAAACTTCAATGCATTTTCATGAAGTAATCAAATTAAAGTATGAGTAAATTATAAGAGGAGCATAAAATGAGTCAATTAATCCTCTCAGCTAAGTTAATATAATTTACTAGTAGCTTGCGTAATCACCAAACTTAATTCCATTTTTAATTTCAAACAGTTGACAGCCGAACGCAGTTTCGCGCCGCTTAATTTTTGTTTAATTATAATTAAGCACAAAGTTAAGATTAATTAAGTCTATCTCCCCCCGAGCGCTATCTTTACATGTGAAATATCCATTTCGGTTTTTATTTATTACATCCTGCGAACTATATGGAACGTGAACGATCCCAAGCATTTCTATTTATACAATCAGTCACGTATTTAAGTTTTGTTTGTGTAAATCTTTAAACCGATTTTAATTTATTAAGGACGGACGACTTGAGTACCATAACCCAAATTATGATAAAGGGGTTAGAATTGTTGGTATGTGCAAGACCAATCAACAGAAGTTTCGGTTAACTTATTACCTACTCAATATATTCAACCATTTAGTAAAATATTGAGTTTTGATTAACAAATAAGGTAACTTAGGACAATGTCCATTTGATTTAGCTAGTCGGTGCAACTTTGACACATATTAAAGAAATCATTTCAAAAACTTTGTATCGAATCCCCAATGAGTTTGGATTCCTACGATTTCAAAAAATCAGTTAGAATTCAAACATCCCAATATATGTGGAATCAAAACTAGAAAAAATGACCACGTTCTCGAACTCTTGTGGATCACGTAGGTTTGTGGATTAACGGCTAGAATGTGCAGTGTGCAGTTGATAAGTGACTTTTCTACATCTTTGTTCTTCCATGAGTCCACTAAGCCTTACAAACTCTATAATTAACGTATAATCCCACCCTGATCGGTTCGGGTTCTTCCAAAATCGTTATTTTCACATTTGGTAAATACAATATGGTCACAACCAAGTGATCAAGGTTTGAGTTTGGGGGTCGCTATCAAAATCAAATTATAGCAAAACATAAGTCCCTGACACACCAAGAAAACTATCAGAGAAATTCTAACACTTGGGAATCAGATCACCACGAGGCTACGGCATATATAAATATTTATGCAATTGTTTCTTTGGCCTCGTATATAATTTTCCATCTCTTGCTTGTGTATTTTTGTTATGGTCTTAACGAAAAAATACACAAATTCAAATGGAACAAAAATTGGATCGTTCTTTGACACTCAACTGTCCATTATAGTTAAATTCAGAGTAGGTACTGTCCCCAAGGGCCCAATAAATTTTAAACCTTTTATACCTTATCATATGCTGTGACAACCCAATATTACTTTGTAATCGGTATGGGGATAAATAAAACTAAAAACTAACTAAAACTAAACTAAAAAATTCATCTTTTTTGTCATAAAGACGAATGGGAGACGTGTAAACTTACCTTTTAGCATAACTTCGGTTCCACTGCTCTTCTTTCCAAGTTCGAGCGACAGAACCGAATATTTTGCACAACTCGCACTTGCACTAACATATAGGTATTGAATTAGCACCACGAATCGATTCGGTTAGCACTTACACATTTAAAAACGCGAAACACACACAGACACATGTCACTTGAAAAAAAACGACTAAATCGGCGATCGACACTAACATTAGTTCCCAACTTTCAGAGTCCTTCAGTTCTGTACAATTGGCTATAGAATAAATTCGTTAGCACTTTGCCGTGAGAATGTGTAATACAAAAGGCAATGAGAGCACAATGCCGTAAATTGGGGCTTTTTGGAGAATGGGAACTGTTTATCTGGCAGTGACTCCTCGTCCTAACTCTGATGATTAAAGTAAACCACACAAAAAATTAGTATTAGTCATATTAGCAACAGTATGGTATTTTAATTCATCCTTCATTGATTTAATGGTTTTGTACCATAGATTTTTGAAATTTAGTACTTATTCATTTTCAAATTTTAAGCAAATTAAATTGTCTAGTCTAATTTTGGGTAAATATAGTACTCGGGTCCGTTTACATTTATTTACTCACACAGTTTTTTACACGTTGAGCATTATAGATTCTAAATAATAATACATTGTGGGAAAAATATTTAGTCTCGGGTGTTCCAAAAAGTTTGAAGATCGTTTGAATTTAGCGGGTACGATACTAATATATCCATTGGTGATGTCAAAACAGAAGCTATTTTGGTTTAAAAAAATGCGCTTTATCTGCACAAGAGTTGTGCACAATTTATACTTGTTTTTACTATATGTGATATATTTTTCTTTACTAGAAATAGCAACAAAATAAACAAGAAAGTAAAAAACTGTAGTAGTTAAGGCCTCGGACGGACAGACAGACGAGCGGACAGGGAAAGTGACTGCAAAAATGTGGAAAAATGCGCATTTTTTTTATTAATTTATTGGATTCTATGGATCATTCCACTTCGGATACAGACGAAATGTCTCTCCCAAATATTGCATCTTATTACAGCTCTCTAGAAAAGTTGGAAGGGATGCTCTCCGATTAAAGTAAACTACCCACCCGTCTCGGAAATGTTTAGATAAGTAAATTTAGGTTCCCGGAAGACTTCTCTAAATCGATTTATAATATTGCAAATTTGCTTTGTATTACTCAACTAAAGCAACACGTGAATGACCTTGTTTGTGGTACAAGGTCGTGCCTTTGGTGAAGTGGATTCCCCGGTGACTAATGAGCGACCTTGTTGGTTTAGTGGTAAAAATTTTTGAGTTTAAATTGACACTGCAGGCTATCTCAAAGTAATCAAACGAACGATAAAAACAATAATTAGAGAGACATTTTGAATTAATTAGAAATGGAGTGATGGTTCCAGTACCATTTCTACAGAACTACAGAGAATTTGTTTTTTGTTGTTACAGCGCAAGTAAATGTCGAAGTCGCGAAATAAATTAATTATTTGCATCCAAAGTACAAATTCGAGGAAGTTGTTAAGAGCTAATCAAAAGCCGGAAATTCGGCAACATATCGAAACCTGATTAAATTATGCACCCGTTCCTCATTACAGTGACAAAGGAATACTTTCTATTTCACGTTAGTATTCGGTTGTCTACAGATGCGTTAACATGGCGTATTATTACCAGTTCTATCAGCCTGTCATCATCTCCTACAGTTTACGCAATTGTAGTGATATTAATTATGCGTGTCTCTTTTAGGTGTGAATATCTGTCAAACTGTTTTCCAACAACTAGGAAAACTAGGAAATTTATGCCTCTCGGTGGGACCTTTCATTAGAATACCATGAAGGATATAACCAGTTGCACTCCCCCCTCGCCCTGCCAAGCCCCTTTTGATAAGGGGTCAGAAAGAAGAGCGGTAGTTGGTAGAAAACAGTTCATATCGTTGAGACCTTTAATTAGAATACCATGAAAGCTAAAAATTAATTTCTAACCCCCCTCCCTCCCCCTCAGGCCCCGTCACCCACTGATCTCGAAAAAAGTCGCGTGAGAAATTATAGTTTGTCCAAACCAATTTATTTCAATGAGATCTTTCATTAGAATACCATGAAAGGTAACGGAACGTGTGCCCCCCCCCCATTTTCAAAAGTTTTTTGGCTGTCTTATGTAAAAATGATACACCTACTGCAAAGAATTCCTTTGTCGAAGGCGTTTGTAACGTGTGCCGCTACAAAATCCACCCTTTCGAATACGGAAAGAGGTTGTAATTTCTGCTGGTGTCCGACACCTACTATCGGAGTAAAATGTAGAGTCCGCTCACTTTGAAGGCTCAAATCTCAAAATCGCTGGAGCCGATATTAATGAAATTTTTGGAACGTATCAATTGGTAAGATGTTGTTAACATACGTAAATTGTAAATTTTTGCTGCCAAGACTTTTTACGTTATCGAATTGTTAAAGTAAGTATATCTTATAATCAGTGGCGTCGCTAGAGTACGATGCGCCGGGTAGCAAACAATTAATGCGCCTTTCTCCAAAAATAAAAAATAAAGATTTTAGCAATTTATTTTAGTACGCATACACATGCAGGTGCAGGGCAATAATGATAACGTTCAATGCTTCGCATCGCATCCTTGCACGTGCACCTCGCATGACTTCATTTAGTTGAAATGTGATATTTTCAAGTTTCGAGATACAATAGGCCTTTATGTTAAATAAAGGTCTTTCTTTTATACATAAGCTTACAGGTTACTGTATCACAGTTAGATAATTAAATTTAAATCTTGTAAGATTATTTTTGTTGAATTTTTGCTACTCTGATTAATCCCAACCGCGATGTAAATGTAAGTAATATAATAAATAAACCAATAAACGATACTAACCGCGGCGCCTTTCGGTACTTGGCGCCGGGTAGCAATTGCAACCCCTACTACCCCGATAGCTACGCCACTGCTTATAATAAGCGTATAAACGCGTCTGCCATTTTATCGCTGTAACGTTTGCGTAATTATACAGAAATGCATAAAAATGTATCGACGTATAGTTAAAGGTGTATTCTATCACATACGTAAACATTATCCCATTTGAGTGAATACTTTTTTTTGTAATTAAATCCTAAAGTTCTGAGTTCGTATTTTCATTGAAAAAGCGTGCTTTCCCATACATATTTCACTATCACATTTTCCCAAATTTAACAAGAAATATGACATTACGTACGGATACGTAGAAATAGTTGACGATTATATTACGCTTTATTTGATAAAAATCGGTTGGGTAGTTTTTTTTTATAACCGTTTAAAGCGGACTCTACATTTTACTCCGATAGTTATGGTGGGTAACTTTGGTATCATTGAACATGGAGATATGTAAATGTAACAAACGATTAATCACAGAATAAAAGTAAAATTAAGTACATTTACGTTTTAATCAAGTAAGACCGTGACAGGTTATTTTTTATAACTAAAAAGAGTTAAAGAAAAAACTTAGCCCAAAATCGTCATGAACCTTCATTTTTCTAAAACTACTTCAGAAACAACTGCTGTCGTCTATAAAAACGGTAAAGAAAATGTAATTTTCCTCTCTAGGGAAGAAAGTAAAAAACAATTGCTACATTACTCTCAATGAGGACATTTAAAATTAAAACATACTCGCATCTAGATTGCTATGTGTCAAACTTCATTATTGCATACGATAATTGTTTAATTTTGATTGTATTGTAATGTACCCAGACCCAGGCCAGCCCCGAGAGACTGCGCAACTCAAGATTTAAATTCAAATAATTCGCATTGCAAGATTAAATTTAGAAAATGGTAGTTCACCGAGTACAAATATAAAAATAGGCTGGGAAAAAAAGAACTGACCAAGAAAAAAACCAGCTAACAAATTAATATTGAACTTTATAGCAAAATTAGTTGTCTTTGTCTGTAATCGCATGAATGCATATTATGATGGTTGTCAAGTAAATGAAGATAATGTTGAATCACAGGCTCCGCTGGAATTCCTAAAGAATCAATATTTCACACATAACAAAAAAACAATCATTAAAACATTACAATAAATTCGCATAATAGGTTTGGATATTGGATGGCCAGTCCAAATCCCACACCGAGTAGTCTTTAGTTGCTCTGGTCATGACATGTCAACATTGTATGCAATCGCTAGGAGTTGGCCTCTCAGAAGAGTCTTTCATGTGAATATACATATAGGAAGGATACCCCAAATTGATAACAAAAACAAAAGGTCACAACGAGAACACACCGCACACTTGTAGCGAATCCCCGCGCAAGTGAAGCCGGGCCTAGCCAGCGCCCTCATGTACGACTAAGCGGGACCCCAATTCATTCATTCAGACATCTCTAAGGCCAGTCCAACCCACTAGTCTTAAAATGCCGGGTTATAAATTACCGAACTCCAGGCTCTCTACCATGAGTACTGACAGTAACCGATCAAAAGACAAATCATGACAACAAAAATAACAGCAACCATCGGCAAACTCGCACACATACATAATCATAACCAAAATTTATAGAATTTATGTAGGCGTTGACAGTTGACATATTTGCACTGGCATAACAAAGACTGACACAAAACCAATATTCGGTCACGTCGGTCATGTCACGGATCGACTAAACGAATTGATTAGCAATATCGACAAGATGGCTCTTTTCAAAGACACATAAAAGCAGTACATAAAACGTATATATCTCTGCGTATGTCAGTTCTGAATTTTAGCCACCCTCTGCTACGTCAAATCGAGATTAAATATCGGTATCAAATATCAATATCAAATATAGCACAGTAAATATTCGAAACAAGTCACCCTGCCAAATATTAATAATCATAATCACCCGGTTCAAATAAATGGTAGGAGCATAAATTTTAGTACAATCACATTACAACAATACAAAGGAACATGTCGTGGCAAACATTAGTATCAAGTAATTAATTCTCAATGCCAAGTGCAATATGTAACAATCAACCACCTAACGTACGTCACTCGCCCCCAGATGAGGCACCCTGTAAATAAACAGTAACATATTCAGACAAACAAAAGCGAAATGTGCTGCAGTAAATTCAATTATAAATTGAAATGTAGTTCTGCATACTTGTATTGAATATCGCCCCAAAGGGAACATACTGTATCTGCATATAAATAAAAACACGTAAATCGGTCAGTAATTCATGTTGCCAGCGCTTGGAACAAAGGAGTACTGTAAATTAGAAAACAACATATTTATGTAGAATCTCTATGCATTTAATTCAAAGTATGACCAGTATAATTACAAGTGCAAGTTGTATCTAGAATGTGTTATAAGTGGCAATAATCATGCTGTACGAGAATAGAATTAAATTGGCAAATAATTGAACACGTACATATCATTATTAGATGGATGCAATAGACGTAGAGATAAAAAAACGATTATATCACCTTTGTAATTGTCGAAGCTGCACTCACTATTTGCAACGTAAAAATTACATCTGCCCTCAACAAAAGCACAAATACCTCTGCCTAAATCTTTCCTTTTTAAACAAATCCTAGACGAAAATTGTGAAAATCGACCGCGCTCCGAGACGTCGGGTCGATAGAGATCATTAAGTTCCCTCGCATAGCGTTACATTTGACACTTTTATTGTAAATTATGGCCCATTTCAATGTAGAGCAGCGAAGAAAAAAAACACGTGTTCCACGGAAACGAAACAAAGCGCAATCTTGACTTTTTTCGTCGCGCCAGGGTCGGTTTCGGGAATATTTAAATCGAATTTTAGCGGGAAAATTTGGTTCCATTACAGTATTTTCAGAAAAAATTATATGTAAAACTTGAGAAGAAAGTGTTTTTCAACTCTCGTCCAATTGACACACTCGCTACACTCATGTGTCAAACTTTGAACACGAGTTGAGAAACTCCACTTTCTTCTCTAGTTGTACAAATAACTATTTCATGCCTACTTTATGTGAGGAAATTTTAGTTTCCATGACAGAGACAGACCAGTCACTTTTCCTGCCCCCTGTCACTTTCCGGCCGCACTTGTTATTGCTAAATGTCTGTAATGACTCCTGTCATTCACTGACAGATTGACATTAATCAAAAGTTCTGAATGAAAATTGAAAATTTTATATTAAAATGCGATTTCGGGTAAAATTTAATACAAAACTCGTTAGTAAAATGACATTACTTGACTCGGAAATTAAAGAACTGGACTTCAACAAAACAAAAAAATAGTAAAGTTTCCAAATTTTGAAGTGTCATAATTATTTTTTTTTTTCAAATGGAACTATCACTATTTTATTTCTCTATTCGGTAGTCCTTTGTGTGCTCTTCAAACCAAGTAGGTTTCAGGGTGTTCAATATTTTTCACAAAAATAGTTACACATTAATTAATTACATGTTTTTGAACAAGAGTAGGCCGTGAGAATATTATGAAATGAACTAGGAAAGACCGACGCCTTGCAGGACCTTGTATATTCACTTCGTTAGTTGATTGAACTTTTCTTATAACTTAATTCATATTAGGGCGCAAAATTGCAATGCAATATGGCGAAATAAAACATACATATCGTCGAATTATCAAACATTATTTACTTATTCGCATATGACCTAGGTACCTAACTTTGCCCACACACACTCAAATAATGTAGGTACCTACGAATAATAATTATTTTTCAAAAGGACAAATCACCTAGTCTTCTACTACCTAATTGTTTAAATCATTCAACGACCTAATGGACCACAAGGACTTTCCGACTTGTTTACTTCTGAGAAATACCAAACCAAAAAAATACGGTTTTTCCCAAAAATTTAGAATCTTGACTTGCTTCAATAACATCTCGATTATTTTACGAGCTATAAAAAGGAGAAAAACACCATTTCGTTTAAATTGGCACGGGAGTTATACCGATGTACTGTGTCAAATACCTATTTTCAACAATGGCTTGGTTAAAAAAAAGTAAAAACCGTCTATTTTCATGACGAGCAAAGCTTTAATGCATGATTATGATTATTTTATTTTGGTGCATTTTGATGAATTTGAGTTTATCGAACAAGTGTAATAGACTGTTGTCTGTGCAAGAAAATTTTTGCACAAGATCATAACGTTGTTTATACTACTTAAACATGAAACGCACGAACTCTAATCATGTCTACATTACACAGTCTAAGGAAAATTATAGGAAATACTAAAAAAATTATTACCTACACCAACAAGAACAATAGCGTGACGAATTTTTCACTATAAATAATTCCAAAATTAATTTGTTAATTACATAGCAATGTAATAAAACGAGTCGTGTAGATTAATTACGGAAGAAAAAAAACACATTTTTCCCTGGTTACTACAATTGTAAACATAATCATCTTATCAATTAAATTTTCAATTCATAGTGTACTGACTCATAAGGAAAATCGTCAACGGGCATTTCTCACATAACCTATTAAGTTAAAAATAAGTAATAATTACCGGTGAGAGTAATTAAGAACAAATTGGTATTCAGGAACTGTGTCGTCCTGCAGATAGACACGTTTTGTCAATTATTTTATTATTATTACTAATACAAGTGTTACATTTAAATCTGTTGTTGTTTGCGGTAGGTTAATTAATTTATTAAAAATTTCCATAAACAATGGGCTTCGAGATGATTTATCTAAAAACAAGTTCCAGTTCTATCGAATTTTCGCCGGTTTTAACCGGTCTCAAAATTTTCCACTGCACATTCGTCTAGTGATTCGATAAATAATTGTTCGATTATGTTTTTGGCGAGTAGGTATACCTAATTTGTACGAAAAACAATCAAAATTGATTTTTATCTTTATTATCTACCATTGCTAATAAGATATTAACTGTTAGTGTCATTTATGAAAAATCGTGCACTATCTCAAATTTCGAAAATGTTCGTCATCGTTCTAGTGCGAAATTTCGTTGAACGGTTATTGTTTACTGTGTTGTTTTGCCTATGACCTGTTTTTCTCAGAAAAGCAACTACGATTAATGACAAGAAGCAAACCGCTAATTGGCAATCGAGTTTGGTTTCAGTAGTGGCATTCCGTTTATTACCTACGGAATAGAATTAATTGAATGAATTAATTTGGTTACGTTGCCATTCTAGCACAGATTACCGTAAACTGGGGATAAGGGGCCTATATGGTGTAGTTGTCTGATGGATGTCCAACTGCCCAAGGTTATGGCAAAATCTTAAAATGTAACCTACAATTACTTGTATCTTGTTCAAAGACGAAACCGAGGTTTGGAACCGGAACCGAAAAGAAACGGAACAGGAACCGGAACCGATTGCATTAAAAAGCCCCTCACTGGGAACCGCAATCTTGATTTAGGAAGTTATGATAACCGGAACCGATACCGGTACCGTTAATATTAGGGCCAAAGAACCGGTATTTTTCGGTTCTCTCTTGTAGGTAGAGTAGCTACGTTGCGCTTTGTGAGAGGGAAATGCGTTTTATTTGCTCTTAAAATTTGCTTCTGTGTTTTCTTAGTTATTCATTTTGCTTATATACAGAGGGTTCAGCGAGGAAGGGACAGCGCTATATCTCGGGAACGAATATAAAGTTTGAAATGTAAGCTAGGGCCATATAACTCGTTTACATGAACGAGTCAGGTTGAGAGCACATATACGTAAAGTTATCACAAATTATTGTACTTACTAAATTCCAAAAATCGAATAAAAAGTAGCGTACCTACCTATTCCATTTAATTTTTTTTAATTAAAAGAATTAAGTTAGGTAGCCCCACCTGGCGGTGACGCATTTCATTAAAACACTTTTTATCACAAAATATATGGCCCTAGAGTCAGCAATTCAATGAATCAGCATATCAGATTTTCTGGAAAACGTCATATTCGCTTTCATCTCCTACCGCCGGTGACTGCTCCTTTATTAACCTGATGATCCTCCCTACTGAATCACGTTCAGATTTGTAGAATTTGTAAAAAATTTCAAAAGCCAAAAATCCAAATTCTCTCTTTTATTCAGAGCTGTCCACTAATTTCTTACAACTTAAGCTTAATACCAAACAAATATAAAATATGCCTATAACACCGAAAACGAATCAAAAACAGTAAGAGTGTTGAGAAGAGTATGAAGAAAGCAATAATTGAAACTATACTGCTGAAGAAAAGGAGAGTAAAAAAGACAGACAGTTGACAGAGGCGAAACGAACTAAAAATAAGTTTCAATTAACAAAACAAAAAATATGTATGCAAAATAATAATGTACTTTAATGTTCTGTATTATTTATTTTCTGTAATTAATAATTTATATTTGTGAATAATAATTTTATTTATTTATGTTGGAACCTTAAAACCCGAAAAAAAAACTGGAACCGGAACCAAAAATTAAGAAGCCACAGAACCGGAACCGGAAACGAAACCCTTAAAAAATAATTCTATCTAAATAGTGCGGAACCGGAACCTATATTTCATATGGGTTTCTACCCCTGGTTAAAAGATACTTGATACATATGCCTGGCGTAGCCGCCGCTCCCAGAATTTAGTCAACTGTCGTGGCTCGTGGGGATGTATCCCTGGTAGTACAGGTGTTATCCAACCCGAAAGGGTACGGCCTCAGCTTCGCCACTGGAATATCTACATTATATTTCCCCAATATCTCAGCTCCCACATCTTCAGTCTCCCGGTGATCATCTTTCCTTCTAGTAATTCCCTTATCTGCTTTCTTGTGAGTGTTATTTTTTATTATTTGACATTTTCAATGAACTATACCTACATACGAAATTAAATCACTCACTAGTAAGCGGGTATACCTACTTTGTGATCTGAAGAACCAATCTTCAAATGAGTAGATACATAAAAGTGATTTTAAAAAACTGTTCGACAATTTTGTTCCTTAACTCATCAAGTATGAGCCCAACAAATTTCGTAGAGTTCTCTCCATTTTCGTTGCCCGGCCCAGAATTGCAGTGAAATTTTTTTCGAATTTTCAAAAACTAATTTCAGATTCGTGATTTTCATGTTCAAAAACCCCCAGATACAAAATTTTGTCGAATTTTTTTCGGACTCCAATTTAGGGGGTAGGAAGGAGAAATGCAAATTTCACCACTTTCTTGGTAGTGGCTCCCACACGAAACACCTTGGACCCTCGGTTTATTTGGAAAAAAATGCTTGCTTTGATCCAGGGACCCGGACCGGACCGAAAAAGAACCGAAAACCGAACCGAAACCGTTATTCCTTCAGAAATGGAAACGTATTGAGAACCGGAACCCATAGTACTTTTTTCGGTTTTTTACGGTTCTTAACAGGTTATTGGAAGTTGAAGGACGCGCCGGCAACCACGTGATAAAATATTACTCTATGATTGCCATCGGTCGATTAAACATTTTTAATAAGGTGTCGAAATTGAAGGCATTACAGGTGGCGGTGGCGCTAATGTAGCCACTACTTAAAAAAATAAAAAAGGAGAGGCGAGGTTTTAGAAAATAGTTATTTGTTTCATTAGTACAAAAAATGTCAGTTTTCGGGACGAGGAAGATAGTTGCTGGACGACGCGTTAGCGGAGTCCAGCAACCTTCCGAGTCCCGAAAACGCATTTTTTGTACGAATAAAACATAAAATTTTTTCTCCAACCTCCTTTACTTCAAATTATATTCGAATTTAGATTCAGTCACAGTTTCACTACTATAGTACCTATAAGAACTTTTGCTTTCTTGTCCTCACGTGTCATGCCACTCTAGTTTTTAGGTCAACTTATAACCTATTCGTTCTTACTTCTTATTTCTCACCTCTCGCGACTTTGTGGGCGAGCAAATCTTGAGGTAGCATGTTCTGCCGCTTCTATAATCTCTGGCGGAGTGCAATCCATGTCGCTGTCAGTTTCAGTCATTTTATTGTATAAACAATTAATATTGTTATATTTTGTATTGAAATAAAAAACTTACCATACAGTTTTTTAATTAAAATTAATTGCAATTAACTTTTTCAAATTTTGAATTAAAAATCACAGATATAGTGCAATGGGTCTGAAGTAGATGGCGTTACGCGCGACGACGGGTTGTATACGTATTAAAATTACGTTCACGGAATATGTAAATTACGTTACACATGGTTTAAATAAAAATAGCGAGCGTAAATCATTTTCAATACATGTACATACGTATAGGTAACATCATTATTTGCATTGAATATGCAAAAATATTTGATTTGTATGTATATAGAAATATCTTACAACCTGCAATGTAAAACGATGTCAATGTGACATATCTCCGTGATTGTAATTTTTTAATTGGCCAACTTTCAAGGTCAATTTCTTTTTGGTACTAGGACAAAAAGTATCCACTTTTTGTACAGTTGCCATGGTGAAAGCGATTAATCCGCAAAACGTCAATTTTAGGTACCGAACACTGTCACAAAATAGCGTCTTATTCAGGTGGTTGGAGAAAAAAATATTTTCTGTTTTTTAGTAATAAATTAAGTGTAAATACATATTTCCCTTTCTCCTTTATTTCCCTTATCGTTATAAATTAGCTACACTCACGATACGTCATGTTTTGGTATTCATGACTTTTTCTTCACACCTATTAATTAACAAATTACGTTGTTATAATGAATTTTTTGAATGCCATACTTTCTGAAAAACTAGAACCGAAAATAACCGTTATGGACCAAAAAAAAATGCACAGAACCGAACCGTTATTTCTTTTTAGAACCGAAACCGGACCGGAACCGTTATAAATATTTTCGCTTAAATATAAACAGAATCGCAACCGATTATTCATTTGGGCCCGGGTCCCTGCTTTGATCCCCTCTGACACTCAATTGTTTTTTACATATTTATATGTAACACACT
Source organism: Photinus pyralis (assembly GCF_008802855.1). NCBI lineage: Eukaryota > Metazoa > Arthropoda > Insecta > Coleoptera > Lampyridae > Photinus > Photinus pyralis. Next base: position 37,287,012 of record NW_022170663.1, read on the forward strand.
GTATAACCGAATATATGCTAACAAGTCTCTGATGGATGGAGGGGAACTGTTCACATGTGAGCACCAAGCAGAGACATGGAGAGGGGAGATCGGTGATCGACGAGTGCGCATCCAAGAAAGGGTGCGACCTCATGGGCGCTGCCATTTTTACACCCTTTGTGTCATGTTGTGTTTATAGTGGTGTTATTTTAGCGTGTGTTCGTGTTTAGGAGAGCTTTTTTCGAGGTTTAAGTGTTTATTTTGTAACGTCAACGTCACTGGCATTTTCTTTTGTTCATTTGGATTGAGATATTATTTTCTTCCTACGGAGCTGCTGCCGAATAGAGTGTAGTGTATGAAGATTGCGTTAGATGTCTCTGGGTTGCGTCAGTAAACCTTTATAGTCCTGTTCAAATTTCGCGCTTCAATGGGTGTCAAAATGGCAGCCCCCTTGTTTTGTAACTTCGCGCAGTTTCATGCGTTATCTCCCCTCTCCATGTCTCTGGCACCAAGGGACAGTTTAAGCATTGTATATACAGTGGTTTAAGTAAGTAAGCTGTTTAGACTATGGAAGAGTGAGACGAATAATTAGGATTTAGGAATAGAATTCAAAGAATTGTATACTCTCGCAAAACAATACCTACCTACAAATAATAAACAAAAAGCGCATTTCCACTTGCATTCATTTCAGATTTGTAAGATGTAACCTGTTAAAATCGTAAAAATCCGGCCACAAATATGAAGGATAGCGTTGCATAGGCGCAATCCATTTTTGACGAGCTACTTCAATTTCAGTTTATAAGAGGAATTTCATTTAAATGCTTCCATAAATAAAAAAGGTGGCACTGCGCATGCGCACAACCAAATTTTGAAACTGGCGTTTGACATTTCATTTATTCCAAGTATTCTAAACAAATAATACAAAAGTATAAACGATCTCTAGAATCTTTAATAAACGGCAAAAGTGTAAAATTATGGAACATGTAAAAACGGTTTTTGGTTTTTTACAACTTTTTTAGTAATAAACGCAGAAAAAATTCCTTCCTTGGTGCAAGCCTCGACACCATAATGAACCAAATAGCGAAAAAAGTAGAAAAATAGGTCCTAAGATAAAGAACTAGTAGCGTCTCAACGAACGAACGGACGGTCGGACGGACGGACGAAGTGGCCACAATAGCCCATTTTTTTTAATTTTTGTGGAAATGTGCTAAAAAGAACACCGACACATACAGCAGAAAAACCTTTTATTCGCGATTGTGTTAATTTTTCCCTTAGACTATGACTTTAAATCATTATTATCACTCACTCCTCGCTCTTCCCTTTCCCATACAGATTTTTTTATTCATTAAATAAACAAAGGATACATTACAGCTGATTACATTCAATGTAGCTTATTATGTTAATCAAAGACATAAGAGATAAATTTGAATATGAATACCCAACGTAAACGTACGCCAAGCATTCTACACAAATTATAGACCCATGGCGCACTCTAGTGCTTCTATCAAAAAACACCGTTGTTACCTAAACGTTGATGCGCTGCCAATAGAAGGATTTTAGCATTGTTTATATAAACAAACAAAAGTATTTTAATCAATCGTGTAACTCTTATTCAACAAATTCTGTTACTCAGAAAGTAAGTAATGTCTGCTTGTCCTGGGATCTTACTCTGTATTGTTTAATACCAAAATAGATAAGTATCAGTATTGTTGTTAGGTATGGATGGAGATAATGACACACCACTCATTAAAATCGAACCAAAACAAGAAGAAGAAATCCACTCCTTTCTTCAGGAACATATTTCAGTAAGCAATGAAGTTTTGGTGACAATAAAGGACGAAGTTACTGCTAGTTCATCTTGTTCTAAATCCGAGTCTAAATCTCTTTATAATGAACTACAGCAACACCCTGACTTTCAACGTCACCTTTTAAGTAAGTGTAAAAAAGAGTCTAAAAATTTTAAATGTGCTGATTGTGATTATGAGACAAATTATAAAGGCAACTTCAAAAGACATCTTTTAAAACATAAAGTTTCAAAGGATTTTAAATGTGCTACTTGTGATTATGGAACAAATCATAAACACCACTTCAAACGACATCTTTTGCAACACGAAGTTTCAATGCATTTTAAATGTGCTGATTGTGGTTATGAGACACACAACAAATATAACCTTAATCAACACCTGTTAACACATAAAGTTGCTAAGGAATTGAAATGTGGTAATTGTGATTATGAAACAAATGTTAAACTAAACTTCAAACGACATCTTTTAAAACATAAAGTTGGTAAAGATTTTAAATGTGTTGATTGTGATTATGCGACAAATGTTAAACACTTCTTAAAACGACATGTTTTAAAACATAAACTTTCAAAAGATTTTAAATGTGCTAATTGTGATTATGAGACAAATAATAAACAACTCTTCAAACAACACATTTTAAAACATAAAGTTTCTAACGATTTTAAATGTGCTAATTGTGATTATGAGACCAACAATAAATATAACTTTAACCACCACCTTTTAAAACATAGGGTTTCTAAGGACTTTAAATGTGATGCTTGTGATTATGGGTCAAATAGTAAACACTACTTCAAGCAACATCTCTTAAAACATCAAGTTTCTAAGGATTTGAAATGTAGTAATTGTGAATATAAAACAAATGTTAAACTCAACTTCAAACGACATCTTTTAAAACATAAGGTTTCTAAGGATTTTAAGTGCGCTAATTGTAATTATGAGACACACAATAAATATAACCTTAACCAACATCTTTTAACACATAAAGTTTTTAAGGATTTTAAATGTGCTGATTGTGATTATGGAACAAATGACAAACGCTACTTCAAGCAACATCTTTTAAAACATAAAATGTCTAAGGATTTTAAATGTGTTGATTGTGATTATGAAACAAATGATAACCGCTACTTCAAACAACATCTTTTAAAACATAAAGTTTCTAAGGATTTTAAATGTGCTATTTGTGGTTATGGGACAAACATTAAGTATAACTTTAACCAACACGTCTTAACACACAAAGTTTCTAAGTATTTTAAATGTGCTGATTGTGATTATGGGACAAATTTTAAATCCGCCCTTAAAATACACCTTTTAAAACATAAGGTTTCTAAAGATTTTAAATGTACTAATTGTGATTATGAGACAAATTATAAATCCGATCTTAAACGACACCTTTTAAAACATAAAGTTTCTAAGGATTTAAAATGTGGTAATTGTGGTTATGAAACAAACGTTAAACTCGACTTCAAACGACATCTTTTAAAACATGGAGCTTCTAAGGTTTTTAAATGTGCTACTTGTGATTATGGGACAAATCATAAACGCTACTTCAAACAACATATTTTAAAACATACAGATTCTAAGGATTTTAAATTAGAATTTGGGACAAATAGTACGCTGAAAGGGTCCTGACTCACAATTTGAATATTTACCATTTTACCCCATAGATTAATTCAAAATTGTCCCCTTATAAGGTATTTCACAAAATGCATTAAAATATATCAATATTATATATAATAAAATTGATGCATAGCCGACCAGTACCGTTGGCATATATAGAGACACCGTATCAACGCGTGCGCTGTGCGCCAATGTCGCGCTCTAGTGCTTATATCAAAAAACACATGTTATTTGGCTACCTTGATGCAGTGTCTGTGAGAGGGAGCATTGTTTTGTTTATATGAATAGACAGTGTTAGAATCTTAGATTAGAATATTCTATTATTACTCAGAAAGTAAGTGCATTGTTTAATACCAAAATAGATTCTTAACACATTTATTTATAGGTAACATTATTGTTGTTAGGTATGGATGGAGATAATAACACTCCACCCATTAAAATCGAACCAAAACAAGAAGAAGAAATTCATTCTCTTCTTCAAGAACACATTTCAGTTAGCAACGATGTTTTGGTAACAATAAAGGGCGAAATTACCAGTGCACCATGTTGTAAATCACTTTATAATGAAGTACCGCAACACTGTGACTTTAAACATCACCTTTTAACTCCATGTAAAAAAGTGTCTAAAGATTTTAAATGTGATGATTGTGATTATGTCACAAATGACAGAAGCAACTTGAAACGACATCTTTTAACACATACAGTTATGAAGGATTTTAAGTGTGCTAATTGTGATTATGCGACAAATCTCAAACTCTATTTCAAACGACATATTTTAAAACATAAAGTTTCTAAGGATTTTAAATGTGCTTATTGTGATTACGGAACAAATACTAAATACGTCCTAAAACAACATCTTTTAACGCATAAAGTTTCAAAGGATTTTAAATGTGCTGAATGTGATTATGCGACAAATGTTAAACTCAATTTTAAACGACATATGTTAAAACATAAAGTTTCTAAGGATTTGAAATGTGCTACTTGTGATTATGGGACATATAATAAATACCACTTCAAACGACATCTTTTGACACATAATATTTCGAAGGATTTTAAATGTGCTGATTGTGATTATGAAACAAACGTTAAACTTAACTTGAAACTACATCTTTTAAAACATAAAGTTTCTAAGGATTTTAAATGTGCTACTTGTGATTATAAGACAAACAATAAAAATAACTTTAATCAACACTTGTTGACACATAAAGTTTCCCAAGATTTTAAATGCACTACTTGCGATTATGGGACAAATGCTAAACATAACCTCAAAAAACATCTTTTGAACCATAAAGTTTCGAAAGATTTTAAATGTGTTGTTTGTAATTATGAAACAAATAATAAACAACTCTACAAACGACATCTTTTGCACCATACAGTTTCGAAGGATTTTAAATGTTCTGATTGTGATTATGAGACAAATAATAAACAACTCTTCAAACGACATCTTTTAAAACATAAAGATTTTAAGGAGTTTAAATGTGCTAATTGTGATTATGAAACAAACCTTAAAATAAACTTCAAACAACATGTTTTAAAACACAACGTTTCTAAGGATTTTAAATGTGCTGATTGTAATTATGAAACAAACGTTAAAATCAACTTGAAAAATCATCTTTTAAAACATAAACTTTCTAACGATTTTAAATGCGCCTATTGTGATTACGGGACAAACAATAAATGCGTCTTCAAAGGACATCTTTTAACACATAAAGTTTCTAAGGATTTTAAATGTGTTGATTGTGATTATAGGACGAATGGTAAACTCAATTTCAAACGTCATATTTTAAAACATAAATTTTCTAAGGATTTTAAATGTGCTACTTGTTATTATGGGACAAATAATAAACACCTCTTCAAACTACATCTTTTGAAACATAACGTTTCTAAGGAGTTTAAATGTGGTGATTGTGATTATGAAACAAATCTAAATATCAACTTCAAACAACATCTCTTAAAACATAAAGTTTCTAAGGATCTTAAATGTGCCGATTGTGATTATGAGACAAATTATAAAAGCAACTTCAACCGACATCTTTTAAAACATAAAGTTTCTAAAGATTTTAAATGTTTTGAATGTGATTATGGGACAAATATTAAACCCGCCTTCAAACGACATCTTTTTACACATACAGTTTCTAAGGATTTTAAATGTGCTGATGGTGATTATCGAACGAATCATAAAGATAAACATAACCTCAAAAAACATCTTTTGAAACATAGAGTTTCTAAGAATTAGAATGTTCTGAATGTGATTATCAGGCAAATTATAAACGCTACTTCAAACAACATCTTGTAAAATAAAGTTTGTAAGTATTTGAAAGTATGATTTTGCGGCAAAGCGGCGAAAGAGTCCTGACTCAGCAGAATGTTAATTAACATCATTTTACGAGATATTTTAATACTGTCTATTTCAAATATATTTGACAAAATGCATGATAAGTACGTGTACCGATGTACCTACCTATTTATATTACAATAAAAGTCATGCATAGCAGTCATCAGGTGGCAGATACCGTAACTGGAATAACTTGTGTCATTGTTTGGATTTGGTTGAACTGTAAAGGCGTATTTCTTTTAATTAAATTGCAAATATTTGTTTATTTTTACATCTCGGTCGAAGAGCTGACAGACAGCGACGGATTGACCTGGAAGAGCAGGTGGCGATTTCCGCCTGGTCAGTCGACTATTAATGGTTCCATTTGTGAAAAACTGTGTTTGATGGCAGCATTTAAGTTTCTTGCATTATTTGCATTTCGATATCACTTTTATTGATTTTAAGGTATAATTCAGGTAACGTATCGGTTTTGATCTTAGTGGGATATTTAAAATTAACGCTTTATTTGAGCACCACGTTCTCAAATTGTCTTGTCGTAAGTTTACCCAAATTAAGTTTTGGGCCAACATATTATTTATTTACCACATAATACGTACAGATATTTACATAGGCAGTTCTCTAATTCGCCGTTTTATAGTTTTACTAAGATCTGTTGTATAATTTTTTTATGTTTATGGTTCCTAAAGAAACAGTATACAACTATTAGACATACCCTGATTAACGAGCTACGCTAAATAAAATGTTGATATTGTGCTTTATGAAATATATTCTACGATATGATTCCTTTTTCTTCGAGAGTTATACTTAAATATAGTATAAGGATGGAATCGACTAGTATGCGAAAAATCGGCCAAATTGCGAGGAGAACGACAGTAAATTGAAGTATTTCCTATGTCGTGTCTTTAATTACCAAGTTAAACTGCAGCATAGTAACAGTTACGTTGTCATCAATAAAACGCGCTGTAATAAATAATGGCCCATATAATGCACCAAATATCATTTGACAAGACGTAAAATTGTAACAGCACCACATGCGCTAGCAACTTGAACTGAATTTTAAGTAGGGAACGTGCTATCGATAATTAAATTTTAACTGTAATAGCAGTCATACATTTCTAATACTCTCGTTAGACGTGCTGATATAACTTTTGCAGACATTCGTATTCATAATTGAGGTTTACGATGTTAATTTGAACTACAAATTTTCCGGCGATATATATATATAATTGTAATAGACATAATTAAAGAGAGGTTTACACAGCTGTTTAGGTATATTATTGGAGACTATTTGCAGAATATCGGCTGTTTGTTCAATAGTAGTTTTGCACTTATATCTATGCAAATTGAACGTTCGATAACTTTTTTACTTGACCCCGTATAGTTATTCTGAAAACGGTAAATTTTGCAACAATTATTACAAAAAAAAACTTTAGTAATAAACATATTTCCGATAACTTAAATTGAAAATACAACTTTTGCCCATATCCCAAAAACACTTATGCTCGTTTGCACCGACAAATTTAAGCGGAGCTTAGCTTATGCGTCCCTTAAAATCCATGGCAACCATTGTCTCAATAATCGTTGCCATGGAGGGACGCTTAAGCTAAGCTCCGCTTAAATTTGTGGGTGCAAACGGGCATTATACTTATAGTTTAAGAGTTACCCCATACCAACGACATAATTTGACCGCTTTGCACCTCCACGAACGTTTTTAAAATCTGATACGCTCCAGTAGATTAGTTCTAACATCCTCCTTTACGTTAAACAAATCACGCTAGTTTAAATAATCTACACAGTTTACGTTTTTAGTATAACGTTTGCTTAATTTATGTTTATGTTTTGATTACATGGTCTTGACCGGAAGTAATATTCATACTAATTTTGATCATTATGTTAATATGCGGAAATTTCCGAGTTGTTTGTGTGTGTGTACTGACTTGATGTTAGTAACTAACATGTTCTCAGTGAATGAAGCAGTCACGGAGGCAGCGAAAACTGTAATCAAATGAGTTACCTAATTCCGTGATTGTGTTTGACATTGAACTGTAGGCTCGAAACCCCGAACGAGGGGCGAGTTACATATCTCAGGGGTGAGATTATGCTAATCAAAACTCTTCGGTTTAGAATCTGTGCGATAAATTAGTTAATAATTTGCCTACAATGCCATGTAATTTTCCATCTTGTTCTTAACAAAAAAGTCTTAACTACTTTATTAACTTTTGGGCTATGTTTCAACTCTTATTATCCTTGGCAGTTGCTTTTGATGTTTGATCACGTGTGATTTTTTGATTTTTTTTAAACGTTGCCGGGTTGACTTTATTTCCATGTTCTTGTAGTGTGAAATAGGGGTAGAACCTGAGAGTTAAGTCTTAATTCTCATATGTCTATGGGTTAATTAGGTTTACTACAACCTTTTGTTGTAAGATTTAAATCAGAATCGTCAACTTTGATTTAATTCTATTAATTAATGACTTAAATGGTTTGGCAACGCTGCATTTGAGATTTTGATTTGAGAGTAGCTATTTTCACGTGCCTATAATAGCGTTTTCGATTGGCAAAACTCGTACCTACTGCACGAGTGTTGCACGAGAAACTGAAGAAATCCATATGAAAATTGCTCTCAATGGAACATAAATATTCGTAAAGATTTGTTGTCATTTGTCCATAACCTCATTTTAGATTTAGGTAATCGACAAATCTCTATTCAAAAAAATGACAAACGATTTCAGTATTATTTATGATAAACGATGAGGAATATAAATTTGAAATTCCTGTAAAGAACCAATTTTTGGCGTTCAGTTTAATGTGTAAGTGCAACTTTTTGTAAAATAGAAGTTATGGCTAGTTCATCATCTTCGCTATCGCTAGATGACGACAAAAAACTCTCCCAACGCAAGAAACAAATTCAAATTGTCGCACGTTTGTTTTGAAAATTTGTTAACTAGCAGCTCCTACGAGCCCTCGGACCTCGTGCGTCGAAATTTGCACTGAGTGCGTAATTGTTGCATCACATTTGCCAATGGAACACAGAAAATTGCCCTAAAATTACCAATAGAACGTAAAAATTGCACTCGTGCAGCACGAGTTTTGCCAATCGAAAACGCCTTGAGAAAAACGCTATTAAATAACCTCTTTTTTGCTTTTGCAATTAGCAAAGCTCAAAATAAACGTATATTTCACTGAAGTTAACACAGGTATAGACCAAGATCCAAGCAGTACCAGAGGTTACTTCTTTTTAATTAAATATTTTAATACCTTTAGCTCGACCTATAGTATCTGGTACCTGTAAATTGACTATCGCTCTAGCTAGCAAGTATGAATAGGTTCCCTGTGCATTAACACTACTCTTTAATAACAATTTTTGGTTACTCAGAATGTAGGTAAGTAATGTCTGGTTCCTCGGGGTTAGGGATCTCCATATATATGGGGATCTCGCCCCCCAAAATAGTTTTTTTAACACATTTATATTTATAACACTAATTGTTTAGGTATGGATGGAAATAATGACATACCACCCATTAAAATCGAACCAAAACAAGAAGTAGAAATCGATTCCTTTCTTCAGGAGCAAATTTCAGTCAGTAACGAAGTTTTGGTGACAATAAAGCATGAAGTTACCATTGGTACAGCACAGCCCAAATCGCTTTATAATGAAAAAGTTCAGCAACCCTCTGAATTTCAATTTCAGTTTAAATGTGGTGATTGTAATTATGGGACAAATTTTAAGTGCAACTTCAGACGACATCTTTTGATACATAAAGTTTCTAAGGAATTTAAATGTGCTACTTGTAATTATGAAACAAATGATAAAGATTACTTCAAACGCCACCTTCTAAAACATAGAGTTTCTAAGGATTTTAAATGTGCTAATTGCCATTATGAGACAAATGATAAACAATATTTCAAACGCCACATTTTAAAACATAGAGTTTCTAAGGATTTTAAGTGTGCCGATTGTGATCATGAGACACATGATAAACGCAACTTCAAAGAACATCTTTTATTACATAAAGTGTCTAAGGATTTTCAATGTGCCAATTGTGATTACGGGACAAATAGTAAACAAGTCTTCAAACGACATCTTTTAACACATAATGTTTCAAACGAGGTTTCTAAGAATTTTAACTGTACCAATTGTGAGTACGGGTCAAATAATAAATACATCTTCAAACGACATCTTTTAAAACATAAAGTTTCTAAGGATTTTAAATGCGCTGATTGTGATTATGGGACAAATGTTAAATGCAACATCAAACAACATGTTTTAACCCATAAAGTTGCTAAGGATTTTAAATGTGTTAATTGTGATTATGAAACAAACAAGAAATATTGCTTTAACCAACACCTGTTAACACATAAAGTTTCTAAGGATTTTAAATGTGCTAATTGTGATTATGGGACAAATCGTCAAAGCAACTTGAAACGACATCTTTTAAAACATACAGTTTCTAATGAGGCTTCTAAGGATTTTAAATGTGCTGATTGTGATTATGGAACAAACAAGAAATATTTGTTTAATCAACACCTCCTTTTAAAACATAAAGGGTCTAAGCATTTTAAATGTGCTGATTGTGATTACAGCACAAATATTAAACATGTCTTCAGTCAACATGTTTCAACACATAAAAGAGTCTGAAATTGTAAAATATGCTAATTGTGATTAATAGATGTACGTTAAGGTAAAACGCCTAAACCTCCTTACAATGCGCATGCGAAAGAAATGTCAAAGTTGCAATTGTTATTAATTAAAATGTAGGTTAGGTTATTGTAAAAAATGCAATAAATTGTTTTCATCACAGGCTATTGTAATGAATAAATATATTTGTAAATTGTTTAAATTTTAAACTCGTAGATTTTTGAGGCCATGTTTCGCTGGAGCAGTATAAAATCCGAAAAGGGTTGATTTGTTAAATCAATTGTATATGATTTGGCAACTCTGCATTTGACATTTTGAGTTGAGAGTAGCTAAATTCACACCACACGTGCAAAGAACTCTTCTTTACATATGATTTTAAGCAGTTCAAAATAAACCTATATTTCACTGAACTTAACACAGGTATAGTCCAAGATCCGAGGATTACCAGAGATTACTTACTTAAAAAAAAATAGTTTAATACCTGTAGCATCTGGTACCTACCTGTAAATTGGGCATCGACCATAGCAATTGTACCCTGTGCATTTCAACAAGTTTTGATTACTCAGAAAGTAAGTAATATGTTTGGTTGCTCTGGGATCTAACTGTATTGCTTAACATCAAAATTGATTTTGAACACATTTATTTATAACAATTAATTGTTTAGGTATGGATGGAAATAATGACATACCACCCATTAAAATCGAACCAAAACAAGAAGTAGAAATCGATTCCTTTCTTCAGGAACATATTTCAGTAAGCAACGAAGTTTTGGTGACAATAAAGGACGAGGTTACCATTAGTACACCACCCAAATCTTTTTATAATGTAGTAGTACAGCAACCCTCTGTCTTTCAAAGTCACCTTTTAACTCAATTTGAGTTTAAATGTGTTGATTGTGATTATGAGACAAATGATAAAAACTACTTCAAACGCCACATTTTAAACCATGGGGTTACTAAGGATTTTAAATGTGCTGATTGTGATTATGAGACAAATGATAAAAAATACTTCAAACGCCACATTCTAAAACATAGAGTTACTAAGGATTTTAAATGTGTTGATTGTGATTATGGAACAAATGATAAAGGCAACTTCAAACAACATCTTTTAACCCATAAAGTTTCTAAGGAATTTAAATGTGCTATTTGTAATTATGAAACAAACAAGAAATTTTGCTTTAATCAACACCTTTTAACGCATAAAGTTTCTAAGGATTTTAAGTGTGCGGATTGTGATTACGGGACAAATAGGAAACAAGACCTCAAACAACATATTTTAATACATAAAATTTCGAAGATTTTTAAATGTGCTGATTGTGATTACGGAACAAATAATAAACATGTCTTCAAAAGACATCTTTTAACACACAAAATTTCTAAGGATTTTAAATGCGCCGATTGTGATTATGGGACAAATGTTAAAAGCAACTTCAATCAACATCTTTTAACACATAAAGTTTCTAAGGATTTTAAATGTGTTTATTGTGATTATGAAACAAACAAGAAATACTGCTTAAATCGACACCTTTTAATACATAAGGTTTCTAAGGATTTTAAATGTGCTAATTGTAATTATGAGACAAATCGTAAAAAGCAACTTACAACGACATGTTTTAAAACATAAAGTTTCCAAGGATTTTAAATGCGCTGATTGTGATTATGGGACAAATATTAAAAACAGCTTCAAACAACATCTTTTAACCCATAAAGTTTCGAAGGATTTGAAATGTGCTGATTGTATTTACGAGACAAATGATAAAAAATACTTCAAACGCCACATTTTAAAACATAGAGTTACTAAGGATTTTAAATGCATTGATTGTGATTATGGAACAAATGATAAAAGCAACTTTAAACAACATCTTTTAACCCATACATAAAGTTTCTAAGGAATTTAAATGTGCTGATTGTGATTATGGAACAAACAAGAAATATTTGTTTAATCAACACCTCCTTTTAAAACATAAAGGGTCTAAGCATTTTAAATGTGCTGATTGTGATTACAGCACAAATATTAAACATGTCTTCAGTCAACATGTTTCAACACATAAAAGAGTCTGAAATTGTAAAATATGCTAATTGTGATTAATAGATGTACGTTAAGGTAAAACGCCTAAATCTCCTTACAATGCGCATGCGAAAGAAATGTCAAAATTGCAATTGTTATTAATTAAAATGTAGGTTAGGTTATTGTAAAAAATGCATTAAATTGTTTTCATCACAGGCTATTGTAATGAATAAATATATTTGTAAATTGTAATTTACATTTAAACTCGCAGATTTTTGAGGCCATGTTTCGCTGGAGCAGCATAAAATCCGAAAAGGGTTGATTTGTTAAATCAATTGTATATGATTTGGCAACTCTGCATTTGACATTTTGAGTTGAGAGTAGCTAATTTCACACCACACGTGCAATTTAAAGAACTCTTCTTTACATATGATTTTAAGCAGTTCAAAATAAACCTATATTTCACTGAACTTAACACAGGTATAGTCCAAGATCCGAGGATTACAAGAGATTACTTACTTTAAAAAAAAATAGTTTAATACCTGTAGCATCTGGTACCTACCTGTAAATTGGGCATCGACCATAGCAATTGTACCCTGTGCATTTCAACAAGTTTTGATTACTCAGAAAGTAAGTAATATGTTTGGTTGCTCTGGGATCTAACTGTATTGCTTAACATCAAAATTGATTTTGAACACATTTATTTATAACAATTAATTGTTTAGGTATGGATGGAAATAATGACATACCACCCATTAAAATCGAACCAAAACAAGAAGTAGAAATCGATTCCTTTCTTCAGGAACATATTTCAGTAAGCAACGAAGTTTTGGTGACAATAAAGGACGAGGTTACCATTAGTACACCACACAAATCTTTTTATAATGTAGTAGTACAGCAACCCTCTGTCTTTCAAAGTCACTTTTTAACTCGATTTGAGTTTAAATGTGTTGATTGTGATTATGAGACAAATGATAAAAACTACTTCAAACGCCACATTTTAAAACATAGAGTTACTAAGGATTTTAAATGTGTTGATTGTGATTATGGAACAAATGATAAAGGCAACTTTAAACAACATCTTTTAACCCATAAAGTTTCTAAGGATTTTAAGTGTGCGGATTGTGATTACGGAACAAATAATAAACATGTCTTCAAAAGACATCTTTTAACACACAAAATTTCTAAGGATTTTAAATGCGCCGATTGTGATTATGGGACAAATGTTAAAAACAACTTCAATCGACATCTTTTAACACATAAAGTTTCTAAGGAAATTAAATGTGCTATTTGTGATTATGAAACAAACAAGAAATACTGCTTTAATCGACACCTTTTAATACATAAGGTTTCTAAGGATTTTAAATGTGCTAATTGTAATTATGAGACAAATCGTAAATGGAACTTACAACAACATGTTTTAAAACATAAAGTTTCCAAGGATTTTAAATGCGCTGATTGTGATTATGGGACAAATATTAAAAGCAGCTTCAAACAACATCTTTTAACCCATAAAGTTTCGAAGGATTTGAAATGTGCTATTTGTGGTTATGGGACAAACATTAAGTATAACTTTAACCAACACGTCTTAACACACAAAGTTTCTAAGTATTTTAAATGTGCTGATTGTGATTATGGGACAAATTTTAAATCCGCCCTTAAAATACACCTTTTAAAACATAAGGTTTCTAAAGATTTTAAATGTACTAATTGTGATTATGAGACAAATTATAAATCCGATCTTAAACGACACCTTTTAAAACATAAAGTTTCTAAGGATTTAAAATGTGGTAATTGTGGTTATGAAACAAACGTTAAACTCGACTTCAAACGACATCTTTTAAAACATGGAGCTTCTAAGGTTTTTAAATGTGCTACTTGTGATTATGGGACAAATCATAAACGCTACTTCAAACAACATATTTTAAAACATACAGATTCTAAGGATTTTAAATTAGAATTTGGGACAAATAGTACGCTGAAAGGGTCCTGACTCACTACTACAATTTGAATATTTACCATTTTACCCCATAGATTAATTCAAAATTGTCCCCTTATAAGGTATTTCACAAAATGCATTATAAATATATCAATATTATATATAATAAAATTGATGCATAGCCGACCAGTACCGTTGGCATATATAGAGACACCGTATCAACGCGTGCGCTGTGCGCCAATGTCGCGCTCTAGTGCTTATATCAAAAAACACATGTTATTTGGCTCATACATATATGTATAAAAGACATATATGGGCTCATATATATAAGAGAAATATGGCTACAACCATATATATAAGAGAAGATATATATGGCTACAACACGTTGAGATAAAAGGCCTAAACTCCGTACAATCTGCGCATGCGAAAGAAACGTCAAAGTTGCAATGTTATTAATTAAAATGTAGGTTAGGTTATTGTTTTCATCACAAGCTGGTATCTGTTATAATGAATAAACATATTCGTAAATCGTAATGTACATTTAAACTCATAGACTTTTGTCGTTGTTATACCAAGAGCCATGTTTCGCTGCGGCAGTATAAAATTCGAAAAGGACAGTATAAGCCCCATGTTCACAAATCGTAACCCAAGACATTTCAAATACCTACGAATCGCTAATAAACCGGACGGCTACTACGGTGATAAAACTGGAACGCTCCTACTGGCATAAATATACAAATTTGCTTTCCTACCGCCTCCAATAAGACAGCCCGATTGTAGATGACAACCGACACAAACAGGCCGTCACGTAACTTCATTGTTCGTCCATTACATCAACGGACCCGACACTCACCGCTAGCACGAAGGAATGGGCCATCAAAACCAGGCTGTATAAGACCATGCACCAAGTCGTTGGCGTACGTGAACGTCACACGGTCACGTCCCTGCATTCAATTTAATGTGTGCTACTTTTAGGTTTCAGTTCTTCGTACAAAGATACCTTGCAAGCGGTCCGACAGAGTTTATGTGCGATTGCAAACCCGAACACAACGGCAGTAAGGTCACAAAGTTTCTAACGTGCTCCAAGATTTCAATTTGAAATTGTCTGAACCGGAATAGTCAAGAGAGCCGTGGACGAGAGAAAGATTACCAAACCCGTGGGATATAATCTGACTTGACAGATAATGTGAATCGATCTTAAATTGTGGACCTATTAGGTAAATAGCTGCATAATTTACAATAAAGTTTTATTTGTACTTGTGCTTCCATAGTTTCTGTAAAGAGAAGGCTGAGAATTGGGTCGCTGCAATGAAGTGATAGAAAGCCCTACGTTCAGTCTGTCGAGATGCTTCCCTGTTTCTAACTCAAAGGTTCTTCCAAAGAAGGTGCTTATTACTAATTTCTAAATTGCATGAAAAACCGTTTATTTGATTTTTTAAGAAGAAGTTAATGGGTTTCAAGAACAATAAATTTGATAAATATGTAAACTTTTTATTGCTTACCAATATTTTAAACATTAAATAATAATAAATTACAGAATAATAAAAAGGGCACCTTAGTTATAGTGAATTGGCAATTTCAAATTGAAATCTTGGAGCACATTAGAAACTTTGCGACCTTACTGACGTTGTGTTCGGGTTTGCAATCGCACATAAACTCTGTCGGACCGTTTGCAAGGCATCTTTGTACTAAGAACTGAAACCTACAAGTAGCAAACATTAAATTGAATGCAGGGACGTTCACGTACGCCAACGACTTGGTGCATGGTCTTATACAGCCGGGTTTTGACGGGCCATTCCTTCGTGCTAGCGGTGAGTGTCGGGTCCATTGATGTAATGCACAAACAATAAAGTTAAGTGACGGCCTGTTTGTGTCGGTTGTCATCTACAATCGGGCTGTCTTATTGGAGGCGGTAGGAAAGCAAATTTGTATATTTATGCCAGTAGGAGCGTTCCAGTTTTATCACCGTAGTAGCCGTCCGGTTTATTAGCGATTCGTAGGTATTTGAAATGTCTTGGGTTACGATTTGTGAACATGGGGCTTATACTGTCCTTTTCGGATTTTATACTGCCGCAGCGAAACATGGCTCTTGGTATAACAACGTCAAAAGTCTGTGAGTTTAAATGTACATTACGATTTACGAATATATTTGTTCATTATAACAGCCTGTGATGAAAACAATAACCTAACCTACATTTTAATTAATAACATTGCAACTTTGACGTTTCTTTCGCATGCGCAGATTGTACGGAGTTTAGGCCTTTTATCTCAACGTTGCTACAACTCCGTTAAAATCTACGAGTAAAAATAAGAGGAGAGAATATAACGGTGGTGGGAAATAGCATAACACGCGACGGAAGTCGTCATCGTATTACTTCCTTTGCACTGGTCAGTTATGTCAACTTGACTTATCAATATCATAAAACAGAAGAGACGATGTCAGTTTTGTTTTATTGCACCACTGCCAATAATGACGCGTTTCTCCCCACTCTTATAACTTCCTTTTTGTCCATTTCCGTCTCGACCCCTTTTAATTCAAGGTTCCCACCTTTTATTTTTTCCTCTTTAGGTTAAAATTCTGAATGAACACCTTGCACGCAGGCAACACATCTTACGTCGTATAAATTACTTTTTTGGAAACAGAGCGTTTTAACTGTGTGCTTGTGTAACAATCCTGCTTCAGTGATATCAAAATTTAAGTTACTCAGTTCTTAGTTTCTTCAAATACATTCAGTTTCCCTCACTTTGAATACAACGAAAATTGGAGACTCCTGTTGTAATTAAAATAAATCAATGACTCATCTGGTAGGAATACTTCACGCGATTAGTACTCATAACTTTCAGATGTCGCCACCTATAGCAAATGCGCCTTTTGGATGCCCATAAATACAAAACCTGTTCGCGAGTTTGAATGGAATGGAAGGAAACGCGCCAAAGCTTCAGGAGTCGGAAAACTTCAGCCGCACCGGCTACTGTAACCCGACCCCACATCGGGCGCGTCTTTAACCGTCAAACTCGAGGACGACTAACAATCACGAAAATGACAATTCCGTTCGAAAAAACTCATCCCAATCACAAATCTCATTAAAATATCCATCTCGATCTAAAATTTAGTTCAGTTACAAAATTCTATCATTTTGGAAGTGGTGCGTTTGTTGTATAAATTAGGATTAAGTGGCTTAAATTGGTACGTGTGCGGTGCTCGCCTGTTGGAGTGTTTCCCAAATTAAGGTAAATTGAATTTTTCTAAGTTTACGCCGCGCGAGTAGACCCAAGCGTCCTAGTTTTGGTAACAAATTTGAAATTATCATCATAAGGTGGATCGTATTAATAGAATACCTAGAAGGATAAGAATACTTTACTAGACAAGGCAGTGGTTGTGGTTGTTGTGAGTGCAACAAAAATAACATTCACACTGCATGTGCTCGGCAAAACACAACGACAACTTCGGAAACTTTCTAACTTGATTATTTTTAGTTCCTATTTTGATACCTAAGTATTTATGATCAGGGGAGATAAAAGAGTGCAGAACCTTGACTTATCGTCTTACGTTACCTTCTATTTACGGTAGGTACGTTACCTGCGTATTTTTAAACACGTTTCGCACAAGATTGTGTTCATTTTTATGCAAAAAAAGTGAAGCTTGACGTCATTGATGAAGTAATAGAGAAACAATGTTGCATTCCGCTGGTTTTCATCGAGCGTTGTGCCAATAATTGCAAAGATTGTAATTACGCTCGGAATGTTTTAACAATATATCATTTTATTAACGACGACGTCTTTCATGGCAGGTACCGCACGTACCTACCTACTTCGAGATTTGTGGCGAGCACCTCTTAAATACCAGACATTCTTGTTGTTTTACGAGCACCGGTGTCTGGACGTATTAAAAATCACGTAATATCCAATAAGACATTCCTATAAAAGTAGGCGAGGAAAGAAAATGTCAGTTAGTGGTGGCAACTTTTACGAGGGGGATTTTAGGTATTTGCTTGTATACGAAAAGCAATCGCTAGTTCTTTTTTATATAATGCGAACGCATAAGAGACGAAACACAAGAACTTACCTGCGCAATCAAATTCTCCATAAAAATGAATAAAACTAAAACTGTTTGTTTTAATCCCGGCCCTGAAAACAGATTCGTGCCAGTCGTGTCATAATGGAATGGATTAGACTGTTACTCTACCCGATGGTACATCTTCGGACTACTCCGTGGAAACCACCAAACGATTGAGGCGTAGTTTAGAACTTATTTCGGTTAATTCAAAATTATTTTGTAGAGACAGGAACAGGACCTGGATATTGGGATTATAATGTGTCTAAAACACTATATGTATGCCTAACATACAACTATCAAATATTGACTTAAAATTTCTCATTTCGAGAGACACAAACTTTGATCAACACTTGAAATAAATCTTTTGCACCAATCAAAGAAAATCTGACATGAAAACTCTATCTAGGTAGCACAAAGGATTCGAATAAACACACAATTAATTTGATTGACAAAAATTTATTCTGATACCACTGAAACAAAATGCCGGAAAGAAATAAAGGCTTACAGCTTGTTTTGTCATAATACCCCGCACGCACGCCATCGATAAAAAAATTAAAATTTCGAAGAATTCAAATAACGTGACCGTGAAAGGTTTGCGATATTCGGGCGCCTTTATCAAAGACAAAAAAGCACTCGCTGACAGTGTCAGGAAACTGTACTTTTAATAAATTGAACTCAATAATAATAGGTAAATAAGATGATATACAGTCAGATTGAGTTGGCGCTGCTTTAACTAAAACCCGCCGCACAAACGGCTATCTACCTTAGGATTATTAAAAGCCTGACATCTTCTACAGCGGCCGATTCGTATATAATCTTCCGTACTTGGTTGCAATATCGGATAAAACTTACATGGCAACAGGACAGCAGCATACACAAAAGGCTCCCAACACAAAATAATTGTTTCGATAAAGAAAACACAAATGCAGTCATAATCAACTATGATCTCTGTACGATTCACTATCGAATACGATAATTAACTCGCATAGGTACTTTTTCAGAAGCAGGGCAATGTACATCAACCAGGTCCGTAGCCACGATAAAGTAGCAGATGGGGCTTAAGATAAAAGCATTGATAACGAAGTTTTATACAAAATAACTGTAATTTTCGATTTTTCAGTTATTAAATTTACTGAATACCCTTGTAAGCGGTTTATTTACTTAAAAGAGCCTCGTAACTCTTGAGTAGATGGCTCCATCTATTGTTGGAATTTGAATCGCTGAATTTTATTGTGCAGTGTGTATCGACTTTCACACTCTTTCTGTCGAAAACAGTATCAGGTGACACTCGATTAAACCAGCAGCTGAGGCCTTAGTTGCGAACGCATGGAATTTTAATTGCCATCATCCATATTTTATTAATCTCTAGCAATTGGATTCATTCAACCGGGGATTCTAGAATAATTAGTTAATGGATTCACTTAAAAACTCCAACAGGGAGGATATAATTGCGTTTTTTTTCTAGGTTATCATAAGTACAGCCATTTGCATTTTCCGTAATTGAGGTGTACCTTTTCTTTAGGTTCGATTGTCATCTATTATACGACAATTTTCCATCGACAATTGTTGCTTCATCTATTATTATTTAAGAGGTATGTACATTTTAGGGTATCAAAGAGATGGATTACCTTTGATTTCTTTTAGGGATTCAATTTTTAGTTTTAATGTTAGTTCAAATTCAAATTTTATTCAACTCTGTAAGGGCCAGCTTAAGTTCTATTGACGTACGAGTGTATAACCTTGGGTTAAATTCACCGTTGCCTGCGAGTGCCAACATCTTTGACATATCTTCCATTTGCTGATAACGAGCGGTCATTTTCTGAAATTTGTTCTCAAAGAGATAAGCGTATTAGATAATAAGTATTTTGTCCCTTCTGCTATCACATTCAAGTAATTTGTTAACATTAGTACCTATTTAATATCTTTGCCATCTCGGTTAAATTTTGATCGAGTTTGAAATGTGAATGTTGTTGGAGTCCATCACTTCCTTCTGAAGCAAATTAAGTACCGTACTGGTATAGAAGCAGATTACGAGTAGAGCAAGGCCCTTCAGGCATTAGTCAATTAACTGTGTACCGCGCCCTGCGGCTTGGGAGGTTTTCTTTGATTATCTGCAGGTTTTGGATGCGAGAATTGAGCTCACTTCTTGGCGTCGACATCTAATTTTATTCCAAGGTAAGCGTCTCAGTAAAATGTAGCTTACAATAAAACTGGTGACGTTATTGAAAAACTTATATATATATATATATATATACAGGGTGTTACACGACCGTTCGAAAAAAAAAATCGGGTTGTAGAGGGCATCAAAACAAGCACTTTTTCCAAATAAACCGAGGGTCCAACGTATTTCGTTTGGGAGCCACCCCCCAAAGAGTGTTGAAATCTGCATTTCTTCTTTAATTTTTTTCTCAGCAACCATAAGAGTTACAAAGTCGGGTGGCATGTCTTTGAATAGGTTTTTGGGTATGCTCTTTCCGATTTTGCAATTTTTTTTCAAAATTCCTACCACTAAAGGGTGCACCCCTAAACTAGGGTGCAAAAAAAATTCTGATTTCGACGAAATTTGGTATCTGGGGGTTTTTTAACATGAAAATCACGAATCTGAAATTAGTTTTTGAAAATTCGAAAAAAAAGTTCCACTGAAATTCTTGGCGGGACAACGAAAATAGAGATAATTCCACGAAATTTGTTGTGTACATACTAAACGAGTTAAGGAACAAAATTGTCGAACAGTTTTTTAAAATAACTTTTCAAACAAAAGTTATACTCATTTGAATGTTGGTCCTTCGGGTCGCGAAGTGTCCCAAGTCTACTAGTAAGCCATAATTGCGCATGTGTTGGTTGACAATGTCGCAAAAACAAAAGATTAACGGTTTGAGTCGATATTTTGTTATTTGGAATTAATTCGGTCATTAAATGATTAAAAAATTCGATGTATCGATTAAAACACCTACCAAGGTATTTTAAAGCGCTGATCGATTTATTTATTATCTAAATAAGGTAGGGGAAAAAGTCAAATCACTTTCCGTATGATACTTTTTCACTATGATCAAAAATTTTCATAATCTTAGGTTGAAAAATAACTTCCAAAAGAACACGCTCCTTTTAAGGACAAATCGCTTTAAGATACCTTGGTAGGTGTTTTAATCGATACATCGAATTTTTTAATCATTTAATGACCGAATTAATTCCAAATAACAAAATATCGACTCAAACCGTTAATCTTTTGTTTTTGCAACATTGTCAACCAACACATGCGAAATTATGGCTTACTAGTAGGCTTGGGACACTTCGCGACCCGAAGGACCAACATTCAAATGAGTATAACTTTTGTTTGAAAAGTTATTTTAAAAAACTGTTCGACAGTTTTGTTCCTTAACTCGTTTAGTATGTACACAACAAATTTCGTGGAATTATCTCTATTTTCGTTGTCCCGCCAAGAATTGCAGTGGAACTTTTTTTTTCGAATTTTCAAAAACTAATTTCAGATTCGTGATTTTCATGTTTAAAAAACCCCAGATACCAAATTTCGTCGAAATCAGAATTTTTTTTTGCACCCTAGTTTAGGGGTGCGCCCTTTAGGGGTGCGCCCTTTAGGGGTAGGAATTTTGAAAAAAAAATTGCAAAATCGGAAAGAGCATACCCAAAAACCTATTCAAAGACATGCCACCCGACTTTGTAACTCTTATGGTTGCTGAGAAAAAAATTAAAGAAGAAATGCAGATTTCAACACTCTTTGGGGGGTGGCTCCCAAACGAAATACGTTGGACCCTCGGTTTATTTGGAAAAAGTGCTTGTTTTGATGCCCTCTACAACCCGATTTTTTTTTTCGAACGGTCGTGTAACACCCTGTATTTTTTACAAAAGTCGCTAGCAGAAAAACGAAACGAGAACGAAAATAATATTGTTGCTGAAGTGATCTACTTTACATATACTTGTTAATTAGTAATTAAGCGGTAGGAATCTAACTGGAATTTTTAAAATAAAAATAACAAATGCGTATGCGCCTTGTAGGCGAAAGTTCCTTAAAACGGGCATTTATGTTAGGCCCTCATTATTATTAATATGCGTAACGTGCCTTTATCCATATTTACCAGTTTTGTTAACAAAACAGAGTTACTAGCTTACGATCTTAAACACATAAACTAATAATTTATGAGGTGGGGCATAAACATAATTCGGTTATGCGACTAGGCGAACAATTTACGTTTTTAGCCTAATTGTTTGATGTTGTTCTTAAGAAATGCGTATTTAACTTGTAAAGAAAGCGTTCGGGAGCGAGTCAAGGATACCCGTTTACTGAGGACAGATGTAGAAATGTGCAACTAACGCGAGCAACTGAGTAAAAAAAGGTGCAATTTGGTTGTTCAATGAGTGAAGCGTTACTAAACATGTACACATTCGGCGAATTTGAATCGTAGAAGTGAAATGTAACCACGCAGTTGTTAATTATATTCAGTTCGAATCAATCATAGGAATACTCCAAAGGTAATATTTCATATATATTGTTGTGAGACCTAACCTTCACTTCTGGGAATCCCACGAATTACCTCTAGCTAGCTCAGTTGTAATTAAAATGAAAACAAAATTTTTATCCGCATCTCAAGGTCCAGCTGGATTCTGCCACCCCACAGCATTCCAACAATGACATAAATAGGTGGCTTAACCAAATCCTTAAATTCCAATATGAAACTTTACCCCCAGATTTAATAAACTTGAAACAAAGTAAGAGACGCCGACAATTACCTCTCCTTGACTCTAATAAACAAAACCTGGATTGCAATGACTGGTTTAATTTCAAACAAAAAATTGCGTAAATTTCTGTTTTACAAATTGTTACAATTTTAAACAGATAAATGACACACACAAAAAAAAAACAAATTACTCAAACATTACAAAAAAAAAACATGACAAAACAAAACACTAACTACTACTTACTTTTAAAATTAGTCCGAATAACGTATTCCGATAAAAAGAGGTATCCGTAAACAAACACGTAAACCAACCACTCAAACACCGACGTCTTCTCTCTTCGGGTACCCACAAATTCAAAACTTCCGTGTTTCCGCAAAATAAAAAAAAAAAACAGGACGACGACAAACTTCTTAAACTTCTCAATAATTCTTCTTAAAACGGCAGACACAAAATTCTAATTAAACCTGGATCCAACTACGCAGGAAAACTTCCACAAAATTCAAAAAATAACGTAACCGAAGAAGCGCCGGTTGGCTTTGTCACGACCAAAAAGCCCCGCTCTCTTCCAAAATTTTCTATTTAAGCCAAAAGCCCTTCTCCTTTCTTCAACATCCCGTCCGCCAATCACGCGAAGCGTCGATTTTTTTAACTTCTTGCTGAACGGCACGTACGCCCGGCAATTCTGCGAAGAACCTTATCTCTACTTCGCGCTATACCTCGTTAACGGCAAATAAAATTTAAAAAAAATTTACATCGAAAAAAATTCTAGGAATAAAATAAAAACAGAACACTTCTAAGAAATTGAACCAAAACTATAACATGAAATTTACGCAATCCTGTGTCTCAAATTATTAATAATCCCCCCGGTTAATTAATTGAACTAAACAAAATTGTCACATCCAGACGCTCTATAATTTCTTTCAAGTTACAACTAAAACAAAATAACACAACAATATTGAATAATTGAATTAAATACAGGGGAGGACAAACTCAATTAAATTTAGCGTTGTCGAAATGATGCATTGTCCTTAATTATGATATACAGGGTGTTACATATAAGTATGTAAAAAAAATTTGGGTGGTAAGGGGGATCAAAACAAGCACTTTTTCCAAATAAACCGAGAGTTAGAAAGTGGTGGCACGTCTTTCAATATGTTTTTGGGTATGCTCTTTCCGATTTTGAAAATTTTTTTCAAAATTCCTACCACGAAAGGGCACACCCCTAAATGGGGGTGCGAAAAAAAATTCTGAATTCGACGAAATTTGGTATGTGGGGGTTTTTGAACATTCAAATCACGAATATGAAGTTAGTTTTTGGGCCTTCGGGTTAGAAAGTGTCTCCCGCCTACTAGTGAGTGATCTAATTTCGCATGTAGTGAATTGAAAATGTCGCAAATAACAAAAAAATAGCGATTTAAGTCGATATTACGATACTTGCAATAATGCTTATTGTTTGTAATGGAACTTTACTTAAATAGCATTTTCCCATCACCCGCAGCCACCCACGATCTACATCTTTTTGGAATCGAATTTGCAGACTTGAATACCACGGTCGACATATCGAATTTGTTGTGATCATTTAATCATAATATCGACTTTTTTATTTACGACATTTTCGGTTAACTACGAGTACATGCGAAATTAGATCACTCACTAGTAGGCGGGGGACACTGTGGCCCGAAGGAACAATCTTCAAATGCGTATAACTTTTGTTTGAAAAGTGATTTTAAAAAAGTGAATTTCGTGGAATTCTCTCCATTTTCGTTATCCGACCAAGAATTGCAATGGAATTTTTTCATGTTCAAAAACCCCCAGATACCAAATTTCGTCGAATCCAGAATTTTCACACCCCGCGTTCTCGTAGTTAATAGGTCCTGAGTATTGTCATATATATGCATCCGCTTGTTAGGGCGAAATTAAAAGGGACACGAAAAAGATGTGAGCAGATGCTGTCCTCGCTGCTCCACACTTATCGAGAAATATAAAATTGCATAAAAGCCAGAAAATGGCCTACAAAACCAATATAGTCGGTTGAAGTCGTTGCGCTTTGGTACGCGTCTTTCGGGTAGGAGGTGAGGTGGTGGCAGTAAGCACCCACCTAAATCAGTGGTAGAAAACCGGAATCATTGTTTACCTTCGAAGAAACCTGACACAATTTTACACAGAAGAGGAAAAGAAAACAAGCAAGCAAAAAAAAACTTTACTTACATATAACGTTATCTATTTTTTCAAAATTTTTACTTTCACGTATGAAAAGAGAGATGCACAGTTGTCACTATAATCGCGTAACTTTAAGAGAAAGATGATGAAGCTGTTTCGCACTCGAAAACAAGTTAACCTTGGGAAATCAGATGGTGGCCTTGGAGATTCCTCAAGGTCATGGCCTTGGACTTTGATCACGGGAGAACGTGCTAGAATTATGTATGTTGACAGCTTCCAAGTTTTATTTTGAAATACGTTTTAGAATTTTCGAGTTTAACTTTATATGTTGACAAAAATGTTCTGCCTCTTAAAACAATTTTTTCTAGTTTGATGATAAGTTGCTTGCAAGTTCTGAAACGTAGTTCAATTGTCATCCTAAACGTAGAAAACTTTTTTACCAACATATAAAATCAAATTCAAAAATGCATGCAAGTCCCTCGGCAGGTTCTAAAACACAATTTCAAATATTTTCCTAAACCCGAGGTCAACGACCTTGGGGAAAGTTCAAGGCCGCGACCTTGGGGAAACACGATGTCAAATTCCAAGACCACAGCCTTGGGGAAACCGGAGGTCAAAGCCCTAGGCCACGACCTTGGCGAAAATCAAAGGTCAAAGTCCAAGGTCACGACCATTGGAAATCCCGTTTCTAAGTTTTAGGAAGATATTTGATGTTTCAGAACTCTAAAAAACCATTTTTCGAGTTTAATTTTGCATGTTGATAAAATGTTGTCTTAAAACAATTTTTTTAGTTTGATGAAAAAGTTTCTATATAGCCTCTAGCAGCGCCCGGAGCAAAATAGTAATACATTAAAACATATTTCAGGTATCTTCCTAAAACGCCTTAGTTACAG
Organism: Photinus pyralis; assembly: GCF_008802855.1. Classification (NCBI taxonomy): domain Eukaryota; kingdom Metazoa; phylum Arthropoda; class Insecta; order Coleoptera; family Lampyridae; genus Photinus; species Photinus pyralis. The sequence goes on from NW_022170663.1 coordinate 37,313,132, forward strand.
CACGAAGACCACGATCTTGTTCTATAAAGTAGGTACCTTAACCGGGTCACGACTTTGGGCAAATCCGAGGTCGTTTGACCATGGTGAAATCCCGGGGTTCAAATCCAAGGCCAAGACCTTGGGGAAACCGAGACCAAAGTCGACATAAGATTTTTTGGATTAGTCACTTTCTTCCCGAGTTATCACTGATTCTGTGCGGTGAAAATGCGCTTTTGTCGGTCGCGAGTGACCATGTTTTTAACTTGTTTAAGAATAGCTTAGGTTTTTTGCAATACAGCATCTTTCTCTCATCACCTTCTTTACTTATGGTACGCTTTGGTTTGTGCGTTGTACGCACTCATCTCACATATTACAATAAGGTCACGCCTTCGTTACGGTACTAAGGCCACCACCTTGAACAACAAACAAGCTCACTCCTTATTTTTCGGTGACAACTAATCTAAAATCATCCCCTAGTTACCATCCCAATTGAAAGTAAACATTTTATACATGGTGTTACATGACCACATGCAAAAAAAATTGGGTGATAGAGGAGATCACTTGTCCAATGTCCAATGTGTTTTGTTTGAGAGCCACCCCCAAAGGAGTGGTGAAATTTGGATTTCTTCTTTAATTTTTTTCTCGGCAACCATAAGAGTTACAAAGATGGGTGGCACGTCTTTGAATAGGTTTTCGGGTAGGTATGCCCTATCCGATTTTGACAATTTTTTTTCAAAATTTCTACCCCGAAAGGCGCACCCCTATTTCGGCGTGCGAAAAAAAAATGGTGATTTCGACGAAATTTGGTATCTGGGGGTTTTTGAAGATGAAAATGACGAATATGACATTAGTTTTTGAAAATTCGAAAAAAAAGTTCCACTGCAATTCTCGGCCGGGCAACGAAAACTGCAGATTTTGCTTTTTTTAAATTTTGCTTTTGTTATAATAAAAACTGAGTAAAATCACCGTTTAGAGTTTGAATATTTGGTAAATAGTTTCGATTTCAAAACTAAGGGCTGAAAGAAAATTGAATTTATGTGGGGCTGTTGTAATTTTTTGAAGGACTTGAGAGAGGAAAAACAAATTAAAAATTTTTCAGATATCAGAACACGTAATTATAACACACTATAGCTATATTTAATGAGAGTTTTTGGAACAGGGTGGATTTTGTAAGAGCTGAAACTTATTAATAAATGATTAAAAAAATAGTAAAGAAATATTAATATAGATGCAGTTTTCATCCCTACAAAATAAAAAGCAACAGAGCAGCACAAAAGCATAGGGTCAACTTTGAAGTAGAGGGTAAAATCTATAAATCCACATTTTTGTGCAAACACATTTTTTCCAGAGAGCGATAACAACATAGCGTGGTTGTGTGTAGCACCCAGCACCGGTCACCCCCCATATAGCTACCTGTATAGTGATACATTTTAATGTACAGTTTGGTATTAATTTTGTTACGGTTAAAATTGATTTGCTTCGATTGAGGTTTAAAAAGTGTGCTGGAAGCATCCCCACTTCCACAGTTTTAGAATATCTTAGCCGGTCCGGACCACGTTTCTAAGAAAGACCCAGAAATTTATTTACCTTCCACGCACCAGAAATATTTCGGATGATGACAATGGCACTTTTTTGAATAAATTATGATGCTGAAATGCAAAACAAAGATTAAGATAACCTCAATGGCCTTTCACTTACACTAATGGGGGATGACTAAATGTCAAGCTACTTGCGCTATTGTGGTTAACAAAAGCCATAAAGTGACCACTTAGGTATCTGATATTCAGGTACTCAAACCGAAAAGGAAAACAGCTGTTTTGCCGAGCTCGAGACCACCTATAATCATTACGACTAAGAAGAAGAATGTCCGGTCAAGTATATTACAAAAAGCGAAAGAAGGAAAGAACCGGCATCGCTGTTAAATATGTAGGTAGGTATATATAAACCGCAGGACATTCAACGATGTAGAAACGCATCAAGGTCTTATCTGTTTATTATACAAATACTCGAGCTACAAGATTAATGCGAGACTTCGATTTAACGCAATCCATCTCTTCGTGTAAACGTGCGCGAAATATACCTTTCGCCCAATTAATTTGCCGCGGCTGGCATTGCAGTAACGGGTTTATAATTTTGAGTTTTTCGGCTCGTCGCAACCTGTTCGAAAAATTGTGTTTGGGCGCGCGACCATGACATTTATTTAGCGCTGCTGGTGCAACGATCTCGTAACTTCTTATTCAAATTTTCCTTCAAGGTCGCACGAGAATTACGGAAGAAATGCTAATTTCGTGCTATAATTGGATACTGTTATTAATTTGAAGTTCTTCGACCTCATTAGATGCATGGGCACAATGCAACGCACGCATTTGACGGAGTTCTGAGAAGTGATGGTGAAAATCGAAAATTTTCTATTTGACATTCTCTTTGACGGCTCAAGTCACAAGTGCAATGATAAAAACGGAAATTCCTGCACATCGCCTTACTTGAAATTGCAAGGCTTCGTAAGGTAGAAGAATGCGGACTTTACCTTTTCGAACGCAACATATGCGCCAGGTACTTGTAGTGCACAAAATAATGTTGCCGTTGAGAAAAATGAAAGTAACGTGTACAATATCCCCTTGCAGGACATCATTAGTATAGTCAGTTTTACTTGTGTCACAGTTAGTTTAGTCTCCATGCATTCATATAGGAATCAGAAAGTTTAACAAAGACACGCAGCGCCGGTCCAGAGTGGAGATCAAAGGAACTTCAACGCATTTTTGCGTGGCAGATCAGTATTAACCAGTTTTAACTTCACCATCAATAATATTTTGTCGGGGGCAACCACATTCCCTTTGTTGGTACCCAGTTCCGACGTCCCGTTCAGCCGCAATTCGCATTTTGATGCATTTCGCTAAACCCCGTATAACGCGCAAGCTTAGAATGCAGGGCACTATAAAATACCATGTGCAATTTGAAATCAACACACGCCGCTGATCGGCCAGCTAGCCAAATAGTTAACAGCGTAGAGATATGCTCTTACTCAGGGTAGTAGGTACGTGAATCAAAAACTTTGACGACAAATTATTATAAAAGGTTCCAAGTAAATCTCAGCCACTAATACTTACTGGCGCTTCGATTCAAGTCTTTCGGGCGCCACCTAATCCGCTATCAATTTTATCTGCAGCCACCGGAATTAGGAAAGGTAGGTTCAGTATAAAAAGAGTCAACAATTGACCTACAAGAAAAATTATTGTTTATTAACCAAAGAGTATGCAAAATACAAAAAAAAAATGAAATCTTCCCATGAACTGTTAACACAAAAATTAACCCACCAACAACCCCTGAAGTTATGTGACACCTCGTACCGCTAAGCAACGACAAGTATAATTACTAGAAATTAAAATTGAAATGATGTACTATAATCCGTAGCTTGAGGTGTTGAAGTTAATCGTAGTAATGAGCTCTTTACCTTACAAGTGATTACTTCTATAGAGTAATTCGTACTTGATAGTTAAACAGTCCTAAAGATCAAGCATACTAATTACACGTACAAATTTCCCCTTACATATTTGGGTCAAATAAACTGTTCATAGATATTTAGATCTTAACAACAAAAAAAAGAAAAAAAAAGTTGAAGGTACCTGGTACGTCACCGCTAACGATAAATTGTATCGGCAATTGCAAAGGGTCCTGGTGTAACCAAAAATAACTCATACGGAGGTAACAAAGCTTGTGCTCTCTCGATCTACGTTCGGCTGCCCTTAAGATCTTAATGACTTTACGGGATGTTTTACAGCACACTCATCTGCAGTAGGCCGATTATTTCCCCGGATTAAACTGAATATTAACCCCCTTGCAAAGACTCTAAAAAGTAACCTAATTACGACTACGTTATAACCCACAATAATGCTAACCACTTATTCAGAGAGTACACAAAAGAAAAGAACTGGACACGTCTTAAATGACTCCAAAATTTACTATATGGTCGGTATTTGTTCCCCTACAATAGAAAAAAGAACATCGGTAACCTCAATTCGTGTACAAGAAAACACTTACGATTTGGAATGCTTGAGTTTTCCGTATTAAAAGTCCATTTCGGAAAAGATTGTAACCGAACGTCGAAAAACAAATTGTCGGCACAACAGGTAATCGATTGATTAAAGATGCTTCCGCTAAATATTAAATCAATTCGACCATTGGAAAATACCTATATCAAACACCCAAATTCCGGAATTTAGCACATCCGATTCTATTGGAGGTTGCTGGAAGACGCCACAAGTTTCGAAATTTTACCCAAGCCAAAGCTACGGATAGTTATCTCTGACGAATAGTAGAGCAGTATTTGATACATGACCATATAAGGTAATTTAATTGTTAACATAAAAAAAGCAAAACAAACTAAATGTCTTCTAACGTCAAGAAGACAAGTTAAATCGGAGAGGCAAACACAGAAATGCAAAAGTAACTAGAAATTGGTCGCATTCAATGGGCCGTATGAATAAAAGTAAGCAAATGCTTATACTTGCAAAATTCAAAGTAAATACTCGTAAGTGCTCCTTCGCACTGGGCGACTTAGCAGCGCTTTTATGCAGAAGGACAGGACGCAGTGCAGCGCTGCTAAACCATGCTAAACAGACCAGTATGAAGGGGAAGAATTTTGCAAGTATAAGCATTTGCTTACTTTTATTCATACGGCCCAATGACTCGAGAAAATTTAGAAAATATACAGGTGGAAATTGAAATATGGGCAGACATTTTTAATATTATTTTAAAACTGTAAAGGCCTGTTTAGAGTTTGCAAGTTTTATTGCGGGCAATAAAAATTGCGGCAATATTTATTGTACGCATGCGCGAAAGTATACTTTTCGATCAGCTGTTGCAATTTTTATTGCGTTGCCTGAAGTAGATCCGGAGCGATTTTTATTGCATTGCAATTGCAATTCTGGTGATTATTTTAGGGGAATTTTTAATGCCAACATCTAGAATTACTATGGCACCAACGATGTGAAGTGTGATGAATGTGTTGACAATTTCTGTTGTTCATCTTGATTGAAATGCACAATAAATAGATAAGTGAAGAACTAGTTAAATGCAAATGACAAATCGAAGATATTTTGTACACACTTATTTAAAGTTATAGGGTTGGTACTATGCAATGAAAATTGCGGACTGTAAACACTTGCCATTTGTTGCAATAAATATTGCCGCAATTTTTATCGCCCGCAATAAAACTTGCAAACTCTAAACAGGCCTTTACACCCGCCACAAAATACTATTCAATTTTTGGGTACCTCTCATAGCTCGAGCTTCTATTGACGACACCAATTTGAAAACAATCGGACCAAAACTGTAGGAGAACATAGGAAGAAACTAAAAAATCTCCATATTAGTATAATACGCTAGGAGATGGTGCCCAGAAGTCGCGGATACAACATCATGTAAAAAGTTGTTAATTACACGGCCCCGGTAGGTACATGTGCAGGGTGAGTCAACGATTGCGGGGAGTAACTTAATGCCTCGAAGATAAGATTTTTCGATAGAGTGCTTTTGTATTATGATATGGTTGATTATTTCTTTTGTCTATTAAATGTCAATTATCAACCAATCACACTTTTGATTTCTGTTTGACGAAACCAATCAACACGATCCATTGCAAGGTGCACGATAGCCGACTATCAGCATGACAGCTTTTGCATCTGACAGCACTTAACGTCAAAATCGTGTTGTTGAAGTTTTTGAAATGAATCGTTTTGGCGAAACCACAAGCGAAGAAATGATGGTGGTGTGGTCTAGTCTACAATCCCACATAATACAGTGAGGAGTAAAAATAGCGTACGGAGGCAGTGGCAGTTTACCAAATTTTGCGAGCATCGTCAATGTGAAGTGTGAACTAAATGAATTAACACCATTCACAAAACTGAATGATATTTTGGCCTGGAACATGAAAAAAGAAGACGGGGGAGGTTATAAAGAATATAGTGTATACCAGCTCGGTGTAAAGTGTATGTGGAATTCAATTCATTCAATTGATACTTTAATGTTTGTATTTTGTAGATTGTTGATATTTTGCATAAATAATATCAAATTGTTTCATTTTGTGAATATGCCTCTCTGATACAAATAATTGGATTCAAGAAATAATCTTCATAAATATAACACGACCTTGATTAATAAGCGACTATTTTGATTGCTACTAAATTTCTCTTGTATTTATTAATTTGACTGGACATAATTTTGGCGTTAATAATCAAAGCTGAAAGCCCTCGAGCTTCGCTCTCGGGCTTTCATCAGATTATTAACGCCAAAATTAATATGTCTCGTTAAATTATTATAAAATACAATCGAAATTTAGATGCAATCAAAATAGTCGACTATTTATCAAGGTCTTGTTATATTACCCTTGAATATTCTCCACATTTTAAACATATTTGGAATTATACAGGGTGCGCCCACAAAGTAGGGCGCCAAAATGGTTCATTTTTTTAAATAGAACCCCCTGCATTTGAATGAGTTTTTGAATTCTACGTGTAATTGTACGTCTTTTATTATATGGTTAATATCCGAAAAGCTAGTAGTTTTAAAGATAATTCGTTTTTTTAAGAAAAATTGGGCATTTGCAAGCATCAGTATATATTGTCAAAATTATTACTTAAATTTTGATTCCAGGTTTTATATCTTTGATCCTGAGTTAAGTAAAAGTCAAATAAATACATCTACTATGAAACATTAAAAATATAGCTTACAGGGTGTTTTTTTGTAGATCCAAAGTTACAAAACTTCATATTAAAAAATCTCACTTTCTTTAATGGAACACCCTGTATATTTTTCTGTTATCTTTTAGCTCTTCCAAAAACCTTCAACTTTTGATAATAATGTCCTATACCGATCTCTGATAGTTTTCGAAATATCTTGGATTTCCTGGGTTTTATATTCTAATCTTAAATAAGTTATATGCTATTTACATAATAGTGAGGGACATGCAAAAAAAGCAATTTTTACCTATCTCGTCCAAAACGAAATCATATCGATTAATTTATTTTTCACAGAATTTATTTTAAGTTCAAAAACTGGAGAATAATTAAAAACATTTGACTACAAAGCAAATTTAATTTAACTCCTAATGTCATCCAGTCAGTGATATTAGTTTCATTTTTTTTCATATTCACCTCGTTATGTAAATTAGAACTTATTTCAGACTAAAATATAAAAAGTAGAAAAACCAAGATATTTGTTTATGGTTTTACTATAAAATTTATTCACCAGTTTTTATAGACGTAAATAAATCAATTATTCGAAAAATGAATTAATAAATATGTTTTTTGCTTTGAACGAAGCAGATAAAAATTGTCTCTTTTATTGCATGGCCACCTCGCACTATTATGTAAATTACATAACTTATTTAAGATTAGAACATAAAACCCAGGGAAACCAAGATATTTCGAAAACTATCAGAGGTAGGTATAGGACATTATTATCAAAAGTTGAAGGTTTTTGGAGGAACTAAATGATGACAGAAAACTATACAGGGTGTTCTATTTAAAAAAAGTGAGATTTTTAATATGAAGTTTTGCAAGTTTGGACCTACAAAAAAAACACCCTGTAAGCTATTTTTTTAATGTTTTATAGTAGATGTATTTATTTGACTTTTACTTAACCCAGGATAAGATATAAAACCTGGAATCAAAATTTAAGTAATCATTTTGACAATATATACTGACGCTTGCAAATGCTCAATTTTTCTTAAAAATCGAATTATCATTAAAACTACTAGCTTTTCAGATATTAACCATATAATAAAAAAGACGTAAAATTACACGAAGAATTCAAAAATGCATTCAAATACAGAGGGTTCTATTTAAAAAAATTACCCTACTTTGTTGGCGCACCCTGTATAATTCCAAATTTTTTTTTAATGTGGAGAATATTCAACCATATAATAGAAAAGCACTCTCTCGAAAAATCTTATCTTCAAGGCATTAAGTTACTCCGCGCAATCGTTGACTCACCCTGTACATGTACACTCCTCGTCACTCTACAAGCATTTTTCTACGGATTTGCTGCCAGCCAGCCAGCCAGTCGGCCAAAGTGAGACTAAAAGCTACCTTTTTATAAATACATTTGCAAAAATGCGCTAAAAAACATCAAATTTTTCAGATAATAACAAAAATGTGACAATTCTGTGAAACACCCTGTATGTTATATCATATGACTCCTTATTAAATTCTCTCCAAAAGCGCTTAATGCACCATAGCCAAAATACTTCGAATATCCAAAATTTTTCGATTATTTTCTATTGAACTTTGAACTTAATTTTATCCTCAAATTCGATTTTCAAAACCCGAGAAGACTCATGGATTAAACGGGAACAAGCTGAGAAGATCATAGAGAATATGGAGTAAGAAGTCATCATTGAACCGTCTACTGGTCCGTGGACATCATCCATACGATTTTGCGTAGGCCGTAGGTTATCGACAGCTGAATAACGTTACCAAGAAGGAGTTATTCATTACCAAGAATCGATGACAATTTAAATACTTTTGCGGGAACTAAATGGTTTTCAACGTTGGATATGAAGAGTGGTTACTGGCAGGTTGGACTCGAACCTCAATGGGTTTATGGCAGTTTATGCCTTTTGCGTTATGTAACGCTCCTACGACTTTTGAGCGTCTAATGGAATTAACTACTAAGAAAAACTGTAACGCTGATACCTTGTCAAGAAGCCCATGTCTTGATAACTGTGGGTATTGTGTTCGACTACGACACATAGTGCTATGGAAAATTGCAGACAAACGCCCCCCCCCCCCAAGAATCGGGAATGTTTACCCCCACCGTAAAAACATATTATGCTCAGTTGGACTCGTTGAAAATGCAAAATGGTCTTCTAAAAGGAACAGTTGAAAACGAGGATGGAACAACTATTAAAATGCAAATGGTTACTCCCCAAAAGAGTCACTTGCACAATGCCTCATCCGGAGGACATGTGGACTTGACTAAGACTCTACAAAAAGTACGTGAAAGGTTCTACTGGGAAAATTGCACGGTTTGTGCATGTAGAAGTGGGCCTCTGAAGAAAGGGAAAGGACCAATGCGACAGTAGAATGTAGGCAGTCCGTTTGAAGGATCCCCATCGATATTGCAGGTCCCTCCAGAAACAGACAATGGAAACAAATGTCTTGGTAGCGATGGATTATTTTTTGAAATGGCCAGAAGCTTATGCCCTTTCAAATCAAGAAGCTCTCACAGTTGCGGGTTTGTTGGTGAAGGAGTGTTTAGGAGATTTGTCCCATTGGCTTTACCCTTCGACCAAGGGCAGAACGTTGAGTCATTAATTATTCCAGAATATCTTCCAACTGCTGGACATCCGAAAATGAGGACTACGGTACTCCATAAACAGACGATCCTCGTAGGTAATGTTGCCGATCTCGTTGCCGATACAATAATAAGGGCGGAATACCCTCCTTACATCGACAATGGGATTGAATATTCATGTAGCCTGGTACTCTTGCGTCGGATAGTTTTTCTTCTATTAAACGGCCAGGAAATTTTTCTCGAACAGTGCAAACAAAACGAATTTTCCTACGACTTTCATTGAAAATGACATATGTCGTACAATTATGTTTACTTGAAAATTGACAATTTCGCTCACTAATGGCAAAATGTAACGGAAAACAAAACGCACCCGTGTGATTTGCTTTCTCATAAGATCTACCATATATTAGAAAGCAAATCGCATGTTACGTTTTGCTTTCGTAGTAGTCTAATCTTCTTTGTAACATCAACGTAGTAGGCATACGTCAAACTCTAAAATTGCGATTAGTTTATTCTTGAATTTATTCCCTTGTGCCACGCGTTTAATTCCTTACTTAATTTTAATGGCGAAAAGTGATTCTTCCATGGATATAGAGTGTACTCCCCGCAACATCAGGGAAGAGGCAAAATCCACTACACTCGAATTACTACCAACTAAAATGTGGCTGAGGTATGAAAAGTAGGTAGCGTACGTCTAATAATATTAGTAAATTTCTTGCAGAAGCTCCAAACCACAAGTACCTCTTTGCTAAAGTAATTATAACAATAGTTCCTTGAAGAGAAATTGAACCTATTTCGTATTTTTAGATAGTTTTAGTAGTTGGTTCGAAATAAAACAACTTTTGTTTCATTATGTAAGTAGATTTTTGGTTGTATGGAGAGTCGTAGGAAAAATAGTGTACATGACTCGTTTGAAAGCCACTTTTCACACTCGTGTGATTGCCACACTCGGCTTCGCCTCGTATGGCAAACTTCACATCTCGTGTGAAAAGTATCGCTTTCAACACTCGTTACGTAATATACTATTTTATCCTATACAAGGAGAAACCTACATTTTCTCGCCTGTGTGGGGACGCGAAAGAAGACAATTGCACGCATGGAGCGAGAAAATTCAATTTTGTCGGCTAGGCGAGAAAAAATACGCCTTATGTAAGCTAGATGGTGCGGTTGTAATAACATGTGAAAGAAGTTATTTCTTTTTAATTAAATAAGAAACATAAAATCGTTAACACTGATTTAATAATTAAATTTACCCTATGTTCACTTTATTTTACTGAATTCAAGAATTTATTTAATTACCGCGAACCTACCTATCAATGTTTCGTGAATTTGAATACTTTCCCAATATCACGTGACCAATTCAAACGTTTCAAACTGTCATAATCCCCCATTTACTTTCAATAACGAGCATCAGCTGTGTCAATACATTTAACACCAAGATGTACTTTGCACTGTAAGTAGAACACCGCTTATCCGCAATAAGTAGCATTTTAACATACGAGACTACCCCGAAGTTAAAATGTGTCCAGTGTGACTGTAAGGAATGAATAAATCTATTTATAAAACACATTTTTTTAACATACAAGATCATCAAGGATTTAAAGTGTGCCCATTTCGCGTTCGTCACCAAGCATAAATCCAGTCCTAAAAGCATCTAACATTTGACAAGACATGGATCTTGCCAAGGATTTAAAATGTAACCGGTGTGATTTTGTCCCCGAAAACACACATTCAATTTTAAAACACATTTGTTGATACACAAGACCAGTAATAATTTCAAATGCGCCTGGTATTAATTACAACCCCTTAAATCCCGTTATTTTCTAAGGAAATAATCACGCGCAAGTGAAATACCGGAAATGTCAACTCAGTTCGCACATGATCGGTATTCTCCACTTGCACCTCTGCTCTGTTGCACCGTGACTCCCTTCGGTGATTCCGCACTGTGCAATCGCAAGGGCGCTAGAATTTGAATTTGCGTTGAACTGTATTATAAGGGAAAGGGGTAAATCTACGAGTAAAAAATATACTCGTGGGCCCACTTAGATTGCACCGTTTCGTAAAATTTTTTTCGCGTAGTCAGCAGGAAACGTGGAAATAAAAAAAAGAAACGAGTGTACTCGCGAGTGTACGTTGACGCGTAAAGCAAATTCAAATTCAACCGCTTGCGGTCGGACGTTGTTGAGGGATTAATTTTAAATGTAAGTGTATAGGATAAAAAATATTGTGTGCACCACGACACGAAAGTTGTTTTCCGGGCCTCAGGAAGTGGCCAGCCACGGCTTCGCCTCGCCTGGCCATATCTTCCTTCGCCCCGGAAAACAACCACTTTCCCGCCTTGGTACACAAAGTACTATTTTTAAACCTTGTAGCGCAGTATTAACGAAATTTAATAATCGACGAGAAACTTATTGTTTTTACAGAAAGGAGAAATTTGTTTAACGACACATTATTTCCTTGTAACTTTTGTTAATGTTTTTTTCTAATGCGGGCAGTAATTTCACTAGGGCTACGTATTCCAAACACCGAGTTCAAATTCCCTTATTTCACTCACGGTGCAGTAACCTAATACGAAAGTTTTATACCATTCGCGATAACGGAAAAATATCTCGACGCTTCTAACTGGCACCTCCTTGGTCTAGTTTTCTTTTCGATGGTCTATTTTAGTCCCCTGTATTGCACAACAATTTTTGTCGTAGCGGCATGCCTTCGGATCTTCTTAAAAAATGTCTAGGTTTACTGTCCCGACAAAGGAAAATTGTCGAAGTCCTTAATCACTCGAAATTAAAAGCAATTTTACGCTGAACGGAAATGGTTCCTGCTACCCAACACCCAAATTTTTTCACAACAGCCAAACGTGTTTCACCCGTTTATCTTCATGAAAGCACAGAATAAGTGAAATTCGGCTTTTTACGATCTAAGCGTGATCTCATGCCGAATTCGCACTTGTAACCAAATATCCCTAATTACGATTGAATATGAGCCAAATTCTCGCTATCGTGTCGCCCCGGCATCCTGATGCCATACAGAAACAAAACTGTCTTAAACTGAAATACGCAGCAAGGACAAACTCCAATACGGTTTAAGAATCTTATACTCCACAGATAATAATTGAAAACCACACACATAAATTATATTGAAATAAGGCACTATTAACAGACAAAATAGACTAGATATTACACATTACACAAGGTCCAAAGATTCTATGAAGATTCTAAGAATATTCCGAGGAGATTCGCTTGAGACTACAAAAAAATTGTATGAATATTCTTAGAAGATACTGTGTTTGTATTTTTAAGATTCCAAATTGTGAATATTCTAAAAATATAATATTCTGAAACCTGGAAGACTGCTAAATATGTTATCGGAGTTCGGGATCTCAGGATAAGGACTCATAGGAAGTTGCGGTTTCTTTATTCACGAGGTTTCAACATGTACGATGAACGTATGGTGTGTTTCGGGAGCTCACTAGACCGTTTTTGTCGGGTTTTATATATTCGCAAGAATTGTAGATGCACCGCTTTATACTAATAGTAGACTCGTTAAGAATGAACAGAGATAGCAGTGAACCGTCCAGTTTCGTTGGTTCCATTTTGCAAAGCATCACAGTAACAAATTAGGTAATAATGAGGACTTGCGATTGGTGAAAAGGGACGCTGGTCGCGAAAGTTGCGGTGGTTCCATTTTGGCACGGCGATATAAGTACGTTAGGGTAAGAGATGCGCATCATTCGTTGCCTGCGGGATTTTGGAAATCACGGAGGAAGCAAAATAATTCGGTAAAAGTTTTTAAAATAAGCCCAGCTACCGTTTAACCACTGTAAACCTAAACTTTTGTTGTGATCGTAAGAACAATAATATCAAAAGAAGTTAAGGCGAGTTTACACACGCATCTGTGGCATTGAAAGCATAAACATAGCCGTGTAATTAATATCGCAATACGCTCTGCGAAACATCACGCATATCTATCGACATCGCAACTGCGAATATGTCCATTAGTAGTCTTGACCTAGTGACTTGCTGATATTTTTGAACGCAAGGGTTAAAACTACCTACTTAATCTGGTACGAGCTGCATCAATTGTTCAACACCTATTGGGGGTTTTCCATTTCTCTAAAGAAAGAAGGTACAAATACAAAAGGACTTTTCGTGTGTATTTCAACGAGAGTTAACTGGGGACAGTTCTTTAGTTTTTGAATTAATTGGATAATTAAATATTATCAGATTTCAGTTTATTAACCTATTCCCATTTAAGTTTTCCACCTCAGAAGTAAGCTTCATCCAATTTCATCATAATTAGGCCAAGAGGGCTCATTTACGAACATATTACCTACTCTACTTTATTTGATTAATGTCCCCCCAAATCAAGATAAGGGAGTTAGAATCCTGGTATACATATAGAACAATAAAGAAGGAATTTTCATTCAGAATATCGTGATGGTAGAAATGGTAGCAGTTGATCCTAGTTATAAAGAATCTAGCACAATTGCCTTTTTGTACAAACGTGGTGCAGATAACTATCGCGTCGTTGAAAGTAAGTACATAATTAATTTATCTGTCGATAGTTAGCGGAAATCTTTACAACGAGAAGCAACGTTTTTCCTTAAATTTATCGATTGGCTAAACTGCTCGGCTCTAAATGGATTCCGAACGTATCTCACAGTGTGCTTTCTCATTACTGATTCTTTTGGTGGATCATTAAGGTCGCTTAGGAGACAAGATAAATGGAAAATGCGCGGCACTCTTGACGTGTAACATAATGCGGAATGGAATCTACGGTTTTTAGTCTTCGAGAGTCGTGTTGAAGTTGGTAAGTTATGTGGAAACTTTACGCGAGAGATGTGCATTTGCGGGTCGTAATTTTCCAGAAATGCACAAGGTAGGTAGTGTAGGCAATCCGTAAAAGTGTGGGATTATAGAACAATGCGTAAGTCATGTGCCACTGGTAAATTTTCTCGCGGGTGTTTTTGTTACAAATTGCAATGCTCTTGCGATAAACTCTCTAATGGAGGCAGCTGCGCGGCAATTATGTTACATTTTTGTAATTTGTGTAATGGGATTTGCTTAATTTAAGATTAAGGCCACTTGTTCTTTGCGTACAGGCGAAATAATGTATATTAAATTGAAATGGAAGAGGGCGATAACATTTGGTGCTCAAAGATACAGTTTTGCGCCCTTTTGGGTGGTAGTGGGGTGGCAATTTCATTCCAATAATGAATTAAACACGCACTGTTAATAACTATATACTCGCAACTTACCTTCATTTTTGGCCCTCCAGTTTCTATGAAAGTTATGGTGGATTTATACAATCATTATCATTAGTTCACTATCATTAGATCAGTAGAAGTAGCCAATAGAAACAAAGATATGGGTTCTTGGTTAGCAAGGCACAGTAAACCATTTATTCTATAGGCTATTTCTTAGTGATAGTGAACTAATGATAATGATTGTATAAGCCCACCATTATTCTTCGCCTACGAGTTGCCTTTAAAATGTTCTTAAATTCTCTTCCTGTCCCCTCCATTTTGCTCGCTTAAAGTTCTCTTCCCGAGTTACTCTAAGATTCTTAATCTTCACCTCAAGTTCTTCTCAAATTCGACTTTCTTGAATGTTCCACTGAAACTCGAGCCAAATTTCACAACTTCAAATTCTCTCAAATTCTTTGTCTGCGTCGTTTAATTTCTGCAGAGCATTGTTTTATTAATGGGGTTAGATGTCTGAAGACGAGACGTTGGCGATTTGGGGCATATTCAGTTCTCTTAATTAGAGCTAGTTGATTATAACTGTGAATTAAGTATGAGATCATTCTCTCCGGATCGTAACATGATAGTCATCCAATAGTTCATCCGAGAGAAATTCCAGAATAGTTTTCGATCGGGAAATACCCAGGAATAACCGTATAGTTCTGTGAAAGGCGAAAGTCTGCGTTTTTAGAGCATAAAAATGAACCCAGGGATGGTTACGTCTTGTTTTTTGGTGGATTCTGTCAGAAAATGCACAACATTTACAATGTATTTTGCTGTAGTGGAAATGGTTGCACGCCGAGTTCAACTAAGAAAATGAACAAAATCAGACAGTAAGTTTGTCAATTGAAAAACTGAAAAATATTAAAAAATCGATCCTTAAACGTACTCTAGGGAATATTCCAGAAATGCCGATAGACACCGAGGCGCCATGAAATATTAGCCACCGGCGATAAAGAACGAATGTGGATGTGATGCAATGTTTGCGGAAAATATGACGTGTTTTGTTCTAGAATGTTCGAGAACATTCGCGAGCACTCGAGAACACCCGACTTTGCTATATTATACGCAAATCGAATTGCGCTTCAGTCAGCCAGTTTCAATGCCGAAGTAATAAATAGATCGCGCTGATATAAATGGTGTATATATGAGTGATTAATAATATTTGAACTGTTTCAAGAATGTTAAAATGTATTCTGTAATAAATGTGGTGATATGATAGCCGCTCCTGGGGTTAGTATAAAAACATACAGTGTGTCCGAGGTAGAGCGCCCCATAGGGGAAACGGCAATGTATTTTTTCGGGAAGGATCCACGAGGTCTTTGAAATTAGCGTTTAACGTAGTACTCCAATCTCTGTCTAACATTGCGCTCATTTAACTAAATCAGAGTACAATCACATACCTTTTCTGCCCATGAAACGGATTTCTTCTGGCAAGCACCTCCATGTTTCTTGCATTGTCGCTGAGATTCTGAAACAAAATTTAAATTTGAGTTTTGAATTTGAAAGCGCTATAACGTTTATAAGTAGCGATACTCGGCGAGTTGGTTATACGAGTATTAAAGGAGTTTATTTTATGGCGGATGTGATGTTTCCTTAAAGACGGGAGACAAGAAAAGGGCTCCGCTTGTTTCGCGACGGTCGAAGAGCGTGTACATTTGTTTACACTAAATTTTCGGGCAGTCAGCTCTAATTGTTTTGTTAAAGACGCAGTTTGTCATGTTTTGTAATAAATTTGTGCAGAAGCAAGTTAACCAAAGTTGTGTGAGACGTTTAAGGCACGTTGGCCGTTTACGCAGGTTTTTGTTAAGGTTCTCTTCTTATTAAAAGTAAAAAGTTTCTACCGTTCGAACAGCCACCGAACATTTTTTCATCTTATTCATCAAGTCAGATTTTGTCATCAAATTCTGTGTTATAAAGCAAAGTGAAGTTCAGACGTTGTTAGCGTTTGTGAGTTTAGTGCGCCTTATTTCGCAAACCTTGTACGGCTAGATTATTTGGAGTAAGAGAAAAAACTAAGTAATTTTAAGATTTTTTTATTTTTTTGTCGACCGTAAGCGTGCGGGGTTGTATATGTCCAAACAAGCTTTGTAAGCGTTTTTTCTTTCAGGGATTTTGTTTTAATTTCTTTTGGCGACCAATTTTTTAAACCCTTAAAGAAAACTGAAATGGGTTGAATACCAATTAAAAAATATGATTACCTTATTTATAGTAATTAACAGTAGTAAAAATCCCTGAAGCTTGAAACTCAAATACGGAAGGTTCTACGAGAGTTGACGAAGGTCCACATTAATTACGTGCAGTTTTTTTACAGTCCAAAATCAGCCCCGGTAATTTTATCAGCTGATCGATCGATTTTCTTCTTAACTTTTTTCGCGGCTTGAGATGCTTGACCCACTGTTATTCTTCAGATGATTCTGACTAAAAATAACCACTCAATATTAACTGCGGGCAAAAACCTTTTCATATGTCTTATGCGTCTTTTCCCGTGGTCACCCGCGTAATGCCCACGGCTATCTTCGATGGAATACGCTCCGCCTTCGCCACGCCTATTTTCCTCAAAACTATGCCCATTGATCATTCGGTTCGGGTTTCCCAATATAATTTATTATTTCAGCGAATCAAATCTCCAGAAAATGTTTGCCTGAAAGAACATAACTCTAACGCTGCTACTAAAACCTGTACCTAGGGACGCCACCTCTCTAAGGAACCCAGACAAGTGCTGCACTTTAAAAGGGGGCAGAAATAACCCTAATGTTACCTACAACTATATGAACCTTTAAACCCTACTCCATCGCAGAATCTTCACCATTTCTAGTGGCCTACTACACGAAACCCCTAAATATCGCAAAAACCTAAGTGCCCCTCGCAACACTGGTCCAAAATTCCAAAATCTAAAAGCATCCTGCGGTAATCCATTCTCGGCTCGACGCAACGGCTCTTGATGCGACTTGCCTTGCGGCTTAATCTGAGTTCTTCACAAATTGGTGCCCCCCACCCCCCGTAAACTTATTACTAGTTGACTTAAACTTTCCGCTCGACGCGAACGCTATCGTGACTTAACGCGCATTGCCCCACGGCTCTCTACCAAAATTCTCTACTACTTTTTAATTCAGTTTCATTCTCAGAACTGCAACCGTCTCCATCATTTAAACTTCTTCCGATGAGATTTGTTTTCTTCGCGAGGAGAGCAATTCTCACAAAGTCAGCAAAAAACCCATCAAGTTTAATTACCTTGCAAAATTGGCCCGTAAATCTAGCTTCACAGGCATTTAACTTGTCAGGGCCGCGATCTAGGACATACAAAATCAAAAAAATTGGAAAAGCGAATCAAAGAATCCGTTAACGCGTCCCGTTGCAAGAGTTTGGATGCTGTACAAGGTGTATCAGCATTTTTTCTCAAAAACCTTACTAGTATTCGAATGACAATAAGATAATATTTTAGCAGCCTTAAATAAACGGTAATAAGTTGAACACAAAATTGCAAAAACATTAGCTTATTTACAGTAATTAACAGTAGCAAACTTCATGGATTGCTCTGATGGTATGACTCCAAAATGTTTAAAAAAAGGATCGATGGATGAAAACTCCTGGAACCTCATAAAGGAAGGCGGCATGTCCTCGTTAAAGTTTCACGCGATTGCACAAAATAACGTAATCTATCGGGAAACAAAATTTCATTCCAACGTGCAATAGGACATGCGGCACCGGACTTGCGTTACGCCATTTCCTTAGGCTCCGGGCCAAAGAGTTCAAATTCGCGCGATTTACAACTTCGGCCGTCCGTAAACGCCAACGCTCACTTGAGCGAAGCGCGGCGCCGCGTATGAAATCAATTAAAGATTTTTCACGCGTAATTTTCGTCTTTATTTTCTCGCGGATTGACGAGAATTGCCCCACGGCTTAGTCCTTAATTTCTTCCAAAGCTACGCCCATCGACAACTCGAAATCTATTCCACCAATCAACCCATTTCTTCCACCCAATCAATTCTCTAGAAAAACATAATGCCGGATCTTGGAACTTACATTAACGGAAAATTCCAACAGATTCTGCAACAATCTCGCCATACCGCGATGACGAAACGGATCTGATTCACTCGGACCGTCACGTTTTTCTGATTAATTTAACCTATGTCGCGACAATCTGGCGCTTCTAATTTTCACACGTAAATCCATAGTCGGGATCGTAATCCAGGACCATTCGCCCAAAAAATGCAACAAAAAAATCCAAGCCTTGTAATGAAACCACCCTTATATATTGTAACGTTATTTATAAATTCGGGTTCGATTTATATCAATATTTATTAAACAAAACTAAAACACTATAAAACCGTACAATTTATATCGATTATTTATATCACACACTTCGCAATTTATATTTCCGTGCTCGATGTTTCATACGTACTCGATCTCGTTCGGTAGTAAAACTGACTGCGATGTTCGGTCCGCAACCATTTATACACGCAAGCAATGTAAGTCCAGAACACTCGCGTAATTACCGGAATATTCCTATACAAATCCCACTATCGCGCGCGTAGAAAATTCCAGAGCGCCAAAGGCGACGTCATGTCTGGAGCGTTTCCGTTACACTGCCCCCTTCTTAATTCTGGACGTCTCGTTCAGAAACTGCGTTAGTATTACATTTTAATGCCTCGTGTCGGAATCTGCAGTCAGAGCCTGCTCGACAAACACCTTTCTTGAAAAAGTAACAGTCCACAGTTTTGTGGAGGGTCGTCCCCTGTGGGTTGAAGCAGCATACTGTAATTCGAACGCTAGTGTTTCTAAAAATCACTTCGATCATGGTTCGCACTATCTTCCAGTCCAACCCATCTAAACCACATCCAATCTTCGGGATCGCCAAGCTATTTATGTCATAGTATGCCATGAGTTTCTTTAAGCTTTTTAAAGCAGACCAGAGGTTTTCATAGGTGGGTTTGCCTTCTGACGTTTTCTTTGAAACCAAGTAGAACAAAGAGCGTTGACTATCTTCCAAGCGCAGTACTTTACCCACTCGTGGTCTTTGCTTTAACAACTCGTCTATTCTTCCAAATCTTTTCCGGAATACGGAAGCTATACCTCTACTCATGCGAAGGTCTTCGGCGACACAATGGGCGATGGAAACGTTAACCGGAAGCTCAAAAATATTTTGACAAATTTCCTGAGTAACGCCAAATCGAGCTTTCTTTCGCTGGGCGTAATTTGACATAAAATCGTTAAAGTTTGGCTCGATCCCAAAGCTGCGTTCCTCTTCTCGAATACCTCTAACTTCTTCGTTGTTGTTGGATCCGGCATATCGTGCGAGTCGATTAATGTGGACAACTTTCGGTTTCCGGTGGTTCATTCTGATACGATATATCACGTCATTTATTTTCTTGATCACCTCATACGGATCTTCCCATTGTCTTTGTAGCTTGGGAGAAAGACCTCTTCGTCTCTGTGGATTGTGCAGCCATACCAGATCTCCAGCTTCAAAAGTTTCATTGGCCGAGCGGAGGTTGTATTGATTTTTCATGCGATCGCTGGCAATCTGAATATGACTTCTAGCCAAGTCGTGAATATCGTTCATCTTCGCCTTTAGTTGGTCAACATAATTTTCACCTGCGACATATTCTTCATGGGGTTTACGCCCAAACTCGAGGTCACATGGAAGGCGTAGTTCACGACCCAACATAAGGCAGGCAGGAGTCTGACCCGTGGTCTCGTTAACGGCTGATCGATATGCCATAAGGAACAGGTGGAGGTACTGGTCCCAATTTTTCTGATGTTTTGCCACGACTTTTGAAAGATATTTACCCATCGTTCGATTCATTCTCTCAATCATTCCATCTGACTGAGGATGCAAAGGTGTTGTTCTTGTTTTATTGGCTCCTACCAATCGACAAACATCTTGGAACAAAGCCGATTCAAAGTTCCTTCCTTGGTCTGAATTTCTATAGGAACACCAAAACGTGTAAAGAACTCCTTTACCAACACTTCTGCAACTGTTGCTGCCTCTTGGTTTGGAATAGCGTAAGCTATATCAGCAATTAGCACCTGGTGATTGATGGTGGTCTTTCCGATGGTGACAGACATTTGTATTTCTCCGTGCGTTTTTATTCTTTCACCAGTTGCTGTTTTTAACTGCACGGTCGAAGATGAGATCCGAGAATGATTCTTCAATCACTCTGGTCTTGCAATAGTTCTTGTTGCACCTGTGTCTACTAGCAAGGATCTGTCTTCTCCATTAACTCGGCCGTCGATGTACAGACTCAGAACTTTTCCAGACGACGTAATGTTTACCGAGAAGATCGGGGCTTTGTTTCTGCAGGTCGACGACAGCCCCTTCCTGTCGACCTTTCTTAGTTTTCCGGCTGCTGCAATGGTTTTTGGCAGTTGCGGCGAACGTGTCCAATCTCGCCGCAATGCCAACATCGTGGTTCACGTTTCTTTGCCAGTGACTGTATTGCTTTATTGACCTTTTCTTCCACTACTTTACTGACCTTTTCTTCCACTCCTTTACTGACCTTTTCTTCAAAACTTTCAGAGCCACCTTCCTCGTCGATAGTTCTTACCCGGCTCTCACTGCGAGGTTCCACCATACGTACTCGTGCACTTCCATGACTAGCTTTCTTGGCGGCTTCGAATTCTAACGCATGGGCCAAAGCTTTCTCAATTTTGTCGTGCCTAGCCAGTCTCAAAGCCTGCTGGGCATCTCCATCACGAACGGCATCGATAAATGTTTGTACAGCCAGTTGATCAAGAAAGCTCTCCGGTGCCGTAGGGTATGCCAATCGAATCAGTCTAGCGATGTCCGCTTCAAGTTCCTGCAAACTTTCTCCAGGTTTCTGCATTCGGTTCTTGACTTGGGCATAGTAAACTTGCTGAAGGTGTTTATCGCCATATCGCATTTCGAGTCGCGCTACTATTTGTTGGAAGTTCTGTTGATCCTCGGGGATGGTCCGCAACACATCCAGAGCATCTCCTCTCAGAGCAAGAATCAGGGTTGTAGTTTTGTCTTGAAGAGTCCATTTATTTGCCGCAGCCGCTGCTTCAAACTGTCGAACGTACGTGGTCCAAGGAATCTTACCATCAAAAGTAGGTGGCTTTACTCGGGCTTGCTGAACGTCGCCTTCTACTCTTGTATTTGTTTCTGGGTCGACCTTCTTGTAATGAGTAGGCTGTGGCACCTCAAGAAGACGGTCCATCAGTAATTCATCTGGGGCACTACTAGTACGCTCTTCCGTAGTCAGTCGCAAGAATTGCTCGCGCAGCTCTTCATACTTGTGCTCAATCTCAACGAATGTTGCTTTAAATGTTTTGGAAACTTCCGTAATTCTATCTTCAACTTTTTCGTCAATTGATTTAGAGACTTCTTCGATAATCTTTCTAGAATTTTCCTCCATCTTTTCGAACTTCTCGTCCATTTTTCTAGAATTTTCCTCAATCTTCTCGAACTTCTCTTAAATATTTCTAGAATTTTCTTCATTAATCTTTCTAGAATTTTCTTCCATTTTCTCGAACTTCTCTTCAAAATTTCTAGAATTTTCTTCCAACTTCTCTTGGTTGCTTTTCATTTCTTGTTGCAACACCTGTTGGCCATTTTGGATTTGCTGGAGCAAATTGAGCATCGTTTCTTCCATTTTAGCGGCAGCAGATCTTGTTACAGGCATACACAAGCACAAGCACTTAATTTAATCTTACTTTTAATTAATTTAATTAATCCCACTTCTGACACCAATGTAACGTTATTTATAAATTCGGGTTCGATTTATATCAATATTTATTAAACAAAACTAAAACACTATAAAATCCGTACAATTTATATCGATTATTTATATCACACACTTCGCAATTTATATTTCCGCGCTCGATGTTTCATACGTACTCGATCTCGTTCGGTAGTAAAACTGATGTTCGGTCCGCAACTATTTATACACGCAAGCAATGTAAGTCCAGAACACTCGCGTAATTACCGGAATATTCCTATACAAAACCCACTATCGCGCGCGTAAAAAATTCCAGAGCGCCAAAGGCGACGTCATTTCTGGAGCGTTTCCGTTACAATATATAACATTTTATTTTGGTTCAAATCTATGAAAAATCATTGTCGAATTTCCTTGTAGTATACAGGGAGGTTCGCGTAGAAGTTTTTAAACTTGCAGCTGAAATGGAAACTTGAAATTTGGTTTACAGCCCTAATCGACCATTGCGAATTGAAAGAAAGTAAGATGTCGCTTCCGTAAATATCATTTTCTATGTTCGTGAACTGTTTTCGAAATCTATCTAGAAGACGAGCCATAAAACAAAATTCCTCGTAAATTGAGGTACGTAATCAAGTGTTAAATAAACTATTAGTCAATTTAATGTAGATCGTGTATGTACACTTTCATTTTAAATTCAATTATGGTTAATTAGAAATAACCGGATAAAATGCATTGGGTCATGGGCATTGGGTGTTGACATGCAACCAGTGCACACAAATAAGACAACCCATTCGCCCTTGTACCGCAATTAATAAAGGACTCCTACTTTGTTAGACTAAAAAATATCTTTTCGTGTAAATTAAGTCAAATGGTTATATAACGACATTCTTCTCAATATCACGAATCACCGTAAATCTCACTTTACGTCTACACGATATTAAATTAGACCCTAGAGGGCTCAGTGGCTAACGAAAGGTCTTCCTCGGACTTTTGCGAGAAACATAACTCGGCTAGACATTAAAACTGATTTTAGTTTAGTTTTGTTACGAGTTTGTTTGTGGGAAGGCAAGTAACCCTTAACATTTGGTGAATAAAACTGAAAATAAATATTGCATTATTAATCGGCCGTTTGCGCTAGTTAAGGTAGACGTTTTCATATTTTTTTAATGCAGCCAATCTAATTTATCAAATTTAAAGCCGCTAACATAGAGAAATATGGTTCATCAAGTAATAAAATAAAGATCTATTTCTGAGTTTTGAAATCTGGGTCCATTAAATAAAATTTATGTTTATACCGTTCCAAAATTGTTGGGTGTATTTTTTATTGTAAAGCTTTCTTCATAACAAAGGTGGTATTTAGATCTAGTTCCTTCGTTACGTTTCAAAATCCAATAAATAATAATACCTATTTGACATCGTGCCAATACTATATGGAAAAGGGAGCCGTAAATCGCTTTATTTATTCTTCTTTAATGGCCGCGTTTATTTCCATCATCGTTTATTGCAAGTTTGGCGGTTCACTTCAAAGTTGGATTGTAGACGGTCGCTTTCGCTAGGTTGAAAACAATACTCTGTAAAAATCGAAATTTATCGAGTGCAGATTGGGACGAGATGACGGTTTTAGTACATTTTAAAATCATTTTTTACATTAAAAATCTGATCAAACTAGGTATAACACAAGTCGTTTACAAATCATTTTCACTAAAATATTGTACTCTTTTAGTAACGATGGACCACTCTGTATAACTTAAATTTCAATTTTTTTTAACTAAATGTGATCGTCAATTTAGATTGAACACAATTTCGATCATAGTATTTGAATTTGAAGTCGATGTTGATTTGTTTTACAGTGATGCGTAATTTTGCTTAAATAATCGCCTTATATTTTGATTCTTTTTATCGTTCAGTTATATTATGTTAAGACAGATTAGGGACATCTGGAAATAATTGCGTTAAGTGTTTATCTCATTTAAATCCAGTCTTGCAATACGAAGTTCGGGATCGCTCCGTGAAAAGTTAATTAATTTAAACATAAGCCTAAGTAAACACATGCGTTTATCGAAGACATATTCAAGTTGGACGAGACCCCCGGCCGTTCTTTTTAGTGGAATTGATTGGTAAATGTTGAGAAATAGGAGGAGTATTGAACAAGTGGAAAAGAAGTTTAAACTGAGCTTTTTGGTTAACATTTTGGTGAAGACAGTCAGTCTTGGTGTTTGTAAAGTTCTTGTAGAAGAAAGTCTAGATGGTGTTCTAAGGACTTTTAATTCGCCGTTATAAAAGTGATCTTTTTAGTTCGAATACAACTCAAGCGTTGTGTTACGTAGAAGTTGTGTGAGTGCTGTTATGGTTTTTCCAAGTACCCGATAAAGCTAGGTTATCCACCATCAAAAAGCCACTTTTACATTTAAAATTACAACAAAGCCAGTTTGTTCAAATCAAGAATCAAGCGAAGATAATGAAATGTAGATTCCGAAGCAACATCAGTTGGTGTTTGTGTTTTTCTGCGTCTGTTAAATACAATCGCAGTTATGGCCGAATGTTAGGATTGTTAATTTTTTAAGGTAATTAAATTTAATTTGTTTCAATCGATCGTACGTGCGCGGTACTTTGTTTATAGGTCCTGAGTGTCTTTTTTTTTAGTTTTATTGATTGATTTTTGTCGAACAAAATTTGTGTCGTGTGTAAATGACCTTAGTCTAAACTACATTGCTCTGCCTTTATGCCTTCTATAGGCATATTCGAGACTTAAATACTAAAACTGTCAGGTGTAGTACCCATGAAATATTGGCATTTCCCAACTTATTTGACATTTTTCGGTAAAGTTAGAATTAGAACAAAATACTAAGAATAGACTAACAAGATTCCCAGAAGGCACTAATAGAAGAAGAATCCGTGAAAGCGAAACAGACACTAACAAGGCAATAAACATAAATTACGGTAAGTAAAAAAGGCATTAAGTAGAGACTAAAATGGCGTGAAGAATTGCACTAATTAAACAGTAAGGAGGGCCCGAAGAAAGCAGTAAAAAGGCTACTAATAGGAAACTAAGAAAGTATTGGGAAGATACTAAGATGACCTGAAGAATGTAAAATGCACTAGAAGACGCGTAAGGCGCAATGAAAGACTAAGACAGTAACTAAAAAAATACTAAGGAAAGATAAGGTACTAAAAAGATACTACAAAGGCATTAAGAAGTGACTACACTACATATGTAGTTTAAAAGTGTTGAGAATACACTAAGAGGGCACTAAGGAGGTACTAGAAATCTTTTCCTATGAATTTTACTAATCATTTCTTTTGAAATAGTCTACGAAAAAATTCTGAGCAAATAGGTAACTGTAATTGCCTCCTTTGAACGAGCCGGCTGTTGTCATTTCGAATTTGTATTTCATTTAAGTATAGGAAAATGTACATATGTACCGCTTCATACGAAAAGTGAACACGAGTCATCGAGCGAGCGAGCTAGCGGACAGACGAACCCTCGTTCGACTGTATCACCCTAAAAGCGATCCAGTTCTCAATTTTTCTTGGAGACTTTGTCAAGGCTCGCCGTCCCTCCAATTACAACGGTCGACGCAGCCGGTTCGAACCCAAACGTGCGTGTTTTTTTCTATAAAACATCGCAACAAAGAGAATGGGGCGAAGGAGTGTGAGAGGTAAAGAGGTAGTCCCTTCTGTCGATCCTCAATAAGGGCAACTTTCGATTTATTTTTAATTAGTTGGGAACGTATATTTCATGTAAGTGATAATATTCCTTTGCATGGATTCAAATTTTGTTTAGCCATATATAATTATTTCGTGTTGAACAATTACCAGACTTGTCTTATGCATTAAAAAAAGTGGAATCTTAAAACTGATACGTGGCGACGAGACAGGGGTTGTATTTTTTATGGAATTTATATGGAACAAATCAGAATAAATGTACATATTATATATAATATTATACAGCATCCTTGGGTAAAATTAAATGTGAACGAGGGTCTTCAACCCCTATACTGGAACTAATCGTTACATGACATATAGTGTACGCTTTGTAAGAGGGACTTTTCGGACACGGACGTTTATGTATAAAGATTACTGTTAATTTTCTGCCACCTTTTTTTCATCCACGTGTCGAATAACAAACTTCAGGGTGAATATTATGGCTCATCGAAATTAGTACCTAAACATTGACCGCGATTTTATGTTTTTAATTTTCGGAATTTTTAATCCCACTTATCCATTTATTGATAAGAAATCGATTGAAACTCTATAGTGAGTGCTATTTTACTGAGTATCATTGATCCATTGAAAAATGCTTCGAACGACAAGCCGTACGTGCGGCAATTTGTAGGAATATGAAAACTATCCCCGAGTTAAATCGGGAATTCAGGAACATAAGTCAAGTCGCGTAAATATAGATAAATAAAGCATCTGAAGAATTCGGTCAATGTGTTTTCAATTTGTACATTTTCAACATTAGTTTTACTATGGTCCAGCGGATTACATCAACAAAAATGAAATTGCGAACCCGATTGTCATCGCATCTTTATCACAGAAGCAATTAAGCGTACTAATTTATTGTTGAACGCTCCCAGACGAAGAAGCTAAAAATACTCTTGGGCCATATATTTCCGTCTATTATAATTAGAAATAATACAGTGTACATTGTGTACAGTATAATTTTACTTTAGATTAATTGCCGTAGTCAAATGTAAATTCCGACGTCTTAATTTAATGAAGGATCTTTCTCGTAACGCATCTTTAATTGTTGGCAAATATTGCGTTCCGGGCCTTAGATTCTATCGCAAAGATGGCGATGGCTTAATTGTCACGTTTTCGTCGGCCAGATTTTTTAAGTGCGTGGATAATTCGAGTTAATGGATTTTACTTTTGCGGCTAACTAAGAGATTGTCAACTATTCAGATCGGTATCTTTGCGTAACAGTAGTTGATTTTGTTGAAAATGACGAGCGAATTTTTCACCTCATCATCGGGGAACATGTGGCGTGTGTAACCATTTCGTTACTTCCCGTCTGCATCCTGTAGCTAAAAAATTAAACTGTACCTGCCACCTTTGGATAAGAAAAAACTGTTGACAACACTGACCACCAATGTGGCGGAACCCCATCTTGCTTAAAATAAATTGTTCGTCGTAATGATCCACTTGGAACCCCTATAAGGTTATGTCACAAGAGGAACTAGAATTACAACATTTAGGTATACGTTTGATAAATTTTCTTCTCTTACAGCAGATATTTTTAGTAAAAATAAATGTCCATTAACCTAGCAGAGCAAGGTCAGCAGAACACAATCAAACATATTGCACAATTAGGTGCTAATTAAGTGCCCTATTTCCGAATTAAATGCTCCTTTTTTTTAAATTATGACATGTTTTGCCAGGTTCATATGAACTCAGCAGAGTACTACCTTTAAAAACCAAGAAAATGAAAAGTGAACTGACTATAATTAGGTGCTAATTAAGTGTCCTATTCCCAAATTAAATGCCCCTTTTTTTAAATTATGAACCTGGCAGAACATGTAATAATTTTAAAAAAAGGAGCATTTAATTCGGGGATAGGGCACTTAATTAGCACCTAATTAGCACCTAAGTATTTATAGTTAGTTCACTTTTCATTTTCTTGGTTTTTAAAGGTAGTGTTCTGCTGAGTTCATATGAACCTGGCAAAACATGTAATAATTTAAAAAAAAAAGGAGCATTTATTTCTGGAATAGGGCACTTAATTAGCACCTAATTATGCAATATGTTTGATTGTGTTCTGCTGACCTTGCTCTGCTAGGTTCATGGACACTAAAAATAAGATGTTCTTCAATTCTCTGCGTAAGCTTTTTTTTAGAAATTCAAAGCAGGTGTCCGAGGATTTTTAATACCCCTAACAAGAACTACTGACTGAGATTCTTTTTAGACATCGAATTCGTTTTCCAAAACTTAGAAATCTTCCCGAAACAGTTATAGGAACTCTCACAGAAATATTACTAAGTATAAGATCGTTCTTAGAAATGATCGTATATTTGAAATGTTCTTGTAAAATCTTACATGAAGGCACTGAGACGACACTAACAAGGGCAGTGCACGAACAAAAAAGCACTAACAAGGTATTAATTAAATATCAAAGAGGCACTAAGAATCATAAATCATAGAGGGACTCCTACCTGGCAGCAAGATGACGGTAAAAAGAAGTTGATGTTGATTTTGCCTTTGAGAGTACTTTCCCCCGACAAACCGTTTTGAGATATTCGCTTTTAAAGCTTTGACATCAGCAACGGATACATTTCCACCAGCCGTCCCAATCGCCCTTTGTGAGTACCCTCTTCCGACAATCCGTTCTTGAGGTATAAGGGAATATACTCGATCATGATAAGAGGTCGTGGAGGAGGACTATGATTGGTAGAAATTAGTTTCCTTTCGTTGAGACCTTTCATTAGAGTACCATGAAGGATAAAATCAGCCCCCCCCTGTAACCCCCTCTTTTGGTAAGGGGTCAGAAAGAAGGGCGGTAGTTGGTGGAAAACGGTTCCTGACCATTCAGTTCCTTCCATAGTCACAGTACGTGAGATCCGGTCCTTATCCAACTCAAGAAGAGTTCCTCCGAGGCACCATTGAAGTTTGTCCCGTTGTCATTCATAAGCTTTTTGGGGGCAGCTCGTCTCGCCATGAATTGTCTCAAAGCTGTGATTGTTGAGTCAAGGTCCAACAATCTCCAAATGGACAGCTCCGGGGAAAACCATGTAAACAAGACTAGTCCGAAGCGTTTCTCGCTTCGCCTTTCAACTGTTCCACGAAAAATTGTAACGAATCTCTTTCCCTTCAAGGCCCAGCTTATCAGCTAGACTTTGCTCCATAATCGTAGTCATTGAGCCATCGTCCAGCATGGTCGTTGTTGTTATAATGCTATCAGGTCCTCGCAGCTTGGCAATGGCCTTAGTTGAACTTGGTGCTCACCCTTTGTGTGTTCCTCTTTTGGTGTGTCCCCATGAAGGAGCGTGCGATACTTACTCAGACATCCATCCTTTAAACAGTTTACTTTAGAATTCAATCTATGATTTTTCCCAAGGCAATGGAGACACCGTTTCTTTGATTTAGCCAAGCGCCAGCGGTCATCCACTGCAAGCCGAATCACAGTTTCTCAAATTCTCCCTCCCTTCCCTTGTTTGACTGATCCACTATTTAGGGGGTGACTTTTACTTGGATTTAACTTCTCGATCTCCATGTCACTATCAGCAGCTACCAGGACATCCTTTTTTCGAAATCATTTTTGCTCCAAGGTTTATTGTAGCCGATGAGAGTGAGACGTGAATCAGCCACCAACAGGAAGTAAGAAACGAAATCTTTCAACGTGGGCTATGAAGGAAGTAGTGTTCCATGAATTTTTCGTTGTCAATGACAACTTCTCAGTAATCTTGAACAACATGGGATTTCTCTTGGTTCAAATGTTCAGTCATTCTTATGAAACCATCAATTGAATTCGTAAATTCCAAAAATGACTCCTGTTTGCTTTCTTGAAGTGAGGAGAGCTTCCTCAAATTGTCCAAAAACATGGATTTGTTGAATTCTGGTCTTCCGAACCTTCTCTCTACATTTGCACTTGTGAAGAGACTCATACAGTCTTTTGCGTCACCCTTTAGTCCACCCATTAACAAATCTGCCGGCATCTGCCTCCCAATATTGGCTTAAAAATTTTCAATTCGAAAGACTCTGTGGGCTCGATCAACTTCCGACAATTCCAAAGAATTGATTACACATATTTTGATCAACACCTGAAATAAACCTTGGGCGCCAATTGAAAACATTTGACATGAAAACTCTATCCGGGTCGCCCAAAGGATTCGAATAAAAACACAACAATCTGATTGACAATGGCAACAATTGATTCCGAAAAATGTGAAACAAAATTAAAACAAAGAAAGAAAAACTTTTTTCTACAACTGTCAAAAAAACCTGTCATTTTCTGACGGATTTCGAAACGCGAAGTACTAGATTTTTAATCGGTTAATTAATAAGTAAGGTTGCTCTTGACAACGTGCGCGAAATCGTCAACAGTGAAAAATAGTATATTAAGATACAAGTGTATAATCAAGTCTTTAAAGCACGCGCAACGAGTTTAAGGGCACGACGCAAAGCGGAGTGCCTTTAACGTTGCAAGTGCTTTAAAGACCAATTATACACGTGTATCTTATAGTATTTTTTATTATACCTGCAGTATAATTTAAAAATAGGAAATACAATGAAATCATATTGACGTTATACTCGAATACATGTCTAATTAAGTGGGCTGGGTGTTCGTAATTTCACGATTGCCATGGAAATGTCACTTGACGTTTGCTTATAAAAATCATCGTCTTTGTGAATTAAACGATTTCCGTTGAAAAAGATAATACACCGTCCATTAAATCGCTTGTTGTAAAATCTAAACAAACGTTGGTAGGTGTAAAATCCAAATCCAGTAAAGCCTATTATAAAGAATATGAAAAGTTGTTTCCATGGATGGAATAAGAAGTTACTTACGAATAAGTCTTAAATGCATCCATAATGCTGGCATATATGAAGGAAATGTCAAAGGTATTTAAATCTTCTATATTTTGGTGCATTCATTCAAAACTTTAAAGCAATGCTGCGATTAAAAAGTGGAACAGATTTGGAAGCATACCCTAAATTACGCGCGTTTGTGAAAGCTTCAACCAAAGGATAGGTACAAAAGCCAAAGAAATGTTCTGCATTTACAGAAAGCGACCTAAGAGGATTTTTTATTTCATCCAGATGACAGTTTCAAAAGTCATACTTGAAGTATCGTTACTTAGCAACTTTAAAGCACGTGTGTTTTAAAGGCCCTTTTTCGCACGCATTTGAGTGTTTAAAACGGAGATTGTGATTCAGGTATAATAAAAAAGTATTTCGCGCACGGACAAAGTTGAACTTAAACAGCAATTTAATTAACAATCGGTTCAGTTGTAGAAAAAATATTGTATATAACGCTAGCGCGAAGTTATTTCGCGCATTTGACTGATATTTTAACTCGGCTTCGCCTCGTCAAAATACCTTCAGTCTCAATGCGCGAAATTGAACTTCGCGCTCTTGTTATATAAATAACTATTAAAGGTTGTTTGGACATAATATACCCCGCACGCAGCCGGGTAATAATTAAAAAATCTTAAATTACTTAGTTTTTTTTTATTATCCCAATAATTTGGTCGTACAATATTTGCGTTAAAGGCGCACTAAACACACACGCGAACAGCTTCTGAATTTCGCCTTTACTTAATGACAAAATCTGGTTTGATCAGTAAGATGAACAAATTTTCGGTGGCTGCTCGGACGGTGGAAACTTCTTACGTTTAATGACAGATAAATCATTTAATCCCGGTTGCAACAGCCCAACTTAAGCTCTATCTACAGCTTAAGATGCAGCTTGAGATCCAAGTCTTCTGTTGCATTACTCACAAACATTTACCCAAGCCGATCTTAAATGTAAAGGCCCGGATTCATGCAGATAAGTCGAACTTATCTAAAACGCCCTCTAGACGGTACGATTTGTCGTACAACTTATAGTACGATGAACGATAATCGTACCGTGTGTGGCGTTGTCGTTCGAATGATCGTGTACGTTTTTAGGGAATTAAGCCAGCTACATACGACACGCCTGCAAATTGGCTAATATGGTTTGTCAAGCCAAATCGGATATGAAATCTGATGTGTGTTCTACGTGTCTACACGTACCGACTTTAATTAGGTGCGAGACTTCTACAACAACTTCAGTAAAACGAGGTAGGTCGCAAACGACCAGATGTCCCTACATTTTAACACGCAATTTCACGTTTTACAATTAAATACACAAAAATAAATAAACAATTTGGGAAAGTGATAAAATTTAAACAAGAAAATAGTACGCGATGACGAACAATTCTTAAAGGGTAAATATACACTGATAGTGATAACAAATTCAAATACAGTAAACCAACTTGGACTTCTTCGTAAATAATCCAAGAGATTTACATTTAATAAATTGAAATAGCTCCATACACAGGGTGTTTCGTAATTATTTTTGGTGTTTAGACGGAAATAATGTCACATGACGTCGTTTACACAATATATTCCTATTTCCTATTCCTTTTTAGCTTACTTAGAAATTTTTGTAGTAAATTTCAATTCTTTCATAAATCATTTTAAAACATTTTTCCTTACTGAAGTCAGTTAGTCGTTAGAGACTTTCGTGCACATCTTTTAGGGAACTTTTTTAGAAAGAGAGTGAGAATCCTTTCTATTAAGGTTTTTTTTTAAAATCTTGCTAGAGGTTTCCAACAATTTTGGAGATCGTTGAAATTTCCTCGATACAGGTTTTTTAGAGATCTTGAAAAACGTCTTAATAACCACTTTTTGGAAACATTTTAGTATTTTTAAACAAGTTCTTTGAAAATCTTTTTATAAAAAAGTTAAAAATTTGTTGGAATTTTACCTAGGAATTTGGCACTAAAAACCTTTCAGAACTCTTTCTATGGAATTTATAGTGGAAAGGTTTTGGAAATCTGTAAAGATTCTGGTAAATATAGAGATCTGAAGTCCGCTTAGGGGTGTTGCTATCCATCTTCTTAAAACATCCAGTTTTGGCAGTTATTTCACCCTTTTTTGCACTGTTGCTATTATCGCTTACAATAGGGTAAGGCTATCTGCCTTAAAAAAATGTTTTTCTATTTCGGTGTTACAATGAGAATTTTTTGCAACTGTTTTCGGCAAAAACAGTGTTTCAATGAGTTCCATTGTAACATTGTTTTTGGTAACTTTTCATCTCTAAGTTGGCAGTTCGCCAAGACGTCAATGTCAAATCATACGATGTGAAATCAAATTACGTAAAATTTATGTGATTTCCTTGATTTTTGGTACACGAAAAACTTAATACATTCCAAATCAGCAGTTTACACATCCACCATAAATAAATTTATCTACGAATAAAAAATTACACATTCGCGGAATTTAAAGTTTCCAAATGTCAGTGTTGTGTTTATCTGCGCTGCCAACTTAAAATTTGTCAACGTAAATGGTGTTGCCAACTTAAGACATATTAATTCTAAAGTTTCCTGTAGTTTTTCATAATTACTTTTTTATTATACCTGAATCACAATCTCCGTTTTAAACACTCAAATGCGTGCGAAAAAGGGCCTTTAAAACACACGTGCTTTAAAGTTGCTAAGTAACGATACTTCAAGTATGACTTTTGAAACTGTCATCTGGATGAAATTAAAAATCCTCTTAGGTCGCTTTCTGTAAATGCAGAACATTTCTTTGGCTTTTGTACCTATCCTTTGGTTGAAGCTTTCACAAACGCGCGTAATTTAGGGCATGCTTCCAAATTTGTTCCACTTTTTAATCGCAGCATTGCTTTAAAGTTTTGACTGAATGCACCAAAATATAGAAGATTTAAATACCTTTGACATTTCCTTCATATATGACAGCATTTAAAACTGTATTCGTAGGTAACTTCCTATTCATCCATGGCAAGAACTTTTCATATTCTTTATAATAGGCTTTACTGGAGTTGGATTTTACACCTATACCAACGTTTGTTTAGATTTTACAACAATCGATTGAATGGACGGTGTATTATCTTTTTCAACGGAAATCGTTTAATTGTCAAAGACGATGATTTTTATAAGCAAACGTCAAGTGACATTTCCATGGCAATCGTGAAATTACGAACACCAAGCCCACTTAATTAGACATGTATTCGAGTATAACGTCAATATGACTTCATTGTATTTCCTATTTTTAAATTATACTGCAGGTATAATAAAAAATACTATAAGATACACGTGTATAATTATCTTTAAAGCACTTGCAACGTTAAAGGACTCCGCTTTGCGTCGTGCCCTTAAACTCGTTGCGCGTGCTTAAAGACTTGATTATACACTGTATCTTAATATACTATTTAATTAAATTAAAGCCCCGAAATAGAAAAAATAGTATGAAAAACACGTGTTACAATGCTTTATTGTAATACTCCTATCTTGTGGACCCTCGTGGCTCCGCTTCGCTACGCCACTCGTGCCACAAGATAGTCTTATTACAATAGGTCGCATTGTAACACTTGTATTCCAATATACTATTGTGCAACACGATTTCGTAATCCAATTAAAATAATTGTCGTTTCAGTAGGTTCAAAAAACTAAACGCATTAGTTATGTCAGTTGCTGCTTTGCGAATAGCATGCACAAAGCTTTACTTGCATATTATTTACCTATGGTTGTGTTGAGTAATAAGTGCAAAGTGTACGTAAGTAAATTCGTCCTGATATGTAGGCCAGGTGGCGCTAAAAAATGGAACAAACTTGCTTGTTTTTTGCGTTTTTTTATACATAAAAACGATACTTTATTTACGGTCGTGGGCGATTACACGTTTAAATTGGGAATATTACAAACTTCCTTATAAATGCACTCGTAAGGAAAAAAGGAAGTGTAAATAACGCGTTTAATTAATAAATGCGCGAATCACCCAAACGTGAAATTTTAATAAAACAAAAACAAGCAGATGGGGATTTATTGAACAAACATTAATTATTTGCATTATGCAGAGTTATTACCCCTTTTTTCCGTAATTACCGATTTGGTACTGCTCGCTGATAACCAAAAGCTTCTTGCAACATTTGTTGGAAATATACTAAAGGGTGGTTTCGTAAGGGCCATTTGAATACCCTTACTATCATAATTGTTTGTGATTTTTTTATTTGGTCAATTTATTAGACATACCAAAGATCATAAACTTTCACTAGCCGAATAGTATCAATTCCTTACGTTTATCTTACTGTTCGTTCTTTTTGGAAAGAGTTATAGGACAGGGACACCCCTAATGAAATTAGTAAAATCAAATAACACAGAAGTATGTCTGAAATAAAACCTACCTATACTAGGAAGGTAGATTTTTCTTCATTTAAATAAAAAGACGTAGAGCTGCTCACGCGTTCTGAAAACGTGCGGAATTGGAAATCAAGGTTGATCAGTTTTTAAGCCCACCACGTACAAAATTACCATATTTACTTACTATTATTGTTAAGTGCTTACAAATAAATGGCTTGCACTATGGAAAGTTGTGTATATTCTAAGGTTTGGCATCTTGACATTTTAGCGTAATTGCGAGTTCTAATCAAAATTTCATAAATCGTTGGAAAACGTAGGCGTTTACTTAACGCCAGCCAATGTTGCGGAACGTAGCCGATTTATCAATTAACGTTAATATTTTACGCGATTTTATAGACGCGCATTAAGAAGCATCGCTAGCGCCTGAATTTTTAATATCTGAGCTATTTTGGTAACTATTCGAGTTGTTACTCTCTAAAAAAATGATTGCCGAATTAAAATGACATTCGTATCACTTTATGCCAAATAAATTTCGTTTCGAGTTTTAGAGGCGCCAATTTGTCTATTTTAAGTGTTGGTTACCGAACGCTTTGTCAATTTTGCCATTCGTCATGTACTAGTGCCTATATTGGGAGGCGTTCTCATTTTAATAATAATATATTATAATAACTGATTGACTGGAACTGTCATTGTGACAACCTTGCCTGTTGTCATTTCTGTTCTTAGCACAATATTGTAACGGAAACACTCCAGACGTGACGTCGCCTTTGGCGCTCTGGAATTTTCTACGCGCGCGATAGTGGGATTTGTATAGGAATA
>NW_022170663.1:37349089-37399797 GCF_008802855.1 Photinus pyralis
TTAGTTCGAATACAACTCAAGCGTTGTGTTACGTAGAAGTTGTGTGAGTGCTGTTATGGTTTTTCCAAGTACCCGATAAAGCTAGGTTATCCACCATCAAAAAGCCACTTTTACATTTAAAATTACAACAAAGCCAGTTTGTTCAAATCAAGAATCAAGCGAAGATAATGAAATGTAGATTCCGAAGCAACATCAGTTGGTGTTTGTGTTTTTCTGCGTCTGTTAAATACAATCGCAGTTATGGCCGAATGTTAGGATTGTTAATTTTTTAAGGTAATTAAATTTAATTTGTTTCAATCGATCGTACGTGCGCGGTACTTTGTTTATAGGTCCTGAGTGTCTTTTTTTTTAGTTTTATTGATTGATTTTTGTCGAACAAAATTTGTGTCGTGTGTAAATGACCTTAGTCTAAACTACATTGCTCTGCCTTTATGCCTTCTATAGGCATATTCGAGACTTAAATACTAAAACTGTCAGGTGTAGTACCCATGAAATATTGGCATTTCCCAACTTATTTGACATTTTTCGGTAAAGTTAGAATTAGAAAAAAATACTAAGAATAGACTAACAAGATTCCCAGAAGGTACTAATAGAAGAAGAATCCGTGAAAGCGAAACAGACACTAACAAGGCAATAAACATAAATTACGGTAAGTAAAAAAGGCATTAAGTAGAGACTAAAATGACATGAAGATTGCACTAATTATACAGTAAGGAGGGTCCGAAGAAAGCAGTAAAAAGGCTACTAATAGGAAACTAAGAAAGTATTGGGAAGATATTAAGATGACCTGAAGAATGTAAAATGCACTAGAAGACGCGTAAGGCGCAATGAAAGACTAAGACAGTAACTAAAAAAATACTAAGGAAAGATACTCAGAAGGTACTAAAAAGATACTACAAAGGCATTAAGAAGAGACTACTACAGATGTAGTTTAAAAGTGTTGAGAATACACTAAGAGGGCACTAAGGAGGTACTAGAAATCTTTTCCTATGAATTTTACTAATCATTTCTTTTGAAATAGTCTACGAAAAAATTCTGAGCAAATAGGTAACTGTAATTGCCTCCTTTGAACGAGCCGGCTGTTGTCATTTCGAATTTGTATTTCATTTAAGTATAGGAAAATGTACATATGTACCGCTTCATACGAAAAGTGAACACGAGTCATCGAGCGAGCGAGCTAGCGGACAGACGAACCCTCGTTCGACTGTATCACCCTAAAAGCGATCCAGTTCTCAATTTTTCTTGGAGACTTTGTCAAGGCTCGCCGTCCCTCCAATTACAACGGTCGACGCAGCCGGTTCGAACCCAAACGTGCGTGTTTTTTTCTATAAAACATCGCAACAAAGAGAATGGGGCGAAGGAGTGTGAGAGGTAAAGAGGTAGTCCCTTCTGTCGATCCTCAATAAGGGCAACTTTCGATTTATTTTTAATTAGTTGGGAACGTATATTTCATGTAAGTGATAATATTCCTTTGCATGGATTCAAATTTTGTTTAGCCATATATAATTATTTCGTGTTGAACAATTACCAGACTTGTCTTATGCATTAAAAAAAGTGGAATCTTAAAACTGATACGTGGCGACGAGACAGGGGTTGTATTTTTTATGGAATTTATATGGAACAAATCAGAATAAATGTACATATTATATATAATATTATACAGCATCCTTGGGTAAAATTAAATGTGAACGAGGGTCTTCAACCCCTATACTGGAACTAATCGTTACATGACATATAGTGTACGCTTTGTAAGAGGGACTTTTCGGACACGGACGTTTATGTATAAAGATTACTGTTAATTTTCTGCCACCTTTTTTTCATCCACGTGTCGAATAACAAACTTCAGGGTGAATATTATGGCTCATCGAAATTAGTACCTAAACATTGACCGCGATTTTATGTTTTTAATTTTCGGAATTTTTAATCCCACTTATCCATTTATTGATAAGAAATCGATTGAAACTCTATAGTGAGTGCTATTTTACTGAGTATCATTGATCCATTGAAAAATGCTTCGAACGACAAGCCGTACGTGCGGCAATTTGTAGGAATATGAAAACTATCCCCGAGTTAAATCGGGAATTCAGGAACATAAGTCAAGTCGCGTAAATATAGATAAATAAAGCATCTGAAGAATTCGGTCAATGTGTTTTCAATTTGTACATTTTCAACATTAGTTTTACTATGGTCCAGCGGATTACATCAACAAAAATGAAATTGCGAACCCGATTGTCATCGCATCTTTATCACAGAAGCAATTAAGCGTACTAATTTATTGTTGAACGCTCCCAGACGAAGAAGCTAAAAATACTCTTGGGCCATATATTTCCGTCTATTATAATTAGAAATAATACAGTGTACATTGTGTACAGTATAATTTTACTTTAGATTAATTGCCGTAGTCAAATGTAAATTCCGACGTCTTAATTTAATGAAGGATCTTTCTCGTAACGCATCTTTAATTGTTGGCAAATATTGCGTTCCGGGCCTTAGATTCTATCGCAAAGATGGCGATGGCTTATAATTGTCACGTTTTCGTCGGCCAGATTTTTTAAGTGCGTGGATAATTCGAGTTAATGGATTTTACTTTTGCGGCTAACTAAGAGATTGTCAACTATTCAGATCGGTATCTTTGCGTAACAGTAGTTGATTTTGTTGAAAATGACGAGCGAATTTTTCACCTCATCTTCCCGAAACAGTTATAGGAACTCTCACAGAAATATTACTAAGTATAAGATCGTTCTTAGAAATGATCGTATATTTGAAATGTTCTTGTAAAATCTTACATGAAGGCACTGAGACGACACTAACAAGGGCAGTGCACGAACAAAAAAGCACTAACAAGGTATTAATTAAATATCAAAGAGGCACTAAGAATCATAAATCATAGAGGGACTCCTACCTGGCAGCAAGATGACGGTAAAAAGAAGTTGATGTTGATTTTGCCTTTGAGAGTACTTTCCCCCGACAAACCGTTTTCGAGATATTCGCTTTTAAAGCTTTGACATCAGCAACGGATACATTTCCACCAGCCGTCCCAATCGCCCTTTGTGAGTACCCTCTTCCGACAATCCGTTCTTGAGGTATAAGGGAATATACTCGATCATGATAAGAGGTCGTGGAGGAGGACTATGATTGGTAGAAATTAGTTTCCTTTCGTTGAGACCTTTCATTAGAGTACCATGAAGGATAAAATCAGCCCCCCCCTGTAACCCCCTCTTTTGGTAAGGGGTCAGAAAGAAGGGCGGTAGTTGGTGGAAAACGGTTCCTGACCATTCAGTTCCTTCCATAGTCACAGTACGTGAGATCCGGTCCTTATCCAACTCAAGAAGAGTTCCTCCGAGGCACCATTGAAGTTTGTCCCGTTGTCATTCATAAGCTTTTTGGGGGCAGCTCGTCTCGCCATGAATTGTCTCAAAGCTGTGATTGTTGAGTCAAGGTCCAACAATCTCCAAATGGACAGCTCCGGGGAAAACCATGTAAACAAGACTAGTCCGAAGCGTTTCTCGCTTCGCCTTTCAACTGTTCCACGAAAAATTGTAACGAATCTCTTTCCCTTCAAGGCCCAGCTTATCAGCTAGACTTTGCTCCATAATCGTAGTCATTGAGCCATCGTCCAGCATGGTCGTTGTTGTTATAATGCTATCAGGTCCTCGCAGCTTGGCAATGGCCTTAGTTGAACTTGGTGCTCACCCTTTGTGTGTTCCTCTTTTGGTGTGTCCCCATGAAGGAGCGTGCGATACTTACTCAGACATCCATCCTTTAAACAGTTTACTTTAGAATTCAATCTATGATTTTTCCCAAGGCAATGGAGACACCGTTTCTTTGATTTAGCCAAGCGCCAGCGGTCATCCACTGCAAGCCGAATCACAGTTTCTCAAATTCTCCCTCCCTTCCCTTGTTTGACTGATCCACTATTTAGGGGGTGACTTTTACTTGGATTTAACTTCTCGATCTCCATGTCACTATCAGCAGCTACCAGGACATCCTTTTTTCGAAATCATTTTTGCTCCAAGGTTTATTGTAGCCGATGAGAGTGAGACGTGAATCAGCCACCAACAGGAAGTAAGAAACGAAATCTTTCAACGTGGGCTATGAAGGAAGTAGTGTTCCATGAATTTTTCGTTGTCAATGACAACTTCTCAGTAATCTTGAACAACATGGGATTTCTCTTGGTTCAAATGTTCAGTCATTCTTATGAAACCATCAATTGAATTCGTAAATTCCAAAAATGACTCCTGTTTGCTTTCTTGAAGTGAGGAGAGCTTCCTCAAATTGTCCAAAAACATGGATTTGTTGAATTCTGGTCTTCCGAACCTTCTCTCTACATTTGCACTTGTGAAGAGACTCATACAGTCTTTTGCGTCACCCTTTAGTCCACCCATTAACAAATCTGCCGGCATCTGCCTCCCAATATTGGCTTAAAAATTTTCAATTCGAAAGACTCTGTGGGCTCGATCAACTTCCGACAATTCCAAAGAATTGATTACACATATTTTGATCAACACCTGAAATAAACCTTGGGCGCCAATTGAAAACATTTGACATGAAAACTCTATCCGGGTCGCCCAAAGGATTCGAATAAAAACACAACAATCTGATTGACAATGGCAACAATTGATTCCGAAAAATGTGAAACAAAATTAAAACAAAGAAAGAAAAACTTTTTTCTACAACTGTCAAAAAAACCTGTCATTTTCTGACGGATTTCGAAACGCGAAGTACTAGATTTTTAATCGGTTAATTAATAAGTAAGGTTGCTCTTGACAACGTGCGCGAAATCGTCAACAGTGAAAAATAGTATATTAAGATACAAGTGTATAATCAAGTCTTTAAAGCACGCGCAACGAGTTTAAGGGCACGACGCAAAGCGGAGTGCCTTTAACGTTGCAAGTGCTTAAAGACCAATTATACACGTGTATCTTATAGTATTTTTTATTATACCTGCAGTATAATTTAAAAATAGGAAATACAATGAAATCATATTGACGTTATACTCGAATACATGTCTAATTAAGTGGGCTGGGTGTTCGTAATTTCACGATTGCCATGGAAATGTCACTTGACGTTTGCTTATAAAAATCATCGTCTTTGTGAATTAAACGATTTCCGTTGAAAAAGATAATACACCGTCCATTAAATCGCTTGTTGTAAAATCTAAACAAACGTTGGTAGGTGTAAAATCCAAATCCAGTAAAGCCTATTATAAAGAATATGAAAAGTTGTTTCCATGGATGGAATAAGAAGTTACTTACGAATAAAGTCTTAAATGCATCCATAATGCTGGCATATATGAAGGAAATGTCAAAGGTATTTAAATCTTCTATATTTTGGTGCATTCATTCAAAACTTTAAAGCAATGCTGCGATTAAAAAGTGGAACAGATTTGGAAGCATACCCTAAATTACGCGCGTTTGTGAAAGCTTCAACCAAAGGATAGGTACAAAAGCCAAAGAAATGTTCTGCATTTACAGAAAGCGACCTAAGAGGATTTTTTATTTCATCCAGATGACAGTTTCAAAAGTCATACTTGAAGTATCGTTACTTAGCAACTTTAAAGCACGTGTGTTTTAAAGGCCCTTTTTCGCACGCATTTGAGTGTTTAAAACGGAGATTGTGATTCAGGTATAATAAAAAAGTATTTCGCGCACGGGACAAAGTTGAACTTAAACAGCAATTTAATTAACAATCGGTTCAGTTGTAGAAAAAATATTGTATATAACGCTAGCGCGAAGTTATTTCGCGCATTTGACTGATATTTTAACTCGGCTTCGCCTCGTCAAAATACCTTCAGTCTCAATGCGCGAAATTGAACTTCGCGCTCTTGTTATATAAATAACTATTAAAGGTTGTTTGGACATAATATACCCCGCACGCAGCCGGGTAATAATTAAAAAATCTTAAATTACTTAGTTTTTTTTTATTATCCCAATAATTTGGTCGTACAATATTTGCGTTAAAGGCGCACTAAACACACACGCGAACAGCTTCTGAATTTCGCCTTTACTTAATGACAAAATCTGGTTTGATCAGTAAGATGAACAAATTTTCGGTGGCTGCTCGGACGGTGGAAACTTCTTACGTTTAATGACAGATAAATCATTTAATCCCGGTTGCAACAGCCCAACTTAAGCTCTATCTACAGCTTAAGATGCAGCTTGAGATCCAAGTCTTCTGTTGCATTACTCACAAACATTTACCCAAGCCGATCTTAAATGTAAAGGCCCGGATTCATGCAGATAAGTCGAACTTATCTAAAACGCCCTCTAGACGGTACGATTTGTCGTACAACTTATAGTACGATGAACGATAATCGTACCGTGTGTGGCGTTGTCGTTCGAATGATCGTGTACGTTTTTAGGGAATTAAGCCAGCTACATACGACACGCCTGCAAATTGGCTAATATGGTTTGTCAAGCCAAATCGGATATGAAATCTGATGTGTGTTCTACGTGTCTACACGTACCGACTTTAATTAGGTGCGAGACTTCTACAACAACTTCAGTAAAACGAGGTAGGTCGCAAACGACCAGATGTCCCTACATTTTAACACGCAATTTCACGTTTTACAATTAAATACACAAAAATAAATAAACAATTTGGGAAAGTGATAAAATTTAAACAAGAAAATAGTACGCGATGACGAACAATTCTTAAAGGGTAAATATACACTGATAGTGATAACAAATTCAAATACAGTAAACCAACTTGGACTTCTTCGTAAATAATCCAAGAGATTTACATTTAATAAATTGAAATAGCTCCATACACAGGGTGTTTCGTAATTATTTTTGGTGTTTAGACGGAAATAATGTCACATGACGTCGTTTACACAATATATTCCTATTTCCTATTCCTTTTTAGCTTACTTAGAAATTTTTGTAGTAAATTTCAATTCTTTCATAAATCATTTTAAAACATTTTTCCTTACTGAAGTCAGTTAGTCGTTAGAGACTTTCGTGCACATCTTTTAGGGAACTTTTTTAGAAAGAGAGTGAGAATCCTTTCTATTAAGGTTTTTTTTTAAAATCTTGCTAGAGGTTTCCAACAATTTTGGAGATCGTTGAAATTTCCTCGATACAGGTTTTTTAGAGATCTTGAAAAACGTCTTAATAACCACTTTTTGGAAACATTTTAGTATTTTTAAACAAGTTCTTTGAAAATCTTTTTATAAAAAAGTTAAAAATTTGTTGGAATTTTACCTAGGAATTTGGCACTAAAAACCTTTCAGAACTCTTTCTATGGAATTTATAGTGGAAAGGTTTTGGAAATCTGTAAAGATTCTGGTAAATATAGAGATCTGAAGTCCGCTTAGGGGTGTTGCTATCCATCTTCTTAAAACATCCAGTTTTGGCAGTTATTTCACCCTTTTTTGCACTGTTGCTATTATCGCTTACAATAGGGTAAGGCTATCTGCCTTAAAAAAATGTTTTTCTATTTCGGTGTTACAATGAGAATTTTTTGCAACTGTTTTCGGCAAAAACAGTGTTTCAATGAGTTCCATTGTAACATTGTTTTTGGTAACTTTTCATCTCTAAGTTGGCAGTTCGCCAAGACGTCAATGTCAAATCATACGATGTGAAATCAAATTACGTAAAATTTATGTGATTTCCTTGATTTTTGGTACACGAAAAACTTAATACATTCCAAATCAGCAGTTTACACATCCACCATAAATAAATTTATCTACGAATAAAAAATTACACATTCGCGGAATTTAAAGTTTCCAAATGTCAGTGTTGTGTTTATCTGCGCTGCCAACTTAAAATTTGTCAACGTAAATGGTGTTGCCAACTTAAGACATATTAATTCTAAAGTTTCCTGTAGTTTTTCATAATTACTTTTTTATTATACCTGAATCACAATCTCCGTTTTAAACACTCAAATGCGTGCGAAAAAGGGCCTTTAAAACACACGTGCTTTAAAGTTGCTAAGTAACGATACTTCAAGTATGACTTTTGAAACTGTCATCTGGATGAAATTAAAAATCCTCTTAGGTCGCTTTCTGTAAATGCAGAACATTTCTTTGGCTTTTGTACCTATCCTTTGGTTGAAGCTTTCACAAACGCGCGTAATTTAGGGCATGCTTCCAAATTTGTTCCACTT
Organism: Photinus pyralis; assembly: GCF_008802855.1. Lineage (NCBI taxonomy): Eukaryota > Metazoa > Arthropoda > Insecta > Coleoptera > Lampyridae > Photinus > Photinus pyralis. Next base: position 37,357,196 of record NW_022170663.1, read on the forward strand.
TTTAATCGCAGCATTGCTTTAAAGTTTTGACTGAATGCACCAAAATATAGAAGATTTAAATACCTTTGACATTTCCTTCATATATGACAGCATTTAAAACTGTATTCGTAGGTAACTTCCTATTCATCCATGGCAAGAACTTTTCATATTCTTTATAATAGGCTTTACTGGAGTTGGATTTTACACCTATACCAACGTTTGTTTAGATTTTACAACAATCGATTGAATGGACGGTGTATTATCTTTTTCAACGGAAATCGTTTAATTGTCAAAGACGATGATTTTTATAAGCAAACGTCAAGTGACATTTCCATGGCAATCGTGAAATTACGAACACCAAGCCCACTTAATTAGACATGTATTCGAGTATAACGTCAATATGACTTCATTGTATTTCCTATTTTTAAATTATACTGCAGGTATAATAAAAAATACTATAAGATACACGTGTATAATTTATCTTTAAAGCACTTGCAACGTTAAAGGCACTCCGCTTTGCGTCGTGCCCTTAAACTCGTTGCGCGTGCTTTAAAGACTTGATTATACACTTGTATCTTAATATACTATTTAATTAAATTAAAGCCCCGAAATAGAAAAAATAGTATGAAAAACACGTGTTACAATGCTTTATTGTAATACTCCTATCTTGTGGACCCTCGTGGCTCCGCTTCGCTACGCCACTCGTGCCACAAGATAGTCTTATTACAATAGGTCGCATTGTAACACTTGTATTCCAATATACTATTGTGCAACACGATTTCGTAATCCAATTAAAATAATTGTCGTTTCAGTAGGTTCAAAAAACTAAACGCATTAGTTATGTCAGTTGCTGCTTTGCGAATAGCATGCACAAAGCTTTACTTGCATATTATTTACCTATGGTTGTGTTGAGTAATAAGTGCAAAGTGTACGTAAGTAAATTCGTCCTGATATGTAGGCCAGGTGGCGCTAAAAAATGGAACAAACTTGCTTGTTTTTTGCGTTTTTTTATACATAAAAACGATACTTTATTTACGGTCGTGGGCGATTACACGTTTAAATTGGGAATATTACAAACTTCCTTATAAATGCACTCGTAAGGAAAAAAGGAAGTGTAAATAACGCGTTTAATTAATAAATGCGCGAATCACCCAAACGTGAAATTTTAATAAAACAAAAACAAGCAGATGGGGATTTATTGAACAAACATTAATTATTTGCATTATGCAGAGTTATTACCCCTTTTTTCCGTAATTACCGATTTGGTACTGCTCGCTGATAACCAAAAGCTTCTTGCAACATTTGTTGGAAATATACTAAAGGGTGGTTTCGTAAGGGCCATTTGAATACCCTTACTATCATAATTGTTTGTGATTTTTTTATTTGGTCAATTTATTAGACATACCAAAGATCATAAACTTTCACTAGCCGAATAGTATCAATTCCTTACGTTTATCTTACTGTTCGTTCTTTTTGGAAAGAGTTATAGGACAGGGACACCCCTAATGAAATTAGTAAAATCAAATAACACAGAAGTATGTCTGAAATAAAACCTACCTATACTAGGAAGGTAGATTTTTCTTCATTTAAATAAAAAGACGTAGAGCTGCTCACGCGTTCTGAAAACGTGCGGAATTGGAAATCAAGGTTGATCAGTTTTTAAGCCCACCACGTACAAAATTACCATATTTACTTACTATTATTGTTAAGTGCTTACAAATAAATGGCTTGCACTATGGAAAGTTGTGTATATTCTAAGGTTTGGCATCTTGACATTTTAGCGTAATTGCGAGTTCTAATCAAAATTTCATAAATCGTTGGAAAACGTAGGCGTTTACTTAACGCCAGCCAATGTTGCGGAACGTAGCCGATTTATCAATTAACGTTAATATTTTACGCGATTTTATAGACGCGCATTAAGAAGCATCGCTAGCGCCTGAATTTTTAATATCTGAGCTATTTTGGTAACTATTCGAGTTGTTACTCTCTAAAAAAATGATTGCCGAATTAAAATGACATTCGTATCACTTTATGCCAAATAAATTTCGTTTCGAGTTTTAGAGGCGCCAATTTGTCTATTTTAAGTGTTGGTTACCGAACGCTTTGTCAATTTTGCCATTCGTCATGTACTAGTGCCTATATTGGGAGGCGTTCTCATTTTAATAATAATATATTATAATAACTGATTGACTGGAACTGTCATTGTGACAACCTTGCCTGTTGTCATTTCTGTTCTTAGCACAATATTGTAACGGAAACACTCCAGACGTGACGTCGCCTTTGGCGCTCTGGAATTTTCTACGCGCGCGATAGTGGGATTTGTATAGGAATATTCGAGACTTATCCGGTAATTACGCGAGTGTTCTGGACTTACATTGCTTGCGTGTATGAATGGTTGCGGACCGAACATCGCAGGCAGTTTACTACCGAACGAGATCGAGTACGGATGAAACATCGAGCGCGGAAATATAATTGCGAAGTGTGTGATATAAATAGTCGATATAAATTGTACAGGTTTTATAGTGTTTTAGTTTTGTTCAATAAATATTGATATAAATCGAACCCGAATTTATAAATCACGTTACATTGGTGACAGCGGTGGGATTAATTAAATTAATTAAAAGTAAGATTAAATTAAGTGCTTGTGCTTGTGTATGCCTGTAACAAGATCTGTTGCCGCTAAAATGGAAGAAACGATGCTCAAGTTGCTCCAGCAAATCCAAAATGGCCAACAGGTGTTGCAACAAGAAATGAAAAGCAACCAAGAGAAGATGGAAGAAAATTCTAGAAATGTTGAAGAGAAGTTCGAGAAAATGGAAGAAAATTCTAGAAATTTTGAAGAGAAGTTCGAGAAAATGGAAGAAAATTCTAGAAAGATTAATGAAGAAAATTCTAGAAATATTCAAGAGAAGTTCGAAAAGATGGAGGAAAATTCTAGAAAGATTATCGAAGAAGTCTCTAAATCAATTGAAGAAAAAGTTGAAGATAGAATTACAGAAGTTTCCAAAACATTTAAAGCAACATTCGTTGAGATTGAGCACAAGTATGAAGAGCTGCGCGAGCAATTCTTGCGACTGACTACGGAAGAGCGTACTAGTAGTGTCCCAGTTGAATTACTGATGGACCGTCTTTTTGAGGTGCCACAGTCTACTCATTACAAGAAGGTCGACCCAGAAACAAATACAAGAGTAGAAGGCGACGTTCAGCAAGCCCGAGTAAAGCCACCTACTTTTGATGGTAAGATTCCCTGGACCACGTACGTTCGACAGTTTGAAGCAGCGGCTGCGGCAAATAAATGGACTCTTCAAGACAAAACTACAGCCTTGATTCTTGCTCTGAGAGGAGATGCTCTGGATGTGTTGCGAACTATCCCCGAGGATCAACAGAACTTCCAACAAATAGTAGCGCGACTCGAAATGCGATATGGCGATAAACACCTTCAGCAAGTTTACTATGCCCAAGTCAAAAACCGAATGCAGAAACCTGGAGAAAGTTTGCAGGAACTTGAAGCGGACATCGCTAGACTGATTCGATTGGCATACCCTACGGCACCGGAGAGCTTTCTTGATCAACTGGCTGTACAAACATTTATCGATGCCGTTCGTGATGGAGATGCCCAGCAGGCTTTGAGACTGGCTAGGCACGACAAAATAGAGAAAGCTTTCGAAGCCGCCAAGAAAGCTAGTCATGGAAGTGCGCGTGTACGTATGGTGGAACCTCGCAGTGAGAGCCGGGTAAGAACCATCGAAGAGGAAGGTGGCTCTGAAAGTTTTGAAGAAAAGGTCAGTAAAGTAGTGGAAGAAAATATCAATAAAGCAATACAGTCACTGGCAAATAAACGTGAACCACGATGTTGGAATTGCGGCGAGATTGGACACGTTCGCCGCAACTGCCAAAAAACCATTGCAGCAGCCGGAAAACTAAGAAAGGTCGACAGGAAGGGGCTATCGTCGACCTGCAGAAACAAAGCCCCGATCTTCACTGTAAACATTTCGTCGTCTGGAAAAGTTCACAATAATGCAGACGCTTATTGTCAAGAAGACCGTGCAAGGACAACTGCACACATTGTTCTAAAATAGAAGACAAGATTGGCCATCTGCGGCGAACAACTGTAGAGAGTGAGGAATGGAAGCCAAGCGAAATCAAAACGGCCCAAGAAAACGACCCAAGTATAAAAACTGTTCTGAATTGGATGCGCCACGGACAAAGACCAGACTGGCAAGACATTAGTGCCACAAGTCCTGAAGTAAAGAGTTATTGGGGCAAATGGAATAGCCTGACTCTGAAAGACAACCTGTTGTATAGGACCCTTGAAAGTGAAGATGGCACCGAATCGACGCTGCAATTAGTAGTACCTAGAAGCAAAATGTCGGAAGTATTGCGAAAATTGCATGACGGCGCTTCCGGAGGACACTTTGGTATTACGAAAACGTTGCAAAGGGTACGTGAGCGATTCTATTGGGTCAACCGTAAAGAAGATGTCCGGCGATGGTGTCAAAAATGTGAGTTATGTGCTACTGAAAACGGACCAGTTTCCAAGAAGAAGGCACCCATGAGGCAGTATAACGTTGGTAGTCCGATGGAACGAGTTGCTATCGATATCGCAGGACCGTTTCCCGAGACAGATGACGGAAATAAATATATCCTAGTCGCTATGGATTATTTCACAAAGTGGACTGAAGCTTACGCCATTCCAAACCAAGAGGCAGCAACAGTTGCAGAAGTGTTGGTAAAGGAGTCCTTTACACGTTTTGGTGTTCCTGTAGAAATCCATTCAGACCAAGGAAGGAACTTTGAATCGGCTTTGTTCCAAGATGTTTGTCGATTGTTAGGAGCCAATAAAACCAGAACAACACCTTTGCATCCTCAGTCAGATGGAATGGTTGAGATAATGAATCGAACGATGGGTAAATATCTTTCAAAAGTCGTGGCAGAACATCAGAAAAATTGGGACCAGTACCTCCACCTGTTCCTTATGGCATATCGATCAGCCGTCAACGAAACCACGGGTCAGACTCCTGCCTGCCTTATGTTGGGTCGTGAACTACGCCTTCCATGTGACCTCGAGTTTGGGCGTAAACCCCATGAAGAATATGTCGCAGGTGAAAATTATGTTGACCAACTAAAGGCGAAGATGAACGACATTCACGACTTGGCTAGAAGTCATATTCAGATTACCAGCGATCGCATGAAAAATCAATACAACCTCCGCTCGGCCAATGAAACTTTTGAAGCTGGAGATCTGGTATGGCTGCACAATCCACAGAGACGAAGAGGTCTTTCTCCCAAGCTACAAAGGCAATGGGAAGGTCCGTATGAGGTGATCAAGAAAATAAATGACGTGATATATCGTATCAGAATGAACCACGGGAAACCGAAAGTTGTCCACATTAATCGACTCGCACGATATGCCGGATCCAACAACAACGAAGAAGTTAGAGGTATTCTAGAAGAGGAACGCAGCTTTGGGACCGAGCCAAACTTTAACGATTTTATGTCAAATTACGCCCAGCGGAAGAAAGCTCGATTTGGCGTTACTCAGGAAATTTATCAAAATATTTTTGAGCTTCCGGTTAACGTTTCCATCGCCCATTGTGTCGCCGAAGACCTTCGCATGAGTAGAGGTATAGCTTCCGTATTCCGGAAAAGATTTGGAAGAATCGACGAGTTGTTAAAGCAAAGACCACGAGTGGGTGAAGTACTGCGCTTGGAAGATAGTCAACGCTCTTTGTTCTACTTGGTTTCAAAGAAAACGTCAGAAGGCAAACCCACCTATGAAAACCTCTGGTCTGCTTTAAAAAGCTTAAAGAAGCTCATGGCATACTATGACATAAATAGCTTGGCGATCCCGAAGATTGGATGTGGTTTAGATGGGTTGGACTGGAAAATAGTGCGAACCATGATCGAAGTGATTTTTAAAAACACTAGCGTTCGAATTACAGTATGCTGCTTCAACCCACAGGGGACGACCCTCCGCAAAACTGTGGACTGTTACTTTTTCAAGAAAGGTGTATGTCGAGCAGGCTCTGACTGCAGATTACGACACGAGGCATTAAAAGGTAATACTAACGCAGTTTCTGAACGAGACGTCCAGAGTTAAGAAGGGGGCAGTGTAACGGAAACACTCCAGACGTGACGTCGCCTTTGGCGCTCTGGAATTTTCTACGCGCGCGATAGTGGGATTTATATAGGAATATTCGAGACTTATCCGGTAATTACGCGAGTGTTCTGGACTTACATTGCTTGCGTGTATAAATGGTTGCGGACCGAACATCGCAGGCATACTACCGAACGAGATCGAGTACGGATGAAACATCGAGCGCGGAAATATAATTGCGAAGTGTGTGATATAAATAGTCGATATAAATTGTACAGTTTTTATAGTGTTTAGTTTTGTTCAATAAATATTGATATAAATCGAACCCGAATTTATAAATCACGTTACAATATTTTAGAAAACTTATTGCCACAGTGATAAGACATAGCGGCAGCTCGAAAGTATAAATAAAACGATATTCACGAAAATATATTGTATTGTGAAACGACTGAAACATAGCAAGTTGCTAAGATACCAGTAATTATGCGTTCTTTTTTTATAAAGTAATTGAAATTTACAAAAAGAGGTTGCATGACGTTTAAGCCCCCCGAGCTACGATCATGAAATTAATAAAAATGGGTACAGGGTACCATAATTAAACGTCTTCAACAAAAAAATTGCGGGAGAAGCGCGAAATTTTCCACAATCTTAATACATATTTCACATAATTTCGTCGAAATGTGAGGATATATTACTGCATATTTGGGAAATAGCGTGTGTAACTTTCTGGAGTGCCAACTTCAATTTCTTAAGAGGTTGTGTTATTTTTCCCCGATTTAATAAACGTTAAAACAATCTATGTGTTTCTGATAGCAGTAAGTATAGTTCTGTGTTCTGTATATGTTTTACATATTTCATGTGTACATTATTTACAGAGATGAGCAGCAATTTTATCCGTGCATCATAATTAGATATTTACCAATTGGAAACATTCGTCTTATTTAGAACTCAAAAGAAGAAGATTTAACCGAGCTTGAAATACTAACATTAACATTACACTTAATTTGTTCAATCCTGTAAAGTGGAATCGCTGCAGTATAAAACAATTTGGGAAATAGCGTGGAATTGTTTTCGAAGAAACAACTCGTGCGGTTACTGCTAATATGCTTCTATACGATTAGGGTCGTGTTTTATTTTTAGATTAATGTTGTATGTAAATATTATGAAACCTATTTTAAATACCATTGTAGACGAATTCTATGAGATAGTTATATAGTTCGGCGGTTCATACGAAAAAGGTACTGCACACGGAACAGGAGCTTGATACGAAAAGGCGTTCGGTACGGAAAAGACGGTTGATACAAAAAAAGGTGGCCCATGGAAGATGCGAGAGGTGCCCTTTCCCCTTTCGGGCGTAAAAGGCGTTCGACAAGGAAAAGGTGGTCGATACGAAAAAGGCGGCCGATGGAAAATGTGAGAGGTTGCTCTTGGGTATATAAGATGATTGATACAGAAAGGGCAAACCCGACGTTTCAAGTTTAGACTGTGTGCGCTTTCAAAAGTGGTTTTATTAAAATGTTTATCTGTTTCATACACGTTAAACCCAGCATATTTCAATTTTGTAGAGAGAGAAAGAAGTTAACATATAACCTTTTACAAAAAGACGCTGTCAGTTTTCGAACTGGAACTTAAAAATAATAAACCATTACGAATGAGAAAAAATGAAGTAACATAACCCCACATTTCGATTAAATTAAGCTAACTTTTAATTAAGATTCTGCAAAATTTCGGTCTTCTCCCGCAATTTTTAGCGCATTTCCACAAAAATTAAAAAAATAATTTTGTATTGTTGTCTGTTGGTCTGTCCATCTGTTCCTTTGTCTGTCTGTCCCTCTATCTGTCCGTGTGAACGATAACTTTGTTTAGAAATGTCCGATCGCTTTTACATCTCCGTTAGTTATTAACTGAATTGCATGAAATTCAATATGGGCATAGCTTTAGCCATATAATACGCAATGCCCAAAGTTGAATCGAATCGATTCAAAATTCACAGTGCCCTTTTCGCATCTCGACCATTTATAAACCGAATTGCAAACTTTTTTATTTATAAAAGTATTTGAATGGAATTAGATACATAGGCACTTGGAATAAATGAAAATCTACAACTTGTTGTTGTTGAGGGCGTTAAATTATGGTACTCCCCACCCATTTTTATTAATTTCATGATCGTAGCTCGGGGGCTTAATAACGTCATGTACCCGAAAAAGGATTTGAGTGGACTTTAATGCACCGGATTGCGTCAAAATATTCGTACCTATTCGAACAATTTCAAGGGAATCGAATGGAATACACAAAGATACCAAATTAATGACTTATCTACTACTCAGTTCATACTGCACATAAGCAAATCTTCATGTACTTTTACCTCCGACGGCCACCAAATCATCAACACGAATTTATATTAAGTGAAACCTATTATTTTAACTTTAGCGCCATACTGGAGGAAGAATAGCTGCTTGTGGTATTTATGACTCATATATTCTGCCGATTCCACCTCTTTTAACAGCTTACGTTGTTGATGTTTAGCTTCACTATCGCACTATCCCTAAAAAATTTGGTGTGACTAACACAGATACCACCTGCGCATTCGCGATTCTGCCCTTTTATGTCTAAGAATATGTGCACCACATTTGGTTCCAATCGGTTCAGCAGTTTAGTCGGAAATGAGAGAGTGCAGACAGACAGACCGACAAATAGATCGACATCAGCGAGATTTAATTCGGATTCCTGGTGCTTCAAAACGTGTATTTCTGTCAAAAAAAGTGGAGGGTACCCATTTTTGCGGTTTTGAACTGCTTTTTGGGGAATGGTCCTAGAGTCCTGGAATTTTATGCAATACGTAGCTTATACCTTCAAAGTGTTCCAGACGGTGATCAAATTTCGCTGTCTCAAGGCCCCCCCCCCCCCCATAAATTATTTCCTGAGATACTGTTTTTGGAAGTAAAACGTACAACTGGTCACAGCCTTCAGTGATGCCAAGTAAAAAAATTTTGGAAATGGGGTTGGGGGGGGGGGAGGTGGAACTGATTTTATCTTTCATGGTACTCTAATGAAAGGTCTCACCGAAAGGCATTCATTACTACCTCCTCCTCTTCGACCACATATCGTGATCGGATATAAAAAATTCCTTATATTTTAAGCAAAGATTGTCAGAGAGGGTACTCACAAGGGGAGATTGGGAAGTATGGAAGAAATATATCTATTGGTGGTGTCTAAACTTTAAGAGCGAATATCTCGAAAACGGTTTGTCGGAGGAACGTACCCGTAAAGGCAAAATGAATTGTCTGGACGAGATATATATATATTAGTGAAGTCGAAGCGAATATCTTGAAAACGAAGTGTCGGAGGAGGGTACTCTCAAAGGGCAGAAAGAACGTCGAGACGGCGATGTAAAAAATTAATTGTGAATATCTCGAAAATATTGAAGGAAGGTACCTACAAAGGGAAAATGCAATATTTCGGAGAATGTCTCTAAGGCATCCTTCTTGCATTATATAGCGTAGATTTTGAATGTTTACCAAGTGACCTTGAAATGTTTATGTGTAACGAGCCCCCTCCTCATTTATCATCTACCAAGAAAGAAAACATCGATAAATATAGCATGCTACTACTTTATAAGTATAGCCCAAAAATTTACTAAGCTATTTCGGTTTTAAAAATGCGTTATCTGCACAAGGGTTGTACACAATTTATGCTTGTTTTTTTCCTTATTGTCGATTTTTAAAGCTTCAGTAATTCAAAAAACCTGGAGTGTATTCTATTTCTTAGGTTTATACAAATTTTTGTTTTTTATTGCTGAATTTAGCTTCAGAACTATATTAACAGTCAGGTCATTCTGACCCTTGCGTTCTTTAAGAGAATTGTTGAATGTTTGATGTTGACTTCTGTGTTTCAACAATATATTAGGACGTCACAAGGTCGTACTTGGATTTTTGTTCAAGGTCGTTTATGCACCAAGGCTGTGATCTGGCTGCCGTAACCAAGACGTGACGTTCTGTTATGGTGCGCTATTATTGAAATCTATGAGATGAGTGTGAGTAAAGCAATTAATAAATAAATAAGTCGAGAGAAAGATGCTCAAGGAGTCGTCGAAAATAAAAATTATCTTTAAAACTCTGACCATAACAACCTTTTGAGCTCAGAAGGGCGCTTTTCTGCATTATACTTTCCGCCAGAAAACAACACAAACAAACAAACAAGAGGGATAGTGACGCGGCACATAAATATTGCGGTAGCCATGTCTAACGTCTGACACTAGAGTAAATCGTATACTAAAACCTAGACTAAAACCGTAATTAATACTCAATAATTCGAATGACTTTACACTAGCAAAAGTACAATTTTGACCGATAAGGAATTGGAAAAATGAAGGTGTAAACAACTTCGATGTATATAGGTCCCCAAGTAATATATTTTTTATGTAGTTGGAGTATTGCGACACTTGTCTGGGTTTACTAAGATGAAGGTTAAATTTTCCAAAGTATTAATTTATTTATTTATTATGGTAGCAAAATTCGGCTTAGATAATTATTTTCCAACGGATGTTGACGTAGTATAGTATCCAGGTAGATAATCACGAAAAAAGTAATCCAGAAGATATCTTCAAGAGATCAGCCAAGTGCATCGAGTAAGGCGGTGGGATTTTCGAACCCTTCCTTTAAAGTCCGAATTTCGATATTTCATGTAATCAGTTTATGCATTAACTGGAGGTATTTCAATTACCTTTGAGAATTGAGCTAATGTTTTTAGGAACTTTTCTGCTTAAAATGAACAAATCTATAACATATTAACGTATGTAGAATTCTTCTTGAACCACCCTGTATAATTTATATGACCCTGTTTTGCCTAAGAATTGTCCCTGTTCCAGACAACTGTTGCCAAGGAGCTGATGTGTGTCTCACAGTGACAGACTCCATGCTCGGTAGCTCCATCTGCCTCGCCTCAGAACCTGCACGTGGGCCCTTCTGGTGATAATTGACCATCCAGTGCCCCGTAAGGCCACTGGTGATCTTCCTAATCTGGGTTCTATTCAGTTTTAGAAGACCCAGATTTGCCAAGGGGCCCTGTTAAGAAGGCCCTAGACTGTCTGAGTCTAGTTGTTTGTTGCCACTGAGAAGCTGAGGTCAGCTCTAGGACGATCATCCGTTAGGCACCCGTCTGTAAACCACACGAGTCTCTCAGGTTTGAGGAACGTCTACACGAATTTACTCCAAATGAAATCTGGATTGTTTCGTCTGAGGGGTTGAAATGAGGCCCAATTTTATTCCACCGATCAATTCCTTAGTCCTTCAACGAGCCCTGAATCAGGACTGTAAATTCTGGTCTTTTTGCAGCTGATAATTTACCGGACTGCCTGTGGATCCAACTGGCCCTTGACCAAATCCACGAATATAGGTACCAGTTTCACGGTTCAGGTCCATTTTATGTTCGTTAGTTTTCGCCTGTGATACACGAACTTCAGATGTCCACAAACGCATTGGATACCGTTGACATCGCCATTCTTGAAGCATTTGTCTCCGGATAGGCACTTTTCTTATTGTATTTCTAGTCACAATTTAGGCGTTAAGTCGTTCTTTTTTCTTCTGCCTTTGGTAGTAGCTGCAGGAGCCCTTACGCTTTGGCCTTGTCTCTTGCATGAAAAACACTTGACATTCAGGTGTGGTATTCGCACTTCATGACGTTTGAATACCGGATGGGCGTTTCTCTCAGTTGACTTACCAGACAACGATCGAAGATATTGTATAAGATCTTCTCGAATTCTTCAGTGTGATATCTTGAAGCACCAATGAGACATCATCAACGCCTCAAATCGATCATTTCACTATACCCAAAGATGCTCACAGAGCACGCAGTCACTTCAAATACAATAAGTAGGGTGAAATCCTGATAAGAGTTAAGTGTTTAGCCAAAATACACATTTTTGGAAATAGTAATCAAACTTAATGAAAGGGATGGAAAAAACCTTTAAAAAGCAGCAAATGAACTATTTGTGGTGCGTTTTCTAATATTGAAGTTCACGTAAGATAAAAAATTAATAACATCTGATGGAAGGATGCTCGCTCCGCAAAATTTGGAAATACTTCCCAAACTTTAAAGTAGGAAACTTCGCTCGAACTTTTCTACACATCTAAGAACTACATGCATATTCATAACTTTCCCTCCTTAGTACAGCTCATTATCTTTCTGTTTTGAAACCTTTTAATGAAATTGACGAGCAAGCGTGATCAAAATGTTTGTACACAGGTAGGTGCACATTAATTCCTCTCGTAAACTCGAATTTCGGCTCATCATCCGAAAATAAACGAAACGTAAACTTTGGCGACCAAAAAGCAATACGCCAATAAATCAAGTTACGGGCGGTCATTTCAGGAAGTTGCAATTTTGATGAATCGTCAATGGAAAAAATTCGAAAAATTCAATACGTTAGCGTTAAAATAAAACTTTTTTCCAAAATAGATTAAAACTTTGCACCCATATTTCTGCCAAAACCTTTTTTTTTCGCATTTTAAAATATATGATGCCATTAATATTTATGACGACAGAGTTGTATTATTTCTTTACGTCAAAATTGTTTGGTTGTCGCATTTGTTTTTAATATACTTTTAACGTGTTTACAACGAAATTTCGCCATTAATTTTTCGCCCCGTGACGACAGGCCGACCGAGATTAGTCCTTTGAAATATTGAATTAGCGCTAATTAAATTTATGAATGTTTTGGTTCAGGCCTGTAGGAAGTGACAGTTTGAATTGTGCTTTCTTCCAATGGAAATGCGTCATAGTAAGCGTCATTTGCGAGCATGGATATCAAAGATTCCCGATTATCACGAATGCAACCGAAAATGCTTACATTTTGCTGTGTGGAAGCTAGAGATTGTGTTTAAAAATCCGTACTGAAAACCGAGGTAGAGTTCAGTTTTTCGTCCAGTACGTACGTCTGTACAAAAATGGAGTGATTTTATTACCAAATTATCTTCGACCTTGTTTAATTATTGTTATTGTTTAAACATTAGTAAGGAAATATGAGAAAAGAGAAAAATTGTATATTTATTGACGTCAAGTTTGTTTGCGTATACACTATGTCTAAGATAAGGACGTCTATCATGGAGATCTCGGAAAGTATAGAAGATACGACGATCAAATTAGAGAAAAGTTGCTCAATTAAACACTTTAAAGAAAACCGAAACATTCCGATTACATGTCAGAAAAGTCGAATTTTGTCGATTTCGTTTTTATTTGTTTCTGACATTATTTGAGCAGATGCATACAGAAAAATAAAAAAACACATTCTCATTACCATTTTTGGGCTCTACAAGACACCGCTGAGAGATTTTGTAAGACAACGTTTCATTTCGGAGAAATTATCATCAACTTTATTTTTTATATGGCCCGTAAAAATGTACATACTGTATTAAATGGCATTATTATTACGAATACATAGATATACGGCACACACACAAAAATCAAAAGTTGACAACTGTTGGTTTCAACAGGATGGTGCAACCGCGCACTACGCCCTAATCGTGAGAGAATACCTATCGGAGACTTTTTCCATTTTTCAGGAAATTTGTCCGATAGGTATTCTCACACGATTAGGGCGTTGTGCGCGGGTGCACCATCCTGTTGAAACCAACAATTTCCAACTTTTGTTTTGTGTTCTACTCAATACAGTGTGTATATTTTTTACGGGTCATATAAAAAAATAAAGTTGATGCCAATGAGAAATGAGAAATTGGCAAATTTAGGTTTGTCTGGGATATCTTCGGAAGTAATCGGAATTTTCCGGTTTTCTTTATAGCATGATAATAACTATTTAATTGCGCAACTTTTCTCTAATTTGACCATCTTCGTATCTTCTATGGTCTTGGAGATCCCCATGATAGACATCCCTATCTTGGACACAGTGTATATAAAATGCTTTGCAGGGCTTAAACAACTCGGAAGGACTAGGCATTTTTTGAAGGTGCGTGAAATGCATTGTTGTGGTTTACAAAAGCTTTAGAAAGACCCTAAAAGGTTTTGAGGACACGTGGTGCTCTGGGAAGGTGATATAAAGCTCTGGAAAGTGTTTTTAAAATTAAGTTAAAGGCCTTTAGTTGCTCTGAAAAATACCGCTAATACCTTGGAAAGCGTTTAATGGACATTTCAAAATCTCTTTCGAGGATACTTAGAGTTTTCGAGAGCTCTATAGATTTTATTTCAAATTGTGTATTGATTTAAGATAGATGTTTCAGTTAGGATTCGAAACTTACATGGAATTGTTTATTTCATTTAGTTTGTAACCTATAACGTTTGCATCATAAATAAAGCAGACGATATATTACCTGCATTGACAGTATTTATTGATTTAAAGATATAATTCAGGTAACGTATCCATTTTGATCTTGTGATATTTAAAATTGGGGCTTTCTGAGTACAACGTTCCCAAATTTTCTCGTCATAAATCGACCCAAATTAATTTTCGGTTATATATTTGTTTATTTTTGCCTTTATTTTTGAGTGGGCGGGGTTTCAGCCAAGGCTTCTCTACCAACTCGACCCACGATACACAAATATCCATGCTCGATCCCGAATTCGAACCCTTAACACCTCCGAGCTTCAACTGAACTGCGCCACACAGGTCGACTGTCACTAATACCGCATTATTTATTGACCGTATTATACATAGCATGTATTTTTATAGAGGCAAAGTAAAAAAACTAAGTTAACAACGAGTAAATAACCTAAGGAGCAACTACAAGTCAACGAGTCAGTAGGTAAATATCAACAAACAGTGCCGTACCGACGTGGAGGTAACATTTTCAAACATCACATCCATGAATTTTACATTTTTCACACTATATTTCTTAATTTAGATCTAGAATTCTAAAGTTTCGTCTTTGGATTCCAGACTCTTCATTCTAGTGTTCAGAAAGGTCAGGGCTTGAGCTATCGATTCTGTGTATTGTATTCGGAATTGCGGAATATGCATTCTGGACCAAATTTATTAGTTTCACCAGTTTTCTTCGCATGAAAAATAAGTTTTCATTTTCTACCTAAGAAGTATTCCTTTGTATGTTGTTGAGGGGCTTCCTAAAAGCAATATGAAGGTGCCGATTCTTTAATTGTTATTATTTAAATTGGGAAAAGATTCATTCTTTTTGCCCCTAAAGGCACGGTAATGAGTTGAATATACAATACAAGAAAAATGCGATTACCTTATTTTACAGTATTAAAGACATCGAAATACCTGGGCATCGGACTCTATCACGGGCTGCTATGCTAGCGTATTTCCAAAAATGGTAGTCAAACCAGGAGAAATCAATGGGTGGAAAATCCTTTATTTCTAAAGAGAAGGCAACTTGGCTTTTTTTGGAAGTTTCAAAAAATTGGGCCATTTACGCACCTAACGGAAAACGAATTTTGGTAATGAAGGTTAATTAACTGTGTGAAAATTGGGAAATTTGATGCCGGCGTACGTCATACTGTTCATATTATACAGGGTGTTTCGAAATTCGCGCACACGGACTGTGGGATGGTGTTATACAAGGAAAACTGAATAAAAAGTTCATCTACCAGTTTTTGATCAGACCGGCACTTTTTTTTTCGATGTGCTGAAGCTTGTTTACTAGCAGACAGCGGACATTTTGAACAACTGTTGTAATTACCTACGTACTCGTCATAATTATAGTTTATTTTGAAACTTTTTTTGTTTTTAAAAATGTGTTATTATTAAGTTTAACCAGGGGAGGGGGCGGGGATTTTTAAAACCGAGGTAGCTCGAAAAATAGCGGTCTGATGGAAAACTGGCAGAGGAACTTTTTGTTCAGTTTTTGTCGTATAAGACCATCCCATAGTCCGTGTGCGCGAATTTCGAAACACCCTGTATATATCATCCCTTAGGATCAGAAAGTTATTCTGAACTTGATTTGCTTATTTTACATCCATTCGTACAGTTCGAAATAGGACAGTACATGCATTACGTCACGTAGACGTTATTTTGGTGTCGGCACTTTTAATAAGGTTGGGCCACCCTGTGTGTGGTATAATTTCAATTTTTAATTGCTAATCTGGTGGGATATTTACGAATAAACACTTTACTTTATTTGAATTTCGTTTTAATTTATCGCTTTTGTAATTTATTCAGTTTAGACAAGTTTTTAGAAATAAGACACATCTGGTCAAATTTGCCTGTTTCATAGAAACTGACATCTGGTGTTTTTTTAGCTGATAACAGGAGCAGATTTTACGAAAAATTGATGATTTATTTAAATATTCTTGAAGAACGGTCTGCTTTATGGTTGAAGTGGTGTTTCCTTAAATACTGGAGACAGCGAAATGACGAGGCTGCTGGTTTCGCGACAGTTGAAGACCAGCAAAGCAAAGTGACGTTCAGAAGTCAGAATTTCTGCGTGAGTTAAGTTAGCCTGAATATTGCAAACCTTGTACAACCAGATTATTAACGAGCGACAACAAACGAGTTTATGATATTGTTCTTTCTGTTCGTCTCTGGGCACGGTTTCGAATTTTCCAATTCTGCTTTTAGCAATTCGTAGACAATGGTAAAGGGACTAATTGATTAAATTTTGGTCAATATTCGTCAACCGGAAGTGACTTTGTCCCTCGTTGTCTATATTGGTGCAGTTTATTTGGATTATTAAGAAACAACTGTATGTGACTTAAGTTTTTTTATTTGAATTGTCACCGCTTGCGTGGGGGGTACTATGTCCAAACAGACCTTGTAAGCTTTTCTTTCGGGGATTTTGGTTTAATTCTTTCATGTGTTTCGAAATAAATTTTTCTTATTTTCGAGCTACTAATTGTGTGTTCATTCGAATCCATTGTGCGACCCAGATGGAGTTTTCATGTCAGATTTTTGTATTGGTCCTCAAGATTTATTTCAGGTGTTGATAAAAATTTGTGTAATGAATTTTCGGAAGTTAGTCGAGGCCACCGAGTCTCTCAAATTGAGAAATTTGAAATGAATAAATTTGAAATCAATATTGGGATTTTTCTTTATAGCAGATGGCGCAAGTGTATGAGGAGAGATTATAAAATTCTATGTTTCAATTTTGATTTGTTTTGTGCTAGCTGGTAAAAAAATCCATTTGAAGATACCACCGAAAAACTGAAAATGTCAAATTTCGTTTTCATGTTGACTAGCAGAAACGGTCGGAAATGGACGGTTCTGAAATTCCGAATTCCGAAACTACCGACTACTACTTTCTTGTATTTTATGGACGCCATATTGGATTTTTACGGAATTAGATAATAATAATAATAATAATTTTATTAATTCGCCATGTCTAGAACCTATTGTTCCTTATGATAAGTCATGATAAATATAAACACATAATCCATAAATAACTAATGTCACATAATAAACAAACATAGCACCTATATGATATCTTATTGACACAGCAAGATGTTATCCCTGTATTCTTGTGTAGAATAAAAGCAGTTCTTTACGAGAAATGTCTTAATAGCCTTCTTGATATTATCGCGAGTAGAAAACTTCAATATGTAACAAGGTGCACTTAGCAGTTTTTCTAATGCGGTAATCCAAATTTCTTCCACTGCGAAATAACCGAGTCAATCCCTCCTGCTAGTTCGCGGCAATAAACGTTTACACACCAGTTTTAACAATAGTTCTGCGATTTCACTTTAGGCGACGGAAAGTGTGTGAAATCAATCTTTTTCGAATTTTTTTTGCAGTCACCCAGTACGGATCTCTAATTCTCTAACATGATCAGAGCGCGAATGCTTTAAAAAAACCTTCCGGAATGACTCCCACTCAACTCCTTAGTTGATTAATGATACCCACAAAATTGTGAATTATCATCCTAAGCGGCAGTGCCTAATTATTCGTTTGCTACTCTCTTGCTACAGTACAATTACATAGGGTCGTTAATCAACATCCCACACGAATTAAAAAAGTACATCACGCTGAATTCGCACTTGTAACTCAATACGATTGAATATGACCAGATTCTCGCTATCTTGTGGTCACAACTTCTCAAACCCATTAATCAACACAGCTCCATTGAAGTTACACAACGTAGACAAGATGAGCTTCATTTCCATCACGGTTGATACATTTCTTTGCATTTCCTCCAAGAATATTATTTATTTGGAAACACACAGGGACTTAAACGAGGGGGTCAGTGTAACGCGCCTGTCCCTAGATGGTAGATGTTGGCGTCAGGAATTTCGACAAGAACGAATTGTGAGATTAACATTTTCCAATTAGCTTTCAGCATTTCTAATTATTATAAGCGATATCGTGTATATGCAAATTACAATGAAATATGGGCAGTAACCCTGATTTCAATAAATTCATCTAATCACAATTCGCAAAAGCTTTCACTTTCAATGATCAATTCAGAACGTAACACTTCTATAGAAAAGTAGTTTGAACTACGAAGTAAATAAATATTGCCGTGAAAAAAACGAACAATTTGCTCCGTTCCCATCATTCTGTGACCATAACAAGATCTCCACGTTAGCTTATAAGGCAACTGCAATACCAACAATATGCAATAACTTCTAAAATTAAAACCACGCACCATTAATCCTAGTTTGAAGGAAGTTATTTTAATGTAGAAATATTATAACAAAGGGAACAAAGCTAATTGTATGCAGGTGGCGAACGTAACCAGGCGAAGCACACCTGGAGCGCGGATTTGAAAAATTCTAGGAGGCTACTAATTTCACGTTTTTCCTATAAATGGATGTTTTCACATTGTGGTCGATGTTTTATACGTGCTTTACAATCGCAAATCTATCGGTTCATGGTCAATGGTCACCGCTATAAAAGTGACCGGTCATGCCTAACGAAGCAATGTTTCGCAACAGAAGTACCACGTGCATTACCCATGCATTATTGAATGGTATTATGCGGGCAGCTGGATCCTGTACTTTGCTCGTGACGTCACTGTATCGTACCTCGATTTGCAGATGATAGAGACATCCCCTTTTGTGTAGGTGGGCCATTAATTAGCATGTAGCCCAATTACAACTCCCACGCACTGACTACTTTATGGAAATCGAAGATGACGATTTACTCGCTAATTACATGAACGAATTGATTGATTCACAACTGTAAATTGTGGTAGCTATACGGTATTTTATGTCGCTTATTATCACTCACTCACTGTATATGTTTGTGAACTAGGAAATCACCAAATTCCAGATAGTAGTCTCGGGTGTAAGTTCAAGTGACACGCTTCACTTCTTTAATCCCACCACAAAGGTTCAGAATGAAAAATACGCTGTAGTTGTCCTAATACAACAGCCACCGGCCCTTGCCTTTGAATGTACAAAACAAAGTGGAAATGAACTTCAATGTATCAGACCTTTAATTTTACATAAATGGAACCTTACTTTTAATTATTATTTAAGAACCTTCCATTGGAGAGAGCTATGTCCAAAATCCCAAAATCGGAACGTGGTACTTAACCAAAAATTACAGAGACAATCAACCAAAAATAATTTGTACGTAGGTATTAATGAAAATAAAACTCTTACACTATCTCGTTGCCCAAGACAGAGTGCATCCCAAAATCTCCCCGTAAGGATTCCTACCACCGTTTCTCATTAACGACCACACACAACATCGCTTCTTATCAATGAAACACGGTCTTATTTACTCGTTGATCCGTTTTCTGCACTAGCAATTAAATAAAACCTAGGAAAATACATCAAATCCCACGTATGATCAACGTATGCCACGTTGCGTTTTCCACGATACTGAAATGATCTCGTGCTTATTCAGTGGTTTAGAAGCCACGGTGGCTCAGCTTATATCAAATATATCTCCAGGATATCCCGAACCCATTATGAAAACAATGCTCTACGGAGATTAAAAGACGCAAAAAGGACAATCTTCAATTCCACCAAATGCTTACAGATATACTTTCGAAATTCCACTAGCCACCTATTGTATTGGAAAATCGGCCCTATAAATGTTGACACCCTTTCTTATGTAATGTCCGCTCAAATCTTTGAACTACAAAAAATGTCAACTGTATCTATCTATAAAATTCGAAAAATAAATCCAAATTTAGAGCTACCGTTACCGTGCCCTCCTAACACGAAAGAGGCTGTGGAAACAATGATTGCAAAACGCCAACTGGTGTGCCGCCAGCTGATTGGTTCTGCATGTTACTGGATACTCGAATACATTTCTGATTAATTTATTACTATTACTATCCCTCTCTTGTTTTGGGCCCTCAACAGGCATGCGCTCAATTACAGAGTGACCCGCATAATGCTATTTAGAGTTGCCTCTGCGGAAGGTCTTAAGTTGTTCTATACTACTCCGGTATTTACCTTACGAATTAGGAAAACTGAAGGAAAACCTAATTCGGAGTAGCCGGTAGAATGCTCGGAACTGGTCTAAGGTAATTTCCATCTCCGCCACAGATGAAAAATTCATCTCAACCCAGGTTCGAACACCCGACCTCCGGATTTATAACCCAATGCTCTACCACTGAGCCATAAATCCGATCCGATTAAGTGGACTGCTTATTCGGAATTCCACAGTTGCCATGGAAATGTCACTTGAAGTTTGTTTTATAAAGATCACCGATTTCACAAATGAAACAAGTATAAATTGTGCACAACTCTTGTGCAGATAAAGCGCATTTTTTAACCGAAATAGCTTTTGTTTTGGCATCACCAATGGATATATTTCTTGCAGACGTCTCAATCGCCCTTTGTGAGTACCCTCTTCCGACAATCTGTTTTTGAGGTATAAGGGAATATACCCGATCACGATAAGAGGTCGAGAAGGAGCGCTATGGTTGGTAGAAATTAATTCTTTTCGTTGAGACCTTTCATTAGAGTACCATGAAGGATAAAACTAGTTCCGCCGCCCCCCTCCCCCTCCGCCCCGTACTTTGGTAAGAGGACAGAAAGAAGAGCAATAGTTGGTAGAAAACGGTTCCTTTCGTTGAGACCTTTAATTAGAATACAATGAGAGATAAAATTAATTTTTAAGCGTCGAACTGCGAAGGTTACGCAAAGAACCGCCCCTCCCTTCCCTCGCTACGGTGTCTTAACTTGACCTCTATGCCGCGAGGGGGGCGTTCAAAGCGTCTCGATGCCCTTCATCCGTATCGCCATCTTCGCCTTCCCGAAACACCTTTTCCGCAAAGCGCACGTTTTCTCGAAAAATTCGCACGCGTCCTCCACGTCGCGTCGCCCAATTCGTACGCATCACGTAGTTCAATACGGTAGAAGTGGGTCCGGACTGACGGACGGACGGACAAAACGCAAACAATAGCACATTTTTTTTAATTCTTAAAAAATGCGCTAATTACTTCAGTTCCAAAAGATAATAGACCGTCCATTCGGTGGTTTGTTGCAGAAACGGAAGAAAAGTCGGCACCTACAAAATCCCGTAACGCTCTGCAAGTGGTTAAGAATAATATTATTTTAGAAAGCATCTAAAGGGATTATACCGGGTGGTGCACGGTAAGTAGGAACATAGGGATTTAACATGGGAAATTAGTTTTATGCAATATCCTGCCCTCCTGTACATTTTACCGAAAAAACTGTAGAGTTTAAAGTTGTTCGGAATTAAAAGGTGCATACAAAACTGTGTTTACATGTTTTATTAAGCTTTTGGTATACCCGTAAATTTAAAAATAAATTTCAACATTTCTATCACTGTAATAATACCAAAAATAAGGAATTCGAATTGTGCAAACTTTAGCGCTTTAATTTGTTTGCAGCGACATCTAATGCATAAATCCATAAGCGTAATTTTAGTTTTAAATGTAAAATGTTTATACTGCTGCTCAATAGAGGGCGCTTTTAAGTATACCTAAATGTGTGATCCATTAAAAGCATAAGGTTACCAATCTCTTTAGCTATAGTAAATGCCTATACAGGGTGGTTAAAATTCGTGGCTTACCATTAGGATCCCCGTAACGGTGTAGGTTAAATGGGGGCAAAGTTGCCTGTTTTTGTGATTAAAAAAACGTGTTCGATGTGTTTGAAAAATGGGTACGTTTTTCAGAAAATCTGAATCTGTTGTCAGAATTTCCATAACACGCTAGATGTAGAAGCTACAGGCTACTACTTCCTTATTTCTGATGGCCGCCATGTTGGATTTTTCCGGAATGAGATAGAGAACAAAGAAGAAAAATAATGGAGTGCTCTATACTTTTTCATAAATGTATAAAAAAAATTGCAAAATTAAATGTTTGACATTCATTTCTCAACAAAAGATCCACGGATAACTAGATTTTCCTGACCCAACGCCATGTTGAGTAAGGAAAATCATAACCATTAAAATCATAGCCATTATGATGGCGATTAATTGAAATGAATTTCTGTGGTGTGTTCTTTATCTCATTCCGTAAAAATCCAATATGGCGTGCATAATAAGAAAGTAGTATCCTGTAGCTTCTACATCTAGCATGTTATGGAAATTCTCAGATTCAGATTCTCCGAAAACAAGGGTGGGGACCGTCCATTTCCGACGGCTTAAGCTAGGAAAAATGAAAACGAAATTGACATTTTCACCAATGGTGAGCCACAAGTTTGAACCATCCTGTACAGCCTTCAGTTGCTGAAGAAAACGACGATATTCAAAAGAGGTTCAAGTGATTTAAAAAAATACACAACAATTTGTTGATTTTTTAAGTTTTTCTAAAAGGCTTTTTTTAAATCTTTCGTTGTTAAAAAAACAATAAAAATAATTTTGAACCATCTATTTTTTTAATTTATTAATCACGCACGATGTCCTAGAGTTATAACTAAGTATTAATTTGATGAGCTCAGCTCAGCCTACTTGATTAAAATGTAAAAATAATTTATTTTACTAGTTTTCTTTGTTCAATCATATATTTTGCATTGTTGAAAAGAGAAAAAAACTTTCTTTAATTATGTAAAAATCCAATATGGCACCCATTAAAAAAAAGAAATGTGAATAATGAACTGTTATAATTATAATTTCACCTTTGCATTTTTTTTATCTTTGTTATTTATTTATGTTTATCTTATATATTATATTACAATCTATGAACTATGGATTCATCTAATTGTAGGATGTGATAGATGTAAAGAAGACCGTAACCCCATCTTTAATTTTTTTGTTTATAATCGCAAGTACCACATAAAAATGCGTATGAGAAACTAACGCAATATTATACTGTAGCGAATTTTTTTAAGCGATATCAAGGCGCCATCAAGTTGATAAATCTCCGGCGATAAGGAAGTGACTCTTTCTTTCTATAAAATAAGATTAGATCTCTCAAAAATTCTAATTGAGTTGTGTTTAGTCTTAACATCGACGTAGAAGTGATAAATAATGAAAATCGTTCTGATGTTATAAATCACACCTATTTAAGAACCGTTATAAATTTAGTCTTAGAGCCTGTGAACATTAATAATTAATTTTGTATAAATAAATCACGTAATTAAATTTACAATACAATTTAATGTTAAAATAAAACAAAACGATCCATAACAACCGAGGGAAAAAACAAACAGCAGTAAAGTTGTTGATTTCAAGCACTTTTCACGGATCGTTTTATGATGCTGTACTAAAAATTTTCATAGGGCCTTATCGACTCGTTCTTTTCGGCGTAAAATTTTTAATTTGGCAATTTTATAGTTATTACATAATGAAACTCTAAGAAGACCGGTTTTATTGCGATAGTTAAACGAAAGATATTTTAAAAACCACGTCTCTTGTGCTCTAATATTTCACGTTACTGGAAGAGTTACATTTTCCATTTTGTCCGAATCCGCTGAGAATTACCGACGTTGCTTTATTGTTGCAATTTCCAGTTGAGATCGGGCTGCAATTTTCATTCATCTTCTATAGCGAAACCAAAAGTAATTATAGGCAGGAATTTTAACACGTGTACCGTAATAACGTAAAGCGGTCACGTGTACCTTTACAAGCCGTACACGAATCTTTGTACATTACAAAATTCATTGATGAGCAGTGATAGATAGTGACTGTTCATTGAAAGGACGTGTGGCGCGCTGATCTTAATTTATATTCATCTTTCGCAATTTTCTTTGAAGGTGATTTAACGCGCGTACTTGTCGCCTATTTCTAAATTTATTCGTGTTAGAGATTAATAAAGTTTTTTAATTTCCAGATTCTCGCCGACGTCCCGAGCATCTGTGCGAAATTTGCTGATTCAACGTCCCCTCCCCCTCTTCCATTTCACGTGGACGGATGACAGTACGGTTAAACACAAATGATCGAAAAACACACCTTTCATTTAAACGCGATTCCGGTAATATTTGGTTGATAGTCGAACACGTGGGAATCGGCAAACGAGAATATCGGATGTAAATTGTGAAAATGTAAAGTGAGTGGTATAAATGTAGATGCGGGGTACGATGCCCTCGAAGAAGCAGTATGATTTGGTGCAAAACGACGACTACGACACGAGAATACCTCTACATCCAGACGAAGCCTTTCATCATGGAATCACATTCAGTGCAAAGGTAAGGAGATTATCGCTTGGGGGCAGATAATGTTACAGATAATTGGAGTTCAAACAAATTTGGTAAATTGCATTTCTTGTGCAGTTTACACAGGATGGATTGCCTGGAATGGGCCTTGAATGCAATGTTGTTGCTCATTATCAATTTTCCCAAATCGGTTTATAATTGCGTTCGTCGTTATATCATTTTGCACTCAAATTAGTAAGTGTCTAAACAAATTGTAGTCTACTGAATTAGATTTGAATTGACCGTTTCTTTAACGAGCGATTTTTTTTTGTGAAAAACGTCAAATTCATTCGTTTTGCATTTTTCTTGTTTTTTTTAAAATTTAATTCATACCCTGACCATGGAAATTTGATTTTGCAGGTATTTTTGTGTTTTATTACTGGGGGAACGGGGGTGAATAATAAAACTAAGCTAAACCTTCTATTAAACTTCCCCCAAGCTATCTAAATGGAAGTGTTTGTCACATTTTTGATTGATACTTCATACCTCGCTTGATACTTTGGCATATACCTGGCGTTTCTGCCTCTCCCAGAATTTAGTCAACTGTCGTGGGGATGTGTCCCTGGTAGGTACTAACAGGGGTGCATCTCCACCACTTTGTTGCCATTGCGCTGGTCCGCGACATAATTATGCCAAACAATGTTGTGGATTGGGGAGGTTGTGGGGGGGGGGGGGGCTAACTGGGTGTTATCCGACCCGAAAGGGTACGACCACAGCAGCTTCGCCACTGGAATATCTGCATTAGAGGGAACTCTGCTTCCTGGTGATGGTCTCGCCCCCAGGTTTTCTACTAGTTTCCGCTGCCTCCATCCTTTTGTCTCATTTCTTTTCTTCTTGTTTCTCCCTTTCTTATTGTTGTCTCCCTGCCTCTCTTTCTGCCTCCTCGTCCTCCGAGCTGCTTGTGCTTATATCTGATTCTTCCTCCACCCCCAGTACTCGCCTGCTTTCTTTCTTCATTTGGTGTTTGTCTCTGCTCCACTCTTCCCATCTTTCTATGGGAATCCCCGAGGCCGTCACAGTTTGGTCTATAGTGGTGTTCCCTGTGAAGCAGGGTAGGCCTACTTTCCACTCCGAAGCACGTAGGTTCTTGGCCATCTGCAGTATACGATCTTTGTTCCTCCTGTTTATATGCCCCAAGTTTCTCACTTGATTCATTTTCAGTCGCCTAGTGATCGTCTTTCCTCCTAGTAAGTCCCTTAACTGCTTTCTTGTGAGGTTGCTGTTTTCAAGCAGTATCCGTATTGCCTTCCGTTCCGCCCTCCTCATTGTTTGTCTGGTACTCTTTGTTAGGGCAGATGTGTTCACTCCGTACAAGATTGTCGGAGCTATGACCGTGTTGTATAGCAGCATTTCCAAGTTGTCCGGTATTTTCTTCTCTCGTATTAAGTTCCGAATTCCGTATGTGATTCTGAATGCGTTGGTTATTCTGTTTTTCACTGTGTTGTGTCTACTGAGTGTGCCCAGATATTTAATTTTGTGCTTCATGGTATCCCTCGCGGCTATTGTGATCTTTCCCGCTTCCTTGTATTGGGTGTTGCTTCCTGGGTCTCTTATGATGTAGCTCTTTTCGTTCCGCGTACGCCGTGTTTGTAACTGGCCATCCGTACTAAATTCCCTCACCACCCCCTTTGTTTGGTCTATGACGTTGTCCAGTGTTAGCGGGAAAAGTCTTGGTGAGAGCGGACATCCTTGTTTGATTCCTTTGGTTTTTATTTGGTGCTCAGCTTCTTCCCAAACCATTGTATACTAGTATACTCCCTTAGGCACGCGTTTATTCTATTAGTTAGGAATTTGGGCAGTCCTAGTAACGTCAGAGAGGTGACTATTTGCTTCATGCTTCACTTGGTCGAAGGCCTTTGCTAGGTCTATCGCTGGGAGCCATATTTTGGTTCCTGCCCTCCAGTATTCGTCTATAATCCTCCTGGTCGTGAATATGTAGTCGTCCGTTTATCACGATTGCTTGGTATGCTGGTGTCTTGGTGTGCGGCCCTATAAACATTGTAGTAGGTAGGTTGCGTATATCTTGTATCCCTCGCTGCATAGCGAGATTCTCCTGTAATCGTCTGTTGTCATTCCTTGGGGACCAAGTTCCTAGTCCATACCTCTTGAATTAATACGTGTAGGTCCTTTATTAGCCATTCTGAAGCGTATTGTAGTAATTCGGCCTGGACCCTATCCTGCCCTGGTATTTTCCCCTTTTTCAGTCTTCCTACTACTATGCGATAAAAAATGAGTAGCTGTCGAGTCACCTTTGGAATTTTTGTTTACAATGGGAAATCGTACTTCTTGAATTTCCAAAGGCGACTCGACAATAACTCATTTTTGTTATCTCAATCATTTCTTCCAGCGTGGGGATGGTGGTAGTGGCCAGTAATCGTTCTCCTCCAATAGCTGGGCCTGTGCTTCTTGTTCCGCCTTCAGAAGCTTCTCCTATGCTGTCATTGGTACTTTTTTTTTTGTTCCTCCTTGTGTTTTTTTATGTGCTTATCATTTGCGCATTCCTCTCCATTGAGCTAAGCTTGGCTATGTTCTCTGCAAACTCAGCGAATTCCTTAATCTCATGTTGTTCAAAGGCTCTATTTTTCTCCTCCCTGGCCTCCCTTAGATCTTTCTTTGCTTCGGGTTTGTGCGGGTTTTGCCCAAACCTCTTCAATGCTCTTGTGTGGTAGTCCAGTTGTCCCTGCTGTTTCTGTAAGTGTCTCGGCTATCCTGTTCCAAGATGGTCCCCTTCCCCCTTTTGGTGTCTGATCCCGTCCCGCCCTGCTCCCTATTCTTTCCTTCCTTTTCGCTTTCTTCTCTCTCCCCCCGCCCCCCCCCCCTACTTTCCCCTTGCCATCTTGTGGTCCGATCCTACTGAACTGGCCTATACTGCTACTGTGTTCGTGACGCTTATTTCCTTTTCTTTGACTTGGTCCTTACTATGTGGTCGATCTGTGATTCAGAGTTCCCTCTTCTCCATGTTGTCAGCACCGTTTTGGATTTGCTGAATCTGTTTTCCACCCTCAGTCCATGTAGATGTACCATGCTCCTAAGCTCGTTGCCATTCACGTTGTCTTGCTCGTGCTTGCGCATTTTGCCTATCCTTTGTTTCTCCCCTTCCATTCCGTCTATTCTGCATAGTATGATGCCCGGGTACCTTCCGCTCTTTTGTTCTATTATTTCGCTCAGTTTTCTGAATTCCGCTTTTCCTCTTTTGTCCGAGGGGATGTGGCATCCTTTGACCGTTAGTCTTCCTAAGCTCATCCTTGGGCCATACATATACTCTCGCTTCGTCCTTCAAGTTTCTTAACCACAATGCCTCGGTGTTTCCTGATTACGATTACTGTGCACCTGCTAGTTCTCTCCTTCTCCACTCCTCCTATTCACCAGTCCTAGTTCCTTGTCGCGGCCATCCCACTTGTCAGAATTCTTCCACATTCTCCCTGATTCTTCCCTAATCCTTTTGGTTAATCTCCTGTGTGGTTCCGATGACACCGGGAATCCCCTAAGTTGATGCCCAATAGCTCCGAACAGGCAGTCCACATCCTTATTTATCCTGACGTACTCGCTTGTGCGCACTACTTCGATCATCCTGTTTGGCCGCTGTTGCTAATCGCTAAGAAAAAGTAGTTGAACACTGAACAGTGATAAGTGAACGCTGAAAGAGATAATTGAATTGAATTATGATTTGGCACAGTGAGACGTGTCCATGCAACTAACTTAGCCACCCTGTATAATGTGTGTTAGAAGGTAACCTTGTGAAGTGAAATTCAGATTAATTGAGTCGGGCGATGGGAGTAAACTTCTTATTTATACCGTATAATTTATTTTACAATTATATGTAATTCTCTCCTCGCACAAAAACTTGCCAGTCCTCGGATGCGCTATTATTGACCTGGGGGTTTCACCAAATATACCAAGAAGTGTCATCAACTTGAGAATTTAAATAGCTTGACAGGTTATGTTTCCTTTGAAAAGGGTCTAATTCTAATTTTTCACGCCCATGTGTATTGGTAACCCGCGATATTTCCCGTTTCGTTTATCTGGACTACCTGGTTAATCCCCCCTCCTCCCCTCGCCCCCAATGGCCTGCGTCTCCCTATTCTATCTTCTCTAGTTTAATTTAATTTCATTTCAATTATAACCTTAATCCTAATACTTACCTTTTGTTGTTATGTTGATTTGGTTTCTACACTGTTTTGCCACAACTTAATTAAGACCTCGCGTTTTATTCATATGTGTCTTGATAAAGACAAATTCCACTTAGGCTTCAAGTGTAAGCCCGATTTAAGCGCGGATCCTCCTCGCGTTCAAAATTCACCGATTTCTTTACTAGAGTGGTAAAGTAAACACAGAACTCGCCAGGGACAACCGCTCTCTATGTCGGTCCAGACTGAACTAAAGTGTTTGTGACGTTTTTGATTTTTATCAAAATTACCAATTGCAATCGATAGTTGGTTTTTAAAATCCTGATTTATAATAGTTATTTATTATACAAGACGATAAAGGGATATTTTAACCATTGAGTTGAAGAAACTTTCACTTTATCGTCGTGTATAATACAACACTTTATTTTATAGCAAAAGTCATATAAATCATTGTAAAGCTTCTGACAATTCTGAATTTCATTTAGATAGGTACGTCAAAAATAGTAAGCTTATGTTCTTCCGTTGTGATTGTTTCTATAGAAACAGAATTGTCATATATTCT
Organism: Photinus pyralis; assembly: GCF_008802855.1. Lineage (NCBI taxonomy): Eukaryota > Metazoa > Arthropoda > Insecta > Coleoptera > Lampyridae > Photinus > Photinus pyralis. Next base: position 37,386,420 of record NW_022170663.1, read on the forward strand.
GAACGTCATTTTATAACGTGCATTTGAAATAAGAATGACAGATGTCACTAGAATGCACAATCATTTATTTCACTTTATCTACCCCGGTTAAAGAAATTTTCATTTGTTTTCCTCTGCTCACTTTACGCCACATCCAAATGGCGTCACACTCTGTGAAATGCAACCAATAAAAGCAGTTTAAAGTTCGTATTCCTCTGTGCCAATAAATTGACTGTTTTCTCTTTGGTAACTGAAATAACACTCCGCACTCCGCTAACCCCCATTTTATATAGGATACACATTCGAAGAAATATTAGTTCGGTAAGTTCGGCGTACATACGGAACTACGGGTGCTTAACGGATTTGGTTGAAATTATTATTTTTTGTGCCGATAAAACAACAGTAACGATGCATTAAAATCAGGAATACAAACATTCACGAATCTTTCCTTAATATCGTGATAACGTGATAACTCAGATCTATACAATTCACGCCACATTGACCGATTTAATTTATTCTGAATTCTAAAGATAATAAATTGTAGGTACACCTGAACATTTATCGTCCTACAATGTCTTATCAAATTAAATAAAAGCAATAATTTCGTATTTGTACCTTATAATACATTTAAATCAAAGACAAGCCCTCCATAGCCTAATCAGTCTTTCTCATAAGCATAAAAGAATTACGCAAACTAAAATTATGCCCGGTATCACAGCAATATAGGTATGTATGTTCCGCGAGATCTCAGAAATGAGTGGTTTATGCCTAGGGTTATGTAACTCCCTGTTTCGTCATTCGTAGTGGTTTATTACCCTTAAGTTGCTAAAACTGAAGAAACTGTCCAGATTTCAGAAGAGTACTGTTAACGTTTTCGACTATGAAATTAAAATATACACTGTGTCCGAGATAAGGAGGGCCACTTTGGGCATTCCAGAAAGAGTAAGAGATGCCAATTTAGTTAAATAGGGGCGCAATCAACGGCTCAATCAAAGGTCTAAGAAGATAGCGTTTAGAAATCCCTGAATATTTTTTTAGTTTTTGAAATATTTTGAAAAGTCGGATTTTTTGATTTTACCAACTATTTTTTCTGGTATTAGTATCTTACATAGAGCAAAACCAATGACACTTGTCCACAGCAACTATGAATGCTCTTTATGGTGGAGCTGTTAATGCTTTAATCCGATGTTATGTCTTTGCGGAACCATAATCAATTTTATTTTTTTTAAATACGGCCTTGATATTCCCCTATCATATTCTTAAAGCCCTTTTTATTCTAAATTCAATTATGTACAGCACTTTGTACTGATCTTAACCCACCCCAGGCTCGAACTGAAGATGACAGATTTCACGGAAAAGTGGCAACGTTGCAATCCCAGTATCAAAACACGGTTCCCGCTCAAATTTCAAACAAAAGAATGGCACGTGATTGGATCGTCTAAGGTAGGGCCCCCTTACGTTACACGAAGCTAATACAATGACTCGGGACCCAGTCGGGCAGGAACACTCAAATAAAACGCTGTAAAGTCTGCAAGTTTATTTATTATAAACTTATTCTGAAAACCCCGGAATTTGGATGTGGTACATTAAAAGCAAAGCAAGCAAAACCTAAAGGTGCCGCACTCTCACAAAAGCAGACTACCAATGAGAAAAAGAGCGCGACTTGAGAAAAACCTTGGCCTTGAATAAAACCCAAACTATGCTAATCACAAGCAAATTAAAACACCAACCACCTAAACAGAACATGTAACACTACCTTAATTAATGAATGAATTCAAGTAGCAAGGTGCGTTTGAACAGTATGTATAGAGTATTCGTCACAACATGGTATGTACTTTCCTTTAACCGCGGCTAGAAGGCAACTCATTTTTTAGTTAGTCAATTATGCTCAGTTTCCACATAATGACATTGGTATAAACCCAAGACTTCCGGAACTACTACATGTGCTTCGTAACACTCCCCTGACATCGGTCACGTAACGACACAAAACTGAAGATGGTTAAGAGATGGGTCGCCACGCATGGGTAGGACGGCCTTGGTTACAGCACTTCGTCTCTAAAGTCCGAGCTCCCTCTCACGGTAGAAAGATATGAGTTACATACAACAAGGCACACGCATTCGCAAATGTTACGAGTCACCCCAAACTAAATACACCTAGCATTGCATGCCCTACTTCACGGAAGTCGCGGTTCTACATACATCGTAGACTTCCACAAGCACATGGATATTAGTTAACACCTCGCATGTTGTAAATTACATATTAGCACAATGTTAGATGGAAAATATCTGATTTATCAAATGGCACAATTCATATCAGTACATAAGAGTAAACTACATAAAATACTTTACCCGACACCAAAGTCGTTGAATCCTACGCACAAACACCAAAAACAAAGCTAAACTCTATTAATACAACTTAAAATACAATAAGCCCACCACCAACAAACTTTCACCATCGACAAGTGACGCCAAGCGCCCAAATCCCCAAACATCCTCCGGAAATTACGAAACAAATATCGACAGGTGGTGATGGCGGTGGCTCATGTCCCCAGAATCTCCAACTACTTGACCGGTTGCATCCGACGTTGAAATATACAGGGTATTTAAAGGGATATAGACATCTCAACTTTATGTTTTAATTGCGGCTTTGCTTTTGTTCGGGCTTAATTAATACATTTTCTATTACGGACCTGTACAGATTCTTTAAATATTCATGCACCACTATTTGCAAAAATTGTAGTAGAATCAGCTGCGACAACATCGTACCAATTGAGCTGGACGAGGGGGATGACCGGATGACACGGATCCCCCCATGGATGAGTTCGCTCCCCCCCTCCCAAATGACGCAGACCCCATCAAGCAGGATACGATACCTCCTTTGACGGTAAACCTCTTTGCCTCTTTGTATATTGTTCACTCACTGTAATTTCCTAGTAACCCTCAATCAATCGTGAATCTCCTGTGCTCAAATTCCATGCTCAATTCAATTGAGATACAACATACCCCCCCCCCCCCCCCAACTTAGTGGGGTGGATTGGTAGAGCAGCCTTGACTGAAACCCCGCCCACAATCCAAAATAAAATAAACAAATAAAATATAGCATTGTGGTGTTCGCTAGATGCAAAATGTGACCTACAATTCAGTATTAAGTAAAATTAAGTAAAGGACCGTTTTTGAGCGGGATTTTGAGTTACCAAATTTGGATTCACCATGTCCATACCACCCTTTGACAAAAATAAAATCCTTACCGACAATTAATGCAAGGTGCAACTGCTCTCACAACTGGTCTATAATCGCAGCCGAGACCGCAGCATTGATTGAAGTTTTGAATGAATGCGCCAAAGGGTTGAAGATCTAAATACATTTTCTTCGTATATGTCTGCATTATCGATTCATTAAGAGTTTGTTTGACAGATGCTTCCTATTCATCCACGCTAACAATTTTTCATATATAGGCTTATACATTTGGATTTCGCAGGTGCCAACTTTTCTTCTGCTTCTGCAACAAGACACATCTTTTCAAGTTATTTTATTTACAAAGACGGTGATTTCTATAAGCAAATGTCCAATGACATTTCCATGGCAATCATGGAATTACGAATAATCAACCCACCTAATTAGAACCGTATTCGAGTATAACGTCAATAGGATTTTATTTTATTTCCCTTAATTTTAAATTGTATTGCAGGTAGACTTAATTACATACTTTTTTAATATGCTATTAAAACTGTGTGTGGTCGTGGCGCCGCGTGTGTCTCAATGTGCCCCAGGCTTAAGAGTTTTTTGCACGTATACTATTCGGATTTATCGTAGTTGTTTCCCGCAATTTGAATTTAAAATCACTGAATTTAAATTCACGCTGTATTTTGCAGATACTTGATTTATCGTATTTGTTCCTCATTTGTCCCTGGAATAGGAGATCCCCCAAACTTGATCGACCTCGGTTCACCGCGAATTCTTTTAACACAATTATTCATGTAGATTCTTTCACAAATTCCCAACCTCCAAAAATATATAGGGTGATTGATTTAACTGATTCGGGCGGCTTAACGTGAACGCTCTCGTGGCTTAATGCGCACAATGCCTCTGATGCTGCTATCTTCATCATAGGCCCTCCCTCGATTTTATTTACTTATAAAACCAATTCAAAATGGACTCCTTCAGCTTCTTTGGAGCCCTTAACTTCAGATAAAGATCGCTTCGATTTCTATATTCGTCTTCAGTTTTTGCGAATTGTCTTCTCCGGTTTCATATTTCTTGCTTCCTCCGGCTTCTTCCCTGGGCCCAACAGTTCTTCGATATCTTTGACCGCTTGTAAATATTCGGATTTTTCTGATTTTTCAGTTTCGTGAAAACTTCCTCGGTTTCCTCTCTTTCCTCTCCCTAAATTGTACACACTTGTTGCATTTGTCGTTGATTAACTCATACAACTCATACCTGAAGCTTGTTTAGTTTTAGCGATCATTTTGGATCAGATAGACCGAAAATTTGGATCTAAACAGGAATGTGCTGGAGGAAACGGTTAAATGCTATGATAATGAAAAAATAAAATGGACTTAAGCCCTGTGATGTATCACTAACGTTAAATTTAACGTGTAGGTTATCTGTACGAAACGTTAATTTGCCCATAGTAAATAACGGAAAGTAACGTTGTTTGGCAGATGACCTATACGTTAAGTTTGACTTTCCTGATACATCAAGGAGGTGTATTTATTATGAGCCCGTGTTAAAAAATGCAGACCCAACTTTCTCATTTATCATATTTGAAATTTTAAGGGAAGGTACTTCCTAACAAAAATTAAACCCACATAAAAAAATAGGCAGTGCATCCCCAGATTAAAAGACGCAAGAAAATTATTACGCATGCGCAGACGTGTCAAAAAATGAATTGCACATGCGCACTTATTAGTGGGCCACTTTTTTCTGAAATTTTTGCCGATGATGTTTTTCGACAAAAGCGAATTGAAAAGCACACGTTAAAAAATGGATTGTGGACACGTAAGGCCAACTTTCTTAGTTGAAGGCGGCGGCGTTTAGACCGAAATTTAATTTTCGGAAGCAAACCATTGACTTCCTCACCTTGTTCGTCTTCTTCAGCATCGCTTTCATCATTGACATGTTTAAAATTTTTGACATTTCCTGTATCCTATGCGGACTGCTCAGTGTTCTCTGCTTCTTTTCATTCTGGGATTACCAAAAAGCGTTCTCGACTCGCATTTCTTCTAGCTGCAGCTGGTTCTTGAATTTCTTAGGTTTTTTTAACTATTCGGTTTTCTTTAGCTGTAACGAATTCTTCATCGGTCTGTTTTTTTTTCGTTTGTGCCACTGAACCAAAAGGAGCGAAGATCTAAGGAAATCTTCTTATTTCAGCAAACGCTCATACGACGTACAGCGTCGCATATGATGTCAAAAGGAGAGTATTGGAGGTCGTGTTTACAGGGATTTATCAAGATAATGTTGACAACGGTTTCCGTTCTGGCATTAACTGTGTGAGGGAAGGAAGACATTTTGGTTTGAAGTTTAGCCAAGCACTTTGCCTGAACATGTGTAGAACATACAAGAAAAATTATAAATTTGTGTACTATTTTCGATTTGAGGTATAACTTTTATTTATTACCGATGGGGCAATCGCATACGCTTGATATAAATCCTTCAATAAAGCTTCGTAAAATAAAAATAAATCCAGCTTCAAATTGCTATTCAAAGAAATTATAATTTACGTTGGGCTTTAATGGGCCATCGATACTTCGTTTTTTTACTCAAATAATATTTCATTAGAATTTAAAACACCACTCACGAAAATTAAGATTCAGGTCTCTTCCACTGCTTTGCGGACGAATGAAAACAAAAATTTATATTCATGAAATTTGATGGAAGAGATTAATAATTAAAATGTCTCCTCGCCGAAACGCAAAGGGCAATTTTAATTTATATTTGTACCGAAACGTTGTTTGTCATAAATTATCCCAACTTTACATAGGTAAATACGCAAAGTTTGAGAATTTATGAGCCCGCTGTATGTTGTTCGCAAAAATTTCTTTGTCTTTGAACATAGTCTGTGTATGCGGGTGCTAACCGTTTAAAAGCGATACCCTTGTCTTCTCCCGGAGCCGAAAATTATTTATTTTATTTCTTGTAGATGTGGGTACTCAAAAATAGTTCGCTGAATGTAAATTTAGTGAGATTTATCTGATTTTCATCTCGAAATTAACTTTCATTATTACAAATTGTCGCTCTTTGATGTTCGGCATTTAATAGCTTTTCTTTACAGATCGTAATTAAGATGCTCGATTGCGTCGTTATGTGTCATTTACTTGTGGCTTAGCGATACGATCTTGTTATTCGTTTTCGACGAAATATTTATCGTTCAAATTGGATTGATGACATTTGGACTGAAAGTTACGAGGTTTGGTTCCCTGTAAAAAAGTTTGTCACTTGGAATTTTATGCACGGGGACGCAATATGAAAATGTGAGCGCGTGATGGATTGTTATCATATTGGAAAAAACGCTGCCATATAGGTGAGCGTTTTATCGAATTATTTTCCGATGAAAATTGGCTCAAGAGTTACAAAATGCAAAAAGGCGTCGTCTCACAGATTATATTGAAATTGCATCACTTGAAACATCTAACAAACAAGTTAAAAAGTAATCGTAAACGACAGTGGCGTAACTATGTATTTTTCGAAGCGGTGCCGGATCAGGTTTTGGCACCCTACCATATTTTGGCGCCTTATTAGTTAACATTGAGCTCTAATTAATAAAGCACTGTCCATTTTTGAGAGAAACTTTACACGAAATTTTAAAAGCACTACACCCTTTCGAATTTACAGACAAATTTTGCATACTTACATCTTAAAAAGATACTTTCACTCAATGAAGAATAGAAATACATTTATTTATAATGTTTTCAATTCTCGCGTCAAATTTAGCTATGCCATGGGGCACAAGTCGTAGAAATTATTGCGTGCAAATGCTGGTCACATTAATACAGACTATTGTATAGATCACAAATAAAGTATTATTATTATTAAATTATTAGAATTTAACCGCCGTTCTTGGCTTTTATGATTGGCCTATACGGTACACCGCGTACAGCCCATCCCGACTTAGTGCCCTCGGTGCTTCAGCGGCTCCGGCGCGCCCTCTCGCCTTCACAGCGCGGTGCCGCGGCACCTTTGGCACCTACCTAGTTACGCCACTGGTAAACGATTTACAAAAAGCGCATTTCCACTTACTTTCATTTCCCATTTGTAAGATGCAACTTCTGTTAAAATCGTAAAAATCCGGCCACAAATATGAAAGACAGCGTTGCAAATGTGCAATCCATTTTTGACGTGCTACTTCAATTTCAGCTTGTAAGAAGAATTTCATTTCAATCCTTTTTTAAATAAGAAAGTTGGAACTGCGCATGCGCAAATCTAAATTTTGAAACTAACGTTAGATTTTCCTTTGTTCCAAGCGCCTATGTATCAAATTTTATTTAAATGCTTCCATAAATAAAAAAGTTGGCACTGCGCATGCGCAAAACCAAATTTTGAAACTGGTGTTAGATTTTCATTTATTCCAAGTGCCTATGTATCAAATTTCATTCAAATACTTTTATAAATAGAAAAGTTTGCAATTCGGTTTATAAGTGGTCGAAATGCGAAAAGGGTACTGTGAATTTTGAATCGATTCAACTCAACTTTTGGCATTGCGTATTATATGGCTAAAGCTATACCCATATTCATTTCATGCAATTCAGTTCGTAACTAAGGGAGATCTAAAAGCGATCGGACATTTCTAAACAAAATTATCGTTCACACGGACATATAGAGGGACAGACAAAGGAACAGACGGACAGACCAACAGACAGACGATAGAGCAATACAAAATTATAAACGATCTCTAGGATCGTCAATAAACGGCAAAAGTGTAAAATTATGGAACATGTAAAAAACGGTTTTTTGGTTTTTTTACAATAACTTTTTTAGCACACACAACTAAATGAATATTTCGATCAAACATTAGCAATAAAGCGCCGAATAAACCGAGAAATGTATAGATTTTGAGAAACCTAACGAAAAAACTGAAATTACGAAGCAATCAAAATTGCTGAAGAAAAATGCCGAAAGAGGTGAAAATTCGAAAAAGCGCAACAGCTAAACATGGCATATGAAGACAAGGAAGCAAAGCTAACCGAAAAAGCTTAGGAAATGACAAAAGTTAAAAGCAATGCGCAAAGTTAAAGGTTTCAGCGGCCACAGCTCATCAATACCTGTGTGTGAGGTAAATGTAACGGATTTGTGCCTCTCTCTTTATTTCAGGTTTCTCTTGATTATTTATCGCACATAAGTATCGAAAGAAATTCTTTTGCCTTTGTCAATCCATCAATTGTATGTTTATTCGAATCCATTGTACGATCCAAATAGAGTTCTCATGTTCAGATTTTTTCTATTCCAAGATTTATTTCAGGGGTTAAACATTTTCAGGGCGCTAGATTTAATTCCAGTGGCGCAATTGAGCGCATTACTTTATAATATGACACTCAAACCTCTAAGTGGGAGGAGAGGGAGGCACTTATTTTTATACGTATTACAAATTACGTTAAATTCTGTGTAAAACTGTTTAACCCATAACTCCCCAAAAACTGGTATTACCCTTCACATAATTCTAATGAAAAGTCTCAACAGCTGGAATTAATTCCCACTACCCTCCTCTCCAGTATCTTTTCTAGATAAGTTATAATTCCTCATATCTCGAAAACAAAGTGTCGGACGAGAGCACACACAAAGGCAACAAGTTAAAAAGTAATCGTAAACAATTTACAAAAAGCGCATTTCCACTTGCATGCATTTCCCATTTGTAAGATGCAACTTCTGTTATAAGAAGAGTTTCATTTCAACGCTTTTTTAAATAAGAAAGTTGGAACTGCGAATGCGCAAACCTAAATTTTGAAGTAATTTTGAAATTGGCGTTGGATTTTCATTTATTCCAAGTGCCTATGTATCAAATTTCATTTAAATACTTTTATAATTAAAAAAGTTTGCAATTCGGTTTATAAATGGTCAAGATGCGAAAAGGGCACTGTGAATTTTGAATCGATTCGACTCAACTTTTGGCATTGCGTATTATATGCCCATATTGAATTTCATGCAATTCAGTTCATAACTAACGGAGATGTAAAAGCGATCGGACATTTCTAAACAAAGTTATCGTTCACACGGACAGATAGAGGGACAGACAGACAAAGGAATAGACGGACAGACCAACAGGCAGACGACAGACAGCAATGCAAAATTATAAACGATCTCTAGGATCGTTAATAAACGGCAAAAGTGTAAAATTATGGAACATGTAAAAAACGGTTTTTTGTTTTTTTTACAATAACTTTTTTTGTAATCGGTACAGAAAAAATCCTTCCTTGGTGCAAGCCTCGGCACCATAACGAACCAAATAGCGAAAAAAGTAGAACCATAGCTCTTAAGATAAAAAACTAGTAGCGTCTCAAAACGAGCGGACAAAGTGGCCACAATAGCGCATTTTTTTAAATTTTTGTGGAAATGCGTCTGGACGAGACATATCTATTGATGATGTGAAAACGTTAAGTGCAAATATATCGAGAATGGAGTGTCGGATGAGGTTACTCAGAAATTGAAAATGCAACGTCTGGACGAGACATATCTATTGGTGGAGTCAAAGCTATGAGTGCGCATATATCGTGATGTCAAAATTACCTCGCTTTACTGCTTGGTGATGGCGCTAGCTCTTAAAATTATGGCGTAATCTGGTCACAATATACGTACGTGTCTGGAACTATCCCAAACTTCAAAATGTTATACGAAAAAAAAAGAACAAAATGGCGATACCGATACCTATACTAATTTTATAGTCGTCGAACTGCAGTATTTAAATGTTCAAGACTCCAATTTGCATATGCGTCATTACTGAATTTTGAATTAGTTCGATATACATCAAGAATGAATTTTCGACAACCTGCATTTGTAATCAAAGAATATTAATATGTGCACCAATTTAAGTGGGAAAACGGAAGAGGTAATATTCCGGGGTACGAAATCTTTCGGGAATTTTCGAGAAGAACCAATAAAAACTCATTTTGGTACGTTGAGATACCTTCGAAGAATTACGTTCGCTCAATGGAAACGGGTTTTGGGTACATTAAATTCGAGTCATTCATTTTTCACAGCCAACTTGAAAGTAACTATGATGTGAGCTAGAAAACATAAAAATACACCTGGCGCCGGCGCCTTCAATATCCAACACTTTATTGTCCGATGACCACGACCGAAAATTACCCACAAAGAGGGCTTCAGTGAATTTCCATTTGTGTCACTTTAAACAGTGTCAAATATTTGCGAGCGTTGGTAATTCATTGGAATCTCAAATAATTGCGGTACAAATATCTGCAGATCGAAAAACCCGATACCGAAGTTTATTTTGTGCGTCATCCATTTGTTTAAATTAACGTTACAAAAGGATAAGGAAGTGGCCGTTAATTAAACAATAAGCGACCTAAAACACACATACATCAGTTATTTTTGTTAGTACGCCAACAATAATTAAGATAATTGAAAACTTTGTGTCATCGCAAAGATTTAAAATTAGATTACGCCTACGTAGTTCATTCCTTTGGCATCCTTCAACGTTCTCACTATACTACTAGGACCGGGAGTGCCATTTAATTTTGAATTGTTTGTCTGCTGCCGAATTGAGATAGTAAACAAACGCGTCCGAAATTTGTCATATCCGTGGAGGGTACCGGTATTGATTCGCTGATGAACTAAGCACGGCTTGTCACCGGTAATTCTTGAAAACAAAAGAATGAAAAATACAGGCGTCCTGGTCATTAATTCCGATTCGCCAGCTCGAGGCATGGGATTTTCATTTAAAAGATAGTCGAGGATGTCTAAATAAAAACGTACAAATTGCTGGAAATTACTTTTCCGGGGAGTTTCGGTGTAATTCAAGGAAAAAAGTTCTAATTTTTATTTTCTCACTTTCCTCTTTCGAAGTACTTCCAAGTCATATTCTTAGGGTCCTTATGAAGAGGCTAAATACATAAGTTTCTAAGGCGATGATTTGCAATCAATCATTTTGATTAATGATGGTAACGCTGTTCTCCATTTTTTGGTCGTGCCCTTCTTCCTCAATGACGAATATACATTTTTTTTTAATTTCTACATTGACACTTTATCATAGCAACAAATTAAAAAAAATTCATTTTGATCTGTGTAGGGCTCCGGCATGTTTATTGACAAGTTGTCTTTAGTGCGGGCCTTACTTTTTAATTGCGAGTTGAGCGCCTTAGAGTCGTGGGATACGACGTGATTGTCTAAGGTTACACGAAAATTTCTGTTTACGCCACAATCTCTGCTAAAGTAGGATTTTCCCTAGTTTGCGCCCACGTCATCAATTCTGTTTTTGGGGAATATTGCCATGCTTTAACAAAGAAAAATCATTTTAAACCACAATAAAGGCTGGAATTACAGACTGATCAATGTATTTCACAAAATATAGGCTCTTGAGTTATGCGTTATTTAAAAATAAAACCAAAAACCTTTAGTGAAAAGGTTTTTTTTTGTGTTTATCTGTCAATCGAAACTGTGGTAGTTTACGTTTACATTGTGGTACGTCAAATTTGACAACTGCTTGCTACCGTTTTCATTAATTTATCGCATTTTTGCTACATTAGCCGATAAAAATCCGTTAGTTTAATAACGAACAATTTATAGAAGCATGACTTCCGTAAGTCTGTGATATTCTGCGCCAAATTGTATAACACAAAAATGCCATCGGGTTTAGCAAGAAAAAGTAAGAAACTTATTTCTAATCTTATTCGTAATGAACTAGAAAGATATAATGGTGGCTATTTGAAAATACTAAAACTAAACTAAAATAATATATAAGATATGGCAAGACGACAGTGCAAAAAGCGTTAGAAAAATGAAACCCGAGAGACGCAGGTAACATACTGGTATAAATGAGAGCAATATCATCTAATAACTATTTAAGATCGGAAACATAAATGGTTTTATTTGCTAGAGTATCTGTAAAAAAGCTGTGGTTCGATTTTTAGCAGAACCAAAAAATTTGTTTATTTTCTTGGAAAATTGCGTTAACGGACATTTCTTAGAATTGTAGTAGGTTATCGTGTCAGGTATTAGGCTTATCGCTAAAAGTTCATTTTGTAAACAGATGTTGTCGCAGGTGCGCGTTTAGATAAGAGCATTTCTTCGATCGAGCGCTTGTAGCGTGCGACCTTTTATTATCCAATAAAGTTGTGTTGTATTCTAATAAACAGTTTTGTAACATTATCAGTGTCAGAGCCGAAATTACGATCCTGGATTTTAAGAGTTTCATATTAATTGTTTTTGTGAGTGAGAGCTAGCTGGACAGGTGCATTGTGGGTGGCTTAGTGACTGGTTGCCATTGCACATTTGAAAGGCAAGTTAAAAAAGTCTCTGATGTACCATCACTAGATTTACGCGAATTTTTTATGTGATCAGTGTAGCTTTTAAGTGACGCAAAAATTACTCAATTGTACATAATATCTAATGCTGAAACGCCGAAGGATCGACAATATTCCGTTACGGAGATATATTTATAAAACCATCCTTTTCAGCGAATTTCGTAAATTATAGACTTCAACAATTACTTTCAGCTTTCTGAGTAATCGATGCAGGAATAACTCTATAATACGAACCTAATGCTGAAAACCCCAAACCTGAGGTATTTCGTTATCGGGATCTCGATCGAAAAAGGAGACATAGGAGACATGTACTTAAGGATATTCTAAAATTATCAACTTTAAGAATGTCTTTCAAGTTTCACACTAAGCAATGCAGGAATAACAGATAGTACGAATATAATGCCGAAACCTCGAAAGTTCTACGATATTCCGTTGACGATGTAAAGTTATTGAACCGATTGTGCTAGCCGTATATGTATAAAAATAAAATTAACATAAACAAAATTCAGTTTTTTGCAATGCCAAAACACGAAATTATTTATAATAGAATTAATTTCCACACATCTATTCCATTTCGTTTTTTTTTCTTTTTCAAAATATGAACTCGGTTATTAATTTCACTTTTAAAAATTACCATATTAGAAATCTCGGTTTTAAGGTTTTTTTTCAGAATTCTCCGCACTCCTGTATAAGGGTGTTCCATTTTGAGTAGAAATTTTGAGTAAATTTAAGGAATGGCATATCCAAAAACTTGGGTCACGCCGTTAATTCTATTCCCCGAAATATTACTGAATATTGTATTAAAAGAACTTTAGAACGTAGCTTACAAGCGAAACACAAGTTTTTAGGCCTGTAAAGGCTGAAAGTTCAAATTCAAAATTCGCGCATCGAAAAATTTGTATCCGGTTTTTATTGGTGCAAGTTGAATG